>NC_047670.1:2158045-2808045 GCF_011762505.2 Arvicanthis niloticus
GATGCATGATTTATGTTCCAAGCAAATGTCATCTGTAGGATTACAGTTATACACAAATTTGTTTTTCTATCTTCGGTCTGATAAGGAATTTCCAGAAACTTCTTTGTTAATTGTCCACTGTCCTCACTGTTGGCTTCAATATTCTATGTGTTCTTATTGCACTTGTCCTCTCTAAACTTCATACCAATGCTCTCCTATCCAGAGAATTTCAGTGGAAAGTTATAGATAGAAATTTTCAAATATTACTATGAAAAATTTGTGCTTTACTTATTGTTTGTGCTTTACTTATGATAATGTTTCCCTGAATACAAAAATTGAAGCAGTTATTTTCCTTCCCCACATTGGTATCTATTTAGCAAATGTAAGTCCAAAAATAATCTATTGTCAATGCCTTTTAGTTATTTGGAAGATCTAAAAATTATGTTTACTCTTGACCATATCCTAATCATTGAACATATAAAACTGTAGATTTATATAGAACTATAGATTCATAGACTGATCTGTTACTGAAGAATGAATGCACTTTTGATTTTTAGCCAGTGAGCTATATGAACCATTTACATATAGCACCCTACTCTGCTGCTGTCTCTCCTGGTGCTTCTCTCCCTGGCAAGCATGCTGTCTTCTTCAGTCATCTTTCAACCTGAGTATTCCCTCAAGTGATAATCAGCATCAGAGAGCTTATTTTAAAAGGCAAGCAACTATGTGTATATTACTACTTTCTAATTAAATATACAAACGATTCTATTTCTGGTTTTTAGAATGATCTGGAGTTTACTACTATTAAATTTCTTTCTCTGTAACAAAGTACATGATTTGTAAATTATAAATTATTGCTAAAAAGAGATACCACATAATTATGATAAAATTTTTTTTTTTTTTTTTTTTGTTTCTGTGTTTTGTTTTGGTTTGGTTTGGTTGTTTTGTTTTTCGAGACAGAGTTTCTCTGTGTAGCCCTGGTTGTCCTGGAACTCACACTGTAGACCAGGCTGGCCTCAAACTCAGAAATATGCCTGCCTCTGCCTCCCAAGTGCTGGGATTAAAGGCGTGTGCCACCACCTCCTGGCCGATAAAATTCAAGTGACAAAATAGGTCATGTCTCCAATTACTCAGAAGTAATTATTTTAACTGTGGCCATATTTGATTTTATTATTCCTATGAAACTCTTTCCTTGAGAAGTCAGGTGCAACAGAAACCGAGGTGAGACAAAATAGCATCATTCCTCCAGTATTAACTCAAAAAAAGTAAATATCCTAAAAGAAAGACAGGAAACATGAATTATGTTTAGCAACAATATTCTGAGTGTAAGACCCACCCCCCAACAAAGGGAGGACCTCTGTCGAGCCTCAGGAATTCGCGGCCACCCCAATAACTCATAATACACCATTCTTGATATAACAGCAAGAGGTATATTTCAGGGTCAGTTGACTGAGGCTGAGACTGGTGACCCACGCAGGGGCAGAGGAGTGCCGACCCAGTTGGCTGGGAGTGGAGGGCTTATAAAGGGCAGAACCACAAACCAAGGGGGTTGAGGGGGTTACCAAGAAACATAACATAAAAACAGTAGAAAGTCTTAAAAAGTCCCAACCCCAATTTAGTCAGAGTCATGCGGAAAACATCTTATACACTTATCTTTTGTAAGGATGTAACCTCACCCAACCATTCATCTTGTGGTCGGCCAGTTCCTGGGACCACCCAGATGACTTGCATCTTTCTTTGTAGTCAGGAATGTGTCTTCCTGCTTTGGGCCTTCCCCACCCACAGGTGGGTTCTCTTCCCTGAGGCTTGAGGAATGTTAATCCAGCAAGTGTCCTCTGACTCAGGGATAATGTACTCCTCCCAGAATGTATCTCGGGGCAGTGAAGGCCTGAAATCTTACATTCAGTTCTGCTTTCTTGAAACTAGTGAACCTGCATTCTTTTGCTCAGGTCTAGAGGTCATAAAAACTTTCTATATTTTTCATAAGTTTTTAATATCTTTCATGAGCATCTCTCATGATCTAAACAGTGATGAACACATGCTGTTCTATAGGCTATGCTTGTGACACATGGATAGAGCCTGCCTGGAATGCTGCAGGACCTGGCTTCAATCCTCTGTACTTCAGTTTCTCTCACTTACATGGACACATATGACACACCCACTTCTAGGGGAAAGGAAGCTATGCTTGAGATTGTATCCTTCTTATCCTTCTCCCACATCCTTCTTATACATTAAAAGGATTCAAAGTTTCTAAAACAAAGTCTGCTCACTCAATTATATATATTTTTATAAGAAAAAATTTAGAAAGTACAGACTTGAAAGTAACATTCAGAAGAATATGTTCTAGGATGGGATTTTTCAACATGTGTGACTTTAAGAACATAGGATTAGATGTAAATGTACGTTATGTTTTACATTTAAAATATAAGTTGAGGGCTGGAAAGATGACTCAGCATTTAAAAGCACTGACTACTCTTCCAGAGGTCCTGAGTTCAATTCCCAGCAACCACGTGATGGCTCACAACCATTTGTAAAGGGATCTGATGCTGTCTTCTGGTATGTCTGGACATCTTCATGTGTATACGAGCAACAGTGTACTCATATACATAAAATAAATAAATAATTTTTAAAAAGTATATATTTGTATATATATGAATATATAAAAGTTGAGATAAGGTTTAGACTAACAAGTTAAAGAACAATAACTTAATGATAATCATTTTTTAAAAACATAGAAAAAACACATAAAAAAGACATTAATTCAGTAATGTGATTTTTAAAATAGGAATTTATTTTATAACTAATATTAGTTGGACAGTATCATTGTTTTCTCATTATTTTCACTTACTTTTTATCAATGAACATAAATATTTTTAACATATTTAAAGCACATAAGGCAGTCACCTTGTATTAGAGAAATGGATGAAAATGTGTGTAAAGCTTATATTTCTTCTCAGTTTAGACATCCTTGCCATAAAAGTTTTGCCACTTAAGAGAAGCATTCTTCATTGACCACCTTAAGTGAGTATGGCACTCATTCATATAGGCCTGTATAGGGCATTCAAAATTATTATCTCATTCATTCCTCAAGAGATACCCCTCTATGTATATAGGAACAAATTAAAGCCCAGAGAAGTCAAGAGACTTTTCCTGAGACAAACAAGTATCAAGTGTCAGAGCTAAACATGCAAAGTTTTCTTTACAGGTCATGTATGACACACTAGAGCATGCAGGATAAACATAAGACATAGTTTCTGCTTTAGAGGAACCTGAACTTTTGTGGGAAGATGATTGACATCCCCAAAACAAATTATGTGTATAGTAGATGGCCCATAGGGTTGGGATCAGACAGACTTCACCACCCAAAAACCCTGCTTCCTTGAGTTCACTGAACATGGATGCAAAGCCTGAAAGATTGATAAAGAAATGTTGTAATTGATCAAAGAAGCTGTCACAGACATCTGTTGTCAGTAGATATAAGAAAATTTGAGATAGAAATTGTCTTTCATCTCAGACTTGTCTCAGTACAAACACATCATATTCACATTACCATGTGTCTCCCCAACATCCTGCAACAAACAGACCAACTGCAAAGTGGAAGCAGGCAGAGTGCCCCCAAGGAATGCATCCAGTTTACCTTGATACTGGCCTCTAGACTGACCCATCATATGATGCATTTAAGGCACACAGGACAACCATGCTATTCCCAGTGGTCTCAAGCTCTGTCCTATGTAAAGACACTAGTAGGCCATTAATATTCAGCAAGCTTTTAACTAGAACACTAAACTTGGAACAAGGTTTGCAATCTGTTAATATTTTCTTAAAATCTTGTTAAGTAAGAATGAAAGCCATTATTAATAGGAGCAATATAAATTAGGCAAGATAATTAGCACTGCAAGTTTCTACCTGTGTAAAGGTTATCTTTCACCTCTTATTTTTCATTAACATAATTGGGTGCATTGGAAAAACACAGTCAAGGGGAAAATTTCAGGGAACTGCACTGTACTCTTGCTTAGTCAAATACACAAATGTATTCCTGACAAGACACCATACCATCAGCTAGAAAGTACTGGGAGTTAAAGTCATTTGGTAGAAAAGAGAGATAGATCAAAAGTGAACTGTTGTACTTTGTCCTTTGTGAACAAATCAGTGTAGATAAAGTACGTTCATAACACTTGACACATAATGGGTACTGGAAACCATGCCAGTTATAATGGGGGTAGAAATTGTAGTAATGAGAAAAGGTAAATCCATATTACCACTTACACAGCTTCTCTCCTGAGCCTTTTGCTTTTTCTGTACTCCTCCGTCATCTATTCTGATCTCTCTTTTCTTATCCACCTCTATCTTGCCAATCCCCTTTTCTACTGGTAACTCGGTTATGGGGCAATTACAGGTCTGTTAAAGTCTAAATATATCTCAGTTTATTCTTTTTGGTAAGTTTCTTATTGGTCATCTAATTTTAGTTAAAGAGGTTTGAAATTTAATGTACTTAGAATTGCCTTAAATTTTATTATCAGAAAACATGTACTTCCCAGAACTCTACAGTCTGTCTGCCAAATGCCCGCTGACCCGAGTCAGCAGTTACATAGCACAGACTCTCTCCTTGTGATTGCCTAATTGTCTCCTTAATAGACACCCAGACTAATTCCACATCTTGGCTTTTTGTTAGTTTGCTTGCTTGCTTGCTTGCTTGCTTGCTTGCTTGCTTGCTTGATTATTTGGTTTGGTTTGGTTTGGTTTGGTTTGGTTTGATTTTTTTTTTTTTTTTTTTTTTTTTTTTTTTTTTTTTTTTTGTATGCTGACTTCATTTCCTTCAGGTATGTATCCCCTAATGGTATAATTGCATATTAAGTAGTTTTACCTTTTCTATTTTCATAGTCACTGCATTATTTCCATTTCCATCAAGAATGTACGAGGTTATTTCCCCCTATATTAACACCTGCCTGTTATTTTTTTAATAATATCTACACTAACTTGGCTGAGAAAGAATCTCAATGTAGTTTTATTTGCATTTCCGTTGTGTAAAAGCAGATTTATTCCTGGTTCATATTCACTGTAGTTCAGAATCCAAGTGAATAAGAATATAAAAGCCCCAATTCATTATTTTCATTTTTAAATTGATTTTTATTAAGTTTATAGTTGCCAAATATACAAATATACTTTTAAGTAAATATTGAATATAAACTGCAAGATCATACCTTAACAGATCTCTTGTGTTTACATGCACCTTAACTTCAGGGCATCGCCATGCTAGGCCTTGGACCACCTGTAATCTCTCCTTTGCCACTTTCTTCCTGCTCTCAGCAGAACCATTCTATGGAGTGTTCATCATTTGCCCATAGGCCTTTGTAGCTAGCTACCTGATGGCTTGCTTCACCTGTCTTTACTCTTTATAGAACAAAAACATAGTGTGTGTAGTTTTCTATGATTAGATGTTATTTCTCAACATAATATTCTTTTGGTATAATCATGTAATCTTGTGTGTCTCTACTTCAATAATTTTAGTTGTATAGGAAAACTATCATTTTAATATACCAATATTAAGGAAAATACATCCTATGGCTGATATAAATCTAGTTTTGTGTTTCTGGTATTTGCTGTTATGAATCTATGGACATTCTTGTATATTTCTGTCACAATTCAATTGTTGTCTAAAACTCAGAGTTACATAATGATCATTCACAATTTGTAATTACATCATGATTGAAATTTAACTAACCATTGTAAGCAACCAAAGACAGTTTTCATGTTTCTCACAGGCTATATACATATAGGAAGAGCTGAACAGTACATCACAATAATATGTCTCTAGCCTGAATGTTTGAGGTTGGGTGACATTCAAATCTTAACATATTTTTTCTACTCTCTACATCATAAGATACATTTTATAACTATACATGAAGAAATATTTCTTAGGTTACTCAAAAACGTTGCGTGATGACAACATAAACTGTTTTCAGATGATACCTATACTGTTGACTTATTGGATTTGCTGTGACTATTCTGTATCTATTTCCTCACCAAGTTGCTTCTTTAGCAGATGTGCTAACAATGCTGGCACTCTGTGTGAACTCACCTACTTGCTTCCAGCAATGAAAACAGAGTAGATGCGGTGACATTTTTTTTCCTGTCTACCTGAGAATACAAATACAATGGAACTGGTATTTTTTTAAAAGTCAAAACTAGGAATTTTACAAATATGCAAATATTAACTTGTTATCTTGTAATGTGAAGCAGTCTCCTCTAAGATAGAAACATTCAATCCTTAAGACAGGAGTCAAGCTATTTGAAATAGCGTAGAAAGTCCCTAAAACACATTCATGAGGTTTCTCACTCTTTTCAACAGTATACAAACAGCAAAGTCTGCGGAGAGCTGCTCTTGGACAAGCCTAGTAGTCTGGAAGAAACAAAGACTCGTTAAACTGTCTGGAAGAGGCTCGGATCAATTCAGCCACATGGAAAGGCCACTTTAACCCAGTGAGCTGCCTGCAGGCTATGCAACTTGCTCCAGTTTTCCAGCTTTGTGAGTCATTGCCCACGCTCGGTGGGCCTTAGTGATGCAGCTGTCTTTGAGTAATTTCTGCCCTTGTAAGTAACGTCTCACCCATATTCCTGTAGGTAGCCTCAATAAAACTCATTACATCACCAAGATGAACTTGGGTATTATATATACTTTTGTCTCCCTCGCCCCCTATCTGGGGTGAGTAGATGCTTATTCACATCCTCCAAGGGACAGTATCACACAGCCTACTGCTTATGCCATATTTTGTACCAAGATTTCCCACTCTTCATGGACTTCAGTCATCTCTCTTTCCTGGCAACAATTCTTGAGTCTGTTAAACACAGTTTAACATACAAAAAAGCAACTCTTTAAAGTCTCTCAGACATTTCTTGATCTCATTAGATGAAATAATGTCCTAAAAAGTTCTTATGTGGGATTATTCTGAACCATATCAGAGTTACTTAGATTGTCTTCCCTTAGCCATGAATCTGGTTTTCTGGTGAATCTGGTGTTCCTTGGGCCCTGAATCATCCCAGGGTTAATCTACCAGACCTGTTGAGTAAGTCTTCCTGAGGCTGGGAGCCAGAAATCTGTAGATTCAATATGTTCCTCTGATCATTCTCACAGCCTTCAAATTCTGGGAGCTTACACTCTGCTAAGAGTAATAACTCCCGTGGGTGACACAGGGAAACACACCCTTGAGGAACTCAAGAACAAATACATTCTGGAGATTTGTAAGACATAAAACATGAAGATGTAACCATAGATTTCAGCATGAAATTTGAAACAAATGTTTGATAATTTTTATCAGCACATGTCACTGTTAGATAAATCATTTTCTCATCCCCCCTCCAGCCTCTTTCCCTCTTCTTTTCAACTTCCTTATTTTTCAAAGCCTTCTGTTGCACTTTTCTTGGTATCTGACTTCACTTTTTATTTAACTGGAAAATTAAGCATTCCAAGAAGGGAGACTCAACTTCTCCTTGCTCTCTAATCTTTGTTAGCAGTTTAGCCTCCTTCCTCTCCTGATCCTCTTCAGAAGGCATGCAGACTCTCTCTCTACTTGACCTAAACTCCACTCAGTGCTTCTCATCACCTCCATTGCTGAGGTAAAGCTCCATCATTCTTCTCCTCCTCTATGGTTATTTTCTGCCCACAGAGTTATTTTTGTGTCTTTCTTATACTTCTCACTTCCAAAAATGGAAACAAAACAAAAACCTATCTGGTAACCTTATCGTGCACGCTATACATTTTTCTTTATTGCCTAGTATCTAAGAGAGGTTCTACAATCTCTGGCTGGTCACATTCTCTCTTCATGTCCACTCAAAGCCAACCTGAATCAGTTTTCTGTCCTTTCCAACACACTTAAGATCTGACCTAATTCCTAACTCATCTTGCAAACAAGCAACTACCTTGAAGGCCCAAGGTCAACTGGATTCCTTACAGCGGCTGTTTTATTTGTACTTTACTGGCACTGTTGGCTGTCCCTTACCTTGGATGTCTATCCCCTTCTTGTTTTCCAGAATGTGCCTCGAGTTTTGTTATTCTAGCCCTTCTCTTGTGATACCTATACCATCTTCTCAATTTTCCCCTTCAAATATCAGTGCTTTCTAGACTTCAAACTTTCACTCCTTTTCTGAATTCTGTACAATTTTTGAGTACTTACTGTGTACCATTGTGAATAATTTGGATTTAACTGTGGATGCTGACACTTGTCTATAATCCTAGAACTTGAGAAGATTACAAGTTTGAGTCAAGCCTGGGCCTACTACCACCCTGAGATTTAAAACTGAAGCAAAAGTTTGCATTTTTTGCTCTGAGGGATAAGAGAATCCACTAAGGACCATTAAAAGAGAGTAAAATGGTCAACATTGATTTTTAAAGGCTCACTTATGAGTGTTTCATGGATGGAAAACTACTGGAGGTAGGCTGTAGAAACAGACATTCACCTGCAGGCTTCTGAGAAGGTCCACATGGGAGAAGACAGATGTCTTGGAACCATCTGTAAAGGAATCCAATGCCCTCTTTTGGCGTGTCTGAAGACAGCAACAGTGTACTTAGATAAAATAAATAAATAAATTTTGTGGGACATAAAACCATGCCAGGAAGTTTTACCAAAGATAGAACAGGTTGAGACCTGGAGACTCGGTGGGCACATACTTGAGGGTTAGACGACTCCCAGCTCCCTGCCAGACTCCTAACTTGGAACATGTAAAGTGCTTCTCACATAAAAGAAACATATCCTATAGTCAGGTAGGCCTAAAACAGAGTTCTTCATGCTCATGAGGTACCTAGAGACCCTAAGAGCTTAGTCAATAAGCTTCCATTCCCAGACATTCCTTCCTGCTAATGGTATTTAATCTCAGACCTAACCTGAGAATTGGGTGTGGTACATTATACATCCATTTTTCTCCATGGACAATCAGTAAACTGTTTGGAACTATGGACCATCTTTTTCATCAAGATCCACTGTGGGGAGCCATGAAGAAAGTACTTGCCTACAGAGTCACAGCTTAATCCTCCTGTAGAAGGCCGTTCTGTGGTCCTAGTAACAAGCCTGCCTTTGCCAAGCTAAGAACAATCACTCCCACTGGGACAAGCCAGAGCTCCCCTTCTCCCCCTTCTCCCCCAAACTCTATTCTCGGGCTAGATGCCTTCCCCAGCCCTGGGGGACGGGGGGGGGGTGAGGGGGGGGGAGGCGACTTTGTTCTCAACTCTTCTGAAACTCCTAGCACCACCTAGATGTTCAAGAGTCTGAGAAACCTATGGCCTCGGCCTCGGCACAGGACCAGAGACCCGAACAGTTTCAGCTTTCTCACATATCAAACTGTATTTTCCCACCCTAGCAGTGTCTGGATGCTACCCTAAAACCTGGCACTACCCTTGTGGTGTGAGGTAAGCACAGTCAAATTCCCCACATTCCACCTCCCCAAGAGGCCATGCCCAGAGGCAGAGTGGATGTGGACTGACAAAATTTTTTTTTTTTTTAATTCATGGAAATGGAGTGTCAAATGGGCATTGGTTAAGTGGATGTGAAAAGGAATAATCTCAACAACTTCCTTAGAGACCGGCCCAAGTAATCCCAGGAGCACTACATCTCCCTGACCTGTACATTCTGGTACAGAGGTGATAGGAGAACTAGACATCCTTTTAGGACAAACCTATTAATCTGCTGATAAAATGAAAAGATGGCAGCTGCAGCCAGCAGTAAGGAGAAAACAACTCTTGTTTCCTTCATGGACACTAAAGGGCTTCTTGGTATGGCCAGAAAAGTGTGTTTTTGAAACTTGTGCCTGGAGCTTGGTTAAGTAACGTTAGCTGTGGCTATAGAAAGAGGGTTGAGAGCAGCTGAAGCTTTCATTTGCCTTCCAAGATCCTATCATTCTCGGGATTATGTTTCTCTTCTCTTTTTACCCCTCTTTCTCCCACTCAATTAACCCATTTCAATTCTTCTTGTAAAAATATTTTAAGTCAATATACAACATAATGTTTCATTATGACAATTTTGTTTCTGAAGGCCACTGTACTTTCCTCATATCAACTCTCCACACTACCTTTTTCTGCCTTCTTTCTCCCTCACATATACAGTTATCATCCTCAAATAGCTCCCATCAGTTGTCATATCATATATATGTTCACACATTTAATTTATATTCTGCATATGACAGAAAACATACACTATTTTATCATATTTCCACCTGTTACCATCTTAGTTCTTCTTCCCTTCCCTTTAGACTCCTTTTTGCTTCATGTGGCACTCCTTCTACTTTCATTCACTTCTTCATGGATTTTACAGATATTTATTGAATATCTTGGTGTCAGGTACTGTGTTGGGAATACAGTGTGACTCTTTATCACCTCTACTTCCTCTGAGCATGCATTCTGTGCCAACAGGGCCACAGATTATAAGGGTCAGCATGTTAGGGCCTCAGAGCTGCTAGAATAAAGGCTCATGTTCAAGGGATGGGCAGAAACAACATCTCTGAGGAGGTGACATCTTCTTTCATTGTATTCCATATTCTACATTTAGCCATAGGACTGTCACATGGCTTAGACTATCCACTCTAACGTTATGTGCTTTGTGTAGTTGTACTGAAAAGTAGTTCTCTTCTTAAGCTTTTACTACTTTGTGAAGCTAGGAAGATTTAAGAGCAAAGCCAAAGGTGTCATAGCATACACCCACACACACTCACACACAGAGTGGGGAGATGGAGGGAGAAGGAAGGAAATTTCTACAAATATATTAAATGAGATGATATTTAAAAGTAATTTCCATTTCTCAAGATATGGTAAATACTCAATAAATCATAGGTAATATTCTGACTAAGGGTGCTGATTTGTGAAGAATTATTACTTGTAATTCACCCCATTATGCTTGTAAATGGGAACATTTCTTAGCATATAGTAGAAAGAAGGATAATGTTTATTTAACAAGTGCTTACAATTGAATCCATACAAGTCTTCAATTTGCATCCAGTTTTTAGTGTCATATTTAAAAATGTTTCCTATGTGACTCAAATATCTGTGTATCCATGCAGACTTTCCTACTTTTAAAAAATATGTTTGCAGTCTGACTCAAATACCCATGTATTCATGTATGTATACTAGTGTGCATGCATGTGTACTGAGTGAAGTTAGTATACCAGATGTGTCAAGGGTGTACAAAAACAGGTAGAATGTATTACCTTTTTGTTCTTCCATTCTGGTTTTTGAGAAATTAGCACTTTTGTTTTGCATTTCAAGAACATTTTGGTTAGGATCAGAAAATGAATGTGTTGCAGATGAACGGAGTAAGTGGATTATCACTAAGGGATCAACATCCTGGACTATGTGACTCTCTTCAGTGCTGGTTACCCCTGTATTCCATGGCACTGGTAAGAAGGCATACAGTAAGTTCCTTAAAGTAAGTCCACATGTTTAGGTAGTCAAAGTCCGTTAATTAATATTTAATTAATTCCTTAACCTTCTTGTTTACGCAGACCACACCTAGGAGGTTTTTTCCAAATGCCCAGATGATCTTCTTCCCTAAACCCTCACATTTAAACAATTTAACACAGTTGTTTTATGGGACCTTTATTCCTGAAGCCAGTGCTATCAGATATTTTCTCAAAATGAAAGTGAGAATATTAATAGAAATAATTTCTTCATTTTAAATTATTTCAACTAAATTGCATGTTAATCTAGATAATTTCAATTTCAGTTCGAGTTGAGAACATCAGGCAGATTGAGAATCAGTTTGTTTCTTTTGCCACAAGACAGTTGGATGTGCAGCTAAGTCTTCACGATTGTTCTTCTGTTCCTACTGAGTGAGTTAAGCATCAGTCCAGGCAAATCTGGACTGACATGTGGCAACTTCCTTCAAGTTGATCTTCAATGTAAAATGCCATCAAGTAACACTCATTATTCAAAACCAGGGATCACTTGCAGGGCTTTGCCTTCTCCAGACACCTCTTCTGCCCTCCTTCCAGGAGAGAAACTACTTTTTAAAATTAAAGCTATTAAAAGCTGCTATGCGCAAAACATGTGGCAAGGTGACAACGGCGTAGAGCAATAAATGGTATCTCTGGGGACCAGATGCTGGACACATGCAGAGGAGCAGGGAGTAGAGCATACAGAGGGGCCCAGTAGGGATGAATGGGCACTGACAATGGCATAAGGAATGTTTCTAACTTCAGAAGCTTTAGGCAGGGCACAGACTTTCAGAGTGTCAGATTTCCAGGCAAATAAAATCAGAACACCCAGGTCAAAAAAACAATCTAAAATCTGACACTTTCTGTTTAACCCAAATAAAAGGTCTGCACACCAGTGTGTGGCTTCTATAAAGTTAAATATAAAAATAGAGAATAGAAAATATGTTGTCAAAGTTAATCAGCAGAGTGAGAGTTAGCTAGACATATATTTGATTGATTGATTGATTGATTGATTGATTAGAAAAATGCTGTTGACTTAGCCATTTGGAAAGGTTATCAAAATTGGCACCTAGAGAAAGTGCTGTGTTCGATCCTGAGGCCACGTGATCAGGAGGATGTCTCCTTTTTTTCATTGTTCACTGCTATTCATTGATCTATAGAATAAAACCATGAATTTGAATTGTGTCTACTCTTCTGTGTCACTTTTACTTAGCCAGTGTTAAAACTGAGGATGAAAGTAATAGGAATGGTTTAAAGTTTAGAATATACAGAAAGTTCTGATAAAGAATAATAGAAAAAAGTTGAGACAGTAAAACAGGCACAGCAAACAGGAAAAATTGCCAAGAGTCTATCTGTATCAACAACAGGCAAATACATATTAAAATAAGTGTGAGATATGCTTTTCCTTTTAAATCTCTCACTGGGAAGGCAAAATGAACACAAATGGAGATCAAGGGCTACATCGCAGACCCAAAAGAACAAAGAATATGCAAGTTAGATAAGAACATTTCTGGGGAGACTTAGCAATTTTTATTAAAAATAATTCTATGAACTAAGAAAATACTCCCAAAGGTGCTCAATGCAATATTTATTTTAGCATCATTGAGAGAAATGAAAATTGCTAAGCAAACACCTGATAAATATACTTTGGAACAATCACGTGAAATAGTTGCACCAGTTAGAAGAGTGAAGAAGTAGCTAACTGCATCAGTTAAAAGAAGTAGTGATCTATATTTGGAGATTGGAAAATATTTTCAGGAAATATTAGCTTTAATAAAAGGGTTTTCCAATACAAAGTGGTAACCTTGAAACTAAATATACACATAAAACAAAAATGAACTCAGCAGGTTATATTAATATATCGTGCACATATTCATATATGTATGTAATGATAATAATAATTTTAGGAGGCTATTGATTTGAGAGTGGAGGACACGGGAGAGGTTGGAGAGAAGAAAAGGAGGAAGAATCTGATAGAATTCTATTTTAATTAAAAATAATTTTTTTCAGATAACAAAAATGCTACTAAATTTTTCATTTAGTTTTATTTAAATATATAAAACTATATTTTAAAGTGTGTACCTATATGTCTTTAATACATAGAAACTGGCCTACAAAGACACAGAGTGTCAACAGTGCCATAAACAAGGTGAGACTCATGAAAGCAGCAGGGAGAAGTGAGCTTTGTCTGAACTATTCAATGTTTCCAATTGTTGTAGTAAACAAATGCCTTTCTAAAGGTGACAATTTAAGCCATAGACAATCAGATGAGGTAGGTCATTTCACTCTCCCCTATGAACTCTTTGAACCTGGAGCCAAGGTGGGGGCCTAAGATAGAGGAGCACAGAAAGGTGGCCTTCATCATTCTAGGCCATTTCAATGCCAAGCTGTGTAACTAATCAGGTATAATCAGTCTCACACAAAGCCACTTAAACAGCTTGATAAGATATTCGGCTTATATGATCTGTTCAATAAGGGAATCAAACATTTCTTAGAGAGGAACTGCAGTTTAGTAACTAGACTCACCTAGAATATTTAAATTAATAGAAGCAAAAGATGGATGACAGTGAGTAAAGGAGAATCAAATGTGTTGAAAGCATAAGAATCATGCAAGAAGGGTGGGTAGGATGGTGGCTTTCTAGGTGGCAGATTGATTGTAAACCTTACTGTCCCTGAAGTATCAGTCCATGAGGGCAAAAGGAGCAGAGACAACAGACTGGGGTTCAGAAGCCCTGTGAGTACATACAGTAAATGAGGACTCCAGGACCAACTGCTTGGAGGTAGATCAACTTTACTTGTGGTAATTCAAGCCTTATATTGTTTTGAGGACTAGGGGTATGGGAGAAAAAAAGTTGAATCTGTAATATAATGAAGGCTACTTGACATTCTGCAGGTAGAAATGTGTGTGTGTGTGTGTGTGTGTGTGTGTGTGTGTGTGTGTGTGTGTGTGTGTGTGTGCAAGGGTGGGTGGACTCCCCAGACAAGGTCAGAGAAGAGGAAGTGTGTGGCAGTGAACTACGAGAGGCAGCCTGGCCCTTCATTAAGCTAAAGGCTTTGAAGCCCGGGAAACCCTGAAGGGATGGTAAGAGCTTGGCCTTCTGGGGCACCAGGCCACTGTCACTCACTAACCACAGCCCTCCATAGATTTGTGTAGATTTGTGGCCATCAGTCATGTAAGGACAATGCCCCAAGTCCTCCACATGTAGAAGAGGCATGCCTAACATCTCAGACCAAGAAGAGAGACCTGACCTGTAGTCACATAGGCTCAAGACAGTGATCTGATCTCTATGTTGATGAGGTACCTAGAGGTCTGAAGGGCATAGCTTTTCTCCCTAGACATTCCTTTCTGCAAAAGATATTTAATATCAGACCCACCCTAAAAAGAAGGTATGGTTTTATGCATCTATTTTCCAGCATGGCAATAAACGATTCAAAACCATGAACTGTCCCTTTTCATTAGGATCCACCATGGGAAGTAATAGAGGCCTTTGACTACAGAGCCACAGTCTAATCCCCCATAGAAGGCCTCTCTGCACTCTCAGCCACAGCTGCCTCTCAAGCCAAGAACTATTATTGAAAGATAAAAATTTAACTTGACCCCTAGAAACCTGTCCATAAAAGCAAAAGACATAAAAATCAGTAAGTCAAACACTGTGGCGCCTCAGTCCCGGGAAATTAGCTGACCATTTGAACAGATGGACCTAACTAAACAAGCCCTGAGATTAGTGGTGTCGGGATGCTATAGGCCTGAGATAGGCCTGACTGTGCTTTGAACAGCCCTGAGACAATTGGTGCCAGGATGCTATAAGCTTGAGATAAGCCTGACCTCTTTGAACCGGAGCTCATGATAAATAGTGTGAAGCTAGTCCGAAATAGCCAACTATAAAGTGACTCGCCATCCATCTTAAGAATTTGAGATCAAATGTATCAATGACCTAGTGACCTGTTCCCCCTCCTTTCCCCTTTCCTAACCCTGCCTGGTTTGTAGATTCTTCCTATATAAGCTGTAAGAACTCGTTGCTGGGAGCTGCTTTCCTCTACCCCTGGGTGGGTTACGAGTGAAGGATGCCCTAGCATGCTAGTTTTGAGTAAACCTCTTGCTATTGCATCAATCCATGTTTCTTGTGAGTGATTTGGGGTGTGTTTGCAGTTCTCCACTGATCATGAAGTCCTTTTTGCTTGGGCTTTACACTATCACCATGGGACTAACCTGAGTCCTTTCTTTCTGCCCCGGGATAGACCCAGCCTGCTAGCCCAGATTCCATTCCCAGCTCTTTTGTGACTCCCAGCAGTGCTTGGGCATCCCCCAGCCTCCTTCAGGCCCTGAAACCCCAGCCAGCTCCAGCTTTCTCATGTCTCTTGGAAGACTGCACTTCCATGCTTCAACCAGTGTCCCTGGGCTTCCCTACAGCCCAGTACATGCCCAGCAGCTGCATGGGGTTAATGCAGTCAAATTCCTCATACCCCACCTCCCCAAGCAGCCGTGCCCAGTGACAGAGCAGATGAGGGACCCACTACCCTACAAAGAAGCCCTGCCAATTAAGGGAGTCTTCTATATTGAGTTGAGCCCCAGAGGGCTATCCAACAATGGTAGACTTCGACCTTAATTATCAGGGCAACAGTTGGTAGCTTGTGTGATAGAATTATTCCGAGTCTAGCTCTATGCTGGATCACTGATTTAGTAGTGAACCTGAGCCTGAATTTCTAAGATCAGTGAGAATGTATCTCTAGTCATGGGACAACTTGGCCCTTTTGAGAATCTTGTCTTGTAGTAATCATAGTTTCTCCTGTGGCAAGAGTACAATACAACTTTGAAAGTACTATGGCATACTTTGTTACCATCATTTCATAAATGAATAGACTCAAAGAAGTTAAATAATATTAATGTTTCTCAAATCCAAGATTGTCTTCTCTATATTATAGCTGCTTCATGTTAATATACATGTATATACTTTCACATACTTTATTTTGATTTTTTATTCTTTCTTGATGAAATATAACATGCCAACTTGAAAACAACTTGCTGGCATGCTTCAGTAAGTAGTGGCAAAGTACACAGTCTTGTTCACATACCAGACATTCTCAGGGCCTTTTCCTTAGCCTCACCTTTTACTCAGCAGGAAATCACTGGCTAACATTTCTTTTAAATTATTTTATGGATCTTTATTTCTGAGTCACTTACACATGCAACTCTAACCAATGGCAACTGATTTGGCTTACTTGTAAAGCATATATTGGAAAATTCCAATTTATACATATTTGTATTTTGTTTGCATTCTTTATCAAGATATTTGTGAAGTTGGTTCATGTGGGTACATGGAACGTTTAAGCCTACTGAATGAATAAACAATGACTTCTTTTCAGCTTCCATTTTCTTTAAAATATTTTTAATAATTCTTTTAAATTTTTATGCACTGTACTTTGATTATATTCACTACTCCTCTGCTTCAACCCTTCTCACATTCAGTGCCATCTCCCTACACACCAACCTTCAATCTTTATCTGCCTTCATGGTGTGTGTGTGTGTGTGTGTGTGTGTGTGTGTGTGTTCCTCTTTCTCTGTTACTGCCTGTCTCTTTGTCTCTCTGTCTCTCTTTCTCTGTGTATGTGTCACTCTGTCTGTCTTCCTCTGTTTGTCTCTCTGTCTCTATCACTGTCTCTCTGTCAGTCTCTCTGTCTCTCTCTCTCTTTCTCTCCCTCTCTTCATTTCTCCTTTTAAACCGAGACCAATCTGTGTCTTCCAAATACTCTTGTGTGTAGAGCCTGCCCTAGAATGTGATCAATATACCCTTAAAAAAATACTCTTATTTTCCCATGAGATATAAGATACCATCAGTGAGGAATGGGATTTTCTTTTTTTTTTTTTTTTTTTTTTTTTTTTTTTTTTTTTTTTTTTTTTTTTTTTTTTGTTTTGTTTTGTTTTGTTTTTCGAGACAGGGTTTCTCTGTGTAGCCCTGGCTGTCCTGGAACTCACTCTGTAGACCAGGCTGGCCTCAAACTCAGAAATCCGCCTGCCTCTGCCTCCCAAGTGCTGGGATTAAAGGCGTGCGCCACCACCGCCCGGCTTGAGGAATGGGATTTTAATACTATTTTTACACGCAATGCTGACATTTTCATTTTCCATAAAATGATTCAGGTCTTGAAAGGCTGTTAGAATAACTGCACATTTATGTGTACAAGTGTCTCCATTGTGTCCAAAAAACTCTGTTTTCTTGTTGTCATCTACCATTTCTGTCATATTATTTTTTAAAACGTCTATCAATCTCTGTCTTCTAATTGAAACACTACTCCATTCTTCTTTAAAAAAAATTGTATGGTATGTGATTCTTAGTTGGCAATTAATATATTTCTGCATGCAGATATAGTTGTGCTGCTTCATTTTTTTTTTCTCTTAACAAAATTTGACTTGTTATACTTAAACCTCAGCTTCTTTTTCCTTTGTCAATCTTTTTACCATCAGTCTACCTTTGTTCTGTGGCTGCTTTGAGAAAACGGATTTTTTCCAGTTCCCATGTAACACCACCTATGTATCATTTCATTTCTTGAATTGATAGCTTCAGTTTTGGTTATTTCTTCTTCATTATTTCTCTACCTTTTCTCTGTGAAAGCATTCTGCTTAATTGTATATCCTAACTTTACAAAACTGTCTTCAAGTGTCGCTAACTTCTTAATGTTAATCACATTTAATACTTGCCTCTGTTTTTTGTTTTATACTTCTTTTTAAATTTCTTAAGTATGATTTTATGGCTTTCTGTTGTCACAAATTGATTATGTTTCTAATATACTTAAGGAAAGTAAACTTTATCTTTAGAAAACAAGTGTTTTTCTAGTTCAAATGTTTTTAAAATTTAAATTTTTTTTTTTTTATAATTTTGGTTCTCAGTTGGCCATTTTTTATGGTTACCTTGCTTTTGTATTCTTTCCTTAAAAAAAAAAAACAATATTTTCTAGGATTGTACAGAATGCAATTTATTGAATGTGTGCCTAGGAGGTAGCTGGTTTCCCACAATTTGGGTTAGAAAAGACATACATAGATTAAGACAAAAGAGAGTTTATCCCACTAGGATGGAGATAACTTCTATTAATATCAGAGGAAAGTATGTATTTGGACCAAGAGTGTCATTGTAAAACTCCATGTAGCTCTAATGAATTTGTCTCTCTGTAATTTTCAGGAGAAGATTATTTTTATTTTGGGACACTCAATGACAATTTGGATCGTGATGGCTGAGATCAAGTTGACCTGAATCTGCACATTCCTCCCCTCACAACTGACTTTCAAAATCTCACACACGCCCTCTTCTGAAATGTTTCCTGAGCCGGAGAGTGGTTATAGGCAGCAATCAGAAAGCTATTGTCCAAGTTTGCAAACAGACTTCAGCATTAAGACAAGTATGTTAAAGCAAATAGAAAGCATGTGATGACACAGTAACAACCAGATTTCTAAGATATTTTTGGGGATTATAACATAATTATATCATTTAGTCCTCCAGTTTCTTCCTTCTAAATTCTCCCATGTGCCACTCCTCCTCCCACTCTCTTTTAACTTCATGGCCCATGTTTTTAGGGCTGACCATTTGCCATTGGATAACTAATTGGTGTGATCTTCCCTAGGGAAGACTATTTCTCCTGTTCTCAGTATTTCTTAGTTGCCTGTAGTTCTTTTTCTAAGGTTAGGGCCTCATGAGTTTCCTCTCTTCCTCATTAGGATATCCTTAGTGTTTTCCTTCTTCAGGCAGTCATAGTGAAACTTTATGGCTACAGCCTCTCCAATATTTCCATAACAAACTTTCTATTCCTCTGGCCCTTAAAATCTCTCGTTTTCCATGGTAATACCTGAGCCTTTGGTGCAGGAGTTGTGTTATATATGGATCATCTGGAATTTCATTCTGCAACTCTCTCTCTTTTGATTTTATATGAACTTCTATATTTGTCTCCATCTGTTGCAAAGAGAAATTTCCTTTATTGGAGGGGAAAGGGGTAAGGCACTTATCTGTGAGTAGAAGGGAAAATATTTAGAATGTAGTCAGAATTGTGCTGCTTTAGTAAAGTTGTGACAATCAGCTTTTTTATTGTTGTATATTACTCTCTGATCTTGCAAATTACTTGTTTTGGTTGTCTGAGTCTATGGAATAAGATTCTCTATACCAGGATTAAGCAGTGGTGACTATGGCGTCTTGAAGATTATTTTTCTGCCTCATTCTCTTCACTTACTCAGTACCATAATACAATTCTATGAAGAGTGTGTGTGTGTGTATCTGTGTGTGTTGCTTGTTTGTCTGTGTGTGTGACTGTGTATGTGCTTGTTCGTCTGTTTGTTTGTGTGTGTGTATATCTGTCTGTGTCGGTGTATCTATATGTCTGTGTCTGTCTGTGTCTATGTGTTTTTTGTGTGTGTCTACATTTTTGTGTGTCTGTGCTTGTGTATGTGTCTGTGTCTGTGTGTCCTTGTCTGTGTGTCTGGGTCTCTCTCTGCATGTGAGTCTGTGTCTGCCTGTATGTCTGTGTGTCTATGTCTCCATTTGTCTGTCTGTGTGTATATGTCTATCTCTCTGTGTTTGCTCCTATGTCTGTGTGTGCATGTGTCTGTGTGTATATGTATGTTTATGTCCATGTGTCTATGTGCATGTGTTTGTATGTCTGGTTCTGTCTATGTCTCTGTGTCTGTCTGTGTGCATGTGATGCTGATATCCTGAGAGAGATGGTAAAGGACTAATGCTGGTATATTTTTGCATAAGATGTAATTGTCTCCCAATACTGTAAATCTATGCTGGCAGAGCTTAGCAAGTGTCCTTAAAGCTGTTCTACTTGCTTCTCTGTTTCCATTATTTTTTAGGTTATGATTTGGTGATCTCTGTTTGATCAAATCATGTACGCCTCAAAAATAATTTTTTAATTTTATGCATTATTTTGTTTCAACTGGAAATTTGTCCTTTATCTAGTTTGTTGCCTACTTGAAACAGAAATCTTCAGGCCTTCATTCTTTTGATAAGATTCATAATCTAAAGTTTGAGGAATGGAAATGTTTGGAACATGTCTATGAATATGGAGAATAGTCCCATGCCAAAAAAAAAAAAAAAAAAAAAAATCCCACCCATCCTGTTTGTAAAGTATTTGACCTATTTCCATAAGATATACCTCTGCAGAATGAAAATTCTACATCCTTAGTCACACAGTGCAGCTATCTAACTCTTTACCATCCTTCTTAGTCAATTCTCATAAATCTCCGAACACAGGGAATATGGACATCTACAGGTGATGTCACTACATGTTAGTGAGCTACATATCAAATGAGGATTCAGAAAATAGTGAGTTGACTTTCACTGAAAGAATAAAAGGAATTTTCATTGATCACTGTACAGAGGTCTGCTGCACTAGCAGTATGTCCATACTTCAATGCTTCATGTTGGTCAGCCCCTTAGAGTCAAGTCATACTTGATCTCTACTCTGTAAAATACTCAGAAGCTGCCTGTTTATTTTAATTATGTGGTGTTTTCATGCTTTAAAGCTAGAACCATGACATATAAAAAGGATTTTTTTTCAAATTATCTCCCAAAGGCAAATTTAATAAATATTAAAATGATGCATAATATTAACTCATCTTATTATATCTACAATATTCCGCTTGTAACTGTTGAAAATATGGGAGATTTTGCTTTTAATATTTGCTATTACTTTATGTGTTTCAGTGTTTTGCTGGTGTACGTACTCTTGTACACTATGTGTGTGACTGGAGCGAATAGAGGCCAGAGAGCTGGATTTTTTGAAAAAGGAGTTACCAGTGGTTGGAAGCTGGTATGTGGGTACTGGGAACTGAACCCAAGTCATTTGCAAGAGAAGCAAGTACTCTTAATTGCAAAGCCATCTATCTCTGCATCCCCAAGACATGGATTTTTATGATAAATTTCAGATTTTTATTTCTTGATGAATTTTGAGACTTGATATTATTTATACCATTGCTGAGTCTTAGAGAGTGTAGAGTATACCATGAAATAATTTGGCCATCACTAGACTAGTGAACAGACTACAGAGATGACAAAATCACTCTTGCACTTTCAATAGGCCCTTGGTAGCAAAGTCTTTACGATGCTTATCAACCAGTGGTTTTCCATGATTACTTGTTTTTCATGTGAGAAATAAAGTTTAGGAGAAATACAACATTCCCTCTTATATTATGACAAATACACTGAAGTTTATAAAATCCCTGGTGGGAAACTTATTGGAAGAAATATTTAGGTCACTGTTTTCTTGATGAGAAGTGGTAAATAATAATGCTAGTTGTTCCAGATGTTCTGCTTCTTAAGGTTTTTCTGGGGCTTCTCACCATATGTTTACTTTAATTCCCTATGAGGAAGTCAACAGATTCTTCTCAAGATTTCATATTGGAGGATGCTATCATTGTGAGCTCTCCCAAAACAACAGTGAATCTTTGAACAGGAGACCACAGAACCTGAGACTAGCTGGTAGATGAGAAACAAGGATATTCCCCAATACCTGCCTCTGTTGAGATTAATAAAATTAATTTGGGGAGGTAATTCTGAATAGCCTCCTTTGTGAATGAGCCTTAAAGCATGAACACATTAGAAAATTAAAATAATTTGGTAATTGCTAAATGATTCACAAATACAGTTAAATTAGACACTCCACAGGACTGGCAAGGCCTGAAAGGCTGACTGTCTTTTTTTTATATATATTTGTTGATGAAAATGTATGAGTAATATGTTTAATCATATTATTCCTTAATTATTTTCACTGGGACACCCAATAACCTGGTAAATCTTTCGAGACTCCCTATAACTTGGTAACTTATTCAAGATCTTATAAATCTGCTAGTAGGCTTGAAGTCCTATGTTAATCTAAAATACTTGGTTAATGATTTTTAGTAATTAGACATCGTTTTACATGAGGCACATTCAGTAGATGAAATTTTCATATATATATATATATATATATATATATATATATATATATTCATCCGAATATTATAACAGTGATAGTAGTATCATGTGGTGGCTTAAAAAGATGTGAATGTTCCATATTAGGTCTGGCGGTGGTTAGGAAGAGCTGAAGAGGGGCGTCTTCAGCAGCTCCAAAGCACTTGCTCAATGTCTTACAGACAGCATGTTGACTACAGTGGCACATGCTTAAATATAGACATGTTTGTTCTATTTTACTTTTCTTCATATTTTCTTTCTTCTTCATTTGTTTTTCTCTTTCCTGAGAGATATAAGTCAGGCTGGGTTTATCACCCACCAGCCTGTGTTCTTTTCTTAACCCCCTCCCTGGTCAGTTCATAGTCTCATTACTGTTACAGGTGAGGAAGACTGAAGGGCACAGATGAGATGGCGTCCTTCCTTCCTTCTTTTTTCTTTCTTTGTTTCCTTGCTTCTTTCTTTCTTTCTTTCTTTCTTTCTTTCTTTCTATCTTTTTTCTTTCTTTCTTTTTAAGCGGTTTCTCACTATGAGTGTATCAGGATCTCTAAAACACTGACCAACTTGGTTACCTGTGTTACCACCCACATATTTCATCTCTTAACACTCATAAGTGTTCATCAATAAGCTGGAAACCATTATTACCAAAAGAATTTTTCTTTTGCTTCCTCCTTGAGAGAAACAAATTATTCTAGCATTGAATTTGTGGCCTACTCATACCTTATTTCTTGTTGTGACTATACCCTCCATTGATTCATGTCATACTCCCTCTCTGATGGTAAACACTACTGATCTCCACATGTGGTACAGATAAAGCAAGGCTAGAAAGAATACAAAGACCCACTTGGGGAAGACCAAGCAGGACATTAGTTGCCTCTCAAATTCTCCCACTTGGATTATCTTGCAGCTCCATGTACTCTGTCAGGGTTCTATCAGAACCATGTATATTTTATTATAAACAATAATTATAAACATACTAATATGGATACTAACATACTAACATGGATAGGGGAGAGTCTAGAAGACCTCAACACTACATAAAGAACCACAGGCAACTAAGAAATGCTAAGAGCAGAAGAAATAGACTTTCTCAGGAAAAATCACACCAATTTGTTATGAAATACAAAACACTCAGCCTTGAAAACACTCATAGAAGTAACATTATTGGGATTCAGAACCAGGACAAACAACTAAGGTAAATATTTACATACCAAGTCAGACCTGGCCTCCAGGTTCTCCCAGCATCCCTCAGTCCCTACTTGTCTACCCAGTCCTCTGTCCTAAATTTTCCAGCCCAGGGTCTTGGCTTACCCTTCTCCAGACTCCCAGAGGATATTTTCTATATAATTCCGAACTTTCGTTCTCTCCTTCCTTTTTTCTTCTCTTGCATTTTCTTTCTCCTTGATTAAGCATGCTCTTTCTTTCTCCTCCCAGTCCACTGTCTTCTTCCCCATGACTACTTCTCTGGCCTCATTCCTTGGGACCAGTTAGAGTAGCTGCCTTTATATACTTTAATCTGGTTTGGAATGGTTCATTTCACCAGTGAAGAAATAACATATCAATTACAGAGGGTGAGCAGCTTGAATTTGTGTATAGGAATGTAAGTAACAACTAATAAAAAGGAGAAAAGGCACAAATTTAAAAGAGATCGAGGAAATTTGAAAGAGAGATGGGAAGGCTTGCCAAGAGGAAAAGAATGGAAGAAATGATGTAACTGTGTTGTAACCTCAAAAAAGTAATAATTTAAAAAACGATATAGCATGAAAATATTACTAGGTAAAATTTATTCTAAAGTGAAAATGTTATGATAAAAGCAAAAATAAGGTATTGAGGGATTCTACAAGCATCAGTTACTCCATGTGTCAAAAACTAATAGTGTTAAAAAAGAAAAAGAAAAAAACAAGAGAAAAGGTTTCTTCTTGTCATCTACAAGAGGTCAAAGTTGATTTTAATGTGGTCAAGAAATGGTGGTTTAGAAGACCAGAGTTTGCCTCTGGTTTAGAAGACCAGATTCTGCCTCTGGTTTAGAAGACCAGATTCTGCCTCTGAGGCCATCATATTTTTAAGTGAATACCCAAGTGCACCATATACAAGACTGAGCTTTACTAATATGTGCTACACATGCTATGTGTGCTTTGTGAGCTTTATGTGCTTCAATAATGCATGCAGTCAGCACCTGAAGCCATGTTTGCACTACTGTTGTGACTGAGCTTCTACATTCAAATTAACTCTGTGTAAAGGGATGAATTCCCCAAAGCCCCAGAAGGATTTCTTCCCAGGATTTCCCCTTTATACAAAGGAGGAGCCTGTAAAGTGCTGTCAGAGTACAAGGGCTCCTCAAATGGGCTTTTCTTAGTGGCTGATCCTCTTCCATGTGATGAGTTCTTTTTCATAAATTCTCCCACTGGGAAAACAAAACAAAGAAAACAAAAACAAAAACCCAAGGGCGCATCAGTGTTTCTGAAAAGAAGGAAAAGGCAGATAATTTTTGGTTTTAGTAGCTTTCCCAAGAACTCCCAAAGTGCTTAGTCATTTGAGCACAGGAACAAATTGAGATTTTCACATCAATAAATTTGAAAATCAAGACCATCAGTCCAGGCCTTTTAAAAATGTTCTTAGCTAGTCTAATAGAATGAGAACCATGCTTCCCAGCTGTGCCCTTCCCCCAGGCCTGAGAAGGCCTGCAAGTCTTTTATCACAATATACCAAGCAACAGTAGAACCTGAGATGCATTGCATTACCAGCCTTGGCACCTTGGAGCCTGCTACCTGAGCTAAGAAGAATGGACTGCCTGCTGAGCTAGCCTTGACACCTTCAGGACTGCTATCTCCTTGCCCAGCCCCTGGGCTGAACCGAGAAGAGACTCTGGGGGTGGGGCTTCCCCTTTATATGTGAAAGCAAATTATTAAACTTCAGGCCTTGATCAGAATACTTTGTCTTGGCCCCACGTTTCTCTCGCCCTCCTTCCTGTTAATTCCCAGGCTTCGTCTCAGGAGAACCCGGTTACCAGTGGCTGCAGGCAACTACACCCAGCCTTAAAGTGACTAAGTCAGGCAATTTTATAAAAAGCAACAGTACCTCCACAAGGACTTTTTTGGGCCACTCTTTCTTTGTTCTGAAAAATTGTTCAAACGAACAAAAGACTTAGAATATTTTTTTTAAGCCCTGGCTCCTAAAACTCTGGAAAAAAATTTAAATATTTAAAACTTTTCTAATTTCCATATGGCCTCACCAGCTCCTTCAGTTCACTCATGGAACAAATGATTATAAATCAAAAGACATTCATGGCAGGCAGAGGAGCATAGCACCTACATCTCATCTGTTCAGTGCTGGAGAGAAGGCTGGCTGGAGAGCTTGCCCTTTATTATTCCTAATTCTCAGCAGACTCTGGGAAGGCCCAGTAGCCTCAGCTCTTTCCTTATGTTGGGTATAGGAGGTGAAGTGATGACCTCCTTCAGGACCGTCAGCTCAGATTGGCTGACCCACAGATAAGGACCTGCACTGCTTTGCCTTTTTTCTGTTTCACAGCTTCTGAGAGCTGCTATTATTTGTTAGCTTCAAACCACCTCTTGGTTACCAAATGATTATTTTTTGGGTATTATTTACTCTTATATTAAAGAAGAAGAAAAAAATATTGACATATACAAAGTCACTCAAAAATAAAAATTTCGTGTGACCAATTCTAGGTGATAAATTAGCATATATAAAGACCTATTTATTGGGAAGCTACTCTTGTTGGGTTCATGAGTTGTGGAAGCTTCCATGGGGAGAGAGACAGAAGGTACGGGGTGAGAAAAAGCATAATCACACAGGGAGAGAGAAAGTGCAGAAAGAAGGAAAAAGAATGAGGGGACAAGAGACCAAAATGTCGGGATTATAAAGGGAAGAGCTTCTGGGGGAGGGGAATCTCAGCCCCTGGGTGGGAAAGTTCAGGGTACAGGGCAGGGTATACCAGCCATGCCCAGTAACAGGTCAAGACTGAGGGATGCTGAAAGAATCTGGAGTCCAGGTCAGCTTTGGTATGTAAAATATGCACCTCAGTCATTTGTCACATGACTAAGTCCCAATAGCCCAGTCTTTTGTTGATAATAAATGAATATAGAGAAATCATCTATGACTACTTACTGCTGACAAGGGCATATTGTTATGGTGGGGGTGGGGGGCTACAAAAGGCTGGAATGTTGGCCAAGTCCTGGAACAGCAGGCTGTTTTACTTGCTGTCTAGTGTGTAGGACCATCTGGGACTGGAAATGTGAAAGACTAGTTGAAGCAATGGTGGGTAGCCTAGATGAGATTCTAGGAGATACCTGGACTTGGCAGGATGCTATACTCTGTGTGTGTGTGTGTGTGTGTGTGCGTGTGTGTGTGTGTGTGTGTGTCTGTGTGTGTGTGTGAGGCAGAAGATGAGGTTAAGTAGTTTATAGAGAAATTTTTTTCTTGGGGGTACATTTAGGCCATGGTCTTGGTAGTTGGGGCGTGTAGTCATGAATACCACTGTCAGAAATAGACATGTATGGAGTGAAACAAGCTGTTGATTGTCAGTACTTATCTGGAGTCCATTTGACCTGTGACAGGTAGATTGGAGTAGATTCTCTGAAGCTTATAAAAATCTTGTTAAATTTATAAAAAGAGATAAATTTTAGACCAAGTATTTGGTGGAACAATGAATCTATAGTTATCCTCTAAGCACAACCAATTCAAATGATGTACTATCTATGTGCTGATGCATCTGACCTTGAAATACTAGTTACTATTTAAGAAAGGTCTTTCATGTGTCAGTATAAAGCATATTGACTCATTAAGTCTCAAGATTACTCCTAAGGTGGATATTATTATCTTAGTAATAAAATTGCGGTAAGGGCATTAGGGTACTATGAGGTGGAATAAATTTTCCAAAGTGAAAATAGTTAGAAAATGACAAAAGTAAAGACTAAACTCAACACTTCAAATTTTCTCCTCAACCTCAAGTGAAAAGAAGAGTTCTTATTCCCTCTATTGGCTTCAGACATTCTCTCCTACACTCAAAGTAACAGTGAGAACACTGACCATAGAAATTACCTCTGCTTGACCTCTCTGAGTTCTGGCCAAGGCTTTGTGAGTTTTTCTTTAGGAACAAATAACTGTCTACCACATAATAAAACCAAACAAAAAAGGGATAAAAAGTCCCAAACTAGAAATAACGCCCGAATATTTATTTGTTCTCTGTCATTGTGTTTTTCAGGAGAGTGACTGATGGCTGATATCTGCAATGACAGGGAATTTTTCAGTGTTAGAAATAACTGAGCACATAGCTTCAAGACCATCCATCACAATGTGAGTCAGCACAGCTCCACCTGAGACACTATGTTTGGCTCATTGCTTGTAGAAAATCTGTATGTGCTATTCTGAGTGTGGAATGGACCATGCTATAGAAGGGAAGAAAGGGAGAGAGAGAGAGAGAGAGAGAGAGAGAGAGAGAGAGAGAGAGAGAGAGAGAGAGAGAGAGAGACTCAGCACTCAGACAGAGTTGCCCAGGTATATAGATGGCCAACTCTTTCTTTTCTAACTTCCTAGGAGTATATCACAGAGAACTCTGTTCTTGCTTCTTGTTTACCATTTAGCCTTCTCTTACGTTATTGGAGATTACCAATACCTTGATACTTTCTGTAGTGTAGGCTCTCAAAGCTATTCTGTTCAGTCTTGCTCAAAGCAACCACCCTGCTTAATTAAATTACTAACCCACTAATTGGTAAAACTTGGGGAAATCAATCAAAATGTCTAAGCAAAAGAAGGTTGTTCCTCCTTAGGAGAATGATTCGATGAGGGGAAGCTGTTAATTTTAGGAGTATAACTATGAGTCCAAACGTTACCAAATGGGTAAACAGCTAACTATTTCAAGATACTACATGCAAGGAAGTTAACATAATTGATTGCCATAGTCTTGATGCATTGAACTTCTGAATGTGTTAAGAGACATTGAATATATCCAAATGTTGTCTGTGTTTAAGATCTAATTATACACTGCCTCTGGGGCTTCTCTTTGTGACATTGCTTACAGTTATTTTTTCCTAGGTTCTCAGTTTCTCAATCTCTCTCGTTACAGACATCATTGTCTTAATAATCAACCACATTTTGAATTAGGCAACCTCTCTTCTGGGGATATTATCTTTCATGCCTGTTGTTCCCTGAATTCTGAAGTCTAGACTGAGAGACAAACCATGATAGAGGAGGCTGAATTTATTACAGTTTTAGCAAACAGAGAAGAGAAAGAAGCTACCACTACCCCCCCCACACACACACTACACACAAATACACACACACACACACACACACACACAAACACACACATACTTGTCGATGCTGCTTTTACATTTTACAGAAAATTAAGAGACAAAGCCAGATATGTATAGACTTACTTGTGAGAAAATTAAGAAACTCTGTCCTGAATGAAGTGAACTTAGCCCCTAGAAGCCTCATCCTTAATATAGCTGATCTGGAATAATAATAGAAACCTCAACTTCATCATTTCACAGCCACAATCTCAACTGTAAGTATTTTGGCTCCACCAATATTATTTTCTGTCAAACTTTTAATGTCCCTGTGGTAGTCTATAATTACAAGGATCCAATGACTTTCTTCCATATACCATGTAAAGTCACAGGATAGCATCAACTGAAGGAAGAAGAGATGCTGGAAGCTCCTGAAGAATTGATTTATGGACACAAAAGAAAATTATAAAAGGCAGTGGAGGAACATGTCAGTGCCTGGATGGTGCAATGAACAATAAAATGAAAACTAAACAGTATATTCTCCATTTTGGAGTCATAAATAGCAGGGCTTTGTAAGAGCCTGTATGTATCCCATGAAGAAGAATCTGAGGACAATTTGCTATATTTATTTGTACAGGTGTGGTGTCACTTATAGAGATGGATAATTTAGGGACAAGCACATCTCTGCTGATAGTTATGCTGAAGACACATACATTTTTGAAGTAACTTATTCTGGGGGAAAAGCATTGAATATAGGTAGGATACAGATAAACTTCAAGCAACAAGAAAATAGTGAAAAGACTAGAAATATAGAAAGAAGAGCTCAATGTTTAGGATAAAGCATTGACAAACACTAATATCTGAAGTTTAAAAGTGGGAGAAGAAATCACCAGATACACAGAGGCAGAACAACATTGAATAAATACCCAGCTCCACTTGAATGATGGCAATCCTGTGGTTTGGGTTTCTGTTTGTGAAGAACCAAAATAACATGTGCTTACTCAGGTCTTAGATGTGTTCTCCTGTAGCTTCTCTATGTTCTTCTACATTACTCAAAATCTGTGCTTCACCTAAAGTTTTGTCAGGAATATAGGCTGGGAGAGAAAAGGCCAAGTCCATGGGTTATACCAGGTGAGGAAGAGTAATACAAAATTGTCACATCATATTTACTTTATGTCTTTCCTGTGTGCCTGGACTGCTTAGTCATTTGTCAGGAAAAGCAAGATTTTAAGTCTTAATCTTGATAAGGCAGAGGAAAGAAAGAAATGGAGAGAAAAAGACGGACAGACAAGAGGTTGGAAAGAGGGAGAAAGATATTAGACAATGATGGTTCTTGATTAGATTAAATATACTTCAAGTGTAGCTCAAAGTCACATGTAAAAGACTTCCTTTGCTGCTGTAAGTAATTAATTATTAGTATAATTATTATATTGAGAGTTATTTCAGGGATAAATAAAATTCTCAGATAAAATTGCAAAACTTTCAATAGCCTCTAGAAAATATGTGCAAGTTCCCCAGGTGACATCTGCCTTAGCAGAAGAATATAACAACCTAGTGTAATGAGGAACACTGATGGCCTCAATAAATAGTTAAATAGTGCCTATCACTTGATGACTTCTTTCTCTTTTCCTTCAGCATTCCTGGTTTAATGTTTGGGAAAATAATGAGGAATTAGAGATTTCTATGACCTTCGGAACACATCTTCACTGAGATTATTATGGATCCAAGAACCAAAAGAAGAAGAAAAGAAACAGGATCAGTACATTGATCTATGGCCAACTATCTAATTGCTATTGGACCTAATTCAATTCTGTGTCTTATTTTTCTGAAATCTTGCCACAGTAGACAATAGTAATAGATTCAAATGCAGTCTAAGAAACAATTTTTGGTTTGTGTCTTCTTTACTGCTTGTTTTATTTATTACAGAATCTATTTTCAGCAAATCATGTAGTGGTGCCTACCAATTCTTGCATGATATATAAACAATTGTGTAGTGGCCCGAGGCTATGCCATGGTGTTTTGTGCATTTTGGGAGTGCCAGCTGTGGTTCTGCCTCCTTAGCTTCTTCCCTTTCACAGTATCCAGACTCTATTGCATACCAGGCTGGAAGGCTGAAGCAGAGTATGGAATGATAGGGCTTCTACAGGGTCCTGGTATAGCTTGGAGGGAGTGTAGGGGGCAAAAGGGTAAGGGGAAACAGCCTTATCTGACAGTCTTCAATGAAACGGCTCTATGAGATGTTAGCTCTCTTAGAGCTATACACAGCTCTCTTAGCTTGTGTATATCTTTTTATTCTTATGCATATCCTTTATTTGGGGTGGACTTGTACACATACACTTATTTGGGCTAAACCAGGGATATATATGGATTTTGAAGAGTGGGAAGTAGTTTCTGGGGTAAATAACAATCATTGGCTAGAGTTTAAAGTTCTATGAATCCCTTCTTTGGATGGAGAAGCATTCCAAGAATCCCAGGTACTTGCTGGGCTAGTTCTTACCAGGAAAAGAGGAAATTGAACTTCTAGACATGTCAAGGACTACTTGACATTCCTTCAGGTAGACTGTCAGGGGTTTGGGCTCCCCAGGCAAGGTCAGAGAAGAAGAAGTCCTACTGATAAAGTGACTCACACATTTTTGCACAGAGCTCAGAGAGCAATCTGGACAATGGTAGACTGAAACCTTATTTAGCAGGGTCTAAACATCTCTGTTGCTCTTGTGACAGGTAGAATACAGCAGAAGGATTGAATGGAATATCTGTACTTAAAGTACATTAGGACTTGGGATTTTTAAGATTTCTTATTCCCTCTTTTAAAGTGATCATTCAGATGGAAGCCAGATCTATGGAGCTCTCAGTGTGGAGGGTACAGACAACACAATACAGTAGCTATATAAAGGAGACATTTGGAAATTGGATCCTTCAAGCCTTTTGTATAGCTGGTAAATACATTGTAATTCCCAGAAAGAGTAAACCAGACTAGAACAGTAAGCTGTTCCCAGGGTTTTAACTCTCAGAAAACATCTCATGTGATAAATGTTTGTTTTGTGCTTCTTTAGATGTATTAAAGGACAGCAATATAATCTTTCTTTTCTTTTTTTGCCCCAAATCTCAAACTGTGGTTTGACTCTCTTGAATTTTGTAGGCTTAGTCTGCAGAAGCACACAGCCAATGGAGAAAATGCAAAATGACAAGGTCTGAAGTTAGCTATTTAGAAGAATATCTTCTGTAGATAATATAAACACTTTTATTTAAGCAAGAAACATTTTAAGAACAGAAAGTTTGCAACAGACAGTCAGAAGTATTCTTGCTGCAATCAGTATTAGGGAGGACACGAGCATATTCTGTATTAGTAGCAACCTGACAGAAGGCTTAGTGACAAGCAGGGAGGTCTAGGAGCAGGCTAAGTTCTCTCAACCAGGTAAATGGCTCTAGGAAAGACATTCAACGTCAATGCTTCCTGATAAATGATAGACATGAAGACAGGAGTTAAACACAGAGTTGTCAAGGTGAAGCTCCAGTGCAATAAACAGTGCAAAGACCCAGGGAGAAGAGCTGCTTGACAACATGAGAAAATGACTGTTAGGAAATACTTGTGTGAGATGAGCACTGAATGAGTAGGAAGGATGACTGACTTGTTAGGTGATCCCCTAGCTGATGGCTGGTGCCTCTATGAGGGGCAGGCAAAGTCCACCTCTATCACATTAGTAATGGCCACTCAGCTAAGTTAGAGAAATCTGTGGGCAGGTTTTATAGCTGATATGTAGACAGAGTTGGAGGAATGCAACTTTAGGAGGATTCTGAGAGGCTATATCATTTCTTTAATCTATATATTTTGAAGAAGGCGGCTGTACCTTCCTGTCATATACAGCCCCAGAATCTATGTGTTTATTTAATCTAAAGTGGAAGTGTTTCCAGTGTAGTACATTCAGCACTGCATATAGAATGAGTTGAATGGGATAGAGAAAGAACCAGAAGCATCCTCAAGGAACATGGACACTCCCAAAAAGAAGCATGAACTCATACTGATCACATGCTGAGCAATGGCATGGTACTGCTGTGAGATAGTGCAGATCATTTCTGATGAACAGATAAGCTTAACTAAAAGCTATCTCAGAAGAAATGGTATGTATAAAAATTAAAATGGCCAACAATGGCCACTAGTCTTATATCCATATGCATACATTAATTTTACTCAGTAGATTATAAAAAGGCAAAAGAGGAAGGTATGAAAGGGGTACTGTTCAGAAAGTATCAGAGGAGGAAACTGGGATGTAGATACAAACTAACTGCATTGCATTCGCCAATGAAAATTACCAAAGAATCTATATTAAATAATATTAATGCCAGTTTAAAAAATGTATCTAATTCCAAGTACTCTCTAGTGGCCTGACAGATTTTGGTGGGTCAGGTACAAAGAATTGAAAGCCAACCAAGTTTCTACCGTACTGGTTTTTAACCACCACCTCTGTTGTTCCTACCAGATGTAGATGGAATGAAGACTTTATTTCACGAAGAGTGGTAATTACTTAGCAGGCCATGGCTCTATTCATATGTAATTTTAAAATATGTATAAAAGGCATTTTTCAAAAATCAGTTTCTAAAGTGTCTACCAAGTTTCATGTATAGCCTATCAAGTTGTGATTGCTGAACAAGAAAAAGGAGGAAGTGTATTCTGTCTATCAGCAGGGAATTGCTACTGTGCTTAATGACTTCACTGTTGAAGAGAAGCGTGGGCAATGTGAAACACTCAATATGAGCTCTTAACTGTAATATTCGCCAGTTAATGGAAGGGAAAAAAACTGGTCTTGAGCACAGATTGTTTCAGATTTCTTTTAGCTGTCAATTTTGCAAAACTATTCTGAAAACTGAGTCAGAGGGAAAAGCACACTGAGAATGTTTGGACTTTTTAACAGGAAAAAAGAAAAGTCTAGAAGCTTCTCTACTCATTTGTTCACCCAGAGAAAGCACTCCCAGAAGAACAATTCTGGAAAGAATTTGATGAAGGTGTTTTGGTATCTTGTGGGTTAATCATGAACATGAGCTCCACAAAATATATGTAACTTGCATATATTATTGCATAATTAAGTTTTGTCTTGTTTTTGTTATTGTTGTCGTTGTTTAATTTTTCTTTGCTTTTTATTTTCCAAATCATTGCCATTATAGTGGTATGCAGTATAACAGATTCCAGGAACAAATTACCTAGCCAGAAGGACAGCAATGTTCATTGAAGGGATATTTTCTTAGATACTTGAGGTCATCAGGAAGAATGGGACTAAGCTGTGATTGCTTAATCTTCATGAAAACATATTTTTATATAAAAAATAAAATGAAAAGCTAATTTATATTATCTATCAATTAGGAAGACAATTTTTTCTTGGTTAATGTTTTGAATAGTCATTTCATTTTGATTTGTATAAGATCCATATCAAAGAGTATTATTAAGACACTCTTGTAGCATTTTTATTGGGCAATAAAAGCCCAGAGCTCCAGTATAATTCTTTTCTTTAAGTGGTAGGACTACAGAGAAATGAAAAAATGCTCTGTGCTGCTGAGTTTGTCTCTCCCTTATTTACATAGAATTTTTCAGCTTGGGGAAGGAAATATTATTCTTTTTTTTTTCTTTCTCCAAATGATTCTGGCTTTGTATACATCAATAGGAAGATCACTTAACATAAGCAACTAAAAACACATTAACTTTTAAGTTCTCATCAATATCCCAATTCCCTGTACTTCAAATAATGTGATGGCTTAATACTTCCTTTGCATAGTGGTGGTGCCCTGGACTGACTTTAGCCGTAGGAAATTTCCAGACACCAGCAGCTACTTTCTGATACCAGATCCTCCAAAGGGTCCTTCTGTAATAACAGTGGAAGCATATGTAAAGCAGGATTTGCCTTTAGTGTGGATTTGTGAGTGACAATGGTAGACAGAGAAATGAGGAAAGTTCCTCTGACCCAGGCATAATGTAGAAAGAATTCTTTACAATTTTAAATTACTATAATTCACAGGTTGCTGGCTATTAAAAAATAACCTCTAAGATCTTAACTGGTGCAAAGAATATTTAATTGTAGTGGTTAATAAGTTATCCACATATAGCACTCATTCTTAATTCTAAACACAAACTAGTATGATTGTGAAGTATACTGTATCCTAGTCAACTTTGTCAATCTTTGTGGGGAGCTGACAGAAGGTACCTATCATCCTTGCAGCCATCTTGAGCCAAATACCCTGACAAGAGACTTGATTACATCAGCCTACAACAGCTGAGCACACTCTGATAACATCTTGCTTTAGATACCCAGGATCTTTCCTTGGGTGTGTGAGATTAAAGGTGTGTGACTTAAGGGCGTGACTTAGAGATCAGATTTAGAGACAAGACCTAAGGGCATGACTTAGAGGCGTGGCTTAGAAGTGAGACATATAAAAGGCGAGAGGCAGATAGGAGAGTTCAGAACAATTTGGAGTAACAAAGATTCAGACACTAGGAGTAGGAGTAGTTAGCAGGCACTTGGAGTAATACAACTTACAGTACAAGTTGGAGTACAACTCAGTACAACTTGGAACTAGGAATTAGGCATTGAGGAAGAAGACACTTGGACTAGAGAACTCAGAACAGATGATTATTAGGTATTAGGCACTTGAAAGAAGAGCACTTGAGACTTGGAGCTGGAAGAATTATAAGGTATTAGGCAAAGAGAATTAGACATTAGGCACTTAGCACTTGGAAGAAGTAACTCGGAACTTGGAGGCACTGGGGACTAGGAACTAGGGACTAAGAACTGAAGACTAGGGACTTGGACTAGGAAGAGAGACTGAAGAATAAATGGAATTGAATCACACTCTGTCTAGTCTCCATTCCTCGCATCGTCCTCACTCTCTCTCTTGCTGAACCCCAACCCATAGACTGGAGCAGCTTGGGGCAGTGTGGGATCTAACAGTTTAGCCCCCAAGGCTTTGGCAGTACAGGTTCCAACATTGACAGAGTGGTCCATGACATTTTGGCCCCCAAGTGTGGGGCAGCTTGGGCTGCAACAAATCTTGACACAGTCTGGAATCCTTTGAGAAGAAAGCCTTGGTTGAGGATGGCCCAGATCACATTGGCCTAAGGAAACATTTGTGGGATATTATATTGGTTATTAATTATTTCATGAGGGTCTAGCCAACTGTGGGTGGCACTTTTTCTAGGCAGGTGGCCCTTAGATATATAAAAATGAATCAAAGAAGTAGTCAGAGAATGAGCTAAAAATAGTATTCTTCAATGATTTCTACCTTATTGGTTTTGAGTTTCTGCCTTGACTTCAGTCAATGATGGGTTGTAACCTGAACATTTAAGTTGAAATAAACGCTTTCTTGTCCTAAGATGCTTTTTGTCAGAGCATTTTATCACATCTACAGAAAAAAAACTAGATCACCATGTGTCAGACAATTAACAACACTGCAAACAAGGTGGTATAATATGATTTTCACTTCACAAATGAAACTAAAATAATGTGATTACCCAACATTCAAATAAAGATATGAATGCTGGTCGTCATACTCACTAATTTAACTAGTAACCAGAGTGGAGTGTTTCTCTCACAAAACAGAGTTCAATGACCCTAAAGACTATCACGTTCTCTGTGATAACCTTAAGCCTAACTTTTAGCTAATAATTACAGGTGACAAACAGTTAACTACAGTCTAGACTTTTATTTCCATAAAATAAACATTGATAAAGGTTCCCAATATGAATTATCATTCAGAGACTATCTAATATAAATTAAGTGTTCTCTATATCCACTTTATGTTTTTCACTTTTTGCTCTTTATCTTTTTTACTTATAACTTTATTACTTCCCTTAATAAAGTTGTTAAGACCCACAGAAGATGTATAACATACACATTGCGAGAGACAGCAAGACCTTAAACTCTGTGCTATTTGACTCTTTTGTCATGCTTTTATTCAGAAAAAATTCATGCAAAGGAACATAGCAAAACTTTTTTAGGTAGAATGGCTTTGAACAATTTTGGCTTAGAGACTGTGAGAGTCTCTGCCAGCTCTGGGTTGTTGGCAGTCAAAGCATATTTCATCAAGCTATTTCAGAACACATGCTATGTGCAGCTAGCAATCCAACCTCTTGGAGCTGTGAAATGACTCTCTGTAGCCCTTCAGCAAAAGTTCACAAGAAGGGCCAACATGCCTGAAAAGCCACAAAGTAATGTATGCCACATCTGCCATGAATTTGCATTATTCCACTGACTTTATTTTGAAGTCCATATACTTTTTTACTTTAGGAAAAGAATGTAGAATAACCAAGAGAATTTTGGTTAACCATATCCTGGCTTTTAAAGTGCCATGAATAATGATTTATTGGAGAATCTAATTTGGGTCCTTTGTTGATCCCTTTACTTCAGATCTTTCTTTGCCTTTGCAGGCTCTGAATTTTACGAAAGCATTAAGTAAATGTTTTCATACTTTCCTTTGTAACAGTACCACTAAGTTGTGGTTGGCATTGTGCCAACTGTCCAGCATAATTCCAGTTCAAACTCAGTGTCAAGGGTAAGTCTGATCAAGGACAATGATAAGACAAGAAGCAAAGCTGGGCTCCTGTTACATGTAGTCTTACATTTACTCAACCATGGAGTAAAATTCCCCAGTAATCGAGAAGTATCTTGCTCCAAAAGTGATCAAATAAGAATGGGAATTTTATCACAATATAAATAAATGCAGTAAGTGCAAAATCCTGCCCTTTATTCAGTAGTAATGTTCATTTACTTTTATAGGATATTCTGAAACTTCTGTTTGGAATGAAGTTCTCCTCAGCTTCCTCACATGTAGTTTTGTTGATCTTGATCATAACTATATGCCTATTTGATTTAGTTTTGTAAACTAAATTAAATATAAGTGAAGTAGTCATGTCTTTAAGAATCTTCTGAGAATATACCCACAGAACTAAAAGAACTAAAAACGTCTGGTAGAAGACTCACAGCAAAGCTGACAGATAGAAAGTAGTGAGGGCAGCTATCTTCCTTTTTATGTAAAAGAATAACTAAAATGTCATATGGTTATTTAGTGGTGGAGGTAAGAGCAGCATATTATACTGATCAGCCATTCATGCTCATGAATAGATTACTATTCTTCTCTTCAAGTCTGACTCCTCATCCATGAAAACTGAACATACTAATACCTTCATGTTGTAGGAACATAAAAAAGACTCAAAATCAAAACAGCACTTGAATGTTATGGGAAACTTGGAATTTTCCTTTTGTAATAGACTCTTAAAATATTCAATGGATGGCTGTATACATGTCAGCAAAACTAATTTCCACCTTATTTGTTGGCAATCACAAATCCTTTCAGGTTCAAACTGGTGGCTTCCGTTGATAATACTGGCATGAGTTCATGTCTCGGTGCAACTGCATAGAAGAATGGGTCATTTGTCAGGAGAATTAGTGACACAAATACAGTTCCAAAACTATGAAACACAGGTCTGTTTCTCCACAGTGTTTTTATTTTACTGATATATGCCTATACTTTCTGCAATGTCCCTATGCTTCCAATATTGAATCACCTAATTATAAAAAGAAAAAAATTAAACTTGCCAGGGTAGACAGTATATAAATCTGGGATATCAAGTGAAATAATATAGAAAGTAAGGTTTAAGGCAACAGAGAAGACAGCTAAAGAATCTGCCTTAGGTCTTCAAAACTAGATGGCTGAAAAAGTAGAGAAACAAGCAATGGGCAGGAAGTAGAAGAAATGATCTGTGAGTTAGTAAGAAAATAAAACCAGAGATAGAGCTGGTATGGTTGTTCCCTGAGAGGTTCTACCAGTACCTGAACAATGCTGATGCAGACACTCACAGACAACCATTGGACTGAGCCAGAAAGGGAGGAAAGAAAGAAAGGGGGTATAGAGAGGAATGGGAGGAGAGAGGGAGGGATGGATGTGTGGGCTGTGTTGAAGGCAATATGCAGGGTAAGGAAATTAGACTCTAAACCTGGCTGCTATACTTAGTAGCAAGGAGTTATGTGGAGCAATATAGCTGACCTGGACAGGTACTGTGAAAATGTTAAAAGAACACAGTTTCTGTGCCCAGACTCTGCACATGAGAACAACTTAAAGAATTTTGGAAGCATGGATTCCTGGAGCCTTTTCTCAGAGAATCAGATCTATAAGAATAGAATGATGGATTGGATATTTTCTTCTGAAAACTTTTTACTTTATTCAGTTAGATGACTGACTGCCTGTTGAATTGTACAGTCTAGGTGATTTGTGCTCAATAAGAACAGTAATCCTGAATTTGAACAGAGTAGTGCCAGAAAAGATATGGTTGAACACACAAAAAGAAGCTGGGAGACCTTGCTATGGCCTCACACAAAATGCATCAATTGTATGGGTTGTATGTACATATGTATGTATGTATGTATGTATGTATGTATGTATGTATGTATTTTCATTAATAATTTTATTCATTTACATTTCAAATGATATTGCCCTTCCTGGTTATCCCTCCACAAACTCTTGATCTCATCCCACTTTCCCCTTCCCTTATCCTCTATGAAGGTCCTCCTCCACCTCCTCACCTACTCCTGCCTCACCTTTCTAGCATCCCCCTATTTAGGGGCATCAAGCTTCCACAGGACCAAGGGCCTCCCCTCCCATGAAATAAGGCCATCCTCTGCTACATATGTAGCATCGATCTGGAACCATGGATCCCTCTATGTGTTCTTTTGTTTGGTGTTTTTGTCTCTGGGAGTTCTGTGTGGTCAGGTTAGTTGATATTGTTCTTCCTATGGGTTTGCAATTCCCTTTACCTTCTTCAGTCTTTCCTCTAGCTCTTCCATTTGGGTACCTGGGCTCAGTCTGATGGTTGGCTGTGAGTATCTTCATCTGTATTGGTCAGGTGATAGTACAACCTCTCAAGGAGCAGCTATACCAGGCTCCTGTCAGCAAGCACTTCTTGGCATCAGCAATAGTGTCTGGGTTTGGTGTCTGCAGATGGGATGGATCCTTAGGTGAGGCAGTCTCTGGATGGCCTTTCCTTCAGTCTCTGTTCGATTTTTTGTCCCTGTCTTTCCTTTAGACAGAAATATTTCTGGGTTAACAATTTTGAAATGGTTGGGTGGGCCCATCTTCAACTGGGGGACATGTCTATTTAATGGAGGTGGTCTCCATAGGTTCCGTCTCCCCTTTGTTGCATATTTTGGCTAATGTCATACCTGTTGGGTCCTGGAAGCCTCTTTCTTCCCTGATGTCTGGGACTTTCTTGTGGCTTACCCCAGTTCCTCATCCCCCACTGCTACATATTTCTATTCAATTTTCTGACCCTCTTTACTTCTCTCTTGTTCCTTCCAATACCTGATCTTGCCCCCAATTTTTTACTCCCCCATCAATTGGACATTGCAGATGAAGAAAAGGAGCTCAGACATTCACATTCAGGAGAAAGAGTTTTGGAAAAATGGTTGCTATGAATGGTAGAAGTTTCAAGACCAGTTAAGACAGTTGACAACAGTCACCGAATGATTTTTGAATTTGAAAATGTCATAATAAAGTTGATGTTTTGTGTCTGTCATAAATCATTTTTTTTTAAAATAGTTACATTTGCTGTCATTTGTGTGTGTGCATGTGTGTGTGCTAGCATGTTTGGAAGTGAAAAATGTTCTAGAAGAGGGTGTCAGATTTTCTGGAAGTGCAGTTATAGGAGGTTGTGAGCCTCTGGACCTGAGTGCTGGGAGCCAAAACAAGGTCTTCTGCAAGATTAGCAAACACTCTAAACTACTGAGCGGTCTCTCAAGCTCCAAAGGACTGCAACTATTACAAATGGCCACAGATGTTACCCTTCATCACAAGTTTTTTTTATATTTTATTCCCTTGTTTCTGCATGATCCTTTCACTACCACATATTTTTATTTCTTAATTTCCATCATTTCTACATTTATCTTTAGTAGTGCTTTTCACTCAGCCCCAAAGGCCAATGAACACATAGATTATTATTTTTTGCTTAGTTTATTATCACTGGGCTTACATGTAATGTTTTCTCAGTACATTTTAATAAATAGATCTTTTATAAAAACATAACACAGGGGAAGCGAGAGGCAGTATTAGAATGACTATGTAGCTTTTGATTCAAGGAGGACACTTCTGAGAAAGCAAAATGATAGGTACCATTGTCACAATATGGCAGAGCCCACAATCTGAAAATATTTGTACAAAATAGGGACAGTTAATTAAGCACATAGGAAACAGGAGACTTCAGTGCTTAAGAACATGTTTTCCTTGTGGGCCTTAGGAGAAAGTTGCCTTGACAATGATAACAATATATTTAGAGCTAAAATTATATTACTCAAGGGGCTCCTGACACACTGGCTGTCTCTGAAAAGTCTCGTAAAAGTTCATGTGTTGAAGTCTAGGTCTGCAATGCAGCAGTGTGCAGAGGTGTGACCACTGAACCACAATTGAATCATTACAGTTCTGACATAATCAAAGGGTTAATCCATTGATGTATTCACCATTCCATAGACTTCATGGTGAAATGATAGAAAATGAAGCCTATTTGGAAGAAGTAGGGGACTAACCCTTTAAGAAACATTTTAGCAGCAGCTATTCCCTTTGGTTCTGTTTCCTGGTCAGCATGAGGAGAGCTGCTTTGTTTCACGGCTTAGTTTTCTTTTGATGTTCTTTCTTGCTCAGTGACAATGGATCCAAGTAACCAACCACAGACAGAAATTTTGTAACTATGGACACCAAAAAATTTCCGACTTTAAGTTGAATATCTCAGGCATTTTGTTACAGTAACTGATTCCTGATTAAGACAAACACTATCTTAAAATGTTGCATAGGCAAAACAGGTGCCTCTTGATAACACTGAGCACAAGGACTCTTTAGGGGACAGTACTCTCATTGCTGACATCTATTCTGAGACCTTCCATGTGTATGTGTGCGCGCGCGCGTGTGTGTGTGTGTGTGTGTGTGTGTGTGTGTGTGTGTGTGTATGCATTGTGCAGCTGTGAGAAAGATTTCATTTGTTCTAGAATCAGGAAATATATAATGAATGTAACAGACATGGAAGTTCTGCAATGCTATAGGAGCTGCTGCTCTGAAGTTTGTTAGGAGGGTTGCAGGTAAATGTGCTGGCTGCAGTTCCCAAGAACTTTAGGAAACTCTCTTAGGTTCTATTTCCTCTGTCATCTAGTAACCTCCGTCACTTGTAGGTCTAAATGAGAAAGTCATGAGATGTTAGGCAATTGCCAGGTAACTCTTGATTCTGATATTTTCAATCCATTCCTTCTGATGACCCCATAGTATCTAACATCTTTGAGCTCTCCAGAAAACTTTCTTTGTAATATTACTACCTTTGTTGTGTTGAACATTCTAGGACTGCTTTACTGATGCTTCATCTTTCTGTCCTTTGGATAGATCTGTGGATATTTTCAATGGTCTCTTTGCAAAACTATTTTCACCCTAGCCTGGAAGTTTCACTATCACAATGTGCATGATCCCAAGTCATACTCTAACCTTTTTCTTCTTCTTTGTTTTCACCATACATCAATTTCTGGTTGTTCCATGCTAAACTCACCATGTTTCTTATGACACGTCCCCACATATGGCTGTCTTTCAGTTTTGTAGAGAAGTTAACACCATAGCTGTTCACACATCCATATTGTTCAAACAGCAAGGGGTAGGTGTACAGCTTGCTCCTAGTAATTATGCTTCAGAAAGCTTAGGAAAATTAGTCACTTTCTATCCTATTATCCCTGAAGCTCAGGGAGAGATGAACTGAAGCAACCTATGATAGGGATGACTGTTGGCCCTAATGTTTGCACTACAGAGTTACTGAGTAGAATATACATAGGCAGCACATACCCAAGAGAAAAAAAAAAGTGGATTGGACGTTAAACTTGAATTGTTCAGTTTTCTTCTAAGACCTACAAGTCAATATAATTTGGAGAAACTAGGAGAGTTATAGAAAGGGCATATGGTTCATGTGAAGGAAACTAAATTTCATGTGCTAAATTACTACTAAATTTCATGTAGTAGAAATGAAGAGTGACTCCGGAACAATCCCATTTTTAAGCCATCAGGGAATGGTAAGGACAATAATGAAGCCTATTGTATAGTCCAGCAAGAAAATGATAGAAGCAAAGTATGCACCCATGAATATGAGATGTTCTACCATTGTCCGGCTGCCAAAAAATGAAAGTACATGAGTTCAAATTCATTAATAACTTACATCCATTATCGCTGCATGCAAAATTCAAGAAGACTTTCTCTGACCTCTGCTCCAAGCTTGGTCCTAAGTAGATATTTCTCATACCAGGCTACACTATGACCCTTGTTAAGGCTACATCCAGGTCTACCTGAACCCAAGTATGTCATGCCTTTCTGTAAAGTTCTCAAATAAGTACCACCTATCCACTACATTTAAGGAACAGGACAGGGACTGGAAGGGTTGGTCAGTGGTTAAGAGTACTCACTGATCTTGAAGATCTGAGTACAGTTCCCAGCAGCTACATTTTATGGTGTCTCACAATTTATTGTAACTCTAGTTCTAGGAAATCTGTTACCCTCTTTTGACCTCCAATGTCTCTGGTATACACACACACACACACACACACACACACAAATAAACCATATATATATATATGTATATACATATACATACACACACACACACACACACACACACACCAAAATCAAAGCAGTTTCTAGGCCTCCAGATCAGTTATTTCAGACAAGTGTATATTCTTAGAAATAAAAGAAGAACGCATCTCTAGTGTGGTGAAAGTTTTAATAAGTGTTCGGGTGACAGATGATGAAACAGTTTTACTGCTACACAAAATTTCACTCAAAGTCTGTGACCCAAAGACTAGTACTGAGTTTGAACTTTTGGAAATGATTCTCAGTAAAAGCATAACTTTGACTCTACCATTCATTGCATCTTGATTGTTCATCCAACTATACATTCTTTCTTTCTTCTGGAGGATGACATATCAACCCTGGTTCTTTCAAGCTTAAAAACTGTGATCATTGGTGGTAAGACTTAGTGAATTGTTTCTTTTCCACTTGCTCCACTGAAAATTTTCTGGTATTCATTTTCCTGTTAAGCCTGTGATTCTGATAGCCTGCTCCCAGATACAGTGTGAGATTTACTCTGTAAGGAGCAAGCATTTCTAGACTGGAACCACAATGGCTACCTCTACCTCAGTTTACAGAAATGTTCCTCATTTAAAACCTTGTCTTCAGGAATATATTTCATATATGTCATGCTTTAAACATGGTTTATTTCCTTTAAAAATTTATGCTGAAATTTGATTAACATTGCCTTAAAAGATTGGGAGGTTTTTAAATTATTGTTAATGCCTTTCTTAGTGAAAGAAATTTGTTACTATAAGAATGGACTGTTATAAAGCAAGGCTGTACACCATCATAGTTTTTCTCTTTTATATATATCCACCTGCCAATCATTCTTCATTTATAGACACATGAGACTCTTTCTGAGTATAATTCCCAATCTTATAGTACTACCTGTGAACCAGGTTCTAAATAAATCTATCTGTCCATGATGTACTGTAAAAGCAGCAGAAAATGAATAAGAAAATATATAACCAGACATTCTAAGTCAACTTGAAACCACAACAAGAGTCCCTAACTGTTAAGTATGGAAAAATCTCATTGGTTCCAGAAGCACCCTTTAAGAAATAATGGCAAAATGAAACCCAGACCTATAACCCAGTGCTGTCCAGCCATAGTTGGAACACTTGTTTTTGGAAAATGTTATTGGAACACAGCCATGCCATATATTCATGTGTGGCTCAATACCAATTGAACAATTTAACAGAAGAGTTCAATATTTGCAAACTGCACTAGCTGGTCTATGAAGCCATATTCACTAGCCTTTCAACTAGACTAGCCCTAGTACTCTAATATAAAAGAAAGCCAGTGCCTTTTAATTGGAGGCAATGTATTTAATTTTTTCCTCCAATGACAGAATCTAGTCATATTCTGTTTTATTGGTAACATGGGCAAAAATACAAGGCTAAAGAATAGGAACAACCTGGTTCCTGGCCAGTTTTATGGTCAGTACTTGGCTGTTTCGAGGTCTGAGCTTTTCCCAAGGTCTATATTCTATTTTTATCAGGCTTATTATTAATCTTCTTCTCAAAATTCAATCACTAGTAAGCAACTTCTGTAAGCTTCAGTAACTCCCAATGGGCAAAGTTCCTTTGTCTTCATCTAAGGCCTAATGCTGTCACATGCATGGCTGTAGCTTCAATCACCTGGATAGATACAAGAAACAGGCCCTAATCTCAAAGCCAGTATTATTTATTATTATTATTATTATTATTATTATTATTATTATTATTATTATTAAATCTATTTTTACAGTCCAGTCCTCATTACCCTCCTGGTTCACCCTCCAACTATTCCTCATTCCATTCCTCCTCCTCCATCTCCAAGAGAATATCTCCATTCCCCCCACCCCCAGGTCACCAGACCTCCCCACTCCCTGGGGCCTCAAGTCTCTTGAGGGTTAGGTGTGTCTTCTCTCTTTGAGGCCAGACCAGGCAGTCCTCCACTGTATATGTGTTGGGGGACATATATGAGCTAGTGTATGCTGCCTGGTCAGTGGTTCAGTGTCCAAGAGATCTCTGGGATCCAGGTTAGTTGAGACTGCTGGTCTTCCTATAGGATCTCCTTCCAACTCAACTTCTTTCAAAAGCTAGAAGTCTTATAAACCACTAAAACCAACATCTTCTAAACTCACATTCAATTCTAAAGCCCCAAATCATATATTGTTCCTCAAAGACCTGGCCCTGTATTCAAGAATTTCAAAGCTTCTGGTATTGAAGTACTTTAGGACAACTTGTGAATATCTTCTTCCCTATATTTGATTTGCGTTTTGAACAAATTTAATTGTAAGTAAAACATATCAAAGAAAAATATAAGCTTTGTTTCTGATGAAATGACATTTGTCACTCCTTGGGTATAGACATTTGAGTATCCCAGTATTTGAGTAAACAGCTGCACCCATTCAGTCCTGATGACCCACTGTCTCCAAATCTTATAGTAATTTCTGTGTGCAATATTACAGTGGAAGAAAAGCAGAGAGGAGAAGGCTGGACTCCTGCCTTTGTTCCTCACTAGCCTGATTTTTAAAAAGAGAGCATACTCAAAGACAGTACAGGACAGTGCCTGTGCTGCTTCAATTTGTTTCCATGGACAGGAACATCAAAAGCAAGGGGAACCTTATCATTCTCATCAACATACAACATAAATAAAGCTCAAAAAATTATGCTGTAGTATTTTCCAGCTGATGTGTATATTCACATTTCAAAGCCTAAGGCATCTCCATGACTAGATTAATGATTGCTATCTTCATAGCTGTCAGGTGTAATCCAATTGTACAAATCTTATGATTAGCATCCATTTTTCTGTATTTGCTTTCATTCAAAAAGTGACATCTAAAAACAAGGGAAAATGCCTATTGTTGGAAAACTACAGAAGAAAATTTCAAGTTGGACTCGGTTTATTTAATCACTTGCCTAATTCACAATGGCTTTAGAAGCCAGACTACTGTTTTTGAGGTGAATTTTTTCCCATATCTGAAATAATGATACTAAATACACTGCAGAGAAATTATCAACCTTGTTCTGTAAGCAGCTAGATGGAGACATTTTCAGCCTTTCAGGTCATATGGTCTCCAACTTTTATAGGTCAATTTCTAAATGGCTTTTGTGTATAAATAATCAAACAAATAAATGACACAAACTGGAAAGAAAGTGTTTGAATAAGTTGATGAAACCTTGATCCACTCACACAGTTTGGCCCATTTGTAGACTGTTGGAGCCTGATCTACACATTGTTTGCAACTGTCTCCAAGGAAGATGTAAGACACATAGAGATTTGGTAATAATAATCTCAGCTTTCTCTTTATTAGAAAACATTATTCAATTCTCGTAAGTATTTTATATTTAAAAAATCTTGTACATAGATTTTATTTTGTAGATGTTAAGACAATGAAGCTAAAAATGAATAATTACCATCATCTCTAAGGGACTTCATCAAGCTTTATTATTAAAGTTTATTTTGTAATTAGTGTTGTAAGAGGTCAATAGTGTACACCCTAACTATTCAATTAAAAACATGCAACATATACAAGTAAATTTGCTTTTAGTAAGTAGATCCTGAAAAGAAGTCAGAATGTCACTTATGACTATGTATGACACATCAGTTCTTCCTAGAGTAAAATGTCTAAGCAAATAGAGGGAATAAGCTAATTTTTTTATAATTATTTTTAAACTGAAATTAATTTTGTCTTCTTTGCTTCTTAAACAAACAGTTTTAGTCTTTGTACTTTCAATTAGCAGTGTGAGAACTTCTATAATGTTTTATAGAGACTTTGATGAAGTACTCTTATGTAATTAAATCGATGTCGACATGAACATTCCTAGACAAGTGCTCTATACCTCTTTCTACCCATGAACAAAATAAGTCACATTATTTTACATGTTGTGAGGAATTACAATGTGTTCATTTTCAACTAAAGAATATCTCAACCAAAAATAACTGCTCTCAACTCTGTCATCAGTACATTTGAACCTTTCAGGAGTTTAGGGGTTGGGGAAGAACAGTCAGGGCTCCAGGGGGCAGGGCTTGTATTCATGTTTTCAAAAGATCGTAACCATTTTTCTCTGATGACAACCATTAAAGCTGATTCTGTGAGAAGCAGTTTCTCTAACAGCAGGCATTGAATTATTGATTTTGTAGACTAGTGATCAAGTTACTCTCCCTGCTTTTAAATGGTAACTAGGAAAGTATGTTAAATAAAAATGGGGAAACTAAAGAAAGCTGTTCTTATTTGGATGTATGTTGTCATTGATATCAATCACTTCCAGATGTGGGATAAGCATAAATGTTTGTTCCAGGAACACTCAGCTAAAGCTGAAACATACTGGGGCTCTGGTGGCTTCACCTAACAGTCCAGCACATCAGTCAGGCGTGAGAACAGTTGTAATTTGTTTGTGTTTTAATTTCTAAAGCTTTTTCCTTTTTTTCCTAGCTTAAAGTTAAGTCACAAACCAGACTTGAATGACTGTTAATAAGTTTTGGCTTCTCAGCTCACAGCTGCTGTTCTGTGCGTGACGTTTTAGATAAAGCAAACCGGAAGATGCAGAGCAAGGTCAAGGAAGAAAAAGGCAAGAGGGTCAAAAGACAGATGTTTTTTGTCTAGAATGGCCCTGCAGTAATACAGTTTTCTGACCTTGACGTCATAATCTTTATGGTCACAATCCAGCCGACATCTGCGTGAGCTTTTGCCGGTTTCGGGCTGTTGGCAGTCAGAGCCTTCCTCGGGCTTTGACGCTTCCTTTCAGTTTTGACTCACGTAGCATTTTAAGTTTGAGGTTTGGGAAAATAAATTGTTTATATCCTATTTTCATGTTTAGGCACACTATACTTGTGCTATCTCTTTGACAGAAATGGTTAATGTGAAGTAGCTACTGTCATGTTTAAAAATTAACTGTTCATGCTGATTTTATAGCTTTATTTCTGATGAGGTAGATCAATGGAGTTTTATGCAATACTGTTTGCTAATACTTTATGCTCGGCACCATATTCATGCAGAACCAGTGTAGATTCTTTTGTACCCTTGGGCTGCAGTGAATTTTTGCCAGAGGGAGAGGGATGAAAGTCTGCTTTTTGGAGGGATTAAAAAGGTATTGATATGTCTACATAAAAGACTCTATAGCAGATGAAAAATCTGAAGGAAAATGAAAGACATATTGATTAAATCTTCCTGGTTCATTCCTTTTGCCTCTAGTATTTGGTCTCTGGTAAGCAATGCAGAGGAAAGAGAAAGACTAGGCCTTGATTTTGTTCCTTTCTTCTCACATATATCCTGAGATTTCTTGACTTACATTTTTACATTTCAGTTTTCTCATCCAAAACTGGTAATAATGATGTGCAACCTTATAGGATAAGTAATATTAAATTAAATCAGATTTTTAAATTAAGTCAGATGTTTCCAAACTGTTTAATATCTAGTGAACAGCAGATGGCTTTCTATGATTATAAAAAGAATGGCAGAGGTTCAGTCAGTGGGTCGTCTTACCTCAGCAGCCAATGGCAGTTTTCTGTATTGTTCAAGTTGTTGCTCAAGGTTCAAAACAAACTATAAAAATTTCATCAAGAACAAAGATTTTGGTTTGCTTTTCTTTTTCTTTATTTTTTTTAACACTTTGAGGTTTTTAAATAGAGACACGAGAGTAACTGTTGTGTAAAGAGGCTAGCTGGCTTTCAATATCGCAATCTAAAATTTATGAGTCTTTTAGAACAAATGGATTTTTACTTTGTGCAAAATCAGCCAAAGCCACTCTGCTTCCATTCCATTTTTACCCTGCTTTATATGGAAAGACCATTAACAATTTATGGTCAGGACATTAAATGGCTGTGAATTATCAAGCAAGAAATTTCTCCTTTTCAGTACCTTTTATTCTTTCTGATTATGTCAAATTCTGGCTAATAAGACACTATAGTCTGATTTATCAATAAAATAATAGCTGTTCTTGATAAATCACTGATTTATGTGTTCACTACATATACATTTTTTTCTTTTTTTTTTTTTCAGGGTCTCTGTCATTTATTTGGGCTGTGACATAGATGCCAGGTAATAAGAAGAACCACTGCACACAGGTGAGAAATACTTTAGGACTGTGTGGCAGTTTCCATGACAACAGACATTAGATGGTACTTGTCCCCTAGGGATAACATTATTCCTGGATTCAGAGGCTATCTGTAAACCTCCTCTGATGAGAACAGGTAGAAAACAATGAAGTTGTGTTGGGAAGTTATTATTTGTGGACAGTCAGGTTGTAATGGTAAGTGATGCTGGAACATGGCTTCACATGCTGTTTGAGGTACTCCAATCTGGAAAAGCTTTTGTTGCACATGGGACATGGGTAGTGCCTCACCCCACTGTGCTTTAGTTTGTGTCTCTTGAGATCGCAAAACCGGTAGAATTTCCATGAGCATCCAGGCACATCACATGCATAAGTCTTCTCACCAGTGTGTTTCTTCATGTGGTCTTTGAGGTGATAAGACTCTGTGTAAAATTTATTACAATCCTGGTAAGTACAGTAGTAGCGCTTCAAAGTATGAGGTGTCTTATGGGACACAGGGCTCTGGGTCTTGAGGTCTAAGTTCATCTCTGGATGCTGTCCCTGGATCAAACCAGAAGGTGAAGAGCTTTCCTGAGGTTGTCTTTGTATCACAGGGGAACTTGAAAGATATGAGGATTCACTCACATATGGGGCTTGGTTGCTAAGTGAAGTCACCTGAGAATCAAGGCTTTCTTCAATATTGGGTGTTCCATTCTGACTTGGGTAGATATTCTGATCAACAGAGGTCCTCATCTGACCCAAGTAAAATGACTCTTCAGAACTGGGACTTGTCTCCGGATGACATTCCAGGTTGTCTTCTGCACTGGATGCTGTCCTCTTAGTCCCATGAAGAGTTGTGTCAAAACTGGAGGTTGGTATTTGAAAGTCATAGAGAGGCTGACCACGAATTGGACTTGTCACCTGGTGATTCCCAATCAAATCCTGGTCACATCTGTAGCCTGATGTCTGATACCAAGAGAGGGAGTACTCACTGAAGGTTGTCATCTGATAGCCTTGCTTTATCTGGTCACAGTTATCTCTCTTCTGAGGCTCACAGAAAACTTGGTATCCATTGGGAGTTATCATCTGATCTCCATAGGATCTGTTATCAGCTACTTGGTTCCTCTTTGAATGCCCCAAAAGATTCAGTTCAGAAAAGGAGGTTAGGATTTGATTGGGATGAAGGGCCTGGCTATAACTAGGTGTTGTCATCTGATTCCCATAGAGAGTCAGATGCCCTCCATTCTTGGTTGTCAGCTGACTATAGTAGGATGTCTGGTCATCATTGAAAGTCATCTCAAGGTCACCACTGAGAGTCTGGTCGTTTACAGAAGCAAGGAAGTGATCCACATTTGGATCATGGCCTGCATGGCTTCCAGAGAGAGCAATTTGATGATTACCAGAGGTAATCATCTGACTCTCACACATGCCTGTATTTTGGATCAAGACAGTCTTGTCAGGGCTCAGTGTCCTCATCCAGTAGCCTTCATTGTAGAGAGTATCCTTGGTGTCAAGTACTGATGTCTTCTGGGGATGAGGAAGGCAAGTCTTGGGGGTGCTGTTGAGCTGCATGAGCAGAGGGCCTGCAGGGGATTTATTCTGCTCATCAAACAAAACTTGCTGGTTCAAAGAAGAGGTCTCACTTGGCTCTCCAATATGGAATTCAATAGCTTGTCCTGGGTGTGCTGTTGAGTTCTGAGTACAGGTGGTCTCCTGTGTGCTACAGGATGCAGATGTCATCACTGTTTGTTTCCCGGTAGGCATCTCTGAGCTCTGACCTGAAACAACCTGACTGAACTCCACAGGGGAATTCTGAGTATTACTGACTCTTGGCTGGGAGGCACCTGTGTTTTCTGCCATGTTGATATAGGCTTCACAGAAGGCCTGGGAACTCTTCAAGGAAGTCCTGCTAATTTAACAATAGTTAGCTAAATATTAGAAGTTCAATAGTCCTGTAGTTCTCAGTCCCACAAGACAGATCGTCTCAGCTGGTCTTCTCGATAGGCTGGAAACAGTTGGGTCCAATGCCAGTGTAGGGAGAGATGTGTGAACAAGCTGAGGACAAGCTGAAGAATACCTACATTTTTTCAAGTTTCATTTTATAGAAGACTCCTTGTACTTAGCCTCATTTCCCTTCATCTGTTGATTGCATCAGGATCCTGTCCTATGTCTGCTCTACACCATCAAGGTTTGTGTAAGCTTAATGCTGCTCCCATAGTATGGAAAATGCATAAGGATAAGTATTGCAAAATGTGTCATCATCATTAAACTGTAAGACAGTCTCAGTCTAAAATTTATGCACATACTAATATTACATTACAAATATATCCAAATTATGTCCTGGGACCAGAGGTGTAACAAACATTCCCAGAGCAGGTGTGTTCTTAGCCACAGCTCAACAGTCAGTCTTCTGGTAGTGAATATGTCAAGCATGATAATTATAGCCATGTGGTAAAGACATGATAAAAAATTACTTTGTTTTTCATAAATATGTAGCTATTGACTTTTCAATTAAAACTAAAGCTAAAAGCCAGAAAGATGATTCAATAGGTAAAAAGGCTTTCTGTGCAAGCCTAATGATGTGAGTTCAATCCCTAGAACCCATGGCCTTCTGCCAAGACAGAAACCTCACTTGAAAATTTTCTTCTAACCTCCATATGTGCACCTTGACATTTGAATGCCAACACACACAATCACAAACATACACGGAGTCACACACACAGTTACACACACATAGACAAACACATATACAGACACGTGCATAGACACAAACACAGACACACACACAAATACACACAGACACATATGCAGACATACACAGACACACACACATATACACACAGACACACACCCATACACATACACACATACACACAGAGAAACACATAAAGACACATACACACACTAATTAAAATAATAAAAAACAAATTAAAACAACAGTAAAGCTAAAACAGACAATTATAAAATTTATGTAAAAGAGATTGTACCTTCAAGGTATTGTGTAATTTCCCCCTCCAAGGAGCTAAGAAGGATGGCTCTGAAGGAGAAAGAATGACTCATCTTTGGGGACGTGAACACTGGTAGACTGTTCATGGCTCAGTAGATGGTCACATACCCATGTGAATATAGGCAGCATGGACCATTCTTAGGGTTATAAGTATCAGTAAAGAAGAACATGACGCTCGGTGAGAAATGGAAGTAAGGGTTCTACTGGGAGTTGGAGGGAAATACTGATGGATGAACATGATCAAAATTCACTATACAAATAATTCTTTCATTTGATAAACTATATTGCCTAAAAATAAAATTAAAATATTCTATAAATTAATTCTCACACAATTCTACAGTACCTAGTATTTTCATTACTGTCTGAAAATATGAGTATGTAATGAAATTGAGGTTACATCACATAAAAAAAGAAGGCTTTAAGGCAATGTACTCATTTTACCACAGACAAGTGATTCTTCAGATAATAACTGGTGCTAGATTATTATAGTTTAAAATCTTGTAAAATCTGTCTATTTTCTGTTTAAGTTTTCTCTCATGATAGAATAAACTTGATGAGGACTCAAAGAAAGAAAACAAAATCTGGGCTACCCCATCTCCTCAAACAACAGAGGGACATATTGCTTTCATTAATAATATTCACCGAGATAAAGAGTAGTTGAAAGCCAGATCTTCAAGGAGCACGTTGTTGTTCCTTTCTAAATATAACCATGAAAACCTACTTAAAGATGTACTATCATTTCCATGTCTATTTTGTTTGAACAGTTTATTAGAGAAGTGCTATTTGATGGTGGTAGGTTCACGAGAGTCCATTTCACAATAATAAGATGTAGTAATAATTCTCAGTTAATTTTTTAATACTGTTTTAATATAGCACTGTAATATAACAGTATTTCCTTTTCTAATGTAAGAACAAAGTGTGTAATGTTGACAATTGCTATACTAGTAAGTGAGCTATATCTTAGCCTAATATAAATATCTAAAGAGGATGGATAGAGGGAACTGGGTGGGAAATGGGTTGGGTATCAGGTTTGTGGAGAGTGGGGTGGAAGAGGGCTAGGAGAGAGAACTAAAATCAGTGGGGGACATCTGTGGGACAGGGACGCTCCTGGAAGTCTATGGGGATGACCCCAGCTGAAACTCCTAGCAGCTGTAGATATAGAAACTGAAATAGCCACTTCCTGAAGCCATGTGGGAATTCTAGTGGAGACAACAATCCACTCACAAAACCTTTGACCCCAAATTTGTCCTGTCTACAAGATATCCAGGGATAAAGATGGAGCAGAGATTGAGGGGTTGGCCAATCAATGACTGGCCCACCTTCAGACCCATCCCATGGGAAAGAACAGAACCCTGACACTATTAGTGATTCTCTGCTATACTTCCAGACAGGAGCATAACTGTCCTCTGAGAGGCTTCATTCTGTAGCTCAGGGAGTTCTGTGAAAGAGTGGGGTGAAGGATTGAGGAAGCCAGGGGGACCAAGGACACTACAAGAAGACCTATAGAGTAAAGTAATGTGGGCCCAGGGAGGCTCACAAGGAACCACTAACTAAAGAGCATGCATGGACTGGACCCAGGCCCCCTACATATATGTAGCAGATAGGCAGCTTGTGGGTCTCTAGTAATTGGAGTAGGGCCTATCTCTGATTCTATTGCCTGTCTCTGGATCCCCTTCCCATATCTGGACTGCCTTGAATGGCCTCAGTGTTGCTGTTAGTTCTGCTGATACATCAAGTTGATGGATCAGGGTGGATTGGTACCCACAGTGGCCTCCCTTTCTCCACAGAGGGATATGGGGGAGGGGAGCATGAAGATGGGACTTGGAGGAGAAGAGAAGAGGATTGACTGTCTGCAATCAGAATAAAATGTGAATAAATGAATAAATTAATAGAAAAATATTTTTGTATTCTTAGCCAGTTTTATAGACTAAAAGAATTTTCTATTATGTTTCCCAGTGATCTGTGAACTTCACGCAGCACTGTGGTCTTGCTGTGCTTTTACTGGGAATTTAAAAAGTGTGGCCTTGGGAACTTTGTAAACCCTTAATAGTATAAATTTTTCTGTTTTTTTTTTAACTTCTATTTTAAATCAAGTCCTTCCCATTTCTCTATCTCTGTCTCTGTATCTCTCTGTCTCTGTGTCTCTGTCTCTGTCTCTCTCTGTGTGTGTGTGTGTGTAATGTAATGTTCTTGGTTCTGCACATCCCTGCAGCTGGTATTCATCTGCCCTGATTACCATAAAGTACATGAGTATATAAAGTCAGTATCCTGTGTCTCTCATGCCTGCCTGCACTTTTTTTTTTTTACTCGTTGGTTTATTTATATCTCCGGTTCACTGCAAATCTTCAAGCAACAGACATATCACTGTTTACATGTCTGTTCCGCTTGAGTTACACTGGGTTATCCGGTGTTTGGTTAATGATTCAAAATTCAAAGGGGTAGAGAATGCCAGCAAAGACATTTCCCTTAACCTAATGTCTTTTCCTGTTAGAATAGCACTTAATTTGTACATTCTTTTTCTGTACTCTTCTTCCTGGGTTTACTTAAAAGAATTTGCAGAAAATAACTTAGGGGAGAGACAGACTGAGAATTCAACCAGTCTACTCAATAGAAAGTCATTAATAGCAAAATGTTAAATAATGTGTTTTTTCTCAGAATAATAAAATAGACTGCTGGGCGGTGGTGGCGCACGCCTTTAATCCCAGCACTTGGGAGGCAGAGGCAGGCGGATTTCTGAGTTTGAGGCCAGCCTGGTCTACAGAGTGAGTTCCAAAAAAATAGCCAATATATTTATGGGCTCAAATTATGTTTGATTTATTTGTTTTTTAGTAGGGGATTGTTTTATTTCATAATCCATATGCCTTAACTTTTTTTATTATCCTATTCAGGGTCTTAAAAATATTTAGCAAGAAAACACATTTACAGTGTTTACAGACAGGCCACATTATCACTATTATCATCTGTGATCATCATTCACAAGCTAAATTGTTCCTAATTTGACTGATGATTTGAGATCATTATCTAGTCATCAGAGCTGTGCAATAACTTTTTTTCTTGAGAGAAAGGGTGCTTAAACTGATGGAAGAAAAAACTGAATGTAGCAGCAGCGTCAATCTTTCCCCTTAAAAGAGTATTTCATGGCCAATCTGCCACCTCATGGTGTACACTTGTACATGTTTTCATCAGACGTGCTGGGAATTCCACCATATATAATAAGCTGTATTTGTTTAGATTTTATGTAGTTTGATACAATTTAGGCTATTTTTGTATCTATGGAACACTATTTTAACAATGTAGCTATTTTGATATATGCCTTTTAAAAGAGTTAAAACTATGTGAACATAGATGGTTCACATTCCATTTTATTCATTTTCTTTACCACATTTGACACTTGGGTAAGTTGAAAACGGGCTAGAATGAGCAAAGACATTTTAAAATAACCAAAAAGCTTATTTACTTCTATTTCTCTAACATCTTAATGTTACTTTACTGTCCAACTAAACCTCTTTGCAATCTATATTTGGTCTTATTTTTCTAAATTCTTTGATATATTCCTTTGATCCAATATTATATAGCAAGTGGCTTATGACCTGATATCCACAAATAAGTTCTAAACCAAAGAGTATTTGGACAACAGTCATACTATTTATGATATTTATGACCTCGGTATGTATAGCTGTTAATTAAACATTTCCAAGAAAAATGTGTTTGCCTCAAGAATTCTCTGACATTGGACTCAGCTCCCGGGAAGGTGTACTAGCCCTGTGAAGAGTCTGTATGATAGGTACACTAAGTGTGCTTACAGGGAAGGTGAGCTAGACTTGTAAGGAGTCTGAATCATTTGAAGTCCATCCCCGCAGGTAGCATTCACTCCTTACTTTGCAGGCTAAAGCTGTACAAGTCTCCTAAGTATCTTCCTGCCAAACAGAAGGCAGTTTCCTTCTCTGTCCTGGTGATGTCATAAAGGAAAGGAAGATTTGCAAATCTTATGCATTTGTTTGAGCTCTGAATTGAGTTTGTCATTGTTTTTTAACTTAGATCTCAAAAGTTAATCCTCGAGGTTTTTTAATGAACTCTAAAAAATAAACTTTTAGCCTGTAAAAATGTGTGTCCATGTGACTATAGATTTTTGTATTTCTTTCATTTCTTCAGGCATGAGTGTGCTTAAGGACAACCAAGTTGTATTTAGACCTCTGATATCCAGGTGTGGTAAGGGGGATAAAAAATTGTTTTCCATTATCAAAGCTTTAACCTAAGTATCTGTGCATAAGAAGAGCTCTCTGTGTCAAAATTGCCAATCAATATCAATATCTCAGACAAGGTATGTGCCCTCAAGTCTTGTGCATCAATAGTAGATACTAACTCATTTGAAAATTATTTATATGTGCATCTTTACTGGGCAAGCAGAATAGACACCTGAAGCCATATTATTATGAAATTCTCTATCTGGCCTAAAGGAGGAGAGACACAGACAGTACCTCGTAAGAGAAATATGGAAATCAATTTAAAAATTACTATTAGAATCCAAAATTTAGCATACATTCAAGAAGCCAGTTAGTATTGCACAGAATCCTGAGACATGAATGTGTAGTGTTCTCTCTGCTTCATGGGTTGACCGGAAACTGCTTGGTTGAATGACAGACATATTAGGTAATCTTGTAAAGCCAATGGACATCAATACTTCTACCATCAAGTGAATGACACCTTGAAATGAAATCTATGATGGCGATACTTAACAGTAAATGACAGAAAGGACTCTTGTCCTCTGGAAGGCTTGTCTGTGGTACCATCTGGCCAGCCAGCAGCATGCTCAGCCTGTTCTCTGCAAGTAAGCTTGCCTGCTCTAGGCCCATATATTTGCATACATGTTTCCATTCTCCTTAATGTGTTATGAACTCTAACTTAAAACTATAAACCCCAAATAAATGTGTTCTTTGTAAGTCATCTTGGCCATTTGTTTATCAAAGCAATGGAACAGTAACTGTGACAGAATCTACCCTTCCCTTTCCCTCACCTCATCTTCCAGACTGGAGCAACTGTGATAATGTATGAACTTGGTTTGGTGGTAAGCAGGTAAAATAAGATAGATGTCCCAACAGAAACAGAGTAAGGGTAGCCTGCCCTTGGAGACCTTGGGTAGCTACAGGGGTTTAAGGCTTTCAACAAACTTCAAAGAAGACATGGGAATGAAAAAATACATAAAAATTCCAAGTTTGTCCATATTTTAGCCTCAGAAGAAATCAACTATATATATTAGAAACTGGATTTTCTCTTAGGAGCTCTTTATATGTGGCCATGTTAAAATTAGGCTGAAATACTCCCTTTACTTTATAGGAATACGGTCAATAGATTTTTTTTAAAAAAAATAAATCCAACTATTTAAAAGTTAAGAAAGGAGACAAAGTAAAAGCCCTCTTCTTGAGGCTAGACAAAGCAAACCAGTAGGAGAAAGAGAACTCTAAGAGCAGGCAGAAAAGTCAGAGATACATTCTCTTCAACTGTTAGTAACCCCTCTTCTCTTATTGTATCTTGTTTTGTCGTGTTTGGCTGTCCTCTCTTAAAGGCCTGCTCTTTGCTGAAGAGGAAATGGAGAGTAAGTGGATCTCAAGGAGAGGGGAAGTGGTGGAGAGCTAAAAGGGGTAGAGAAAGGGGAAATTAGCTAGGATGTATTATATGAAAAGAATTTATTTTTAATTTTTTTAAAAAGAAAAATGTTCAGAAATATTTCTTCTAACAAGAGAAATAATCAGAACAATTCACCAGTTTAAGACTTTACAGGTCTGCCAACCTGTTATGAGGTAAAATACTAATATCTTTAAAACATTCCTGGTTACTAAAAAAAAATTCCTGGCTACTAATACTTTCTTCATTTGAATTCTCAGAACTGCTAATCCTTTTTTTTTTTTTTTTTTTTTTTTTAAATAAATGGTCCCCAAGTCCTCCTTCCCTCGCTCCCTTCCTCCCTCTTTTTCTCCCTCCCCCTTCCTTCTACCTTCCCTTCTTTCTTCAATTCTCTGTCTTCTCTTTTTTCCCTCTTTTCTTCACTTCCCCCTCCCTTTCTTCCTTTCTTCTTTTCTTATTCATTTAATGAAAATAGAATAATAAGTAAGTCTTTTGAAGTTGAGTGTTATTCAAAGATTATTTCTATTCATTTGGATTTAATGAGGAAAAACAATAGGAATAATTCAAACCTATTATATGACCATATGAGCATTCTATTGTGGCTATTTAGTTAGAAATCTGTACATTTAGATTTAAACTGACAGCTAGTGAGATAAGAAAGCTCAGGTTTACTATCTAGAAAACAAACCTAATATTTTTCCACATTAAAAGCTCATTTGTTCATTCTTCATTTTATTAGGAAGTTGGGTATCTATAAATTTATAAAAAAATATAATACATGGTTTCCTACGTATAAGTGTTTTTTTAAAGCTTTGATAAAACTCTCAGAAGATTTAGATTTGAAGGCTTTGATGTCTTTGCTACAAAATATTTATGTGAATGTGAGAGTTGTAGGAAGTAGGTCAACATTCCAAGTGATTTTCAAACATCACAACCCATGCAAACAATGGATTTCCCATGGATATCATCAAGGAAGCTTCAGCAGCTTGGAGTGTGGTATGCCAAAAATATGGTATGCCAGGACTATGGTGTATCAGGGGAGCAGGGTTTTCCACAGAAAATGAATGAATTCCATTCATAAAGATTTCAGCTTTTCTCTCAGATTCTCAAAGTCGCTGGCAGATCAATGGTTAAAAAGAACCCTGGCCTAGTTATAGTCAATCTTATCTTCACCAATGAGTAAGTACCCAGCTAACTGAACAGTCCTCTCTTAGTCTCAGAGCCACCGTGATTATTTTTGAGTACAGGAAGGTCATTAACTCTAATTAACTCTAACGAAGCTGTTGCTTACTGGCTGTACTGTGGTGCTGCCTCCATTTTCTCTGTGTGGAAGGACTTTTTGGCTTCTGACACATTCAAGGCCATGTTGCCGCTTGCTTTCTTGTCTTAGTGCTTCCTGACAGAGAGAGACTCACTCTGGGTAAATCTGGGTTTGTCTCATGCCAATAGACTGCTGCATTGATCATGACTTAGTGTAGATAAAAATGACTTTGGAAAAAGTAGTAGATGGGTGGTAGTACCTTATTCCTGAAATATGTTCTTATTAGCTTGAGCCAGTTAAATATTAAAGCACACACAGACAACTATTAAATCACTCACTTTATTTTATTCTACTTAATGTCACAGTCTCACTACAGTTGAATTCCTAGCACGACACGTTGAAGGCACTGATGAAAAACAGGTCAAGGATTAGGATTTCGGGCTGGGATACCACTCAGTCTACAGAGTATTTGCTGCTGGAACAGGAAGAAAGGAGTTTCACCATCAGCACGCAGACTTGGAGGGACAAGCAGGCTGTAACAAGTACAAGACTTCACAAAAGAGGTGACTGTACACAGAGGTCTTAAGGTCTCAGGAGAACATGGGAGAATTTGTACTCCTGGATAGATGAAAAGCAATCTGAGAGCTGGTGATGATGCATGGTTTACCTGAGGTCTAGGGAGCAATCCAGGTGGCAGGAGTGTGAAGTCATGAAGGGAAACTGAGGACAGGGAGGGGCACCTCAAATGATGTCCATGATTTTCTCAACTAGTAGCATCTGTCTAGTAAAAGACAGAGAGAACTAGGATTCAGGAGACACTAAGGATATTTCAGGAAGTCAGATGAAACTTGTTTTATAAGCTTCCTAAATAATACTTATCTGTATGAGTTTACATAGCACATATATATATATATATATATGTAAAATAATTTTACTGGAGTTATTCTACATAGAGAATGATGCTTCAACCAGAAGCCACAGACTTCTTTATAGGTGTAGGATACTTCTCCTTTAGTTGTTAGTCAGGATTTAGTTGTTAGTCAGAGACAGCCCCGTCAACAGTACCGGCTTTTGCCATTATTCTTGGTTGCAACCAGAACCTGAAGGTAAGAACCTTTTACTGAAGAAACCACATATTTTGGTCTTTGGACTTGAGGAAATCAAAATGGTACTGAACAGGATGTTTTCTTTCTGATCACTAGTAGGTGTGATTTACACTATTGTAGGTAAAAGTCAACAACAGCCTTACCCAATTATAAACCATATTAAGTATAACAATGATTGGTTTAACAATACAAGTCTATGGGTGCAGGAGCAGGAAAAATACTTTACAGATAGACAACTGTTTTCTGTTGGACTTAAGATCTGCTCCAAAAACAAAAATGCATGCCTTGTGTTGTAAATTTGGCCAAAAATTTATACTTGGGGAGTTCCCAGGCTTTTGAGATGAACCTCCTAATATTTTTCTCCTTAATGGGCATAATATTAATACCCTCTAAATTTTTGTCTCTTTACCCATAGATTAGTATGGTACTTAGACTTTATCAGTGAGATTTTGTTGTACATAGGTGGTAGTGAATGTACAAACTCACAACTGGACAAAGTACAAGGAGTAAGTGTCAGTTCAGCCCACAAAGGAGACATCTATGGCACACGTGCTTTGGGTTTGCATTTTTCAAATAATTAGTGATGTGACATTTCCTCCATATGTTAATTGGCCACTGCATATTTTTATAGAGAAATGTTTAGTTAGTACTTTGCCCATATTTGAAATTGATTGGTTTTGTTGCTATTGTTACTGAGTTTTAGGAGTTTTCTTTTATGTTCTGAATATTAATCACTGATAATGTATGTAATCAATCGACATTTTATCTCATTCTGTGCTTCACCTTTTATTCTGTGTGTATCATTTTATTATAGGTAGACTTTTAGTTTCACAAAGTCCAAGTTGCTTATTTTGTTTTTAGTTTTTATTTTTGTGGGGAGGGGAATAGTTGTTTGCTTGTTTGTTTTGCTTATTCTTAATACTTTTGAAGAAATCATTACCAAAACCAATTTTGTAAGAATTTTTAAAAATGTTTGCTCTAAAAATGTCATAATGTTAACACCACTTAGAGTTAGATCTTTGATCTGTTTTGAGTTTGTTTGTGGCATCAAATATGGTTCCAGCATTTTTCTCATGTGGCTATTCATTTTTTGAATGAAATTTAAAAAAAAAAAAAGATGGTCTTTTCATCACTGAATGAACTTAGCATTTTTATTGTAAAATAAAACTGACCATATACATTAGAGTTCATTTTATAGTGTTCACTTGGAATTAGGCAAAAAAATCAAATGTTTCTTACAGTACACACATAGATATTTCAAATGAGAACCATGGCTTTTCTTCATCTTATCTTTCTATGATAAAAAGTAGAGGAAAGGCAATGCCAGAGACAAGACAATAGATTAAACAAAATGAACAGAATAGACTGATAACAGGAAAATGAGGTTTTAAATAGTGGCAAAGTGAAGGTTAACATTTGTGCCTATGGTGACCAATTTCACTCTTACAACACTGCACAGGCTTGGAATTCACTCAACAATGTAACAGGTAGCTTACTGGTTGTGATACACACCTTTAGTCTTAGCACTTAGGAGGCAGAAGCAGGCAGATCTATGAGTTCAAGATCAGCCTGGTAAGGGAACAAATTCCAGGACAGCCAGGGCTACATTGAGAATCCTTGTGTCTAAAAAACAAACAGAAAAAACTGGAAATGGTATAACTCTGAATGCTCACTATGATAAAAGTTCCTATCATTACTGATTATTTCTCTTTAATAACACAGAAGGGAATCCTATAATAATGAAGGTTAATGTTGTGTTCTCCAGATCTGTATGTATGTCCTAAGAAGCCACCCCATTGGTTTGATTATTGTAGCCTTATAACACATTTGGAGTCAGGAAGTATGAATCCTGTATTCATTTGTTTGTTTGTTTGTTTGTTTCCCAGGATTGTTTTAGTTAATCATTTCCCCCTTGACATTCCTTATAAATTTTTGGATAAGGTTTTCTGGTTTTATAAAAACAAGATATTGTGATTGTAATAGGTATTACACTGAAAATATTTCTCACTGGGTAGTACCTTAATTATATGTAGTCGTCTATAAATGTGAGAACATGTTTACATTTTTTAATGTGACTGTGATTTCTAATTTTTTTAAAAATTTCTCTCAGCAGTGCCCTCTTTTCACAGTACAATGTCCTTCCTCATCTGTACCATCTGCTCTTTCAATCTACAATCTACAAAAAGCACTCAAAATACTTACAAATTAAAAAAAAAAAAAGCCAAATGAGCAGAAACCAGTATTTGTTTGCTCTCAGTTCCTTATTTTATTGTTTTTATGTTTATCAACTTCTTCTGCTATAAACAGTTATATATTTCATACTATTATCCTGCTTATAGTTATTGTGTCCAACCAACATAGTCAAATAGAATGATTTTTGTATCTTTATTAAAAATGTACTACCCGAAGATTGTTCTCAGTGACTGATTAAATGGCTACTCCCAAATATCATTTAAACTTTTTAACCACTACAATAATATTTCAAATTATTTTATAAAGCACTCTAGATACTCATGCTGGCCTGAGGAGACAATCGAGAGAGTGGGTCATGCACTTTATTTTATGCACCACAATAGAGCTGACCTTGCTCTATGGGTGCAGGTGGGCCTGCTGGGAGGGCTTGAGCATGGGAGAGCTGATTCTGCCTTTCATCTACCATGAGGTGTCATGGGCAAAGGAGAGATGTCCTTTCCCACCTAGCCCCCATGCTGACTGGCAAACAGGAGATCTGGCACTTTAGTCATGAGAGTGGGAGAGCTGGCCTTGCCCCTGGGGGGCTGAGGCATTGGGTAAGCTAGCCTGGGAGAGCTGGCAGGCAGACAAAGTCTACTAATCTCCCAGACTCAGATCCAGGGCTTTGAATTGATCCAGCCTAACATCTATCCCATCTATAATCTGCTGAAGCACTCGAAAGAGCTGTTCTTGCAGATCCAAAGCTGTAGGATCTCCATGATACAGAGCAGCAACAGAATATCTAAGAGGAGTCACCATGAGGATCCAGTATTGATAGTGTCACAGAAGCCAGAGGCCTGGAAACAGACCAATGACTTCATTGTAATGAACATTTGTGTCGGGCCGTGGAAAGATATTCATGAGTTACCTAAAGGCCAGAGGGTGTAGCCAATTATTTATTCCTTTCCAGTCCCTCCTCTCTTCCCCATCCCTATTTAACTCAGGTCTGCCTTGGGTTTCACGGGGGAGTGGGGGGCTGGGGGGAGGATGGGGGGATGGAGGGGACCTCTCTGTATTCCAGCCATGGGGACAGCCCTCTTCAACAAGCAGCTGTTCCAAGCCAAGCAAGCACTTCCGGTGGAGCTCAGCACCAGAGGTCTCTCTGTCCCTTTCAACTCTCTCAGTGGACGTGCCATGTGCTCTGTTCTGCTGTGGTCCCAGCAGTGACTGGGACCCCCAAAATGGTGGCCAATCTCGGAGCACAGGCTGGCTGCTCCTCACAGTGCTTGCTCCAGAGTAGCTTAATGCTTGCTAGCCACCCTTTACAGGCATCTCCCTGCCAGAGGCTGCTTCCCTGCTGTGATTATTCTACAAGTATACCCACAGATCCAACAAAGACCATGCCATCTCCTGGAACCTGCCTGGGATGCCAAGCTATATTCTTAGACACTCACGGAGTCCTACAGACAGGTCCAGACCTTCCAGCTACAGATGAACTCTTTTTCCAAAGTCAAATAGCTAAAGTTACATGTTAGTGAGGAAATATGTCTATCTAGATTAATCAGATGTCATTATCCTCAAATTATACCACTTGTATTTAATTGGTACAATGATCCCTTGCCTTTCCAACCCTGCCCTCAACTTCCCTTACCCTGTAACTTAATTGTGCTACCCCCTACGGCCTGAGTAGTGTTTTCTTTTGGCTTCCTTCTTCAAAAGTTTCACCACAGATGACACAGGGGTGCCCCCTCTTTTTTAAAAAAACAAACAGGGGGAGTTGTCAGGCCATGGAAGGATATCTTGGTTCTTGGCTGGGCAAGGGCCCTGAACCCCAACTCCAATGGAGAAACAGCAGATGTTCAGCCACAACCCCAGAATCCAGGCTCCTACACATGGTCTAGACCTCCATTTAGCCTCTGTTTCATAGTCACGTTTGGTTATGCAGCCCCTCCCAAAGAGGTGTCACCTAACACAGAGAGAGGGCGTGACTACAGGCTTCAGCCTTGAGAGATTTTCATATTCATGAGTTACCTAAAGGCCAGAGGACATAGCCAATTACTTATTCCTTTCCAGTCCCTCCTCTCTTCCCCTTCCCTATTTAAGCTAGGTCTCCCCTGGCTTAACTGGGAGGAGGGGTGCACCTAGACCATCTATCATCTGCCATCTGTCATGAACAATAAGGCCTTGGAAACCCTTTGGACTTTCTCGTGTTGTTGTGGTGCCGTTGTGGAAAGCTTCCCAGTGTTCCAGCTGCCTGTTCCTGCAGTTTTTTCCCCACACATTTGCAAGAAGATGTGTGGACAAAAAGGTGTGACATGGGACACACTAGAGCTTCCAACACAAGATTTTTTTCTTAATTTCCTCTCTGTCTCTCTTGTCTCTGTCTCTGTCTCTGTCTCTGTCTCTTTCTCTCTCTCCCTCTCTCTTTCTTTCCCTCTCTCCCTTCTTTCTTTTTTCCCTGTTTCCCTCCATCCCTTTTCCCTTTGTCCTTCCTTTCCTTTCTTTTCTTTTCTTTCTTTCTTTCTTTCTTTCTTTCTTTCTTTCTTTCTTTCTGTCTTTCTTTTTTGATAGAGGATGTCAAATTGCATGGGCAGATACAAAGGAAAGGGAAGATTTGTGGGATTTGGGTACATAACATGCAATTTATAAAGAATCAATAAAAATACTTTGAATATGTTAAGATCATACAAAACTAAGTCTCATCCCAGTATAAAACTTTACAAAACGTTATGCTTTTATATAAATAAGCACACATGCACATATATTATATATACACATACATTACACACACTCACACAAACATACAAACAACACACACACACACAATTTTCCTACTCTCCTCAGAGCTGCCCCTATTCATCTCCCAGGCCTTTTCTTCACAGTACTTGTACAGATACCCCTAGCTCACCTCACTAAATTTTTAAAATTTATTTTCTTTTACTTAATCATTTTACATCCTGCTCACTGCAACTCTCCCAGTCACCCCCTCTCACAATCCTTCCCCCAGCCCCTCTTCCTTTCTCCTCTGAGGAAGAAGGGGCTGGGTATCCTCCCACCCTGGCACTTCAAGTCTCTGGTAGGCTAGGTGCTTCCCCTCCCACTGAGGCCAGATAAGGTAGCCCAGCTAGAAGAACATATCCCCCACACAAACTTTTGGGACAGCCTCCATTCCATTTGTTTGGGATCCACATGAAAACCAAGCTGTACCTCTAGAACATATGAGCAGGGAGGCCTAGGTCCACATAGTGTATGTTCTTTGATTGGTAGGTGGTTCAGTCTCTGAAAGCCCCATGGGTCCAGGTTAGTTGATTCTATTGGACCTTCCTGTGGATCTCCTTATCCTTTTCAGAACTGCAATCCTTCCTCCTATTCTTCCATAAGAGTTTCCAAATTCCACCCACTGTTTAGCTGTCACCTCATAATTTATTAATTTTTATCTGAGATATATATTTTGCCATCTGACACTTCCCCCACACATGACATGATAGAGCTTTATTTGTAATTTAAGTTGATCTTCTTGGCTAAGGCAATAGCAAATAAGCAGCATACAGGCATAGGATAATAATGGTCATGTAAACTTCAGATAAGATGCCTTCACACTGATCCTCATTGGTAGCTTGAATGGCATTTATGAAAAACTACCTGGCCTAAATTCCCCACTTTTTTGTTTTTCAACCATCTTTAAATCTAGCAAAGGTCATCCATGTAATTTCAAAGTGAAATTAATTTTTTAGTACTTTATTAGAAAGCAAGAACATAATTATTAGAATTGGTTATTTAATCCACTATTAACTTTGAACCATCCCCTATGTGGCAGTGTTTTCTAATGCCAACCATTTTTCTCACTTGCCAACATCTCCAGAAGTTTATTTTGATTGAGTATGTGTCACAATCTTAGTTTTAGTCCACAAGTTAACAGACCCAGTCCTACAAACAACCTCTGCTGCACACAACAATTCTGAATCCCAGCCCATCTGTACATTTTTTATAACTGTTTTTTTAAAAGGATTTATTTATTTATTTATTTATTTATTTATTTATTTATTATGTAAGCACATTGTCACTGTCTTCATACACACCAGAAGAGCATCAGATCCCATTGCAGATGGTAGTGAGGCACCATGTGGTTACTACCTCCAATACCCCACCCCGCATCTCAGGCCCCAGCTATACTTTTGATCAACTGGCTACAAACTTACATCTCTCACAACCCTATTCTCAGGTACAGTTTTTGCTACAATCACTGACACCAAGGAAACATTTTATTGATGTTTCCTAGTTTATCATAAAGGGCACAGCTGGTGACTAGCACAATGGAAGAAATAACCCTCCAAGCCTGGGCTAGAGGAGGTCACCAGGTTACCTCAGGTAACCAGTACATTGGTGCTTTTGCCAACCAGGAAGTATGTAGCATTTCCTTGTTCAGAAGTTTGTACAACCTTGGTCTCTATCCAATTCTTCTCCTGTAACTTTATTGTGTGGGTGGATGACCCGACCAGCAGGTCCTAGGTTATTCATGAGGGATGAGGAGGATTACAATCCTGGAAGAACGGGTGAGAGAGAGAATGGACTCAAGGAAGCAAATGCTTGTCAAGAGTCATATATTTGGGCACAAAGTGCTTATTTATAATACATTTTGCAAAGGGAGGAGTAAGAGGGATCCAGGTGATGGGAAAGTACAGAATCTTCTTGGCCTATGCCCTGAAACAATGGCGGTCTAACTGCTTACTTCAAAAGATATGGTACACTGCTTTACATCTAAAAATCTATTTGTAACTATCAAGCAGAACCTTGTGGTTGCCAGGGAGATGAAGCTGCAGGAGACATTGTGCAGGTGAGGAGAAGTAGGGGGTGAGGGTAAGAGGTGAGGGTCCTGGCTTCTGACAGGTGGAAAGTTCCAACCTCTTTGTCACTTTGTCTTTCTTGTAACAAAACTCAACCCAACTCTGTGTAAGGACCTTAACCCGAGTTATTTCATTGTAAACTTGGTTGATATTAAAATGATTTTCTTATGACTGACAAAGAGCACTCCTCATTTTCAGGAAATAACAAAAATGGGCACAAAAAAGGTGTGTTTCTTTCCTGTGATACTACTGATATTTCAGATAGAAATGGTGGCTTTTCTTTGTCTTTCTGTGGAGAGGGGACAAAAACCTAAATGTTTTTCTTACTGCCTCAGTAATCTTACCTGTGTACTTACCACAAAATTCTTAGATACTCAGATGACATTATTGGCTTATTATTAAAATATTTAAAGTTGATAATTACACTTTATATTCTACAGAAGACTTTTGTTCAGTTTTAATGTAAATCAAAAGTGTCTCTGTGTTTTTTTTTTCCTTAAAGGCCACACAGTGTGAAACACCAAGCAGTGGGAAAACACCTTGTTCAAAGTGTCTGACTGTTCTTACTTTATATATGCATACATATATGTTCATACATGTAGACACATAGCATTTAATTGAGGAAGGTATGGAGTAATATTAGTATGTTTCAGATCAATAAGAAGGAACACAATCAATAACACCTCAAGAAACAACAACACAAAGGACAATCTCTACCAGTTATGGAGTAGATTGTAGACCTCAGGCAGAGCATGACTCTTTCTTATCATTTTCAGCCCCAGTGCTGATTAGATGCTATATGTGCATAGAACTCTCCATGCATTTTCCTCATTTCATTTCATAAAATTTGGAAGGACTTTGTCTTTTATTCTTGGCATTTATAAATTCAACAGCAGTAAAGAAAATCTGGTAAGTCTACTCGTTTTTCCCTCTTCACACCAAGTTTTACCTCAGATGTCTACATTAATCCAGTGGCCTTCTACATTTTTGAAAATTAAGTATGAGAAAACATAATTGATTTTCTTTTCCTAGACTCTAAAATTTGTATGTATTTATGTAACCCCTTAACTGTTATGATAGTTAAAATTCTGACCTTCAACTCTATCAGATGAGGAAATACCTGGGTTGGTGAAGCAAACCTATTCAACAATGAATAGAGCTTGATCATTCTGTCTGGCTGAGTGTATTAATCCCTTGCTGGATTCATTATATGATAATATAATTAGATGTCACAAGGCAGAACAGGTGGCCTGGTTGGAGGAAGGAGCCCATGAGCAGAATACTGTGGGATATAGCCACCACTGTTCCTTTCTGCTTTCTCTGCTTCTTGGCCACCATGATGTCAACTATTGTGCCTCTCTTACTCTTGAAAAATATACAGAACACACTGAAACTATTACCCAAAATAAACCATTTTTCTCTTAAACTAGTAAATTCAGCCATGGTTTCAATAAAGTTGTCTGACTTGGGCCAGCTGTGTTACATTATTTATATTCACAATCATAATATTGTAGTAACAGCTACAAAATCAAATAGATGCATACATGAAAACTTCTTAAACATGATCACCTAGCCATAACTTGAAATTATTATGAGAGGTTTTACATTTATTTAAGTTTATCTGTGCTTTATTATGTTTTTTGTATTTCTGTTATTTTATCAATGAAATTTATTTATTATTTATTTAACATGTAATATAGTTGAAGGGTAAAAATATTTGTGTTTCTTTTAAAATTCTGAGTCTTCTTAGCTTGTTTTTATTTTTTCAAAAAAATTTAAATTCAAGTTAAGTTAATTTTGTGTTTTTACTTATTCACTTTACATCTCACTCATTGTCCCCTTTCAGGTCACAACCTCCCACAATCCTTCCTCATCCTACCCCCCCTCCTCTGAGAAGGTGGGTACCCCCCTGGGTATATTCTTACCCTGGCACTTCAAGTCTCTGTGAGGCTAGGTGCATCCTCTTCCACTAGGCCAGATGAGGTAGCCTAGCTAGAAGAACATATCCCACTTACAAACAACAGCTTTAGGGATAGCGCTCACTCAGTTGTTCAGGATCCTCATGAAGACCAAGCTGTATACCTGCTACATATGTTCTGGGAGACCTAGGTCCAGCTCATGTATGTTCTTTGGTTGGTGGTTCTGTCTCTGAGGGCCTAAAGGGTCCAAGTTAGTTGACTCTGTGGTTGAGTTCTTATACCCTTTGGGACCACAATTCTTTCTCCTATTCTTCCATAAGAAACTCCAATTTCTACCCACTGTTTGGCTGTGGGTTTCTGCATCTGTTTGAGTCAATTGCTAGGTGGAAGCTCTCAGAGGACAATATGCTCCTTTCTGCAAGCATAACAGAGTATCATTAACAGTGTCAGGGATTGGTACTTGTCCATGGGGTGGGTCCCAAGTTGAACCATTTACTGAATTTTTGCTTTATCTTTATGCCTAGACATCTTGTAGGCAGGACAAATTTTGGTTCAAAGGTTTTGTGGTTGGGTTGTTGTTTCCTTCTTTCCACTGGAAGCTCCACCTGGCTACAGGAGGTAACCACTTTAGGTGCTACGAGTTTCAGCTATTGTCACCCCCACAGACTTTAAGAAATCTCTTCACCCCAGAGATTACATCACAGATTTAAGTTTTATCTATTCTTTATAATAAATTGAATATATTTGTGTTATTTACCAATAAAATTTATTTATTACTTATTCAACATGTAAGATATTTGAAGGGTAAATGTATTTTGTGGTTTTTAATGTTTGTTTATTTCTTTATATTTTCTTCATTGATTTTATTTTGTTACAACTTTTATCGCAATTTCAAAATTATTCTGTTACATTTTCATTTCTTCTACTTTTTTTAATCACCAATAGTAATTTTTCAATTTGCTATATATAGAGTTTATGCCTTCTTTGAAGTCCTAACTGATGACTTGGAAGTCACCAGTTCAAGTTTTATATACATATGCATACAGTAAGACACAGTTATGCAGTGTCTTGGATAAAGTACCAGGATTATTAATAAACATTTTGCTTGTACTATTTAAACAGACTCTTTGTAAGCCATCTGGGTGAGCCCTTGATAGAAAAAAACCAGATATTTCCTTATTAATTTGGATTAACACTGGCAATCCGTCACTTGCTACACGTTCTGCATGTAGTTTTGGATGAGAGGCTAATGCTAAGATCAGCAGGTGGTAGCTCAATCTTTCTTTTCTCCAAATTTGTGGCAGTAGTTACCTTTCTCTTTCAACTCTTTATCTCTTATGGCATCAACAATTCCTTAGACATACAGGCAAGGTCCTGTTGCAAGTTCTCACTGTTTCATGGAAAAGGATTCACTCCAAAAATGTAATCTCTTTTAGAATAAACAGTATGCTTTCTTAGAGTTTCTTGTTACATAGTGAATTGTTAACTTTTTTCCCAACATGATGAAATCATCCATTTCTTTGACAGAGAAAAAATAGTAAGAATGATTCATTTTATCATTTCCCATTTTATCATTTCTCCACAGTACACTATTTCAGCCATCACATCTGCTCTTCATTTTCCTGCAACTGCATTTATAGCAAAGTATTTTGTTGTTGTTGTTCTTAATTCTTTTAATAAGTCCTGGTTCTTCCTTATCTTGAATCTTTGGCATTCTATTCTTAAGCTAGATCAGTTTCACATTGTATTCACCATGTCTTAAACTACTGTAGGTATAACATTTTATATTCATTATTTTATTTGGTATATACAATATGCTTTTAGGAGATAACTGTTAATGTTTTGTTGGGGTCCACACTAGCCTCACGTTAGGGCGGCCAAAAAATGTCGCGGCCCAAGCAAAATGTTGAGGCCTGGGCCGACCCACGTTTGGGCGGCCACTGTATCCCGGCCCAAGCTGCCGCTAAGGTCCTCGGGTGGGGGGTCAGCAAGAGTGAGAGTGAGGAGGAATGCAGACCAGACAGAGTGTAATTCAATCCCGTTTATTCTTCAATCCAAGTCCTAAGTCTTGAGTTCCTAGTGCCTAGTCCCTAGTCCCTAGTGCCTCCAAGTTCCAAGTTAGTTCTTCCAAGTTCTCTTCCAAGTGCCCTGCTGCCTGTCTTCTCTCTGCTGTGTCTCCCTAATGTCTGATTCTGATCCATTCTGTCTCTGCCTTTTATATGTCTCACTTCTAACCCATGCCTCTAAGTCACACCTATAATCATGCCCTTAGGTCTTGTCTCTAAATCTGATCTCTAGGTCACTCTTAAGTCACACACCTTTAATCTCACACACCTTTAATCTCCCGCACCTTTAATCTCAAGGTATCTAAACCAAGATTATCAGAGTGTGCTCAGCTGTTGTAGGCTATTGTAATCCAAGTCACATGTCAGGGTATATGGCTCAAGATGGCTGCAAAGCTGATAGCCGCTTTCTGCTAAAAGTCGGCCCCCAACAATGTTTTATGTAGGTAAGTTATCTAGCATATAGCACAGCCAGGCTATATAAGCCATATTGTTTGACAACCTTCACTCTTAGTCATTTACCAATGTTAATTTTTTTCTTTCATGTTTTTTATTGACATTTTGCAATCTGTGAAGGTGATTTTGTAACCATAGCAAAATCTGTTCTTCTTTCTTCTTATTTAAATGTATAGCTCCAATTAAACTATTGTGGTCTCTATGTCTTATGAGCCACATTTTCCATTTGAACTAGACCTGTCTCTAACTCAGTGCCACTTCATTAAGTCTGTAAATTACAGAAAGCATGCTGATTTGGAATAAAGCTTCTACCTTCTTATGTCCTTAGTTTAAAGAGCACATTCACTGGCATTGTTGTGTTAAAAATTTACCAGCATATTTGTTTTTCAAACTGGGAATTAGAAAGCTATATTCTCTCAATTCTGTCATTTACAGAATCTCAAGAAGACCAAGCCTCTTAAATATGCAGTTTTCACAGAAAAGATGTTTTTAACTTATTTATTGAGAATGTAAATATGGAAGAAGGAAAGTGCTAGGTTAGTTTATAAGGTGATAACATAAAATAGAGTAGCCGAACCAATTTAGAGCACTGAGGGGGCAGAGTGTTTTAGACTTACAGTAGAAAGGCAGCAGTAGGCAAGTAGGAACAAGCATGGAGGAAAAAAGTATATATAATTTTACAGCTACAAAAATCACAAAGACATTAAAATGTACGTGCTAAAAGAATGATTTCTAAAAACAGGTTGACAATACAAAGATATCTAGAAAATGAAGCAAAATACAATTAACAAACATAGTAGAAAAAGAAATTATATATAAGAGAAGAAAGATAAAAAGTGTATCCAAGAGATTATATGGAAATAACAACAAAAGTCTGCCACCTCTCTTCCTGTTACACACACACACACACACACACACACACACACACATACCACCACCACCACCACCAGAAGGAGAAGGAGGAGAGAAAGAGGAAGAAGAAGAGAAGAGAAGGAAGAGGAAAGAAAGAAGGAGAAGAAGAAGAAAAAGAAGAAGAAGAAGAAGAAGAAGAAGAAGAAGAAGAAGAAGAAGAAGAAGAAGAAGAAGAAAGAAGAAGAAGAAGAAGAAGAAAGAAAGAAAGAAAGAAAGAAAGAAAGAAAGAAAGAAAGAAAGAATACCATTAGTGACTGCCATGTCCATGAATGACAGGACCTAATTCCCTACAAATGTTTCTGTTGTGAAATTCAGTGAAGAAAGAAAGAATGAAAGAAGAGAAAAGAAGAGAAGAGAAGTAGAATACAAGGTGGAATGTGAAAGAATTAGCCATTACTTATTACAGTACTAGTATGCAAAACTGATAAACTAAAAAATATAAAACAATGACATTGAATTTAGTTGTATGCATGAGGAGAAACAGGTGAAAGTGTAAAAAGCTGGTGGTTATTGGAAGCTAGAGGAGTAAAAGGTGCAATGATTTATCATTTGTAACCACTCCACTGTCTCAATCAAGTGTATGTACATCAACTGAGGCTCAGTAAGTTCTGCTTTAATAGTAGATGATGCTTCAGTCTTTTGTCTTAAAACAAAAGAAGCTACGCCTCACTACAAAGACAATGTCTATCAACAGGAATGGTGAGAACTGTGCTCTACCATGTTTCTGGCCTCCATACAGATGAATGCTTGTTTTTACAAGCTTCCTCTCTTTGGTAAAGCAGGAAAATCTGAAGAAGCTGAAGTCATATGGCCCCACTGAATTCTTGTGCTCATGGGTTATCTCATCCTTTTATTCAAATCCCAGGAAGTTGCAGCAAATATTTGAGAAAAAGAAATATATTCCACAACAGCTTGTAACACTTTTAAAATAAGTGAATGTAGATACAATGAATATGCAGTTCTCAGCAAATTACTCATTTAAAATAAATGGCAATTCTTTTAAAACTGATTACCATTTTTTAAAAAAATGATACACTGTTGAATATGAACCCATCAATCAAAATGATTTTATTGGTACTTTTTTAGCATAGCAAAAGCTACTTAACATAAACTTTACATTCCAAGTATTAAACACAGTTTTTCTGTTGACACAATTGTATATATAGATCCCCTGAAACTCCAACCTTTATCCTGCATAATTCAACTTCCCATCCTATCTTCCTTCTTTCAGCCCCTGGGTAATCATCATTCTATATTTTCTTGAAACAGCATGTAAGGCATTAGGAATGGCATGTTAAGTAGAATCATGCAGTAGAAATCAATTGATTAGAAGCTTTACTATTAATATACCAATGATATAGCTAACTTATGAAGGTAAACCCTAAGTGATACTTTAATTCTAGAAAGAAAATCATCAGCTCCTATACTCACTCTGTGGCAGTCACATTCTTAGCAACTAACAGAGAAGATTAATTATAGTTAAAAGTGATCTTAAGAGGGTTCTGTTCATTCCTTTAAGAGAACTTCTCACGTTTGAAATAATCAGAACATTTATATCTAGGATTAGAATAATGTGTGCATTTAATATGTACTCAGTGAAGGGGCTATGCAAGCCAAGTTTGTATTACTTCAGGAAGTGAAAGCTGAATGGAACAGTTGCACACCTCATAGTTTTCTAGTCACACTACCTGGCCTGGCTCAATGGTAAACTTCTTCTTATCACATTTCTGTTCCATTTATCTGCCTAAGCAGTGCTGTGGGCAAGAGCTATCTAATTTCCTGCTCTGTCTGTATTTTTTTTAATAGCTGCACCTGTTAAGGATCATATATTTTAACAAAAATGAATCAACCATTCTTCTGTATCCATTGTATCGGATGTTTGCAAGTGAACTCAGTAAAATGTTCTTGTCTTACAGATCACATAATGATGCTCAAAGGTGGAACAACTTTCCCCTTCTGTGAAAAAAAAAGCAACAAAACAAAACAAAAAACAAAACGAGCTCCTGGTCCACTGGTCTTAACTACAGTCAATGTTTTGAGCAACGAATGGCTGGCATTGCCTGGGAACATGAGAAGTTTGACAAATATAACACCATATGTTACTGAGGAAGAGGTGTATGTTCACCGGAGACACAGGAGGGCAAGATTCTTCAGTTTGGTAAAAATCTGGCATTGGCCCCTAGAAAACTGACCCTACAGATTTCGTTTTGCTTAGAAGTAGAAACCAATAAATGCTTTTTATAATTATTCTCACCTACATGTTTAATTTGAGAAAGAGGATATTTAAGGTCTCAAAATATATCCCCAAAATTCCACCTTACATTCCAAGTTAGAAGTACAGATTGAGTAATTTGATTTTTAAAATAGATTTTAGAGTGATCAAGCCACTTATACACAATAAATAAACTATTATGTAATCTGAGAATTGAAATGTTGATTCTATGTTTTGTTCAAAGAGGATTTAGCACTACAGTTTATTCTGATTTTTTTCACCTGTTCTCTTAAATTTGAAAATTCTAACTTTCAAGTTTGAATTAAGATATAAAGCCTTTAAATATTTTATTGAGATTAAACGTTTAAATAGAAATACCATCATAAAAAGTTTTCAAGACATTCTTCTCAAAACAGATTCTCTTGGTAATTACACTGTGGGCATTTAAACACAGTAATTACAGTTTCCAAATGACCAGAAGTCATTACTCAAAAGCTTCTTCACCACCCAATTACTGGGTCATGTGCTTCTCTTGTGATTCTGCACTACTCTGGCCTGATTCAGCTTTTGTTTGGGATGGGGGTGGGGAATAAATATTGTTTTGTGTCAGCAGCAGCAGCAGAAAAAAAAAGGAAAGACAAGAAAAAATAACTCTTTTTGTGGAATTTAGAAAGGAGGGAGTATAAGCCATAAACTCTTTGTGAAATCAAGCAGGTGAGTTACTTGTGTCAGAAATAGTGCATTTCCTCATTACTAACCATTTCTAAAGATCGAACTTAAAACTATTATAAAGACTGTGCTCTGTTTTGTAATCTGGACATCATATTTTGGGGATGGTTCTAAAGTTAACCTTTTTTTAATGAAAAAGAAAGTATTTAATATCAATTCCTGTATCATGCAAGCCACAAAACAAGTACACTGCGATGTTAATGATACCTTATGTAAAGACCATGAGCATCCTAATAGCAGTTGTGAGACTGGAGAGCAAAAGGCAGATAACGGAAGGGGCAATGAACTAAAAGAACAGTGAGAGAAGCCTTTCGTTGGTGGCCCTGGAAAAGCAATAAAAATTCAAGGAGTCATTTCTAAATTTCTATGAAGTCAGTTTCTGCTCACCAATGGAGAAGTTTAGAACTGTTATTTTCAGCAAATCTTTCCAGACACCCTGGTACATTCTAAGGTCACTTAGTGGGCACATAAAACTTCTATTTCTTATTTCCTTAATCAAAATAGAACCAAAAAAATGAGATTCCCTTTGAAATGAGCACTCACTACAACTAAGAGCTTAAGAAGTAGGTGGAACATTACAGAAGAACTCATAGGTCTTGTAGACCAGAGATGACCAGCTGGAGTCAGTAACCTTAGCCTTTGCTATGTTATCAACATAGGCTCTGTTCCAAACTTAAAACATTCCCAAGCTTGACATAAAGGCAAACCAAGCCAATGATCTACAAACAGTTTTAGGGTTTTTTATGACTTTAAAATCCAAGGTTAGTGAAGACTAGATTGTTAACAGGTTACAATTTTTTATTGTGTCTCCAAAGAGAAAACACAAAGTATTTCTTGTCTTTTGTTCTGATAGTGTTGCTGGACTCTGGTCTTTGCACTATTGTTAATCTTAGTCAAGAGACTTTCCATATCTGGTTACAAAAGCTCCAAGCTGCCTGTGTACAAACCAAACAAAGAGCAGAGAGGACAAAAGTTCACCCAAGAGACAGGATCAGAGCTCCAACAGAATACTAAAGTTTTTTTCATTTTGATGGTAAGAAAGCTTAAAGGACAGCTGACAGTTATTATTTGTGCTGTCATGAAGACAGATAGGGATATTTACAGTTTAAAATTCTTCCAGTCATTCCTACTCATAACCATCCAATCAGATCATTCAAAGCAGATAGAAAGATTTTACTTGATCATGTGTCAAAAGTATCATCTGATTTCCAATAGATTTTGCAACTTAATACATTTAAAACATGTCCTTTCTAGTTACAATTTAATAAACAATAACAATTAATTAAATTAATAAAATATAACAATAATTAAAAAGCATTAAAGTCTATTTCTTATATTTACATTATCATAGATATTAATATAGGAAGATATCTATTTTTATTGTTTTTTAATTTATTTTATTGGATATTATATTTACATTTCAGATGCCATCCTCTTTTCCTATTTCCCCTCCCTAGAAAACCCCTATCCCATCCCCCCCTCCTCTTTTTGCTTTTATACAATTTTTTTAAATGTTAATCAAGGGCTTTATAAGTTTGGTAATGTTCAATAACAAGATGCTCATACAATCAGAAGTATAACCCAATACCCAACCTAGATATATTAACTATCTTTGACTAACAGAGACATGAGAACATCCACCTCCATGTTCCCCACCTCTCTCTCTCTCTCTCTCTCTCTCTCTCTATCTATCTATCTATCTATCTATCTCTATCTCCTAGCTCCTCCTTCCTTCTCCTCTTCCTCTCCTTACTCCTCCCACCTTAGCTCCTCCTACATATCACCCTTCCTGTTAAAATAAAACTTTTCTCTCAAAATACAATTAGAGCATAACTATACCAATTTGTGTCAGTAAGGTACAAGATAGACTTAATACCCAGTCCATCATGTTGTTGACTAATCAGAACCTCTGTTATCTCTCCTAACTAAAAACTTAGTTCTGAACCTGGCTTTTTCCTTAGCTTTAGAATGAATGTCAGCTGAAAACCATCCTCTCAAATCTTTTCTCTCAAAGTAAATATCTGAAATTGTCTATATGACTATAAGTCTTCAACCCCATCAGAAATCCAGAATGACTGAGTTAACTGAAATTATGGAAAGCACAAAGCATAGCTTCTAAAACTTAGCCAATTTAAAGAGACCACTGAAAACCTGGACACTCCCTATACTACAAAATGTTGGAGCATCCGATCTTCAGCCTTCTGGCCCAGGATCATCTGACAGACCTAGTGATGCAGAATTATTAAGGGCTGATTAATCTGTATTGGCAGATATAATCAATGGACTATTCTGCGAGTGTGTCCTTTTCTGGACAGTGATTTGTCTGTAGATGAAAAGAGGCAATTCTTGCCTAGTGGCTCTCACCACAACTGGATTTCTTCTTAGAATCCAAGACAGGAAGCTGTCAAGAGCAGACAGGTCTCTAATCAAAAGGAACATTAATACAGTAATATTTGTAACATCAATTCCGTGGACTTCTGATGTTTTGAAAACCAACTATCCATTTAAGGTAACCTGGATTGTTGTCTGTTAACTCCTCTCAGCTATTTCTAAAAAAAATATAAAAAACACCTTAACAATAAACTCAGAGCCATGAATTTGCTATAGGCCCTTAACTTATAGGCTAACCATCAAAATCAGTTAAAAAAAGTTAAAGAAGGACTGGGTCTAAGCCTTGTATACTTAAATGTGTCATATAGGTACAATGCCTATGAGAATAACAATATTAATCTCACTTTTATATTAATAAGAAACTCATACCAATGAAAATCTTAAATTTGAAATCAAAGTAAATTTTGTGCCATTTAAGAAATTATAACTTCATCTTAGTAACAATTATACATATTTCTACCACTAGGTTATGGCTATGCAATAAATCCTAGCTAATCCTGCCTGTTCCAAAAAAATAACCCACTACTTTTCCCTAGAACACAGCCCAATATTAATCACTTCAGTCCCCAAGCCCAAGGAATAGGGGTGCCGACTCTTCATTAACTTCTTTAAGATGATTACAGTCATTGAGATATTAGAAGAAGGGCAGGAGCAAGAGTAAGCCTCTGATGCTGTGGTTTCACTGCATCCAGCTGGAATTCCAGGACATCAGAGGTTTGAGCAAGTGTGCTCAGCCTGCTTGATGAGTAGATACACCAAGACTGTGTATTCTGCAATATACAATTCTCAAAACAAATTTTAGTATTAAGATAATTTTTTGTTTGAATTCTGAAATCTAGTCTTCTGGCAGCTTTATTTTGTCATGTCTAACCCATATAATTCTGACAGTTTCTATGAAGGTGTGCTCCCACCATCCTGCCTCCCTGCTCTCAAATTCTTCAACACTAGGGAATCCAAACTTTCAGGCACCAAGGCCCTCCACTTCCACTGATGCCTAACCCCTTACCCCATACCTCCTCCTCCTATTACTATGAGGGTGTGCTCCCACCATCCTTCCATTCCCACCTCCCTGCTCTCAAAATTTCCCAGCACTAGGGAATCTAAACTATCAGGCACCAAGGCTGCCCACTTCCACTGATGACTGGCAAGGCCACACTCAACTACCTATACAGGTGGAGTCATGAGTCCCTCCCTTTTTGTTCTTGGGCTGGAGATTTTAGAATGGCTACTCCAGCTTGTTTCTTAAGACCATTTGCTTGAAAAATTGTTTCCCAGCCTTTTACTCTAAGGTAGAGTCTGTCTTTGTCACTGAGGTGGGTTTCCTGTATGCAGCAAAATGCTGGGTCCTGTTTACATATCCAGTCCATTTGCCTATGTCTTTTAATTGGGGAATTGAGTCCATTGATTTTAAGAGATATTAAGGAACAGTGAATGTTGCTTCCTGTTATTTTTGTTATTAGAGATGGAATTATCTTTGTGTGGCTATCTTCTTTTGGATTTGTTGGAAGAGGATTACTTTCTTTCTCTTTCTAGGGTATAATTTCCCTCCGTGTATTGGAGCTTCCCCACTATTATCCTTTGTAATTCTGGGTTTGTGGAAAGGTGTTGTATAAATTTGGTTTTGTCATGGAATATCTTGGTTTCTCCATCTATGGTAATTGAGAGTTTTGCTGGGTATAGTAGCCTGGGCTGGCATTTGTGTTCTCTTAGGGTCTGTATGACATCTGTGCAGCACCTTCTAGCTTTTATAGTGTGTGGTGAGAAGTCTGGTGTAATTCTGATAAGTCTGCCTTTATATGTTACTTGGCCTTTTTTCCTTACTGCATTTAATATTCTTTCTTTGTTTTGTACACTTGGTGTTTTGATTATTATGTGACAGGAGGTATTTCTTTTCTGGTCTAGTCTATTTGGTGTTTTATAGGCTACTTGTATGTTTATGGACATCTTGTTCTTTAAGTTAGGGAAGTTTTCTTCTATAATTTTGTTGAAGATATTTATTGGCCCTTTAAGTTGGGAATCTTCACTCTCTTCTATACCTATTATCCTTAAGTTTAGTCTTCTCATTGTTTCCTGGATTTCCTGGATGATTTGTGTTAAGAACTTTTTGCATTTTGCGTTTTCTTTGACAGTTGTGTCAATATTTTCTATGGTATCACCTGCACCTGAGATTCTCTCTTCTATCTCTTGTATTCTATTGGTGATGCTTATGTCTATGACTCCTGATTTCTTTCCTAGGTTTTCTATCTCCAGTGTAGTCTCCCTTTGTGATTTCTTGATTGTTTCTACTTCCATTTATATGTCCTGGATGGTTTTGTTCAATTTCTTCACCTGTTTTGTTGTGTTCTCTTGTAAGTCTTTAAGGGATTTTTGTGTTTTCTCTTTAAGGGCTTGTACCTGTTTACTTGTGTTCTCCTCAAATTCTTTGAGAGTGTTATTTATGTCCTTCTTAAAGTCCTCTATCATCATCATTAGAAGTGATTTTAAATCTGAATCTTTCCTAGTGATATGGGGAATTCAGGACTTTCTTGTGTGGGAGAACTGGGTTCTAATAATGCTAAGTACCCTGGGTTGTTGATGCTTATATTCTTGAGCTTGCCTTTGACCATTTAGAACTCCTTAGTACCACCTGCCCTGTCTCTGACTGGAGCCTGTCTTTCCTATTATCTTGTTTGTATCGGAACTGTGTAGGTGGGTGTTATTACTGGGGTTATAGCTGGGGCTCAGGATCTGCTCAGTGCTCAGGTTCAGACCAGAATGAACCAGTGCTCCAGGTCAGGAGTGACTTCCTGGGTCCTAGTGGGTCCCACTTACTCCCTGTTTGGGGCAGGTGTTGCTGTCTCCTTACCTAAGATACTGCCTGTGTTAGAGCTCCTTGGAGGCCCACTTCCTCTTGGTTCTGTGATATTGGGGTCAGAGCTGTAGCCCAGGATCTGCTCAATGTTCAGGCCCAGACCAGAATGAATATCTATTTTTAATAATGAAAAAAGATTATATACAATATTTCTGAGCAAGAGTTGAAGAGAATTAAACAGACTCAGTTTGGTATGGTAAGCAGTTTAAACTCTCTTTATTGTTCTGTTAGAGTAAATAAGTACATTCCGGTTTCAAACATAGTTTCAAGTACATGAGCCATAGCATTTTAGAAATCATGTGCATGTTGGTGTAAAGTTAGATTTCCTGTCCAAAATGTGACTTTTTTTACTTCATTGATGTATCTTATTGTTATTTTTCAAATATGTTTTACTGTGAGCCACCATGCAAATTGAATAATTAATAAGAAAACAAGCCATGGCTTACATTGAGTCATTCATGATTGATTGATATAATTCTCATGTAAAACACTTTCCAGCATCTTCTTTGTGTCAAGTACCATGCTAGGTTATGAAGAACAGAAAGAAATAAATCATTTTCTTTAGCTCTAGGACTTCAAGAGTATTATCAACATTTTACTGGCAGAAACAATCATATTAGTAGGTAATATGACATGTATTTTGTGGTTTGTATATGCCTTCAGTGTTCTAAGAATTATACACATAAGTCTTTTTAATGTAACATATCCTTTTGAATGCAGACACTTTACTATTCCTGTTTTATATGTGCAGGCATAGAGAGATTAAGTTACATACACAAAGTTACATGAGATAACAAAAGATAGGAATAGGTTTCAGATGAGACTCAGCCCTATGTTCTATACTATGTAAGCCAAGAAATTGCTGTTTCACTTTCAGCATCTAAGAGGCAAAAGGCTAAGTCCCGCATAATATGACATAAGAAGAAGAAATAAAACAATGAAAAATTGAGAGCCCTTGCCCTAAAGCTGTTAGGAGAATCTCATAGATATCATTTAAAAGGAAGAGTGATCACTATTAAAGTGATATTGGAAAAGATTAGTAGTACCCTGTTAAGATGAACCTCATGAACTTCCTTGGGTAATTTGTGTCTTATCCTATTCTGGACTCATATCTCTGTCTTTTGGGATGTGGTGGTTAGATGTATGTTGCTTTCTTTTACTGTTTATTTAGACTTTTATGAGCTACAGTTCTTGAACTAAATAACTATAAATCCACTTTCCTTGAATCTCTTCTCACACTGAGAATGATAACTGCCACAGAAGCTCTTTAGTCTCCTATATGTGTGATTACATTTATATAGAACAAAAATCTACCAAAGTCTGTGTGTCTCTACCTCAACCCAGCAGAGAAACAAAGACTGGTGAGATCTAGGGTTATTGGTATTGAAAGAAGTAATATTCCATTTGCATATTCCTGATGGGAAGCTGGACACATTGCTGGGGTGTGACCCATAAATAGTAAACTATAAGGTGTACACAGTGTACATGAGTATGTTCAAATAATAGATGACCAAGAAGTGAGTCTCACAAAATACCATTCACCTTCTGTACTATATTCTGGCTCCTTTGTTCTCCATTTCTTGATTTGGTGACATTGATCCAAAAAGCCAGCTCTGTCCTCTCAGCTTTTCAGTGTTTTGCCTCATTGTCAAATTGTATTATATTATGGCTCAGTTGTCTCTGGCCTCAGCCTCAATCTCTGTGTTTCTCCTCTGACTTATATAAATTATTCTTCTTTATTCTTCTGTGTCTACAAATGTCTTTTGTCTCTCCTCACAAGCTTAGCTTGTGAGCCTCACTTCTCAGCCCTCTTTAAGACATTTGATGTCCATGGGAAATAATCAATTTTGTGGCAAGCTTCTTCAAAACTATTTGGTGCAAAAATTTTTCAGCACAGAATAAAGAGTGGGCAGGATTCAGGTATACACAAGAGGGAAATTATTTTCTTCCTTTTCTTGTTATTTATTTACTCTCACTTTTTCTTTGATTTTTATCTACTGCTGCACATGAAGAAACATTATAAAACAACTTTCAAAAGGATGGCATTAACACAGAACTACTTTTATATTTTGGCTAAGGAAATCAAAGAATCTAAGAAAATAAAGCAGTCAGGAATGAAGTTACACTCAAAACAAATGATGTTACACTCAAAAGCAAGCTCCATGTTGGTAAGATGCAAGTCACAAAGTTGCCTCAAACTAGTTTAGCAGCAGATGTTTGGGGGAAAATCTGGTTCACTGTTTCTGAAAGACAGGAAAAAAAGCTGCAAAAAAGGTACAGCACATTTCCTTGGATTGAGAATTTATAAATTTTTTCTTTTAAGGACTGTAGCCTCATGTCAGGAAGTGGAGAAATAGCTCAGTTGGCAGAGGATTTTCCGAGCATACTTGGAGGCCTGGGTTTGATCACAAATACCACGTATGTTGGGTGTGAAGACGCTCTCCTGTAACCCTGGTACTTAGGATATAAAAACAGAAGGATCAGAAGTTCAAGGTCATGTAGCAAGTTCACAGTCATTTTAGGATGCAGAAGACCCTGTCTCAGAACACAAACATACAAACCAATGGGCATATAATAAGAAGGCCCTTTAGTACAGAACCAAAAAGCACATACAAGATTTTTAAAGGTCTGTGCCTTGGAAATTATCTTGCTAAAGTGATTATATCAATTTAGATAATGCTGTTTGGTTCTGATAGATAATCTCTTCCAATCTCTCTCCAGACAAGATTTTAGAAGCTGGAGAACAAAAGTCTATAGTCTCTGGTTTGGTATTCACCAGAGATAGTCTGGAGAAAGAAATGCTCACAGTGAAACTTATATTTAAAACTTCAATGAGACTTAAAATGAGTGTTAATACATAAAGGACTCTCAAAAGTCCTGCAGTTAAAAAACAATCTTCACCTTTTTTATAATTCAATTTTCCTTCAAACATGAGTGACACAGAACAATTGTTATATTGCTATCTCCTAATCTGTTACTTGAGGATTTTTTTCTATATTCAAAGAGTAGATGAGCAGTTGATGATGCTAATAAAAACTAAATGTATGAGGAGTGGTTTCAGCTCCTAGTGTAACACAGAGTCTTTTTGGAAATTAGGTGAAATAAAGCTAAACTTCAGAGAAGGCTTTATTTACATTTTACCTTAAGTTAAACAAATTCCTTTAAATTCAGAAAAATTCCCATTTCAAGAGGATTTTTCTGTTTGTTTGTTTGTCTATGAATACTGGAAATAACCACTGACATCAATGTTGCCAGACTTATTTATAGTTTCTCAAAAATACTAAACATACATAGAAACAAAGCTATTCACCTGCTGTGCCAAAGTCTTCTGGAAAAACCAAGATCCATCATTTTTAGATCATACTCACACCACAACTGCAATGATCATACAAATATTTTTTTAAAAAACATTCAGAAAACAATTGTTTTTAAAAAAACATTTCTCAGCAACCCTTGCGTATTTCATATCTCTGTAGAAATGAATAATTTATAATAATTATATCTTAGGTTTATTTTTAGTGCAAAGGCACAAGACATTAATGAAAGATATTTTAGTAACAACTCTGGCAAGTATTCTGATTTAAAAACCTCACTAAAATTATTTTCTTCTAAGTAAAACACCAACTGAATAAATCATCTGAATGAGCTGCATTGAGTCTGAATAAGGTGCATAGAGTCTGGATGTCTTCTCTCCAGCTTGGTGGAGTTCTTCACTGTACTCTCTCCCAACCCCAAATGCCAGTAGTTACATTCATAAGTCACTATAGACAAATCACATTTTTCTGTTGATCAAATAAATTTATGAAAGTATAAAAATAAAAAACACATTAACAGAGTAGATTGTGTGTGTGTGTATGAAAGTGTTGGCTTAGCAAGGACAGGACCTTGGGTTTAGTCCCTAGCAATAAAACAAACAAATAAGCAAACAAACCACAAAATAATCATAAATGTTAATTAAGCACAGACTGTCCTTGTGAAAACAGTAGCAACACACTGAGGCAGAACACCCTGAGCTCTGTTGCAAAGCTGCTGATGAAATCTCGCTGACACTCAGCTCCTTATGGGCCTGAGTAAATAAAACAGGGTGTGCTTTTAATACTTGAACTTCTTAATATATAGGCTCCAACCATTGACACAGATGCTATTGAAATATGCATCTCTAGCTATGCCCGCTGTTCTAAAACACAGCACCATAAATCCCATTTCATCTGGAATACCCATTCTACTAAGTTCCTCAAGTAACACATTAAAACTTGAAGTTGTGTTATAACCCATCGCAGGAATGTCCCCATCACCCCTACGATTATTGTAGCCTGGAAGTCTGGGCTCTTCCCTACACACCTTCCTCACATCCAACTGTTAGTTGGGAAGTTAGGAAGTGCCCAGCCATTGCACTGTTTAAGGCATACTAAAATAGAAGGCTGTGTGTGTATCTTTTATTTGTAAATTCAAAATGACTTGTGCAGTTGCAGGCTGGCAAGGTAATGAGATCACACAGCAGCTGGCAGGGAGTTTAGAGCAGATTAACAAATTACCACATCATCCAACCTGGCCCAAGCCCAAGACCTGACCTTCTTTGTGTTGTACAGCCATGTTCTCCCTTCTATTTTTCCTTCATTCCTGATGCTGTGTCACTGCCTCCTAAGCAACTTCCTGCAGATCCTGTCATTTCCTCTTAGGCCACTGGTCAACCTTTCTGTTGCTGAAGTGACAGAATACATTTACTTGTGTTTTAGAACCCATTCCAAACCCATTTACAGTGGTCACCATGGATCCTTTCTTAAGCAGTGAATGATAGAGCTCATTGGTTCAAGCTGCTGCTGGAGCTACCTCAGGGAGTATAATAACCACATACAGTTTTTTTTTTTTTTCTGTTCCATCAAATATCATGGGAAATACACAAGGGAAAAATGCTAGGTATAGAGTGGGCTTTTCTGACACATAAGTAAGTATGTTTTTGTGGAGCAGAGGACCGTGCCAGAAAATATGGTAAGGCTGAGCTGGGTTGGAAGCCCAAGAACCCAAAGGGACGGTAGGAGCTTCACCTGCTCCCAACCAGCCCCCTGTCACTTAACCACAGCCCTCCATAGAAAAGATCGTGAATATCAGTCCCATAGGAGCAGTGCTCCCAAGCCCCACAACATGCAGATGAGGTATCCCACCCACCCCAAAACTGTATATAAGGTCCTATCCAGAAGGAATAATGGTGTGTGAGAGAGAATTATTCCATCACTTGAGAGCATCTGTCTTATAAGAGCTGTACCACTTCCTGGGAAGAGAATGCTCTCCCAAAGTTTTTACTGCTAGAAGTTTCCTTGCACCTCCCTTGATAGCTGAACCCTTTGTCTTAGAGCAATAGCTGAAGCTGGAGCAGCAGCAGCAGCAGCAGCAGCAGCAGCAGCAGCAGCAGCAGCAGCAGAGTAGCTGTGTTGATTGCACTTCCACTCCCTGATTTTACCCTTTCCCCGTCTCTTGAATAAGGCAAGGCCAAAGATCTCCACAGATAGCATCTGGTGCACAGACCTGCAGGTTTTAATAATTTCCATTAGTTATACTCATTTCAATAAATAATTTTTCACATGAGAATATATAGGTAAGTATCAATATAGAAATGAATTTATGTCTCTTCTTTTCAAAGGGTTTATGTAGGTCTATAAAGGTAGAGAATTGGCAATATTTATAAATGTTAAGAGATTTTATGTGGAGAATAAAAGTGAATAATTGGACAAAAGATACAGAAAAGATGCATAACTTTTAGGGTTACTTTGTGTGTGTCTGTATGTAGGTCTGTTTCTCTCTCTCTCTCTCTCTCTCTCTCTCTCTCTCTCTCTCTCTCTCTGTGTGTGTGTGTGTGTGTGTGTGTGTGTGTGTGTGTCTGCGTCTGTGTGTGTTTGTACTATCATGTTTGTCCAACTCCTCACTTTTGTCACTCACGAATAAAAAAAAAAGATATTGAACTATGGCCTCATCTTCAGCCTCAATATCAAAATAGCAGCTAAAGCTCTGACTTTTCTCTGTGTATGTGTGGGCAGGAAGGTGTATTCAAAGATTCTCTGTGTATCAAAGACAACTTGAATTCATGTCACAGACTCCTAAATACCATGATTGTAGGTAAAGGTCTCTGTGCCTGACTCTATGATTCCAACATTTTAAAAATGCTATTTATACATTCTTTGGGTTATAATGGGAGATGAATTGGACATTTACTTAAAAGTATATATGTTGAATATTTTCTTAAATTTGTTGATTGTGTGTTTACTCTTCTCCTAATTTTCTTTAGCACTATTTTCAAAACATTTGTACTTTACTTTTAGTTTAAAGATGTTAAAGATCTTTTTTTAGTTTAAAGATGTTAAAGATAGCTGATGATCTAAGTAATGATCATCAGCTATCAAGATTGACTAATGCATTTCATACCCTCGTTCTAACAACTAATGGGATGAAGCCTATGCTTTCTGTGTCTTTTCTACTCAGTCAATTTGGCTGGATAATTTGTGTGATTCTTATTCAAAACAGCAATACTTAAAGAGTATGGGGTTAAAGATATAGCTCAGATATAGAGCTTTTATCTAGTATGTATGAAACCCTGGGTTCAATACTACACACACACACACACACACACACACACACACACACACACACACACACACAATTTAACACTTAACTCTTAAACTCATCCAGAAGCCTTGTCTTTGTTTTCATCCCTTTCTCTAAGCTGTTAGCATACTGGGAAGCCCAAGAAACTCATCTAAAGTTATGCTTAAGAAAACACCTCAACAGATGGGTGCCTGATAAAATTAAAGCAGATCCTCAAATTCACAGGACTTTTAAGAGTCAGTCAGACATGTGCACATAATCTTCTTAATTCTGTAGATAAAATGATTGATTTTTGACCCTGAAATTAGTCAGACTTGGTGTGCATAGCTTATAAAAAGACAAATGGATATTGTATTTGAGGTTATTTTCCTGTCCAGAGGGCATTGGTGACAGGAGGGGTGATTGACCTGCTGCTTTAAAACCACATGTTCTGACACAGCAATTTAGCAATGCTCATTCTCAAGCCCATTTCATCAAATTGCTAAGTTTAAACAAGTTGGATATGAGAACTGTTTCTACATGTCTAGTTGTCTGTGTAAACACAACCAATGGAAATTGTTTTAATTGAATAGGGAAAGCTTATCTTCCAAATTATTTTCCATGTTAATCTATAAATTTTTCTCCACTTTTTGTGGAATTCCCACAAACGCCAGTAGTTTCCTCCTGGCATCATATAACATATCAAGTGACAGTGCTGTAGCTTCCCATTTTTTACCTTTCTTTCGTCTTTTCTAAGTTTCTTTCCTTCCATTCTTTCTCAGCTTGTATGTATTGTATGTTGCCACATGCCAAGCAGTGTTATAAACACTTCAAACAGAAAGACTTAAAACATTGGCTTGTGTTTGTTTAAAAAGACCTTAGACTCCAATAAGGCTGTTAAATAGCCATGTTTGTTTTCTGATTTCAGTGTGAGAACTATGAAGATAAAGTTGAGCATACAGTGAATAGGAAGCCCAATGAGGGAGATGTGAGCACTTAAGAAGATGGACTTCAGTGTAAGGAGATGATACAAATAGAGAGAAGGGCTTACATGAGAGATAGAGTAAAGACGAGAGATGCTCAGGTATACAAGAAAGCAATATAGGACTCAGGGGATATGATCCCAGGTGGGAAGGAAATGGTAGAGGATGAGACTCAAAAGAAAGGCTTTGCATCTCTCCCAAATAGTTTAAAATTCATCATCTAGATAATGGAGTGTGGGCATTGCTGGGCATAAGAGTTATATGAAGATAATTACAAGAATAATAAGCTTATTGTGAATAATAATAATCATATTGTGAACAATGTTATATTTTCCTTTCAAGCTTGTATGGCTTGAATCTTAGATATCTCCACACAGGATCATGGGTTTGAATACCTGGTACCAAAATAGTGGCACTGTGATACTGTGAATATTGTGGAATATTTGTTTGCTTGAACTGGAACACCAGGAGCAGACATTTGAGTGTTATTAGTGTTATTATACAGCCTTGTTTATGGACTGCTGTATGTTTCCTGGTTCGTTGGACATATAAGCAACTCTGTACCACGCTGCTGTCTCCAGCTTCAGATCATCACATTTTCCCACCATGAAAAACTGAAATCCTTCAAGACTTATGAACCAAAACAATCCTTTCCTCCCTCAAGATGCTACTATTGCGTGTTTTATCAGAACAAAAAGAAAGGTAACTAATCCAGAGGTATTACAATATCTGATTCTCAACATAACACTATACGCTATGCACTAGTTAACTCATATTTCACAGGTAAAGAAACAAACTGTTTAGTACTGAGAGTATGCAAGCTTGCAAACTCAACCAAGGTTGCTCAGGTATAATTAAAGGCAATACATGAATTTCAGTTCTAGGCAAACTAGCTGAGAAAACTCTTACCCTTATAATCCATAGAACAAACTCTAGACATCGGGAAAACCCATGGTCTTCTATCATCTCCAAGTAAACTGTAGTCGTTATGCTTTACATGAGAATAAAATCATAAAAGATTTTGAAATTCAAATTTTGGTGTCTCTGAATACTGATTTTTGGAATTTGCTAATTCTGTTTAGTTTTTCATTGCGTGGACAGCTTAATATTTTAAGGGATATATGTTAACTATCTGTCATAAAGACTAAGTAATCAAGATGCTGCAACCCTTTAATACAGCTTCTCATGTTGTTGTGACCCCAACCATAATATTATTTCAACTCCACTTGATAACTGTAGCTTTGCTACTTTTATGAATCATAGTAAAAGTATCTGATATGTAGGGTATCTGATATGCAGTCCCCAAAGTTTAGAACTACTGATCTAAAAACAAAACCTTTTTAGAAATGATGCCCATTCTTGGTATGCTGGAGGAAATTAAAACACAGACTGCCTAAAAAGTGAGAAAGCAGTGGATATTTTTTATCCCTGTGACTTTAGTATATCAGAAAGGACATGGCCACACTGGCCTGTGATACTTTGTAGATTTAAGAGACAGCAGAAGCAACCATTGAAAGGGCAACAATCAACCCAATTTCTTCTAACATGGCTCTGCTTTTCTATGTTATTGTGTTTAAGGTCCTAGGCTGGAAACTTATGTCTACTACACTTTGGCTGTTCAGTGGCTTCTTTTATGATTCTCCCACTTGTTGAGTTTGTGGCTGTAGAAGACACCAAGCAATTTCAAAACCAGTGAGAAAGTGAATTTTGTAGCTAGAAAGAATAAAAGAAAGTTCAGACTTTTCAAATAGCATATGAAGGTCTTAAGAAGGTTGGAGACTAATCCAAGGACTGATGTCTGAAATTGCGGGGTCTGAGACCCTTCTTCCTGCTTTTCCTGTGTTGTTGTCAAGAGGAAAGATTTAGTTTCTGTATCTATCTCCTCAAAACTTTCTGCAGAGCCCAGAAATGCTGTGATAATCTGAATGGCACTGTTGTTGTTTTCCTACCTCTGAAGGAATTCAGGGGCAGGTTTCAGAGAGGGGATCACCACAGCTGTAGCACAAGCTTGCAAGCAGCAAGCTTTTTCTCTAAATATCTGTACTACTGTAGAGAGAGGGAAAGGCTTCTCCATTGCATCCATTGCTTTCTGGGAGCATGAGAACATGTCTTAAAAAAACTGGGGAAAGGGGATAACATCTGAAGTGTAAATAAAATATCCAATAAAAATATCAATTCCAAAAAAAAAAGCCCTGGAAAGCCAATATGCTCTACCAGTTTGCCCAAGGTTTTTCTTCTTTTGAATATAAAGTCACAAATCCTTGGAACAACTTTTAGTCCTGGGCCAGCTACAGTAATTTTTTTTTTTCCCTACTAGGAAATTCAGGAGAGCAATAGTTTCTGAGGTCAAAGCTCAAGGACATTTCACTCTATTAAGTAAAATACAGTGAACAGACAATTAAATGATACTTTTTTTCATGTATGATTAATTAATTTTTTTATAATTCTATAGCATTCAATATTTTTGTCACCAACTTTGCCAGTCTTTCTATGACAAGTATGACAGCAAAATCAACTTGAGGAAATATTTATTTTCGCTCATGATTTCAATGATCTTGGTATATGTTTGACTGATTTCATTGATGGCAGGCTTGAAGCAAATCTGATCATGACAGTATGATAGAATGAAATAACTTACCTTGTGGCAGACAGGAAGCAGAGAAGGGAAGTGACTGGAAATGAGGTATAAGGCCTGAGAGGACCCTATCCTGTGGCTGTCTTCCTTCAATCAGATTTTAACTTCTAAAATATCCTCCTCTCAACATAACCTTACCAGGTGGACACTGGGCTTCAACATTCTTTACGGAGAATACTCAATATTTAAATAATAAAATATTTTAAATGAAACGTTGCTTCAGCAAATGTTTCCCTAGATGTAATGCTCCAGTAAACAGTAAGTAGGTGCTACTCAAATAAGTAGAAGCAGCAATAGGAGAAAGGAAAGGTAGGCACTTGGCAGCCCTGTGCATCTGGGAAACAGACAGGAAGCCAGCTGATGTCTGCTAAGAGATATAAGCAAATTGGTTCCCTGATGCATAAAGCTGGTGTTTGTGTTTGGTGACAATGGCAGTGGTTGGGGAGGATGTGTGACATTTTACTACTCTTTTACAGGGTTTGTAATTAGTATGATGAGTGTGGACAGTACAGTTGGGGAAGCATTAAGAGTGGCTCTGAACTGGGAAATCAGTAAGTCACATAATCCTAGAGTTGAGGAGAATGAAGGTGGGGACATCTCCTAGACTGCGGAAATGACTAAGTGCATTTGCTGTGACAAATGAAGACCTGAATTCAAATCATAAGCATCTGTGTAAAATCCAGGCATAGCCATGCATCCTTATAAACCCTACCACTGGGAGTCAAAGAAAATTTGGTCATAGAAGATCACTGGGCAGTCAGTCTATTAGGAAAGATTAGCATCAGGTTCAGGAAGAAACCCTACTCAAGGCAATACTGCAGAGTGATAGAGAAAGACGCTGATTTATTCCTCTGGTCTCCATATGCATGGACCTTCCCCTGTGAATACAACACATTTTCTCTCTCTCTCTCTCTCTCTCTCTCTCTCTCTCTCTCTCTCTCTCTCTCCCTACAGTAAAAAAAAAAATTTTAAAATAAAAATAAATTTAAAACAGAAATTATGTCCACAACTACACTTCCAAAAGACAACTGATGTCTGCCTTCTCTCTGGCCACCTAATGGCATGTATTGAGTTTATATTTAATAGAAAATCTATAAATAATTGTAAATATCCTGTTCTGTAAGGCCTACATGCTTGTTGCTGTTGGTTTAACTGATCTAAGACCAAGTAAGCATTTAATTGCTTTAAGAATCTTCTATATCTGTGCATGAGGGAAAACCCTTCAGAACTCAGGTTTTTTTTTTCTGAGTCTCAGGGAGCTAATCTAAACCTTCAATATTTCTAGCTACTAATTGTTCTAAACATGGGCATTCCATGCCAGTGAGTCTAGGAACATTCTGACCTTTGATCATCTTTCTTTCTATTTGATATTTTATTTATTTACATTTCAGATATTATCCCCTATCTCCATACCCCCCATTAATTCTAAATCCCATCCCTCCTCCTCCTTTTTTGCTTTTATACTATTTAAATTACATACAAGTATTAAGGCCAGTTCTAGGTTGAGGAACTAGCAATACAATAGATGCAAATAGTTAAGGAACAAGCAAGACAATAAACCCAGATAGCCTAAAAACATGCAGGACAATAAACAGAGTCCCATGATCACTCCTGTGATCACTATTTCTAAGGGCTTACCAGGATGACCAAATGCATGAGCCTACTTCTCCTGTCCTTGTCCAAAGTCATTTTAATGCCCGAATCCTACTTCTTTGTTCTAGCTTAAGTTTTAGATTCCAGACTGTAATTACTTTTTGTTCTAGCCTAGGATTTAGATTTCTGCCTGAAGTTACTTCTTTGTTCTAGCCTAATGTCAGAATCCTGCCTGAAGTCCATTTTCTTCTCCTTGGACTATGTCTGCCCCAGCCTATGGGAATTCAATGAGAGCCTAGGGAAGGGGGTGAAAGAATGAAGGGACAAGAGACACAAAGAATGAGAGCTAGTCTGTAGTTCTGACCAAGCTCTGAAACTTTAATTTCAGGGGCAGGTTATAAAGGCACAGCAAGCCGAAAAGTTTGGGCGAGGGTCATTGGTTAGGGCTATCCCACTATTGAAGCCTTATTGCCCCAGATCATCCCACTGTCATATGCTTATTGCCCTAAACCATCCCACTGTCTTAACTGGCTCCAAGGAAATGCCAGATGTTCTGTATGTTCCTGGGATCTGAGATTAGGTTCCCCAGAACAGCAGGTAATTTCCTGGATTTGGCTCTCAGCATATGTCAGATTCCTTGCAAGCAGCCCATTTCTTTGTCCTTGGTCAATGTCAGATTCCAGCCAGATAGCCCCAAAAACTCTTCATATTTTCTCTTTTTTCTAATTGAATAAACAAGACTGAGCCTGTCTTAGGTTGTTCTGACAAGAATGCCTTCCTAACCTGTCGCGAAATATGCATTATCAAAAGCAATGCACTTTTGTCTTAAGTTGGTAAGGCTCTGTGTAGAATCTTACCCATCCTTGGCTTGCTAGCCTGCTAAATTAATAGCTCTGTCTGAGGGGTTGGCAGTTCATTTTCAGTTTCAAATCATGTACTTGGGCTGCCAACCTGTTGATGTAGTTAGGGACAAGCTTTAACACAATGGACAGGAATAAAAAAATTCCCAGGACAAAAAGGGCTAGTATGATGAAGCTATATATATGATTCCTGAGGTTTGAACAAAATGAAAATATGATCTCAAGCCATGAATAATTTTATTAGCATTATCTGCAGGATCAAAGCTCAACAGAGCAGCTTTCTTCTTTCTTTAAATTCATCATCTCACTATGCAAAGTTAAAACATCCAAAGCAGTGTTATGATTATGCCAAATACCCTAAAGGCATTTTTAAACTTTTTTTTTCTAATTACAATGACTATCATTAAAATTTTTAGAAGTAACACCACTCTAATGCTATTTGTCATGACACTCGAGATGGCTCATAACTCTTAAACCCTGAACCTCCTTCTGATAATTTGAATAGGTTATAGAGCATCAATCCACAGTTCCAAACACCTATATCAATCCTCTTGTATACTTAACACATTAGTAACATTTTTTGATAGATGATTAACAAAAGTAGCTGTCTTAACTTCTTGTGTCAAAACTATTGCAGAAGCAGTGGTGCTAGAAATCAATGGAATTAAAGCTGTTATACCAGCAATAATCAAGCTCTCTACACTCTTGCTTCTTCTTAAAGCTCAATTCACTTCTTACAGCACTTTCAAGGTTTTTTTTTTTTTTTTTTTTTTTTTTCAGAGAAACAAGGTTTTCTAATACACAGGGCAGTAAGACAAAAGGTAGTTGATAGACCCCTATAACAGACAAGTCAGGTTTCAACACACTAACACAATTAGAAAGTATACAGTCAGTGCAACTTACAATCTGTAGAAGAGACTAAACCAATTTTAGCTTAACAATTATAAGAGCCTTAACACATGTACTAACCATTGTTTGAAATCCAGATCCTATCCCAACTTTATCTCTTTCTATCATAACATCATACAGAACTGCAGCTAACTTCCAAATATGTCTCTTAAAATGTCCAGATTCTGCCTTCCAAATGAAGACTATTATTTTCAATATTGGATTGATTTCTAGACAAGTACATGATTGAGATCAAATAAATGGTCACCTTTAAGAAAAATACAAGAGTCATTATAATTTCTCTTTTTGATTCTCTGTCTCACAAGGTCTAAAATCTTGAGGCAAGTCAGCTTGTTCCATCTGGGATATAGGCAAGCAAAGGTGAGTCACGAACATATGTCCAATACAGCCAGATGCCCCGGCCCATGGGGATTCAATGAGACCCTAGGGAAGGGGGCAAAAGAATGACGGGACAAGGGACACAAATAATGAGAGCTAGTCTGGAGTTCTGATCAAGCTCTGAAACTTTAATTTCAGGGGCAGGTTATAAAGACAATGCAAAACAGGAAATTTAGGTGAGGGTCATTGCTTAGGGCTATCCCACTAAGACCATCCCACTGTCATATCCTTATTGCCCAAGACTAGCCCACTGTTGTAACCAGATCCCAAGAAATACCAGACATTTTTTAAGTTTCTGGGACCTGAGACCCGCGAACGAACGTTCTTTCTTAACCTTGTACTGACTAGGCTGTCTAGAAGAGCAGGTAATTTCCTGAGTTTCTCTTAGAACAGCAGGTAATTTTCTGGATTTGGCTCCTGGCAAGTGCTCCCTTTTAACAATTTTAAAAGAAGCTGGCAGGTGAATGCGAACATTAAGAAATCTTATCAAAGCTGGGCGGTGGTGGCGCATGCCTTTAATCCCAGCACTTGGGAGGCAGAGGCAGGCGGATTTCTGAGTTTGAGGCCAGCCTGGTCTACAGAGTGAGTTCCAGGACAGCCAGGACTACACAGAGAAACCCTGTCTCGAAAAAAACAAAAAAAAACAAAAAAACAAAAACAAACAAACAAACAAACAAAAATCATATCAGCAGATAAATGGGCATTGACCAGAGGGAGAAAGTATTGACCTGATCTTCCAAGTATCATTTGTAATAGTGTCTTTTGGAGGAAGAGAGGGTTATTTGCCTCATGGGCCATGTAGGATATTGAGGGTTCTAGTCGGCTGCTTTGAGACACAAGATATCACCACAACCTCTATGCAATCAGTTTGGCTTTTCAGGGGACCCAGAAACAGACAATTTGGGTCATCACCCTGTGGTACCTCATTACACACCCCTTAGAGGTACCCACATTGTGTCCATGCCATGCTGAAGCAATGAGCATAGATATGAGTTCTATGCAGCCACTAAAGGAGTTATCTCATTGCAAGTCTCAGCCAAGCCTCTATCAGTCAGATCAAGTCTATGATAATGTACTTGTAGAGGTTGAGATGCCATGGAGTCAATTTGTTGTTTTACAGAGCCCATGAGTCTGTTAAAGGCCCAAGGGTTGAAAGCCAAAAGGAGAACTGGACTGACCACTGGACCCAGGATGGAGGAGAAATGGGTAGTAAGCCAAGGAGAAGCAGAGAACCAGTTTTTCTTGTTCTTGCTGTTTCTTTCACCATTCCAATTTTTCTCTGATCTTGGCCGTACTATCTTTAACTACCCCAGCGTTGTCAGTATAAAAACAGCATTCCTCCTTGAGGGTGGTACAGAAATCCCCCCCTTACCCCCTGCTGAAGGAAAAGCAGATGAAGAATTTTTCCAGATTAGTGATTGCAATTTCTAGCTGTTTGATGTCCTTTACAAGGACCCATTCAATTTCTGAATAGTACAAGTCCCAAGACCCACATCAGGATCAGAACCTCCAACAGCAATCACCATGGGTGGCTCATTTTTATCTGGAAAGGAAAAAAGAAGGGAATTCTCAGAGAGATCTCTCTTCCCTGGATCTCAATTGTTATCTATTTTATCTACAATTGGGTCTGGCTTTGTGGAGGTATCTATTTGTTTCACCAATATTTCTGGCAGCCATCTAGCTGCTCCTTCTTTGGTATCAAACAGACATATCAATCCTTGGCCCCATATAAAAACCGGGTCTGGGCCATTCCATTTATTAGTCTCATGGTGCCAAAAGTGATCGGCAGCAGATTTGACATGAGCATGCAAATTTAGAAAATTGAGAACAAACAAGGCATAATGGAGAATATTTCTAGGAGACCCCTCTGGGGGTATAACTCTCACTCTTTTGTTCTTTAAAAACCAATTTTTAGAGGGTTTTGTGTGTGTGTGTGTGTGGGTGTGTGTGTGTGTGTGTGTGTATGTGTGTGTGTGTGTGTAGTTTAGGTATGAGAGTGATTGTGGCTTCATAGAATGAATTGGGTAGTGTTCCTTCTGTTTCTACTTTGTGGAATAGTTTGAAAAGAATTGGTATTAGGTCTTCCTTGAAGTTCTGATACAATTCTGCACTGAAACCATCTGGCCCTGGACTTTTTTTGGTGGGTAGACTGCTTCTATTTCTTTCAGGGTTGTGGGACTGTTTAGATGGTTTATCTGCTCCTGATTTAACATTGGTAACTGGTATTTGTCTAGAAAATTGTCCATTTCATCCAAATTTTCCAATTTTGTTGAGTATAGGCTTTTTTAGTAGGGTCTGATGATTTTTTGGATTTCCTTGGGTTCTGTTGTTATGCCCTCTTTTTCAGTTCTGATTTTATTAATTTGATTACTGTCTCTCTGCCCTCTGATTAGTCTGGCTAAGGGTTTATCTATTTTGTTGATTTTCTCAAAGAACCAGCTTTTGGTTTTATTGATTCTTTGTATAGTTCTTTTTGTTTCTATTTGGTTAATTTCAGCCCCGAGTTTAATTATTTCCTCCCATCTACTCTTCTTCAGTGTGTTTGCTTCTTTTTGTTCTAGAGCTTTCAGGTGTGTTGTCAAACTGCTAGTGTATGCCCTCTCCAGTTTCTTTTTGTAAGCACTTAGGGCTATGAGTTTTCCTCTTAATACCACTTTCATTGTATCCCATAAGTTTTGGTATAATGTGTCTTCATTTTATTAAATTCTAAAAAGTTTTTAGTTTCTTTATTTCTTCTCTGACCAAGTTATCATTGAGTAGACCATCATTCAGTTTCCACAGGTATATAGGCTTTCCATTGTTTTTGTTGTTATTGAAAAACAGTCTTGCCGGGCGGTGGTGGCGCACCCCTTTAATCCCAGTACTTGGGAGGCAGAGGCAGACGGATTTCTGAGTTCAAGGCCAGCCTGGTCTACAAAGTGAGTTCCAGGACAGCCAGGGCTACACAGAGAAACCCTGTCTCGAAAAACAAAAAAACAAAAAAAAAAAAAAGAAAAACAGTCTTAATCCATGGTGATCTGATAGAATGCAGGGGAATATTTTAATTTTCTTGTATCTGTCCAGGCCTTTTTGTGAGCAATTATATGGTCTGTTTTGGAGAAGGAACCATGAAGTGCTGAGAAAAAGGTATATTCTTTTGTTTTAAGGTGAAATGTTTTATAAATGTCTGTTAAGTCCATTTGGTTCATAACTTCTGTTAGTTTCACTGTATCTCTGTTTAGTTTCTGTTTCCTTGATCTCTCCATTGTTGAGAGTGGGGTGTTGAAGTCTCCCACTATTATTGTGTGAGGTGCAATGTGTGCTTTGAGCTTTAGTAAGGTTTTTTTTATGAAAGTAGGTGTTCTTGTATTTGATGCATAGATGTTCAGTATTGAGAGTTCATGTTGGTTGACTTTTTGACGAGTATGAAATGTCCTTCCTTATCCCTTTTGATAGCTTTAAGTTGAAAGTTGATTTTATTCGATATTAGAATCGCTACTCCAGCTTGTTTCTTAGGACCATTTGCTTAAAAAATTGTTTTCCAGCCTTTTACTCTAAGGTAGTGTTTGTGTTTGTTACTGAGGTGGGTTTCCTGTATGCAGCAAAATGCTGGGTCTATTATTCTTTGTAGTGCTGAATTTGTGGAAAGATATTGTGTAAATTTGGTTTTGTCATGGAATATATTGGTTTCTCCATCTATGGTAATTGAGAGTTACACTGTGGATAGTAGTCTGAGCTGGCATTTGTATTCTCTTAGTGTCTGAATGACATCTGTCCAGGATCTTCTGGCTTTTAGATTTTCTGGTGAGAAGTCTGGTGTAATTCTGGTAAGTCTGCCTTTATATGTTACTTGACCTTACTGCTTTTAATGTTCTTTCTTTGTTTTATGCATTCGGTGTTTTGATTATTATGTGACAGGGGGTATTTCTTTTTTTGGTCTAGTCTATTTGGAGTTCTGTAGGTTTCTTGTATGTTTATAGGCATCCCTTTCTTTAGTTAAGGAAGTTTTCTTCTATAATTTTATTGAAAAATATTTACTGGCCCTTTAAGTTGGGAATCTTCACTCTCATTTATACCTATTATTCTTAGGTTTGGTCTTCTCATTGTGTCCTGGATTTCCTGGGTGTTTTGGGTTAGGAGCTTTTTGCACTTTGCATTTTCTTTGACAGTTATGCCAATATTTTTTATCTTCTGCACCTGATATTATCTATTCTATTTCTTGTATTGTTGGCAATCTATGACTCCTGATTTTTTTTTCCTAGGTTTTCTATATCCGGAGTAGTCCTCCTTTGAGATTATTTTATTGTTTCTACTTCTGTTTTTATGTCCTGGACTGTTTTGTTCAATTTCTTCACCTGTTTGGTTGTGTTTTCTTGGAATGCTTTAAGGGATTTTTGTGTTTCCTCTTTAAGGGCCTCGGCCGATTTACCTGTATTTTCCTCGATTTTTTTTGAGAGTGTTATTTATGTCCTAAGAAGAACTTTAAGAAAAGTCCTCTATCATCATCATGAGAAGTGATTTTAAGTCTGAATCTTCCTTTTCCAGTGTGATAGGGTATTCAGGACTTGCTATGGTGAGAGAACTAGTTTTTTGTAAATATTGTGTAAATTTGGTTTTGTCATGGAATATCTTGGTTTCTCCATCTATGGTAATTGAGAGTTACACTGTGAATAGTAGTCTGAGCTGGCATTTGTATTCTCTTAGTGTCTGAATGACATCTGTCCAGGATCTTCTGGCTTTTAGATTTTCTGGTGAGAGCCAAGTACCCTTGGTTGCTGATGCTTATGTTATTGTGTTAGCCTTTTGCAATCTGGTTATCTTTAGTGCTACCTGTGAAGACCCCCAAACTCGGGAGACCCTTACTCAAGTTTCAGGAAATCACAGCCACCCAAAAATTGTAAGACACCGTACCTGGATGCAATCAGCAGAGGTTTATTAGGGAAAAGAGCTGGCAGCCAATGGTCAAACTGCTCACCCACGCAGGAGTAGAGTTTGACCAGCCCAGTCAGTCTGAGAAGGGTTTTTAAAGGGGCAAACCACAAACCTGGAGAGTGAGGAGGGGGTGAAATGTTGCTAAGGAAATATTGTAGAGTGAAAATTATAAAGGTCATTTTATGAAATATGTGTAGATTTTTCACCTTAGACCTGAGCAGAAAAGTGCAGATTCCAGAACGAGGAACTGAAAATAAGATTTCAGGCCTTCACTTTCCCTGGGGCACATCCCGGGTGGACGAGGCCCAAGGCAGGAAGGCATTCATGACCATAAAAAATACAAGCCGTCTAGGTGGGGCTGTGACTAGAGGAAGTAAGAAATATTTTGTAATGACGGTATAGGGGACAATGACTTGGTAAGACTACATTTTTGAGAAAAATGATTGTACTGAGTAATTTCTATGGCTATTAACCTTTCAGGGTGGGTTTCTCTGGAATGTTTCACTATTCTTATGTTATGTATCCTTGGCAACCCCTCACCCCTGCCCCACTCCACTGGTTTGTGGTTTTTCTCTTTAAAACGCTCCATGGACTGGATGTTGGGGTCGAACCCCACTCCTGCAGGAGTGCGTGGTGAGACCGCTGGCTGCCAGGCTTCTTCCCTAATAAACCTCTGCTGATTGCATCCAGGTATGGTTTCTTGTGATCTTTGGGTGGTCGTGATTTCCTGACACTTGAGGAAGGGTCTCCTGAGTATGGAGGTCTTCAATATAACAATAAAAATAGCAGAGAATTCCAGAGGAACACAACCTAAGTGAATCAGGGTTATTTGGAAAACACTTTGTATTCTCAAAATGTAGTCTTGCCCTGTCACTAGCTAATGCCTTCCAGTCTGTGCCAGAGCACTAAGCAGATCTTGAGCTTCAGCTCTGCACCCAATCCCACAAAACACAGAGAAGGCAGGACTCTCAGGAGCTCTGAACCCAGCAGAATCTTAGGTAAGGAGGCAGCAACACCCACCCCAAACAGGGAGTAACTGGGACCCATGGGGACCCAGGAACTCACTCCTGTCCAGGGGCATCAGTTCCTTGTAGTCTGCACCTGAGCACTGAGCAGATCTTGAGAGTCAGCTCTATACCCAATCCCATAAAACCCAGAAGGGGCTAAACTCTAACACTTTCAGGAACATAGGATCATAGGATCACTATATCTCAGAAGATTGGTCACAACAGGATTTCTGAATCCCTGAGGATTCTTACAACCAGGATCTCAGGATCACAGGATCACAGAGACAGCTGGACCTTGAGGAGTTCTGACACAGCCAAGATAACAGTCTCCTGAGTATGGGGGTCTTCAGCAGGAGATAGTGAAGTCTCCCAATCTGAAGTGAGAAAGAGCTTAACGTTTCAAAACAACCCAAGCTAACATTGAAGGATATGGAAAACCAAAGTCAGATAAACATACAGTAGTGGTTATCATCTGGCAAACACAACAGCCAAGCAAATCAGTGACACAAAGCAGTTATGAGTGTGAAGCTAAAGAAAGATAACAGGAAAAAGAGACAACAGAGACAGTAAATACAGATGTAGAGTGAAAAATTATAAAGACCATTTTATAAAATATATACAAGTTTTTTCTTTACCCCTAGACCTGAGCAAAAGAATGCAGGTTCCAGAAAGTGGAACTGAATATAAGATTTCAGGCCTTCACTGCCCCAGGATACATTACATTATTCCTGAGCCAGAGGACACTTGCTAGATTAACATCCCTCAAGCCTCAGGGTAAAGAACCTACCTGTGAGTGGGGAAGGCCCAAAGCAGGAAGACACATGCTTGGCCCCAAAAATGATGTAAGTCATCTAGGTGAGGCTGGGAAGCTAGTAGCCACAATGACAGGGCAAGTGACAGGGTAACAACTAAAAAATAGTTGAGCTAGTGACAGGGCAAGACTACATTTTGAGAATACAAAGTGTTTTCCAAATAACCCTGATTCACTTAGGTTGTGTACCTCTGGAATTCTCTGCTATTTTTATTGTTATATTGAAGACCTCCATACTCAGGAGACCCTTCCTCAAGCTTCCGGAAATCTCGAGACCACCCAAAGATCACAAGAAACCATACCTGGATGCAATCAGCAGAGGCTTTATTAGGGAAGTAAGCCAGCGGTCAAAACGACAAGCTCTTTAGCTCCAAGAGCAGGGTTTTGGCCACGAGTGGTGGGTTAAAGGGTCTTTTATAGCATGAGGTGGGGGGAGGAAGACATTTTCGCGAGCTTACACATGAATGGTTGCATTTTCGCGCGCTTACACATGATTGGTTGTTTTACAAATTTTGAACATAGCACTGGGAAGACCAAGGGAGGGGTAACCAAGAACAGTGGAACATTTCAGAGAATCCAGCCCAAATGATCTAGAGTCATGTGAAAATCACTCAGCACACTCATTCTTCTCAAAAATGTGGAATGAGTGTACTGAGTAATTTCCATGGCTATTAACCATTCAGAGTGGGTTTGTCTGGAATGTTTACTCTAGTCTTATGTTATGTATCCTTGGCAACCCCTCACCCCCCTTCCCACTCCCCTGGTTTGTGGTTTACCCCTTTAAAAACCCTCCTCAGACTGACTGGCTTTGTCAAACTCTACTCCTGCGCGAGTGTGCAGTTTGACCACTGCCAGCTCTCTTCCCTAATAAACTTCTGCTGATTGCATCCAGGTACAGTGCCTTGGAGTTTGTGGGTGGATGAGACTTCCCGAGACTTGAGTAAGGGTCTCCCAAGTCTTATTAGGTTTCTTTACATAGTACCTACAGATGAACTGAACATTATCATGTCAAGAGTAAAGGCTACTTTTGATATATATATATACATATATGTATTAATTAATAATTATATATATAATTATTAATTAATACATATATGTATATATTTATTAATAATATATTATATATGTATATATATTTGATATATATATGTATGTATATATATCAAATGCTACTGCCTTCATGCCTAGAAGTTTGCGGACTGACTCATTATTTGATAGCTATGGAATGTAGAACCCTGATAGTAGGTAAGGCATGGGCACAGAAGGCAAACTTAAGAGCAGCTGGTTGTGATTACTAACTCCCTTGCTCTGGAAGCTTATGATGTTTACCCCTAAGGGTAAAATGTCTCAGCCTGGTCCAGGAAAACCCAGTGGCTCTGGTCTTTGAATGACATAACTAAAATTTGCTCCTTGGCCTAGTAACAGATAATCATTGGCAAGAAGGTGGCAGCTGTTATCTGAAATTTATTCCAAGGGCTTCTGCCACAGTTGCTTGCCCTTCTTCATTACGGTCATAAAGAAATTAGGCAGTTGTTAGATTACAAGCAGCTTGTATAAACTGCAATAAGCCTTGTTGCCTGAATGAAGGAAGGCCAGGAAGAATTTTACATGAAGAATACAACCCTTATTTCTTCTTCTAGATTTAGTAAAGTGAACAAAAGATGCAGTTAGTGCTGTGTACTTTCAGGAAGAACTAGAGCCTGGACTTCAGGATGAGGATTCCTGGGCCCCTATGTGAGCCCCTTTCCTGATTCAAGAGCCTGATTCTCCTAGACAGCCCCACCTGAGACTTTTACAGATATTCACAGGGCTCATAACACTGCAGAGCTAATTTCCCCAGTTGTCTATGGATTCATTTATGAACCATTGAAGAAAATATGGCTCATTGGCTGAATGCACTGTGCTGGATTTAATAAAAGCAAAACAAAACAATAGCTGTTTAACAAAAGAAACAAAAACCAGAAAAAAGTAGTTGAACTTTGGGTCTTAAGAGAATTTATATTTTCTTCCGCGCGCCTCCCATGTCCCCTTTCGCCCGTGGAAGAGAGACACGAGAGGTAGAATTTGGGTGGTTACCACAGCGAGGCTTTAATCTTGTATCAGCAGAAGTGAAGACCGCAGAAGGGCCAAAGACAGGAAGACGCACAGCTTAAATACACCCTAGAGTGACGTGTTCACTTCTGATTGGCTGTTCACTCATCACCCAATATTACACCTCGAGATTGGCCAGTGACTTTGGTGGTCTTTTTTGCCTTTGCACCAGCGCAGTTAATTGTTTACTAGTGGGAGGACAAGATGCATGCGCCATCTTGGAATGGCGAATGCTGACATGCTCACTGCGGCTCCCAACATCTCCCCCTGTTTAAATTATTAATATGGAACAGCCTTTTGTCTATTAAGCGCAGCACCAATCAAGATTTGAACTCAAGCCAGATCAAGCGAACTCCATCTTGGGGGAATAAGCGATCAAGAGCTTACAGCCCGAAGATTCTCCCTTACCCTACCAGGTGTAATGGAAACAAGTCCTCTGGGTGCAAGGGCTAAGGGGATACAAAGAGGAATTGACACCCGTCCCTGTGCAATGGAGTATAGCTCTCAGGAGTGCAAGGGCTGTCAACCTACTATTCAGGTACCACAGCTATTTAGGCAAGGGCTGGCTGGACTTAGACCTCTCATCGACCCAGTGCAATGGGCTGAACCCTTGGGGTGCATCGACTGAGGGTCTCAGTCATCGGCTACTTTCTTAGCCTAGATAGCCAAATTTCAGGGGGAGATCCTTGCTCCAAGGCTGCGAGTGCTTGAGTGATAGCGGCCTTGTCATGTTTTTGCTGGGCTCTGAGCTTACAGACCAACCATCATGAACACCAATCCACAACATAGGGCTGTACCAAACAGGCCTATCCCCACCATTTAAGAAAGAAGGAAAAGGCAGAAGAAATTCAAGAAGTAAAATCGCCAAGGGAAACAGGGTTCATCCGCGCTCCATCAAGGCTCAAGATCCGGATCTGCAATTGTTGCTGTACCTGGTCCAGCTCCCCAGTCCAATTCTCTTTTAAATAAGCAGAAAGATTATGGCTTTGAATAAATGTATCATTCACAAATCTCAGAGGTGTAATACCTGGATGTGGGGTTGCTGACACGCAGCTTATTTGAACCACATCCATGAGCTGCTCCACATGGGCTTGGAGCAAATCAACTCTCTGATTGACCAACAGGATGTCTGATATGCATCCACTTTCTATAAAATGGTCAAAGCCTTAGAGGTCTTTTCTGAAATATGATTAAAAACAGTAGCTGCTGTAACTTGATTAACCATGGCTAGGTCTAGTGATCCATTCCAGCATTGTGCCAAAAGGCATGTAACATTCTTATAATCCAAGATATCAGAATTATTCTGAAAGTTGGATAACATAAAGAAAAATGGAGGGTCCACACACACCGACACCGGTTGTGCAGATGCATTCCTAAATACCTTATCAATTTTAGTGTTATTCAAATGGCTAGAGATATTAGATCGTGTAGCTGAAACATTTTGTATTTCATGAAATATACCATTTAACAAAACAAAGGCAGATACACCCTTTTTAACATTTTAAACAGTGGCTACAACACATAATTTAATTGTGTTGAAGCAGGGTAAACTCAAGAAAATACACATATGATTTAATTTAGGACTTGCATCCCTTTGAAAATATTAGGTCTAGTCTTTAATGGCTGAACCATTTCTCTAGCCTGAACTTGTCTCAAATATTGAAAGACACTGTCTTTGAATCCTTTTTTGGAGTAACAAGTACTCTAAAAAATTTTAAAGCTCGTTATATTGGAGCAATGGCTTGTAGAAAAAACTTTTTTAGAGAAATCCACTAATAAAGTATCAGACAATGAATAATATACACTAAAAGATTTAACCTCTTAATTTTTTGTATTAAAGTAACAACAATATATATATATATATATATAATGTAAAACGATTAACCATTTTCTGAAGCAATTATTTTTAACAAATATCGCTTCATGGGCTCTTACAAATTATGAATAAATTTACTAACTTTAAATCTCTCACCTTTACCAGAAACGTAAAGGGAAGGTATAAAACATCTTTTATATAAGCATTTACTGAAATGGCAGCTGGAGTAGGCAAGTTAGGCTGTATAAATCTTAAATTTGAACTTTATTTTGGATTAATTTAATAACCAATCTTTTTTAGTCCAATGAATATATCGGATAAAAGCCAACCTTATTCTCTAATAATTGTTATATATATTAGAGGAATCTAAGGCATCTCATTTTTCACAACTTTAAATATAAAGGAATTAAAACAACCTGAACCATATTCTATCAGCAGGCACAGTTATATTTATGGAGGGAAGTAGGCATAATTTTAATGTCTCCAGCATAATCATAACTTTTAGCCCACAGACTGTTGTAAAGTCTTTGGGTCTTAGATTTATCCCTCTTCTCACAAGAAACAATGAAGACAAGAGACAAATTCCGGTAAGCACATTTCTAGGGCCTGGTCTAAAGACCCAGAACAAAAGGGATGCTTAGCACCTGGGCTTCTGTAGCTCAGTCTGCATTGTCTTAATTCAAATGTAAATGTAACCTTCCTCTCCCTGCTCTCTGAGGCTTGGCTAGGCTGAATTGTGCATTTTGGCTTTAACTTTGAACCTTAGATTTAAACTGTAAACCTTAAAAGACACGTGTTGTATCTTTTCTCTATCTAAAATCAACACCAAGTAGATTACCTTTATGTTGTAAAGTTTTGCTGCCACAAAACAAAGTGTAAAATTTAATGGAAAACTTGTAGCATTATATAACTCAGGCTGCTGGAGGGTGCGCCTGAGGACAGGGCAACCAAGTAACACTCAATAGCTGTAAACAATGGCAGCGCTGTAGCATTTGAATGTACTGGCAAGGGAACAGGCCAAGATCTAACTATGTCCCATAGTGGTATACTTATCGCCAAATCGAATGTCAGTGTCAGGAGAATCAGGGTCGTCATCTTGCAATCTGGCTTCCTTCTTCACAATCTGTACCAGCCATGTAGGGACCCAAATTGAACTGTTTTCACCTGTGGAATAAGCACAAACATCTCCCCACCCTGGGCCACAACAGGCCCTCAGCCAATCTTGTAGCCTCCTGTTCTTATGAGGGACAATGGCTGCACAGCATTCAGCTGTGGCATTTTCAAAGATCATCTGTTCTATCCCTGGCATTGTTTGCTCTGGTTCCCCAAAGATTCTGCCATAAAGGAGGGTCCTTTCATACTCCACTCTCTCTCCACTAGCCGGTGAAGGGTCCTTAAGCTTAATGAGCTCTGCAGTAGCCCTTGTTCCTTTTGAGTACTCTGTCTCTCCAGGCTCTCTGGCCTTATCTGTTTCTCCAGGCACTTTGGCCTGATCCCCAGGCCCTTTGGCCTGATGCCGGCTAACATGCTCTGGTTCTGATAGCCTGGAGCCTTGTAACCTCTTGACTTGCCCTAATAGCTGTGCTGCCGGCTGAATCCTCACAACACAAATAAGCTAACAGCGAAAACACAAGCAAGAGGCCAACTACTGCAGCGGAGGCAATGGGTGAATATCCACCCAAAACGAAAGCTTTCACTCCAGGCATACCTTCCAGAGGTGTACCTCTATCCTGTAGTCTTTTAACCTGCCCCAAAACTTGGGGGCCTCCGCGTCGCCTTGAAACTCCCGGGTTTCGGCACCAGTTGTTCCGCGCGCCTCCCGTGTCCCCTTTCGCCCTTGGAAGAGAGACACGAGAGGCAGAATTTGGGTGGTTACCACAGCGAGGCTTTAATCTTGTATCAGCAGAAGTGAAGACTGCGGAAGGGCCAAAGACAGGAAGACGCACAGCTTAAATACACCCTAGAGTGACGTGTTCACTTCTGATTGGCTGTTCACTCATCACCCAATATTACGCCTCGGGATTGGCCAGTGACTTTGGTGGTCTTTTTTGCCTTTGCACGTGCACAGTTAATTGTTTACTAGTGGGAGGACAAGATGCATGCGCCATCTTGGAATGGCGAATGTTGACATGCTCACTGCGGCTCCCAACAATATTTAAGTTTGATTTTGTAGTAGCACTAGTTCCAATGATCAATCTCCTAAACAAACTAGAAGAAATATTTCTCTGGGTCTTTCCTGGACTACCACTGACTCTTAACTTCACTGGGGAATACAGCATCATCCCTTTGTTTATTACTTTGTGGAGCAACTTGATGTAGTGCTTGCTGGGTAGAGCAAGAATATAACATCCTTCTGCCCTTTGTGAACCTTACATTTGTGTCTTGCAACTAACTTTTCTAAATATGAAGGCTTCTAGTAGGTAGATAGTGGCAGCCAGCAACAAGACTGGATACCACAAACAACTATTTCTGCAACAGTCAGATTGCTTTAGTGTTGTGTTCCCAGTAAAATGCCTACAGATAAACAGAAAGAGTCTCTACCTGATTATTGAGACCATATCAAAACAGCTTCTCCTAGAGCATTTATGACCTACAAAATCTAGAATAACTTCTCACTGTCAGATCTCAGTGTTAATGGCCGTAACAATAATATCACAATAATAGTAGTGTAATGTCTTAGTATTAGCTTTACTTAGTATATAAAAGATGCAGCTTTGAAAGCATAGTAAGCATAGAGTGACATAGATATGAAAGAATTTTAGATCCACTAATTTCCAATCTAAATGCATTGAAATGCATGTTATTCCTCTTCTGGTTATTTTCTGCCTTTTATTTTTTTAAAGATTTCAAGAGCATTAGATATAGCAGAGAAGAAAATTGTAGCCATTCATTTACTAAGATTTGGCTGGGAAATATAAGAAGATTGGAGACTGGAAAATGCCTTACTGATACAGTAGCAACCATAGTTGCTATCAGAACAAGGTCATTATTATTACAGGAGTGGCAGTTGCATCCAGAATGCTTTCTCAGGCCTCTTAATAACATCAAGAGGTATTTTATGTATGTATACATAAGTCTTTCCTTTATCTGAATATGGGATTTGTAAATGACACTTTAGAGAATTGGTGTTAGGTCCCTGTTCCAATGAACTTATCGATATGGTTAAGAATTAATTCACAAAAGGTGGTTTTTATATTTTAATTATACTTAAATTAGTGAGGTTACATACAAACTAGCATAAATAAGTATAACAGAATTTATATTGATGACACGTGGTGAAAGAGTTAAAAATTTTTAAACCTTCCACAGATGGAGTCAAGAGTGCAGATCAGCTTGTTCTGCGCTCTGGGTCCTAGGAAACTAGCTATCCACAAGACAAAATAAATAAGATAAGAGTTCAGACCTGGGAGTTCAGGTCAGCATGCCTGTGCACCCTGGATACCAGGAACAGAACTGACCATAAGACAAATTATATAGGATTTGATTCTTAACAGAAGAAAGAGATATTTCCCCATGACTGTTTCTTGAACCTGTCACAGAAGCTGAACACTGGACAGGTGCTTTCTATAGATACTTAATCATGATTTCCCCCCTCATCTCCCTGGGTTGTGGTTCTTCCTTTAAAAGCGCTATCCCTTCTCTAAGTGGGAGTCATACTTCATTGCTTGCCTCTGCATAGGACAGGCTAGAAGTGCAACCTCAATGCATTGAAATCAAATATACTTCTTGTTAATTACATCAAGTTCGGTGTCTTACAGTTATTGGGGTGGCTGTGAACTCCCATGGGTTGAGAAGGAGTTTCTCCTTTCCTGATGGGCCTTACAGTGTTAAGTATAGCAGAACAGGCTGATAGAGAAGAGGTCTGAATACTGGTTCTGTGTAGGACATGAACCATTCTGGTGAAGCTACTGAAAATATGTCAGAACAGAGTAAACAAGTGGGATTCAATTTTAAGCAGGGCCTTAGAAGTCACAAAGAACAGCTAGGTCCTAACTTCTCTTTATCAGCTGTGTGACTTGGGCAGGTTCTGCCTTCAGAAATCTGTGCTTCAGTTGACTTCCTTATAGCATGAAATAACATTACTACCATACAGATGATTAAATCAAATATTATTTGAAAAACAGTTTTGTAACTTTTGTGTGGTTGTCAGTTGGAAAGTAATTTTTAAAGAGTTACAAAAAAGAAAAATCATTATGTACTATCTAGTAAATTAAAAAAAAGATATTTGTTCAATTGTAAAAGAAAAAATTATAAATCATAAGTGATATTGTAGAGTGAAAAATGATAAAGACCATTTTATAAAATATATACAGGCTTTTTCTTTACCCCTAGACCTGAGAAAAAGAATGCAGGTTCCAGGAAGCGAAACTGAATGTAAAATTTCAGGCCTTCACTGCCCCGGGATACATTCCAGGAAGAGTTACATTATCCCTGAGCCAGAGGACACTTGATGGATTAACATTCCTCAAGCCTCAGGGAAGAAAACCCACCTGTGGGTGGGGAAGGCCCAAAGCAGGAAGACACATGCCTGACCACAAAAAAAGATGCAAGTCATCTAGGTGGGGCTGGGAAGCTAGTAGCCATGATGACAGGGCAAGTGACAGGGCAACAACTGAGAAATAGTTACGCAAAGTGACAGGGCAACAACTGAGAAATAGTTGACCAAGTGACATGGCAAGACCACATTTTGTGAGGAATGGGTGTGCAGAGTGCTTTCCACATGATCCTGAATTATTTAGGTTTGGGCTCCTCTGGAATGTTCCACTATTTTGATGTTATGTATCCTTGACAACCCCTAACCCCCCTTCCCACTCCCCTGGTTTGTGGTTTTCCCTTTTAAAAAATCCCCTCAGCTTGCTGGTCTTTTGTCAATTCAACTCCCTCGTGAGTGAACCGAATTGACCTTGGCTAGCCAACTCTCCCTAATAAACCTCTGCTGATTGCATCCAGGTACATGTCTTTCGATTTTTGGGTGGCTGTGATTTCCCAAGACTTGAGTAAGGGTCTCCCGAGTTTGGGGGTATTCAATATGTGTATCCTGAAGTATAAGAAAGGCTAAAAGAGCAGAAGGAATGGTTCAATGGTTGAATGGTTAAGTGGTTAAAAGTATTTTTTGCACAATCGTTATGACCAGAGTTCAGATTCCAGCACCCACATACCCACTCATATGTCCAGAATACACTGTAACTCCATGTCTGAGGGATCTTAAATCCTTTCCTTATCTCTGTATACACTCACAAACACATGCACCAGCACACATGTACACTCACAAAGACAAACACAGATAAATAAAATCTAAAACATGGAACTAACATCAATAATAAGTCCATTCTTAAATAGTGTACTCCTACTCTGTAGCATTAGACATGCCTTCCTAGTAGAACCTGGAGTTGAGTCAGTTCTAAAAAAACACAATGGAATCCCACCAAAACTCTCACCTAAGGGATAAAACGACCTTCTGGAGACTTCTTCAAAGGAAAACAATTGGGTTGTTGCATTTGGTCTAATTACAAAATACTGTCAGAGAAATTAGTGTGTAGTTGGCTATCCAATGTAGCTGGAATGCCATGGTGTAGAAATTAAGAGTACAATAGTCTCCCCATTATCTGAAATCTCACCTTCCATGTATTCAATTATCAGCTAGCAACCATGGTCCAAAAGTAGTAAATAAAAAATTCTAGAAATGATTCTTAAGTTTAAATGATATGACAAAATGTATGCAACATTTTCTGTCTTGCAAGAGCATGAGTTGCCACTTAGTACTAATTTCATACACTGTAAATCACCTCATGACCTTGGTCTTATTTATGCACACCCCCTCTACACACACCCCATACCCTACCCCCACATATATGTGTGTGTGTGTGTGTATGTATACATATATATATACATATATGTATATATATATATATATACTGAATGTTACCCTGTGATCCATATGCACACTGCATGTATGCATTGCCTCTCTTTAGTCACTTTATAGATAACCAAATGAGCAAACCAACTGTCACTGTGTCATGGGGCTTGTGTTAAAGTAAAGTTGTTTTATTTGACTCCAGGGTGCAAAAGTAGTTCAGGTCTACTAAAGAGAAGCCATAGCGTGCTTCCTGATTCGTGTAGAAAGTCCTCAGTGGGCAATGACAATACTAATGATACTTAAAGCTGTGGAATTAAAAGTCTCCATCCAGAAAATCATGAAGAAAGAAACTTGTACTAATTTTGCTCTTGCATTTCAAACTGCCATTCTTAACTATAGCCACACAGTGTGATGAACACTGAGTAAAGGTCCTAAACTTGAGTATATATGTATACAAAAATAAAAGAGCATTATAGGAAGTATTATAGCACAGATGTAGTTTAGGCATTCCCTGGAAGTGTCCCAGCAGTGAACAAGGGGTCATATTGTACTAGAAGAGTTATTGGCCTGCATTGTTTAGACTTTACTTCTGACTTTCTTGTTTTCTCTGCTCTAATTTGGTCTGGTTGGCAGTATGAGGATTTGCTGGTTGCCATCTGTATTGCTCTGTAACAAGTTTCCATGAGGTTAGGCCCTCAGTATGCTCTTTTCTCCAGGGTTTAGAGCCAATGTCTAGCTGTCAGGTAGGCTGGCTTCTAATCTGGAGACTCTAGGGAAGCTTGGATTTTCAAGTCCACTCACTGTGCTGACAAAATCCTGTTTGTTGTTGCTATACATCTGAGGTCACTTTTGTCATTCACTGTAGCTCATGACAACTGTTGTTTCTACATTCCATGTTACAAGCTCTCTCACATACTAAAAGCCAGCAGCATCATATGAGTTTCTTCATATGTGTAACACGCTTCTGTTTCTCCTGGTGCTAATTAGAGAAATTCACCACCTTTAGAAAACCCTGATTAGATCTCACCTACCTTCATGTCTTTCACTCTTCAACAATACTTGTGTAAAATTTCCTGACAGTAGCATTGTACTTGACAGAAAAGGGTGAGAATCCTGAGGGTTCCTCTAAGTGTCAGTGTCACTTATAATCCTGAGGTTATGTGTTTATTATAAGGCAGGGGTGAAGCTGCAATCCTGTGGTTTGTATAACATCCCCACATCCATCTGGGAGGTAATAAAGACATTATTACTTGTTTTGAGGAGATAGACCTGGTTCACAGCAGTAGCACCTAAGTGAATTCATGTAGTATCTGGCAGCAAGGAACTCCATCTGTTAAGTGGGGTCAGTAAGCAAGAGACACTTGTTCCTGGTAGAAGCCTACAGGGTAAGACCTGTGGCAAGCAGAGAGGGGAGCCCTCAAGTGAAAAACCAGAATAAGAAAAGTGGGGCCAAAGGGGAAGAAACAAAAGACTATTCGCATAAGAATCTCCTAAGAGTCTTTTTCAAAAACAGCCAAATTTAACCACAGACCAACAGAATTACAATTTCAGTCCTGTGTGTTTAAAAGCTCTGCAAGCATCCAGACACTCCAAGGGTGGGGGGAGGGGGATTTAAAAACTGCAAAGTTAAAAGACTAGGAAAACACAAAGCACTGCTGAAGCAGACACTCCTAGATCATTTCTAGGGTGTAGTAAGAAACAATCCTTGAAAGCAGATCTCTTCCTGATAAAAATAAAAGTTGCTCCAAATCCCAAAAAAACAAATGGAGGTACTTTTAAGCTTGGCTTTCTCCAACACATAGTATGGAAACAGGTCACCTCAGCAGGGCTCATGGGAAAAGCAGCAAGGACATAGACATAGACTGTAGACGGAACCCTTGTTCCCATGTGCTTACCCACTCCCAGCCCCAACAGTCAGTTCCAATTAGCAAACCCCATCTTAAGTGTGCACTTAAACTGGGGCAGGGATGGATAAAGGGAGAGACACAGGCCTAAGCACACGACAGAACACAATCATTTATAACTCCATATTAGGATCTAACACTCTGGCTTTAACTAGCACTAGGCATGTACATGTTAGGTACACAGACAGGCATGTAGGCAAAACACTCATACACATGAGATAAAAATAAATTTTTAAAAAGTCTTAACAATCTATGAAACCATACTTTAAAAAAATTATATTGCTTTTTTACAATTTCCTTCAAGATTTGTATACAAACTATTTAGTACTGCTTTGAATTGAAATATATAATCATTATGTAATCATTGGCATCACAGTTTATTCTCTCTAAAATTTAAAATAAATTATTGTTCCATTTATAAGTTTCTATGTCAAATTGTAAAATATTAAATGTGTCTTTTGTACTTCAGTTAATGCCATCTTCTTTATTTATAATGTTATCTAGTAAAAGTTTAACTCTGGAGCATTAGCTTTGTAGAGTGGAAAAATTATAAAGATCATTTTATGAAATATATATAAGATTTTTCTTTACCCTAGACCTGAGCAAAGGAATGCAAGTTCCAGAAAGCAGAACTGGATGTAAGATTTCAGGCCTTCACTGCCCCAGGGGAAGAGCAACATTCCTCAGGCCTCAGGGAGGGGGACCCGCCTGTGGGTGGGGAAGGCCCAGGGCAGGAGGACACATTCCTGACCACAGAAAGGGATGCAAGTCATCTGGGTGGTTCCAAGAAGTAGCTAACTTTCCACTGTTCTTGGTTACCCCCCCCCCCCCAGGTTTTCCCAGTGTTACAGCCTGCTGATGTTCAAAATTTGTAAAACAACCAATCATGTATAACCACGTGAAATTCCCTCCCTTTCCCCACCCTGTGCCATAAAAAAAAAACCCTCAGCTTGCTGGCCTTTTGTCAAAATTCTGTTCCTGCATTTACGTGCAGTTTTCACCTTGGCTGGCCAACTCTCTCCAATAAACCTCTGCTAATTGCATCCAGGTATGGTTTCTTGTGATTTTTGGGTGGTCGTGATTTTCTGAGACTTGAGGAAGGGTCTCCCGAGTTTGGAGCTCTTCAGCTTGAGTAAAAATATTCCATTAAAATTCCATGCAGTATTTTTTATCTTGAAAGCACTTCCTAAAAAATTCTTTTCCAAGCTGACTTTACTGTTGTACTTAGTGTCCTTTGGCTGGCCAAGATTTTGGTGGAAGAGGTTGCATGAACTAGGACCTTGCACTTTCAATTCTATTCTTGGTGAAATCAAAACAGGAGGCAATTATTTAATGTTCTTTACTATTTTTGAATTGCATTTTTTGCATTGTTCCATGTGACATACCTGTCTCAATGTCAATGATGAAGTGAATTATTAATGATAAAACTAGTAGACTTGCTAGGTAGAACAAATAGATTATAGGCTCCAGAGACCTACCAGCCCAATCTCAAAGTGGATATGTATTGGGAATGGGGGTACAGCAAATGGTAATACTTTTAAATGACTTTTGAATGGAAACCAGAATCATCATTCAGCTATCTAGACACATAAGAGCATGTAGAAATTGGCAGCTCTGGTTAAAAGAAATAGCTTTGCACCTAAGTTATGTTTCTAAATTAAATTTTATTAAAAATTTCTCCATATAATATATTCCATATTATATATTTTGGTCATATTCTTGCCCCTCCCTCAACTCCTCCCAGATCCTCCCAACTCCTTACCCACTCAACTTCATGATCTTTCTCTCTTTCTGCCTGTCTGTTTCTCTCTCTCTTTCTTTCTCTCTGTCTTTCTCGTGTGTGTGTGTGTGTGTGTGTGTGTGTGTGTGTGTGTGTGCTTATTTCCCTCTCAAAAGTAAATAAATGTAAAAAAAAACATATCTTCAGTTTCAACAGAAGGGCACACCAAGTCTTAGAAAATACAGAACAATTTTGATAAAGGAGACTCTGAATCTCAAATGATAAACATATTCGCCTGTTGGGGATGACTTCTATTCTAGTCATGCCCTCTCTCCTAATCTCACAATGATGTTTATATTCCCAAGACTAAAGTGCTGAAAGTCTTAGGACAGTGCCAGGATACTCAGAGACAGTCCATAAAAGAGCATAGGGAAATACAAAACTAGGCTATTCCAACAGATATATCTATGAATCTAAATTGGTCCTGAAGTATATATGTATATATTTACTTTTGTAACTACACAGGAGGGGGCTGGAGACATGACTCAGGAGAAAAGAGTGCATATCACTTCTGGAGAGTCCATTTTCAAGCACTAGGCCACACACAACTATCTGTAAATTCTGTACCGGGGTCTTTCTCTCTCTCTCTCTCTCTCTCTCTCTCTCTCTCTCTCTCTCTCTCTCTCTCTCTCTCAAACATAACATGCAATCTTTTCTAACATAAATTATTTGGGAAAATGGGAGCTCTCTGTTTTGCTGGGTTAATTCATTCCTATTTATTTTATAGATTTCTTTTAGTTGTGTTAACTTCATTTTGTTTGGAAATTTTAGAGTAATTTTTTTTTCAGGAAGAAATTTTAAATACTTATAATGTGAACATACTAAGCTCTGGGTGTCCTCTTATTGCTTATCAAGCCCAGGTGCTCTGAAATGCTTTTTAGCCACTAACATGGTTTGGAAAACAGAGGAAGCCTAAAATATCTCACTGTGTCATGGACCGAGTCACCCCTCTATGACAATAACCTCTATCTTTAAAATATGCCCCATGGCCTTGTACAAAATTAATTGATGAACTTATGGACTTAGTGGAGATATCTGATCTTTTATTTTAATTTTGAAAATGCAAAATTGCCTGAGAATGCTAAAGTCTCAGGCTCAAAAGGTCAGTACTATTTTAAGCTTGTCTCTGAAGAATATCCCAGAGGAGGGCAGTAGACACATCTGGGAAGCTATTTTCAGGCTCCTGAATTTCAGAAAGACTCTGGAAAGTTGGGAACAAACCAGAAGTGTGACAGGAAATGAATTATAAGTGCAGGACAGGAGTACAGGGATGGCTAAGCTAAGGCAGCCAGATTAGACAGGAAAGATGCCTTCACCTGTACATTCCCACAGGAAAATCACATATTGTAAGATCTAGGGCTATGTTGGATGAAGTCACTGGACACACAATTGAATGCATTCAGAATGATGAGATCTAGAGGCAAAAATTCTGGAGACAAACTTCCTAGTCCCTGCTGAAACCAGCTTCCCTTTGGGGTCTTCTGTTACTTGTGTCATTGTGCAGCAGGAATTTTCATGCTGTAAATGCCTGTGCACATTACAATGTCTGAAGACCACTACAAATCTTTTTTAAGGGATTATTTAGGGCATAGAACCTTCTAAATTGCAGCATAATGTTATAGGGGATATCTTAGTTAATGGATGAATACAGAGACTGTTTCAGCTGAAAATTAATTGAATAATAGTTATAAAAGAAATTACTGTAGAACCTTTTATTAATGATTATTTTCTCTAAAGTATGGCAACCTTATATATCAGCATTCCTCCTATTCAATATGTGTAAGAATTATTTTTAAAATTGGGATTGATATTTGGCACTCTTTCTTTTTTTAAGTAAAAATTTTTATTATATTTCAAATGTTATCCCCTTTCCCAGTCTCCCACCCCAAAACCCCCCTACATTATCCATCCCACCTGCTTCTTTCATGGTATTCCCCTACCCATCTACCCAATCCTGCTTCCCTGCCATGGCATTCCCCTACACTGAAACATCAAGACTTTACAAGACCAAGGGCCTCTCTTTAGGAGGCTGGTTTCCTACTGCTGCTACATTTTACAGTTAAGCTCGGTATTTTGGGAGGAGCAAATGTGGAAGGAGTGAAGGAGAGGAAGAGGAGAAGGAGGAGGAGAAGCTAGGAGGAGCAAGAGAGATGTAGCAGCCATGAAGAATTATGGATTCATCGAAAACAATCCTGGGTAACAAATTTTATCTAAGGTTAGGTATTGGGTAACAACTCTAATTGTGTGGGAATCTTATTATTTGAGCATTTCCAAATATAGGAAACAATTGGATAACCTTAAGGTCTAAGAGTCCTCATTTCTACTGGTTACTGCGTGGATGGTGGGTATTGCTGGTGGTTCAGCCCAGATTTGTGGAGACAGCTTGGGAGATTGGCAGAGTCATCTCCCATGCTGACATCTTGTGGGTGCCAGGGCCAGTGTTTCTGGCTGGCCACTTTCAGCTGTGGAGTGCTTGGCTTCAGGCTAAGGAGCATGGTAACCTGAGCTTTGCAGAGCTGCTGCTACATAGATAGTCAGCCCATAAAGTGTCATTTTTAAAATATTAGCTGCAATACCTCTCCTCCCATTGATGCCTGACAAGGCCATCCTGTGCTACAAATGTGGTCCCTCCATGTGTACTCTTTGGTTGGTGGTTTAGTACTTGGGACCTCTAGGAAGTCTGGTTAGTTGATATTGTTATTCTTTCTATTGGGTTGCAAACACCTTCAGCTCCTTTAGTCCTTTCTCTTAACTCCTCCATTGGAGACCCTGTGCTCAGTCCAATATTTGGCTGCAAACATCCACCTCTGTATTTGTCAGGCACTGGCAGAGCCTCTCAGGAGACAGCTAAAACAGGCTCCCTTCAGCCTGCAGGATTTGGTATTCACAATAGTGTCTGGTTTGATGTCTGTATGGGACAGATCCCCAGGTGGGGCAGTCTCAGCATGGCCTTTCCTTTAGTATTTGTTCCATACTTTTTCTTCATATTTTCTCCCCTGAGTATTTTTTCCCTCTTCTAAGAAGGACTGAAGCATACACACTTTGGTCTTCCTTCTTTTTCTTCTTGAGCTTCATGTGGTCTATGAATTGTATCTTGGGTATTCCAAGGTCTGGGGCTAATATCCACTTATCAGTGAGTACATATCATATGTGTTCTTTGGTGACTGGATTACCTCACTCAGGATGATATTTTCTAATTCCATCCACTGGCATAAGAATTTCATGAGTTCATTGTTTTTAATAGCTGAGTAGTACTCCATTGTGTAAATGTACCACATTTTCTGTATCTGTTCCTCTGTTGAAGAACATCTAAGTTCTTTCCAGATTCTCGCTATTATAAATAAAGCTGCTATGAATATAGTGGAGTATGTGTCCTTATTATATGCTGGAGAATCTTTTGGGTATATGCTCAAGGAATGGTATAGCTTGGTCCTCAGGTGTCCAATTTTTCAATGTTCAATTATTTGAGGAACTGCCAGACTGATTTCCAGAGTGGTTGTACCAGCTTGCAATCTAACTAACAATGGAGCAGTGTTCCTCTTTCTCCACATACTCACCAGCATATGCTATTACCTGAGTTTTTGAGCTTAGCCATTCTGACTGGTATGAGGTAGAATCTCAGGGTTGTTTTGATTTACATTTCCCTGATGACTAAAAATGTTGAACATTTCTTTAGGTGCTTCTAGGCCATTCAATATTTTTCAGTTGAAACTTCTTTGTTTAGTTTTGTACCCCATTTTAATAGGTTAATTTGATTATCTGGAGCCTAATTTCTTGAGTTATTTGTATATATTAGATATTAGCCCTCTATCTGCTATAGGATTGGTAAAGATCTTTTCCCAATCTGTTGTTTCCCATTTTGTCCTATTGACAGTGTCCTTGGCCTTACAGAAGCTTTGCTATTTTATGAGGTCCCATTGGTTGATTCTTGATCGTAGAGTAGAGCATAAGCCATTGGTACTCTGTTCAGAAATTTTTCTCCTGTGCCCAAGTAGTCAAGGTTTTTTACCACCCTTTCTTCTGTTAGTTTTGGTGTATCTGGTTTTAGTGAAGGTTCTTTATCCACTTGGACTTGAGCTTTGTACAAAAAGATGAGAATGGATCGATTTGCATTCTTCTAAATGTTGACCTCCAGTTTAACCAGCACCATTTGTCGAAAATGCTGTCTGATGTGGGGTGGTGGGATGTGAGAAGCAGCTGGATGCTTGGTGGAGCACAAGCTTCGAACCCCAGAACCCTATTGGACAGCAGGAGTTCAGCTCTGCTCCCAGGCTCTGGTTCTTTTCATTTAGCTTCAGCCATCCACAGCCCCTCCCACAGAGAGGTCTATGGCCAACAGAGATGAGGCCCTAGAGAGATTTACATACTAATTCGGTACCTGAAGGCCAAAGAGTGGAGCCAATTAAGCATTCTTCCCCAGCCCCTCCCCCTCTCTTTCTCCCTATTCAACTCATGTTTGCCCTGGGTTTGCGGAGGGGGGGGTGCATCCAGATCCATCCACCATCTGCCATGACATTAAAGCCTGTAAAAACCCATGGACTTTCTCATGTCATTGGGGCTGTGATGTGAGGAACTGTGGAGCCACAACAGCCATGCCTAACTTCCCAGTGGAGGAACCCTCAGCTATTCCTAGATATTACCCACAGCTGGCACCTAACATGGGGCTTCATCACCCATGCAAACAAGCAAGTACAGTAACATCTCTCCAGAGGGGTGCTGCCAGGACCTCTTTCTTCTCTTTTCCCCCTCATTTCTCTTGGCTGTGAGCTAGGCAGTTGCGCTCCCACATGCCCCCAGCTTCAGTCCTTCTGTGGCCTCTTGGTGGTCTGAGAGCCTGAGGACATGAGACCCGTCAGTCCCTGGCCAACTCAGGGCCCAAGGATCCCCAATCCAAGAGCTCTGCACCCCTGCAGTACCAGACTGAGACTTCCCCACACCAGGCTGGGCCCCACCGTGCTCGCCTGGTGCCCTGAGCAGAGTGAACTTAGTCAAGACTCCCACACTCCAGTCTCTGGAGCTGTGGGAATCACAACAGCTCAACAAGATTCAAGAAGCCATGCCCAAGCCCACACATGAGCTAATCATTTCCTGCCGATTTAGCCAAGCTAGCCAACCCTGACAAGTGAGTGACATTCACCCCATGGGGTGCCACCAGAGCTCTCCCTCTCACCCCTCTTGGCTGCAGGCTGGTCCAGCCTGCACACCCCCAGTCTCCACTCTTCTGCAACTTTTAGTGACACCTGGGAGCCCAGGAGTCTGAGACCAGTAGATCCCCACAAGCCTTCTTGCCCGGGGGTCCCCATCCAAGAGCTATGAAGCCCACAGAACTTCAGACTGGGTGAGAACTCTCCCCACCAGACAGGCCCATAGCGTCCCCTGGTACAGTGCAGAACCAACTCAGTCAAAGATTCCTCACTTCTACTTCTGCCATGCTGAGCCACAATTTCAATCAACTGAGCTGTGACAGACACACAGACACACAAGACAACAGAGACTTATGCCCACGCATGCCCACATGTGGGCCTATATCATTCCCTACAGGTGGTAGAGGACGTGTGCAAAGCCAGCACCAAGCGTGCTCCCCACTGCTGGCACCCACGGAAAAAGCTTCTCAACAAAACTCCAAGACAGTGGAATCCCCAGCCTAGTTCACAAGAATAGGCAAGATTCTTTCTGTCTCCTCCCTTTCTTTCTCTCTCCATGTGTTCCTTGCTAGCGTCTTCTCTCTAATTCTTAGCTACCACAAGCTCCTGCCTAGTTCAAAAAGACTAGGTCCCTCTCTTTCTCTCTCCATGTGTTCTTAGTCAGCTTCTCTGCTTTAACTCCTCTCTCTTTCTCTCTGTCTCTCCCTCTCCATGTGCTCTCCAGCTCAAGGGCAAGATGGCGGACTCCCTAGCCTCCACTTTGACCATCCCCCAGCTCCACAGATGGGGCTCCTTCACAGCTAACAACTATCTGTCAGGCCACAGTGCCTTGCCATGACTCTCATTCTAAGACTCTTTCCCTTAGCCCCTTTTGTTTGAAGCTCTCAAGAGCACCGACTTCAGTCTTTGCTCACTGCCTACTAACATAAGTTTCTTTCTCTCTTTCTCTCTCCCCATGTGTTCTCCAACTCAACACAATGGCAGTGACTTCCTAATCTTCACTCTCTGCCCTTCCCCCCAGGGGTGCCTGCTAACTTCTCAAGAATACTGACTCCAAACTCTAATTCCCAGTGTTTCTCCCCAAGGAGGTCAGTCTTTCACACACAGCCTGCTAATATAGGCTTTTCCTGTCCTCCTTCCTTAGCCCATCCTGCTTGCCTGAAGCAAACCCTGTTTGCTCCCTTTGCCCTTGTGTTCCTCACACTTTCTTTCTCTCCACTAAAAATGCCAGGCCAGTCCTGGTTAATGCCTGCCAGCTTCTCCCAAGAGCTGCCTGCTTCAACCCAGCTCCCACATAACTCAGTCATTTACACAAAATCTCACTGTTTCTGACTCTCCTAACAAGCCCCTATGTTTCTTGCTTTGAGCTTTTTCCAAAGTTGGCCTTTCTGCTCCTTCTCTACATTTAGGATTTACCAGCTAAGAAAAACAAGTGGGGGAATACAGGGGGCCTCTCTGCTGGAACGCCCAGCCAACATGTGGTAGAACAGCTACCTCATGGCAGGGCAGACCCTTCCCCTACTGCTTCAAAACCCGCCATTAGTGCTTCTTCTCCCCAACAGGAAGACCTACAACAACGTTTTTGCTTTTCAACCAAAAATTTTAAACGTTTCCTTTTCTCCCTAACAAGAACACCTAAAGCAATAATGTTTGTGTTTCTCAAACAAAAATTTTCTTGTTTTTTGTTTGTTTGTTTGTTTAAATGTCTTATCTCTTTAACACTCTTAATATATGCTCAATATTTTTTTTTCAATTTTTAAGATTTCTTTAAGATTCAAAAGTCATCTAATCTACTTCCACAGGTTAAATCAATATGCTGATCAACATTTTTCAGCTCTTAATTAACAACTAGTTCCAGTTTAAAAACTGTTGCTGCCTACCCCAGATAACATAATTAACATGATGGTTTTTTTTTCTCAGCCATCCAAAGCAGATTCAGAGGTACCTTTTAAGACTGAACTTCCTCAAACACCTTTGCTTTTCTAGGATCTCAACGACAGACTATGACATGCTTGCTCCCAAGTAGCCTAACGCTTGCTACACACCCTTTGCAGACATCTCCTTGCTGGGCTGCTGCTTCTTTGTTGTGATTATTCTATAGGTGCTTCCACAAGTCCAGCAGAGACAATGCCATCTCTTGGAACCTGCCTGCAATGCCAAGCTACCTTCTTCCAGCCACCGTGTCTGACTTAAGACTCCAGAGATGTACGCTGAGACCCAGACATGCACACTGAGACCCAGACATGCACACTGAGATCGAGAGACACATGCCAGACCCAGAGATGCTCACTACAGAAGATAGATCCAGACCTTCCAGCTGCAGATAAACTCTTTTGCCAAAGTCACATAGCTAAAGTTACATGTTAGTAAGGAAAACATAATGTCTATCTAGATTAATCAGATGTTATTACCCTCAGACTGTACCACCTGTGTTTGTTTCAATGATCCCTGGCCTTCCTAACCCCCACACCCAGCTTCCCTTACCCTGTGGCTTAATTGTGCCAAACCCTATGGCCTTCATATTGTTTTCTTTTGACTTCCTCATCCAAAATTTTCACTACAAATGACAGTGACCCCCCTTCTTTTTAAAAAAAGAAATGAGGAGGAGTTGTGGGGCAGTAGGTTGTAAGAAGCAGCTGGGCACTTGGCCAAGCACGTGCTTGGAACCCCCGGAACCTCACTGAACAGCAGGAGTTCAGCTCTGCTCCCAGGCCTTGGTTCTTTTCATTTAGCTTCAGCCCTCCAACAACCACTCCCACAGAGAGGTCTATGGCCAACAGTCATGAGGAACAAGCCTCAGGCCCTAGAGAGATTTACATACTAATAGGGTACCTGAAGGTCAGAGGGTGGAGCCAATTAAGTATTCTTCCCCAGCCCCTCCCCCCTCTCTCCCTCCCTATTTAACTCATGTCTGCCCTGGGTTTTTTTTTTTTTTGGGGGGGGGGCGGCATCCAGATCCATACACCATCTGCCATGACATTAAAGCCTGTAAAAACTCATGGACTTTCTCGTGTCATTGGGGCTGTGCTGTGAGGAACCATGGAGCCACAACAGCCATGCCTAACTTCCCGGTTAACTAACTAACCCTCAGCTATTCCCAGAAATTACCCACAGTCTGATATTTGGCATTCTTAATGAACTATCAAACAAGCCCAAACTGTACACACAAGAATCTCAGAGCATAAAAGAAGATAAAGCACCAACTAAACATGTTATCCTGCCAAGTAAACCCCCTAGCACCAGTAATAAATTATGCCTTGCTGAGTCATTGGTCACAGGGGTCCTTTAGGTGACCTCAGTCACAGCATTACAAAATATACCTAATATTGTTTGTTATCCTTCACTGTTTAAGGACAATGTCCTATTGATGAGGATAAAATGTACACATTTAATCAATCATGAAAAATTGAGCTGATGCCAACTAGAAACTTCAACCCTACAATCTACTATTCATTGTGCTGGAAGATACAATTACCAGATGAGAGAAGTAATTATCAATGCCTCAGCCCTATGAACATTGTGCCCTACAGTAGCTACCTGCCTATAAGATATACAGGTCCAATGATAGTGAAAATATTATGGGATAACCAGCCATAATAGAAAATTTTAAAAGAAAATTAAGACACATTCTATGAGGAGAGGCCATACCTGACATTGACAAGTAGCTAAGAACCTGAGACTATGCAGGTCATCAGTCCTAGGGAGAAACCTTCTATTACTTTACTAAAGCACATAGCAATAAATGTCTCTTATAACATATTGTTATAGCCATAAATCATTGCCTACTTCTTGCTTCTTCTTGCAGTAGTTGGGAATTAACAAAGATCAACAAATGAGATACTTTAGAAAAGTCGGGCATAAATGAGATATCTTCATCAAACCACTCTCCACAAAAGGCTTGGGGATCTTTGCAGAAGAAGGTGGAAAGATTGTAATACTTGGAGTTGGTGGATGATGCCAAAGAAACAGAGTCTGATGTACATCTGACTCAGCAACTATGACACCACACATAAAGACATGCACAAGTTCAAGCTGGAGAAAACATATCCCAGCACAAAGAAGGGGAAGTACTGCAATTCACACCTTCAACCAATCAGTTATTTGCAATTGAAGCCTACTGGGAGAGGAAAAGTAAGTTTTCTCCAATGGAATGACACTGAATATATAAAGTACATTTCAGATCAAGTCCCACACTCAGGAGTAGGTGGCTAACACAAAATGGACACCATGGTTTTATGCATGTGTGTTGTTTTGTTTTGTGTTAGGATTGTTTTTATTAGGGTGGGGATTTTTGTTGCTTTTATATTTTTTGTTTGTTCTTTTGTTTTGAGAGAGAGGAAAGACAAAGTTGGGTAGATAGAGAAATGTTGAAGACTTAGAAAGGGAATGAATATAATAAAAATATATGGTATGAAATATTTCAGCCAATAAATAAAATAGTTAAGACCTTAAGGAAAGTATTTCTATGCCCCAAATATGTCATATCATGTACTTTAAAATTATGTCAAGAAGCAAACTGTTAAGAAAAGTAAATAAACTAGGGTCCCACAGAAGTGATTTCTTGCATGTCATACAAAAGTAAATTCTTGTAGTGGGAAATATAGAAACAAGTACACCAGGCTTCCTGCACTACTGCTGCCAATTTTCTGCCCACTAACTCCACTGCCTCCATGACTATCCCCAAAGCAGTGACCAATCATACCCAGTACAACAAAACTCTTGAAGCTTATAATTAACCAGTCAGATTTATATAACAATAATTCTCAAATCACAAAATGCCCACCCAATACTTTCTAAGCCAAATGATAATAATACAAACTATCCACCTAGATTTGACAAGTTATCCCAATTATTCTATCCTTATATAAAAAAAATCTACCTGTGTCTATTTAAAACCACACTGGTTCTGAATCATCCTGCTCATTAGCCTCCATCTTGATTCCTCCTCTCTCTCCTGAGACTGTCTCTGTAATTCTGAGCTCTGCCTCCCTTTTCTCTGTCCAATCACAGGCCTCCTGCTGCACTAACACTTTAATGCAATTGGACAGGGATATTCCTGCCACAACTTCTGCCTGATGGTTCTGGCTTATTTTTTCCATCAATTTCAATACTCTGTCTGCAGTTATTGCAAACAGCATAAGTAGAACAGAAAGTATAGGTTACTTGGGACACTATGAAGGAGGCCAGGAAACAAACATACTTGAAGATAACATATAAAGAAATATTTTCCCTCTCCCAGATCTGAGGCCTGGACCAGACCTCTGCCCGGTCCTCTCTTGAGTGGACCCCGGATTCTGCCAGAGACATCCTGGAGGCTCCACGGATCCCACAGCTGTAAGTAAGAAGACCCACACACTGCCCTAAGCCCATAGCTGGGTGCTGGGAGCGCTCAAATTCCAGTGGAAACCCACCCCCCCCCCCCTGCCCCTGCAGAATAGCACTCCCCTTCTGCCCCTCTACAGGATCTGAGGTCTGGACCAGACCTCTGCCCAGTCTGGTCTTGTGTGGACCCCAGATTCTGCCCGAGACACTCTGGAACGTCCACTCAACCCAGAGCCACAGAGGAAGAACTGAACTCAGAGTGTCAGACAACATATCCTGAGGTATCCTAGAGGAGCCACTGCACCCAGAACAGCAGACACCTAGCTGGACTGCTACCTTGGAGGCACCATATCCTGAGGCATGCTAGAGGTACCACTGTAATCAGTGCAGCTGGAAAAGATCACAGAGACATCTGGACCCCTAGGAGAGCAGACACAATCGAGATAACTGAAAAGACAGGCTTCAGTCAGAGACAGCAAGTACAGGCAGCACTAGAGTTAACCAGATGGTGAAAGGCAAGCGTAAGAACTTAAGCAACAGAAACCAAAGTTACATGGCATCATCAGAACCCAGTTCCCCCATCATAGCAAGCCCTGAACACCCCATCACACCAGAAAAGCAGGATTCAGAATTAAAATCACTTCTCATGATGATGATAGAGGACTTTAAGAAAGACATAAATAACACTCTCAAAGAACTTAAGGAGAACACTGGTAGACAGATAGAAACCCTTAAAGAGGAAACACACAAAAAAAAATGTTTATAGAGACTTCCACATATACTGGGACACACAAATGTTTCTGGTTTGTGTGTGTATGTGTGTGTTTTCCTCTTAAGTTTGAATTATTTGCAGCTTTAAAAGTAAATTAATGACTATGAGTCATATTATCAACTGTTAATCAGTAGCTTACAGTTGAAAGGATTTCAGATTTTTGGCTACTGATATCATAAACCACATTAGTAAGTCTTTAGAAATCAGTAGAAATCAAATAAGAGTATGAGGGATATTTCACAAATATAAGTCATTTGGTAAATTAATAGACATGAAAAAAATAACATATTCTTTGCACTTGTTTATTTTTCAGTTGTGTTTTCAAACAATGATTTCCCAAAGACGATATGAAAGTTCCAAAAGGATGAGAGAAACTTGGAATTTGTTATCTTTCTGAAGTTGTTTGTTATTTTTCTTTTATCAGTAAAAGGTTTTATTAAAATGATCTTCTTTTTCCTATATAATAGCCCAGTGAATCTCTCTTGTAATGATCTGAATATGCCAGAGCAAAAGGCAGCATCAACCACATGGCATCACTGAACACTTGGCAAGGAATGTTGTACAAACCAAGATGTGAATTACAAAGCATGCAATTTTGTAATACAAATTTTATCTTTATTTATTTCAATGTAAATCATTAATACTTAGTATGAACTGCATGCTAAAATAAGATGTAGACATATTTTGTTTAATAAGATTTTTATAATTAATTTTATCATTTGCTTTTCTATGTTTTAAAAATAGCTATTTTCAAAAGCTCAGTAGGTTGGTAGTCAGTGTCTACTGTTCAGTGTTGTATAGTGTATATATGAGTACTTGCTTTGTCCTAAAATGATACTCAATTTATTGACTACATTCCTAAGTACTTTATCTGTATTAACTCACTAATTTGATCATCTTTATTTGACAAATGAAGGTTTAAGCTTAATGATAGCTTGAGGAAATCAGATATCCAGTTGAATCTAGTCTAATGAAATTCCAAGCCAGGCAGGGCTACATTGTAAGATCCTGGCCAGTAACAATAGAAATTTGTACATGGAAAACCTTTGGTGAATAAAACATTACTTTAAATAAAAAGCAGGACTGACATATAGTCTACCATACATCCTCACCATATTTTCTTCCTGTACTCTTAGTCATAATTTCCCCTTGTGTTATGATTTATTTTTTGAATATATTGATAGTTTCATAAGATACTCTTTTACCCTCAAAAGAATTACTTTTTATGGGCTCAAAGCCTGAAAGTTACACGGAGATAAATTGGTGTCTCTATGGTGTGTGTGTATGTGTGTGTGTGTGTAAAAACAGGCAAAGTTTTGCTGGATATGTTAGAAACCTGCTCTAAATTATCAAGCAAGCAAGTCCCACTAAGAACATTCTTGAAAGTATAATCTTAAACAAGGAATGAAAATCTTTTCATGTCTAATTCAACCCTGTATTATTGAGAAATGCTAACCTACCTATTAAGTCTCTATTATTCATTATATGAATCATAGGGTGGGTCTTTTCAATCACTTGCTGCATGATATGTGGCCATAATAAAGGCTACAAGAGCCTGATGAACACTTCTGTTTGGAGATCCTTAAACTGGGAAGACAGGCTATGGTACCTTTGTTCCTTCTTCCTCTACTCAATACACAAATCTTCCATATCTTTTCCATGTCTTTCACTGCTAAATTTCCTGAGAAATTATTTGTAATCTGTATTTCCCCATGGACCTTAATCTCATTTAATGCTTTCTTTATGTACAGTGAACTGCTTTTGCCCTAGTTAACACTGAGCACCAATCTAATGGCTTCAAATCTGATAGACACTTTAGAGCCCATGTGATTCTCCACCCCTTGGCTGCTTTTCACAATATTGACTGTTGCCTTTTTAAAATACATTCTTCCCCCCTCTCCAATTTTTTGGCAAGTCTCATGTCAGGATATTAACTTTTACTAGCCAAGCTCTTCCTTGTGTAGAGTAGGCAGGCCCCAACACCCAGTCTTGCCATCACTTACATTTCTGCCTCTGCCTCCTGAATTCTGAGACAACAGATGTACCCCTCCATTTCCAACCTGATTCTGTACTTTCCTGGGCTTCTGCATTCTCAGACACTTCTTGGTCTGCTTCAAAGGAGGTCCTATGGTGATATTTTTAAAGGAGGTCCTTGGTGGGAGCTCCCTGCCATCTCTCTGGCCATAACATTCTCCTGTTCCCAGTGTTCTCCATACCCTTCCTGGCAGAAATCCTCATTTTTTGTTTCTAAAAATCTTAATTTTTCCTATGCATTTGGCATTGTTTGTCTGATAAATGCTGGTTTTTCTAAATTAAAATTATTCTGTCATTAAGAGAATCAGATTGAGGAAGAAATGCTTTCATAGATTCTTCTATGAATATAACCTTTTTTTCTACTCTAGTTCTCACTTGTCTATTAGTAATTCACTTCCATGCTTTAGTGTTTGTAGGGAGACATGACACATAACAATATATAATACTATGATTTTAGCTTCAACTCAAAAAACCACCTTAACAAAGAAGAAATACAATCTCTGCTCTCATAGGGTCCATAATGCAATCTCACCACTCAGTCATCCTCTAGGTCATCCTCATCCCTGAAGCAGATGCCAATCATAACTACACAAGGGTGCCAGTGGGAAAACAAATAGGGAGGGGAGATAATCCCTGTTTCAGAGCAAACCCCACCCCTTTAATCTCTGTACCTTTTGTGCACAGTGGATAAGCAACAGAAATAGCTGGAACAGTCATTCCATTTGCAGGAAGCAGGAGGGAGAAACACCCATTTGAAATATTTTAGCCAGAGGAAAGATTCTCAAATAGAATACTTACAAAGCCAATTATATTAATCTACTATATATTAACATGCATTGTATGACTGTAGGAACTATGCTAACCTACTTTAAGACAAAAACAAAGAAGAAGAAGAAGAAGAAGAAGAAGAAGAAGAAGAAGAAGAAGAAGAAGAAGAAGAAGAAGAAGAAGAAGAAGAAGAAGAAGAGAGAAAAAATAAAGAAAAGTAAAAACTTGGAAATTTTTCCATATATGAATCTTTTTCTGTCTCTGCAAATCTTGGCTCTTAGGGTATAAGATCCCATACTTTGCTCCAAGATATGTGTTTTGTCTTAGAAACCACATTTCCTGTTCTGAGTTTCTGAGATTAAGTACTTCTGAACACCTTGAGATCCTGAGCGCTCTCTGTCTGTCTGTCTCTGTCTCCCTCCCTCCTTTCTCTATAGGTATAGGTTCCTCTCTCCCTCCTTCCCTTCTTCCTTCCCTCAATTTCTTTGTATTTCTCTAACTTTTTCTCTAAATCTCAGGTATGTAAACCGTAGAAGCAACTTGAAACTTTCTTTTTGATACTCTCCTTCACACCATTAGTTTCTTTTTTTTTTTTTTTTTTTTTTTTTTTTTTTTGGTTTTTCGAGACAGGGTTTCTCTGTGTAGCCCGGGCTGTCCTGGAACTCACTCTGTAGACCAGGCTAGCCTCGAACTCAGAAATTTGCCTGCCTCTGCCTCCCAAGTGCTGCGATTAAAGGCATGCGCCACCACCGCCCAGCTTACACTATTAGTTTCTTCTGACCAATTCACATCAGTCAATTCTAAATGACAGACAATCATGAAAACTGTCTTCCTTTTCTTTGTGAACCAAGATGTTCTCTGCTGTGGTGTTACTCCTTTTGTTTCCCAGTTTAAAATCCATTTTCCATTTCTCTTGGCCTATGCACTGCTTTTAAATAGAGCCTTTCCTATGCATTTGTCAGATACATTTATTCTAGATTAACCTTCCACACTTTCTCAAAGCTTTGCTTGAACTCTGTTCTAGCTACTATTCTTTAGGACTTGAGCTCTCAGGCCTTAAGATGCTGAATCTCTCCAGTTGCCTTGGGAGGAGATTTTTTTCCTCTTTTCTCAGAACCACTCTTCTAGTTTGATCTTTAAGTTAGGTTGCAAAATCAATTCTTATCAGTGTTCCTTTGCAGAACAGTTTACAGCTGAAGGAATTGTGTTTGCCCAACATCATATACCTTTATCCTTGAACTAGCTGGCATTAGTACAATAGGTTCAGGAGAACCTTGTGACTTCCTCTTAGTTATGTAAGTGTGTATAACTAAGATGTGGTTTATACCTGAGATCCCAACATCTAATAGTCACCTGGAGCCATCTGTCTCATGCTTGCCTATTTATAATATCTGAAGGTTCTCATTACATATAAACTCAGAAAAGTGAATCAATTATTAAGAATAAGAAACAGTGTCATCTAAATCAAGATAGTCAAGCATTTGTACTAAGAAAATAAAAGGAATTTCATGAGGAAAGTCATCAAGAGGTCAGGAAGGAAACTGCACTCAATGGCACCTCTCAAGCCGATGTTGCAAATGCAGATTGACTTTAGTTATCTGAGGAAAATCATTGGATTCTGCCTATAACTGTGGAGTGGTCTAAAGTTTACCTGGGCCCTGTTTAATGGATATTTTATCCAAATCTACACATTCATCTACATTCATTGTACTGTTTACAGATCCTCTTTCTCATAGAAAGTGTTCCTCATTACGACAGAAGTTTCCCCACCAGAGAATTTTTACTGCTTTGTAATAAATCAATGCTGTCTAGGTCATGTAAGCTCCACTTTCCTGCATGCTAGGACAGTGACTTAAAGCTGTTTTATTCCAAACCACAATTCATAAGATATCCCTGTTCTCACCAATAAAATCCTTTGAGTTTTGGAGTTTCAGTTGGTATTAATTAACTCTGTGAAGTTATAGATAGTAAATGCCTTTGGCTGTGGGCCCCATAGCTTCTACAGAAACTACCCAATTTTTCCTCTGTAGGTGAAAGCTACCACAGACAACACAGAATGGGTGAGATTGCTCTGTTCAGACAGTGTTATTTGAAGAAATACCGTGGGCCAACCTTGCCCCTAGACAGTAGTTGCCAACTTCATAGACAGCCATGATGCAGATGATCTAAGATGTGTGTGTGTCCATGTCCCTCCAGGTGGTACCTAGCACATGCCAGAAAGATGAAAAGAAATGAATTTTTGTTACTGAGACTTCATTTTACCTGCTGGTAAATCCTATGTGAGGGATTAAGACAAACATAAATATTTTACAGATTAGCATAAAGTATTTATACAACTTTAAAGTGAAAACTTGCAACGTCAAAGGACTGCAGACTCTTTGTTAAGACAGTCTGTTGGGAATGCATCTTTAGTTTCTCTGTCATTAGGGACATTGCATTGAGAAAATGTAAGAACCTCTGTATTATCCTTCACCTAACCATCTGCTCTGAAAAAAAGTGTAGATTTATTTAACTACATTTAATATCAGAACCATATCAAATGTTGTCCCTTCTACCTTATACTGGAGCTAACATATGTTGTACTTTAGGATTTCTAGGAGTCCCTGGTCTTCTGGTTCTTGAAATGATCCAATTGTTTCAATCTTAAAGTTTTCTGCTGTTGCTTTGCAGAAGTTACTGCAATTGTTACACCTTTTCTGGGCCATCTTTGTTAAACATCATTCTATGCACTGACTACTCTGCACCTTGATCCAATATTAGGAATGTGTCTCTATTTTTGATCATTTGCTTCTCTTTTATGGGCCATCAAAAGGCTTGCTATTCATACAGCCAGTATGAACAGGTCCTAAAAAAAAAAAAAAAAAGAAAAGAAAGAAAAAGCACAGAATTTTAAGTCCTACCTTCAACATGATAGATGATATTCTATTTAATAAGGATTCCTTGGTGATTCATGGACACATGGAACTTTGTGAAGAACTGTGAAAACATCTCCTTTTATGTCTACAATGACATTATAAACTCAGTATTTGTGTCTGGTTGTATTGGAAACACAATTCAATTTCTAAGTCCTATGATTATCAGTTTTATGTGGTTACTTGACTTGGCTCTGCTTCCCAATAGTCTGGTCAAACATTAGTCCAGATGGTGCTGTAAAGGATTTTTGGTAAAAATGATTAACATTTACAGCTTGTTAACCATAAGTGAGGAGATCACCCTTGAAACTGTGGGTGGGCCATCTAAGTAGCTGAACCCTGAATATATTGTAGAAGATTTTCTTGCCAAGATTATAAAATAAAACCATCCTGAGCTTGTATCCATATAGCATGCCCTGTTTAGCACAGATTTAAGGTAATATTGACTACTGCTTGTGTTATTTGTTTTCATGCCTGCACCTTAAATTTTTGACTCACTAGTCCCTAGCCATATAAGTCAACTCATTAAAGCTCTCTTTTACACACACACACACACACACACACACACACACATACACACACCTCAAAAAACTCCCTTGTTGGTAAAAGAGACAGCCAACAAATTGAGATCATGACCTACACTTCTATCAAAGGACCATCACTTATTCAGGAAGTAAACACATATGTGGTTCAGAGACAAATAGTAGCTGATGACATCTGTAAGTACTTTGTAGAAAAAGTGCTTTCAACACCAACTACTGCAATCCCTGACAAATGAGTCAGCAGAAATGGATATTTTTAAACAGTCATTGATCATCTAAGAACTGCTCTCTAACACTCTGTGCACTTGTAATGGCACTTGATTACAGCAGTTTTCCATTTGGGGAACAGAGAATGCCAAGAACAGCAGTGTATATAAAAACGTATAGACTTCTGCCACTTTTGCTTTTCAAGTACTCTGACACAGAATTATTCCGTTCCTTCCTTTCTCCATTATAGACTTTAACACTGCTGTAAATGTGGGAACTCTGGCCAATGCTGTCCTTTTACCCAATATGATCTTGTTCTGTCAGAACTCAACATGAGCTACTTAACTTTTTTTCATGTTTTTTTAATGAGTCACAAATCGCTTTTCCTTCCTATATTATATGATAAAATTATAATGTTTAAGCACAAGAAATTTAACTGAGCTAGTTCATTGAACTGAACAGTGTTTAGATATTTAATCACAAGGATGCTGCAGTGTAGCTTGTATTATTTTTCAGCTTGTCACAAAAATTGACTCCAAGATGGCTTCTAGCAGCAATTCAAACATACCTATGAGAAATTAGAGGCACCAAAAGTAAAGCAATTTGACTTCATGGGCAGCACAGTCAGAAATACCAGAAGAAAGTATGAGTTTCAGGTAACTGAGATAAGATGGTTCGTAAGTCAGTAGGCAACTTTATAAAGAGGTAAATTTGAAATCAAAAGCTGTAGCTAACACTCTACACTGGGTCTTGGTTGTGTCTTATTCACTATGAGATAATAAAACCATTCTCTGTGACTCTGAGTAACAAGTACAAGGAGGTGACTGGAAAAAACAACCTCTGTGACTTGTACATGTGTAAGAAATGAAGCTGTTGATTCCATGGCATGAGGATTGTGGAGGTGGTATTATTGCAGCAGGCATGAATGTGCTATGCAAACTATGAGAAATAAATATGTATATTAATATACTTCTGGGTAAAGGGATGCTAAGTCATCCAGGAAAAATACCTGCATTAAAAAAAATATTCATAATTCCTCACCATTCACTTCTGCAGTTGCTGTGAAGCTTATACATTATGATGTACATGGTAGAGTTTGAGGTGTTGGCCAAGGAGAGTAGCCTACATGGGCAACTTAAGCAGATACAAATAAATGAAGACCTAGAAACTCTGCCCTGAGCTACTGCTTCTCCATGACAAGCCCTTTTCTGTCTGTTGTTCCTCTGTAGTTATGGGGAGGAGTTGAATTAGGCTGTCTTCATTGTCTCCTAAAATACCCTCTGCACTGTTTTCACTGATCCCTGATAAACAGGCCTTGTGCAAGCCTCATCTAAAGGGCCACCTTCAGACAATCATATAAGTGAGTAGCAAACTCAGCATCCTGATTCCTTTCTCCCTCTTGGGATAATGACCACTCTTTCTGAGAGGTGCTGTTTCCTAACTGGGAAAAAGGATTAGTGATTTCTCCCACGGTATAATGGAATGTGTCGAGAATTCAAAGTCTAACAAATTACACGCCATTTTCTCTATTTTCTTGCTGTTTGTTGAAGGTCTATGTTCAACAGCTTTAGGTGGGACCTGATGATCTTTTTAAGCCCCAGTTTCTTCATCTATAATATACGTGAAATAACTGTGTGCATTTAAGACTTAGTTTGTATGGATTAAGCAAATAAGATAGCACCAAGTGACTCTACACAAAAGAATGCCTGGACTATAATATATTTAAAAATCAATGGCCTCTTCTTCACAGTCTCTACACTGTGCCTTCTCATGCTTTTGGATAAAAGAACTTTCAAAGGAAAATTTTAGACAGCAAGAGGGACAGCCTTGGCCTCTCACTCTTGAAATGCATGAGGAATTGCACATTCTGCTTAAAGAGGAGGTCCAAATATTCACATATACCACCCACTCTTATGTTAATAGGCAATATACAAACTGAGTGAGGGTAAGAAGCTGCATAGAGGCTTTTGTACAAATCTTATTTTTCATTTTCCTGTCTACCTTTGGGGATGAGGAGCTAAAACAGAATGTAGAGATTTTTGCCATGCAGGCAGCAGGAAAATGTGATAAATGTTCATGGAATGCTTGATAAGCTACACGAAGCTGGTGAAGTGAACCTGCCATAGAAGCAGCAGAAGATGACTGTGTAGTTGCAGTTCAGTGGTGGATCATGCATCATGATTTCATTCCACTTCAAGACAACCAATGTATCCTCTAAATTTAGACTTTCTATTTTTTCCTATTAAAAAGAACTCAATCTTAAGCTAGATGTGACTGTGTGTACTTGTAATACCAGAAGTCTGTTGGGAGGTTATAGGAGGATGCTGGCTGCCAGACAGTCTAGTTCCAAGTTCAGTGGCAGACACTGTCACAGGAATAAAGTGGAGTGTTATATAACAGAACATTCAACATTCTTGTTCAGCCATAGTGCACATGCAGGAGCACTCACACTCCCACACATATACACACATAAACCACCACCATCACAAATACATAGCTCTGTTTTTTTCTCTTCATCTGCTCTAGGCCTGTATTTGAAGCTGAGAACAAGAAATGACACTGAAAGCCATGGGCATACTTTTCTTGTATTAAGGCTTCCACTATCCTAGATCCACAGGTGTGTGTTCCTAACTTCCATATACCTTTTAGTTTTCTTTCTATTGCTAGTGATAAACACCATGGACAAAAGCAGCTTGTAAAGAAAAGGGTTTGTTTGACTTTGATCCTGATCACAGTCCATCATTGAGGGAAGTCATAGCAGAAACTCAAAGACAGAAACCAAGGAGTCATGGAGGAAGGTTGCTTATTAACTTGCTCTCCATTGCTTGATCATCTTGTTTTGTTATAAAATTCAGGACCACCTATTTAGCGATCATGCAACCCACAGTCAGCTAGGCCCTCCCACATCAATCGCTGATCATAAAAATGTCCCATAGACTTGCCTACAGGCCATTCTGATAGAGGCATTTTCTCAAATGAGGTTGTCTCTCCCCTAATAACCACAGCTTGTGTCAAATGTATGCAAAAAACTAATCAACATAGCAATTGACATCTCCAAATATAGCTATATTGACTGCATACCACTTAGATTCTATAAAGATAACATACATCAAAGGTAATATATTTTTTTAATGAAAAAAAGAAAAGATATCAAAGTATTCTGTTAGTTTCATTGGTTATTCTAAAATCTTGAGGAATAAGAAACATACATCCCTAATTTCTGTTGTTCTTATTCAGACATGTTACAGACTATAAATATAATGATTATCAACCAAATTCTTTCATTTTTCAATTTGAATAAAGCATGGCCCTGGGCTTCCTGGCATGACTCAACATGACCTTCAGCTTCCAAAGCAGATCTCATGCCTTAGGAATCTCTACCTTAAATCCTATAAAATTAAGGAGATTATCTTTGCAAGTACTTCTACACTTTTAAGTGCAAGTCTGTTAAGCAGTGCTACCCTGGTGAACTTCTAGAATGGTACATGTCACCTATGTGTCCGTCCTTACATTATCTCTACTATATGTAGATGTTTTGATGTCAAGACAAATGGATGCTGTCTTGGGTTAAGAAGAAACCAGCTCTGATTCTTTTCTTTTAATTTATTTTTATTGGATATTATATTTACATTTCAGATTTTATCCCCTAACCCCCCTTTCCCCCACCACCCAGAAACCTCCTATCCCATTCCCCCTCCTCATGCTTCTATAAGGATGTGCCCCCACCTACCTCCCCACTCCTACCTCCCCACCCTTGAATTCCTCCCCTACTCAGTGTTCATCCTTAATGGGACCAAGAATCTCCTCTCCCACCTATGCCTGACAAGGCCATCCTCCCCTTCATGTACAGATGGAGTCATGGGTCCCTCCCTATGTGCTCCCAGGTTGGTGGTTTCGACCTTGGGGAGCTCTGGTTGGTTGGTTGGTATTGTTGTTCTCCTCATGGGGCCGCAAACCCTTTCTGCTCTTTCAGTCTTCTCTCTAACTTCTCCATTGGGAAATCCTTGATTACATCAGTGGTTAGATGTGAGCATCGGCCTTTGAATGTGTCAGACCTCTAAGGAGACAGCTATATCAGGCTCTTGTCAGCATGCACTTCCTGCCATCCACATCATACCCAGGTGGAATGGTCTCCAGGTGGCTTCTCCTTCAATTTCTGTCCCACACTTTGTTTCCATATTTGCTCCCTTGAGTATTTTTGTTACGCCTTCTAAGTAGGACCAAGGCATCCACACTTGGTTTTCCTTCTTCATGTGCTTCATGTGGTCTGTGTGTTGAGTCTTGGCTATTCCAAGCTTTTGGGCTAACATCTGCTTATCAGCGAGTAAATACCATGTGTGTTCTTTTGTGATTGGGTTAACTCACTCAGGATGATAATTTCTAGTTCCATCCATTTACCTAAGAATTTCTCGAATTCATTATTTTTAATAGCTGAGTAATACTCCATTGTGTAAATGTACCACATTTTTTGTATCCATTCCTCTGTTGAAGGGCATCTGGGTTCTTTCCAGCTCCTGGCTATTATAAATAAGGCTGCTATGAACATAGTAGAGCATACAAGGACATATGCTCCAGCTCTGATTCTTAACCAGTGAAACAAGGTAGTCTTGAAGACTGAGATACTTGTGTGGCCAGGCTTCTGCCAGCACACAAAAGACCCTGAGCACTATGAGCTCAAAATGATTTTTACAAGGTTGGCAGATGGACAGCAAGGTCTTTAGGAAGAAAGTAGAGATAGTGAATTCTTTCTTTATGTGTGGACTTTTGTTTTGTTTAATAACCATGAAAATGAACTTTCCTAAGAAAAGACTTTGAAAGAAAGAAAGAACTGTTCTCCATATACTATTCTTTATTTGTCTCATGTATTAAAGGAAAAGAAAAACATGAGCCAAGGGTAGTAATAGAGGTAAAGGGTAGTAATTGGGGTGAATATGTCCACAAGAAGGTAAACATGAAAATTCAGGTGCTTAGAATATCCAGATGAGACTGAGTCAGAATTAACTGCTAGTTATACAATGCATTACACATGTTTATCTTGTCCTCATTTACAGGAAATTAGAGATGAGGGTTGTTTTCCCAGACCCCATACTTCTTTTTCACTGGACATGCTTCAACAAGTCTGAGGACATGAGGAGTCTGTACAAAGGATTTGTGGATTTGTGGGTCGGGGGGAGAATCCAGGATATTCTATGAAGATGCTTCCCAGGTATTTGGTTTACAAGCTTGTGCTATCAGGCCTGACTGCAATTCAACGTCTTTATATTTACATATATTTTCAACTTACTACTTTTTATAAGAGATAAATATGCACTTTATTGAGAGAAAGTAAATACATTGGTATACAACCCAGACACAAAACCTTCAACCCACAATTTACCCTTCCTACAAGACTTACATGGATAAAGATGGAGCAGAAATTAAGGAAATAGCAGACTAATTATTGGCCCAGCTTGAGACCCATGCTTTGAGAGAGAGCCCACCCCTGACACTATTAATAATAATCTGCTTTACTTGCAGACAGGAGCCTAGCATAATCAACATCAGAGAGGCTTCACCCAGCAACTGATGGAGACAGATGCAGAGATCCACAGCCAAACATTAAGATAGAGCTTGGAGAATTCTGTGGAAGAATGTTAGGAAGGATTATAGAAGACAGTGGGGTCGAGGAAAATAAACTAATGTGGACTCTTAGGGGTTCGCAGAGATTTAACTGCCAACAAGAGAGTATATATGAATTGACCTAGGCCCCCTGCACATATGTAACAGTTGTGCAGCTTGATCTTCATGTAGGACTCCTAACAGCAGGAGCAGGGCTGTCTCTGACTCTATTGCCTGCCTTTTCAACCCTTTCTTCCTATGGGGGTGCCTCATCTAGCCTCATAGGATAGGATGTGCCTAGTCATACTGCAACTTGATAAGCCAGGGTTGGTTGATATCAATAAAAGACCTCCTCTATTCTGGAGGAAAAGAAAGGAGTGAATGGGGGTGGGGCTGGAAGGGAAGGATGGGAGGAGAGAAGGGAGGGGAAACTTAGGTCAAAAAGTAAATCAATTAAATAACTAAAATTCATTGGCATATTTATAGCAAAATTATGCAATTGTTTACACAAAGAAATGCCAATCTGGGAGAGGTCTATGGTTTGTTGATAGGGGAGAAAGGCATTGAGAGGTGAGATAAAAAGATGGCTTGTATTCATATCCATTGGTGTATTCAAAAAAAAGCAAAACACTGAATGACAACTCAAAATTTTCTAGAAGTAGTTATCTGGTCAGTGAAGAAATGGAGCCTAAAGGTGGAGAGAACATTGGTATTAATAGAATGAGCTTCCTAACTATTGTTGCATGGTATTAGGATCTGAGTTGCTAAGAAATGACCCCCTCACAGCATCAAATTCATGACTTTGATTTCAGGTTCCTCAGTTTTTTCCAGCATTCACAACCAGGTCTCAGTCAAACAAATTCTGTCCACTCGGCATTAAAGAATACATTTAGATAAGCCTGGAGCCTTTCACCCCTCCAAGTCTTCCTGTACTAATTTCTTCTTCTTCTAGACCATTAATTTTCAACTGAGGGAATGGGGAGTAATGTACTCAGAAGACATTTTCAGTTGTCAAAAAGTGGAGAAGGGAAAAAAATCTCATTAGCATCAAAGGTACAGAACCAAGGAAATAGCTGACCATCCCACAATTGCCAGAGCATCTTCCAAAAGCAGAGCAAGAAATACAAATTATTTTGCATGAAATGTTAAAATGTAAGATTAAGAAACTTTATGCACTATGATAAACTAACTGTCTTGGAAGACATGACATGGGAGAGGCATCTGGGGAAATCTGTTAATAATTAGGTGGATTCTTGTGAAGGGTCAGGAGATGGATGATTTATTGCCACCCCAACATGACAGACAATTCAAGACAGAGCATCAAGTCGATCTAACAGTAAACGTAAGAGCTAAATAACCCATTTCCTGCAAACTCTGAAGCATTTTTTGGTTGTTTGTTTGGCTGGTTTGGTTTGGTTTGGTTTGGTTTGGTTACTTCTCATCATTACCCATTCCACCTACACTAACAGTAAGGTTTGGTTTACATAAGATCTCCTGTTTAGAAGCCAAGCAGAGACAAAAATTACTGCTCCCACTGCACAAAGGCTGAATCTCTGCCCTGCCAGTAGTCAGGGAAAGAAGAAAGTTGTGCTAAGTAATCACAGCACTTGGGCAGGAACAGGAAAAGAGGGGAGGAATTCTAGGAATCTGAGAGAGGCCCAACATGGCAATCACTGAGTAGAGTGAGGCCAGAATGCTAAGGCTCAGAAGATGATGTTCTGAAAAGCAAACACCCATCGGTAATGGCAGAAATACAACAGCAGAGTCCAAGGTACCACTGAAAGCATAGTTAGAAAGGATGACAGCAAGTAACAACAAAAAGCAATCAGTATAGTGGAGAAGATAGCCAGGATATTCTTCAAAGGACTGATGCCCTTTACCTCTCAGCAGCTTCCCATTCCAAGCAGCAGGAACTCTCAAAGGGAGCTGGACAATGAAGGCTAGAGGCAGTCTAGGATTGGGCATGTAACTGTTGGGTATATATTATTTATCCAGTGTTCATGGGAAATGCATTTGGTTACCTTTACAAGTGTTTTAAAAGAAAAGAAAAGGAAGAAAATGGTAGACCACAGTTTCCCCTGCCTTGTGAAACCCTGCCTAGAAACTTGGCTTCATGGAAGTATTCCTGATGTCATTATTGAGCTAATCCAGTTCTCAATAAATAATAATGATGACATTCAGAAACAACACCACTGTTTTTTTCACTGATTACTGCTGAATCATCATGCCATAATCTCTTTTTAACATGTACTTTCTTGTGTTGGCTCCAGTTATTTTCTCCTGATCCAGATTGTGAAAACATGCGTGGTGCCAAATAAGGATATAGAAATCTTCAGCTTTGACAAACCCTAGTGAATTTAAGGAGGAAAAGAGGCAGTTCATTGCCCAGTTCCCTTTGAGAGTTTCTCCTGCTTGGATTGGAAAGCTGCTGGGAGATCACAGGCATCAGTTCTTTGAAGAAGATCCTAGCTATCTTCTCCATTTAGCTGATTGCTTTTTGTTGTTACTCACTGTCATATGTGTGGAGCCCTCAGCATCAGACCCATGGCTTTGATCTGTCTGTGTGGCTTTTCTAGGAAAGAGATAAACAAATGTAAATTCACTTCAGAATGGCACCAGTGACAAACAAACAAACAATTAGTGTAAAACAATACATTTATTGAAGGTACATACAGGAATATTGATGAATCATAGTTATGTATGTCACAAACATGGGTGATAACTCACTATAGTTGCACCCTCAAAGCTTTCTGCCCTACATGAGGGCAGTTTCACCAAAAGCAAACTCCTATTTCCCGGGACTTGTTTACTGCTCATGTAGCCCTGAGTCTCATGAGTCTTGGAACTTTCTGAGTTTCCTATGACTTATGAACCTCCCTCCTCCATTCTGGCATGGCAGTTTTAATTCAGAGGTAAAAACTACATAAAATATTTTATTTGTCAATTTTCTGCTGCTGTGATAAATACCTAAGATTATCAATAAGAGACATACTGTTGAGTGTCCAGTCCATAATATCAGCCCCATTGCTTTTGGGTCTGTAATAAAGAAGCACATCATGGCAGGTACAAGGTCAAGCAAGATCAATTCACTACAGGGCCTAATACAACCTAGAGAAAGGGGAAAGAGCTGGGTTCTACAGCCCTACTCAAGGTAGTGTCTTTGATGTCTTATGGATATCCCAATACACTCCACTTTTAAAGCTTCCACACTTTATCAGTTGAGACTAAGCCTTTAAACATAGAGATATTTCCCCAAACCATAAAAGATTCATGAGTTAAAGCAACTCAAACTGTAAACTATATAGTCTATAAACTATTGCAAACAGGCACCTTTTGTTGAAATCTACCAGCCTGAGTAGTCATAGACCTTGTAAATAGGCAGCCTTGGCTGATAGTACCAACTTAGATAAGGACAAGTGAAGCATAGGCAGAGTCATAGTGACCTGACCCCTGAACCTTCACCCAGCTGATACCCTGTTCTGAAAGATATCTGTACTCCTCCTGAACACCTATACTCCTGTGTCATCCTCTTCCCCACATCCTGCATTTTCATGTTTATAACCCCTGTGTTAAAAAGTAAAAATTATGATTTGATAGTAATAAAAAAAAGACAAAAAAAAGAAATGAAAAGAAAAGAAATGACACACAGTGTCCCCCTGGCTCTGCTGACTTAGCTTCTGACAATCCATGTTCTTGTTCTCAGAAATACTTTGAATTATAAAATGTTATTGTGATTTTTGTTAGTATGCTGGGTAAAATAATTTTTATTGATTTCATTTTAAATTTCAAAGTTTGTAGTGAGTTAAAATGTCCTTCAACATAATTATAGGTCATATTTATTTTCATATTGTAAAATGCAAGTTAATCTGTTGAACATTTTTTAAAAAATGGATTCCTTTTTGAGAATTTCATATATGAGCACTGTATTTACATAATTTTTTCTTTCTCTCCTTCCTCCCACTCTTTCCAACCCCCAATACTGTTCAAATACATCTTATTTGATTATTGTTCATATATGTATGTATATATGTATACATGCATAAGTATGTATGTATATACAAATACTGATAAATAAAGTGTTTTGGGGAAAAAAAAAAAAGCAACTCTAGCAATATTTACCAGTTGTCTTTGACCATTGATTTATGCCCTGATTAAAACAAAACACTAGCAACAAAATCATGGTCCTCTAGAAGTAATGTAATAAGAATACATTTCAAATCATTATCTTTTTTGAAAGATTGATTGGAAAAACTATTCCTTACAAAAATCAAAATTCAGGACTAGCTACTACTGTGAGAACAGGACCAAGAATGGGGTGAGAAGTAACAGAGTTATGTGAAAAATCCCAAGAAATCAGACTCTAGAGGTCACCATCAATGTGCAGATCTGAGTTTATTGCATAAATATCAGTGTTTGAGACAATCCCAAGCCCCTAAATCCTCAGCCAATTGTATTTCACTGCACTGTCATGGTGCCCCAATAAAGACCTGGCTGATGAGGCAACTCAGAAGGAGGAGATAGGGAGCATCATCATGTATTAGGAATTTCATGAAAACAGGGAAAGCAGTTACGCCCTGGCCTCGCTTTTTTTTTTTTTTGGCTATCTCATTGGTGTTCCAGGAGCCATCTTAGATAACATGCTGAGTAAGGCAGATCAGGACCCTTTGAGGACCAGAGCAGTATATGGTGCCTTGCTCTCCATCCCACTTTTTTTCCACAAGGTTGACTCCCACATCCTCCACATATTATAAATATTTAGTTAACTTGAATTTGCTAGTTCTTCAGTATGAAACTAAAACTCAGAAGACGTCAATGGTTATGGCACTTATTATTTCAGACTGTTACCGCATGTCTTCTCCCTGACTATTTCTGAATGGCCTGTTGGATTACAGCATGCTATGCATAATCCTGGGGACTAAAGACTGAGGTTCAGAAAGATGACTATAAAGTGCCTGAAATCAGGCAGCCAACCATAGATTATTTTGGGCATGACATGATGCAAAGGAAAAGAAATTTACCCTTGGTGTCTATCATTTATCCAAGAATGGTTCTGATTTATCCAGAAGAGTGCTGATCTATTTTGGTCTGATATCTACAATAAACAATGTCCTCTCTGTTTGATGAGCAGGTTGGTAAATACAATATAGAAAGGGAATGGAGAGCTAACCACTATATCTTATGCACACACAGACATTATTCTGAGTCAGAGGCATGGATGGGTCACAAAAGAAAAAATGGAACATGCTACATTAAAGCAGTGCTTTCTGCTGAGCTTGTAGGTTAGTACATTGGAGTTCAAAAATACAGTAAGATTGAGCACAGTGTTTTTCTTAAAGGCCAGTTAATTTTAAAAAGACTGAGTATACAATATGTAATCAGAATGAGTACATACTTACGAATGATCTCATAGCACATTATTACCTTGGTTACAGGCTAGATAAAAGGCCTATTTAAAAGCAAGCTACTGGCAGCATTTCTCAAAAATAATAAAGTCATTCCCACAGACTTTTTCTACACCCTAATATTATAAGAATTGTGCAATAACCAGAAAAAATAGAACAGAGATTAGATTTTTTTATTTTAACATGTATCAAACACTATTAAATGATCACATACTTTACTTTTTCTAAACCTAATAACAGTACTGGAATAAACATGTATTGTTTTTAGCACTGATTTCTGTTGAATAATCCAAAATATACACATCAATAAAAATTGATAGTTTCAATCTGCTTTATCAGATGAAAATGTGGACATTTCTTTCTTTTTCTATGAATCGTTCAGCACTCACATGTGCTCACTTCTAGAATATCTAGGGTTGCATTCTTATGCCATGTATATTTGTGTTTCCTCTTTAGAACTATTTAAGAACCTCTGGCTGGTGTACTTATGTCTTTGGTTCTTGTGTATTCTGTGGGGTATTCTATCATCTTTTTTTTTCTTTTAAATTCTTTAACTGAATAAAAATGAAAATACAACATACCCAAATCTATGGGATACAATAAAAGCAACACTAAGAGGGAATTTTATAGTTTTATGTGTTCTAATGCTCTACATTTAGAAATCAGAGAATCTCAAATAAATAGCCTTAGAAAAACATATGAACTAACACGACAAAATTAGTAGGTGGGAAAATATCAAAACAAATTAATATAATGGAAATGAAAGAAAAAAATACAAAGAATCAGTGAAACCAAAGAATGGCTTGTTAAAAATATGAACAAGATCAGCAAACCTTTACCAAACAATCAAAAAAATTTACCAAACAATCAAAAAAACAAAAATGATAAAAATTAGAGGTAAAAATGGATTTTATGTACCCCAAAACCATGTATTCCACTAACAGGAAAAAATGAAAGAAACATGAATTTATACATGCATGAAATGCATAATTTAAATGGAACTATTTAAGTTCAAGCAGTAAGATCAAAGCATTGATTTAAAGATGTGCCTAATAATGTCCAGGTCAAGACAGACTCACAGCTAAATTCCAACAGATCTTCTAAAAAGGAATCTACATCACTGCTGCTCAAACTATTTCATAAAATAAAAAAAGACTCAATATTACGCAGCTCATCATAAAGCCAGAGTATCTTCATGCCATGTCAGATAAAAAAACAACAAAAGAAGAGATTATAGAACAACCTCCCTGATGAATCTACATGCAAAATTTTTCAATAAAACACTTTCAAATATAGTTTAATAGCACATCAAAAAAGATTCACTGTCATCAAGTATGCTTTATTCAAGAGATGCCAGAATGACCCAATATACACAAATCAATAAATGTAATTGATCACATAAATGGACTCAAGACAAACAAAAATGGATTCAAGAAATTATATAAAGATCTCTGGTGGAGCAAGTACTTTTGACAAAATTCAACATCACTTCCTGATTTAAAAAAAAAAGTCTATGAAAATTGGGAATATAAGGAACATATTGAAGCATAATAAAAGCTATATGTGACAAACATCCAATATTATGGGAGAAATCCAAATCATTTACACTAGGGACATTCAGGAACAAGGCCAGAGTGTCCATTTTCTCCACTTTTTTATTGGATATTTTATTTATTTACAATACAGATGTCATCCCCTTTCTCCATTTCCTCTCCCTAGAACCCCCATTTTATACCCCCTCTTCCTTTATAATTGTATACCATTTGATTACATGCATGTATTAAGGTCAGTTCTAGGTTGAGGGTCTAGCAATACAATAGATGCAAATAGTCAAGGAACAAGCAATACAACAAACACAAATAGTCAAAGAAAAAGCAAGACATTAAACCCAATTATGTGGACACTCCCATGATCACTGTTTCAAAAGGCTTATCAGGATAACCTAAGTATCTGAGCCTACTTCCCCATCCTAACCAAAGATCATTTTCATGTCTGAAGCCTACTTCCTTGTTCTAGCCTAAAATTTAGATTCCTGTCTAAAATTACTTCTTTGTTCTAGCCTAATATTTAGATTGCTGCCTGAGATTACTTCTTTGTTGTAGCCTAAAACTTAGATTCCTACCTGAAATTACTTCTTTGTTCTACCCTAATGTCAGATTCCTGCCCAAATCCAACTTCCTTGTCCTTGGCCAGTGTCATATTCCTGCCAAGCTGCCCATTTTCTTGTCCTTGGCCCATATCAGATTTTTGCCAAACAGCCCCAATGGCTCTCTACCTCCCCCCCTTTCCCCTTTTTATTTTGTTAACAAGACTGAGCCTGTCTTAGGTCATTCTGACAAGAAAGCCTTCCTTACCCATCACAGAAAATGCATTATCAAAGGCAATGCACTTATATCTTAGGTTGATAAGGCTCTGTGCAGCATCTTACCCATCCTTGGCTTGTCAGCCTGTTAATTTAATAACTCTGTCTGGAGGTTCATTTTCAGGTTCAAGCCATGTACTCTGGCTGACAACATGTTGACAACATGTTGATGTTGTTAAAGATAAGCTTTAACACGATGAGCAGGAATAAAAATATTCCCAGGACAAGAAGGGCTAGCATGATCAAGCTATATATACCATTTCTGAGGTTTGACCAAAATGGAAATACTAACCTCAGGGTAATTTTATCAGCATTATCTGCAGCATCAAAGCACAACAGAGCATTGTTCTTTTGTTTTTGTTTTTTGTTTTTTGTTTTTTTGGTTTTTTTTTTGTTTTGTTTTGTTTTGTTTTTTGAGACAGGGTTTCTCTGTGTAGTCCTGGCTGTCCTGGAACTCACTCTGTGGACCAGGCTAGCCTCGAACTCAGAAATCCGCCTGCCTCTGCCTCCTGAGTGCTGGGATTAAAGGCGTGTGCCACCACCGCCTGGCCAGAGCATTGTTCTTTAAATTCATAATCTCACTATGCAAAGTTAATACACCCAGAGAGTTTTTAGGATTATGACAAATATCCTACAGGTGTCTTTAAACTTTTTTCTATTATAATGACAATCATTGTGAATTTCAAAAGTAACACTACTTCTATTATATTTGTCATGACACTTAGAATGGCTCCTAACTCTTGAACTATGAACCCCCTTCATATAATTTGAATGGGTTATAAAGCATCATCCATTGTTCCAGATACCTATAAAAGTCCTTTGTATACTCAATACGTTAGTAACATTTTTTGCTAGATGGTTAACAAAAATAATTGTCTTAACTCCTTGTGTTAATGCTATTGCAGAAGCAGTGGTGCTAGCAATTAATGGAATGAAAGCTGTTATACTAGCAATAATCAAGCCTGCTACCCTCTTGCTTCTGCTTAAAGCCTAAGTATTCTATCATCTTATAGGATCCCATTGAGCATCTCTAGGTTCCAAAGACCCCAGCATTCAGGAAATAATTACTCAGTCCTTGGTGGCACAGTTGATACTGCCTTCACAAAATCACAACTACTTAGTTTGCATTCACATGTTTAGTCATAGATCCTAAGACAGCATGCTTGCAAAACTTGAATCAACAAAGGTTCAGATTTGTCTGCCCACTGTGTCAGAATCATTTCTTCATGGGTCTCCAAATGAAGTACAATACAGAGCATGCTTTCATCCATGGTCTGTTGCCCTCCAAGGCCTTGATGCCTTTTGTCACTAAACAGCATCTGACATTTACCATTTCAACAAGTGGAAAGGTTTTTATCTAATGCTGAAACATACAAGAAAAACAGAAGAATCTTGGTATGTATAAAGTTCCTCAAAGAATGTATTATTCTTAATATCATCTTTTTAAGTTCAGTTACCATTAGAAATAGTATTACAATGGTCATCTCCAGTAGCACACATGTTGTCTATTGGTGTATGTCTCCAGTTAGATAACCATAAGTACTGTAGGAGTAGCAGAATTTCTCTCATAGCTATACACATTTTCTTCAAGTAATAGAAAAAAAATCCTGGCACAATTTTCAGAATTCTGTCTCACCAGACATCAAGTAAGATTCATCCTTTGAACCACATTGTCAAGCACATCATTGCTATCCATTGCCTGAAATGTAATTAAAAAAAAACAGTGTGGATTGAAAACTAAACTACGCATTTTTTAAACTACTGACATTGAACAGAAGTAAAACATCTAAATAATTGCAGAAGATCTTACTAACTAGACTTCCCTGTGGAAGTCACAGCCCCATAAATATCTTGATTCTATCAACATATGGCTAGTGATATTAGACTTCATGCTACAGATGGTATATTTGCTTGAGACAACATGATGAACAAGATTAAAAATATACAAATACCTCCAAAGCATAGCAACAAAAGAATTCATTCCAAACTGCAGAAATTAGATTAAAACTATTGAGTGAGGCCACAAGCCCATATATATATATATATATATATATATATATATATATATATATATATATATATATATATTGTATTTTGATACTAATTCCCCTTTCCTGTGAAGGGCTGCAGAGGAGGTGTGATTTCTAGTGAACCTTCTGCCGGTCTTAATTTGTAAAATAAAGGCCAGAGCCAGTGATCGGGCAGAGAAAGAGGAGGTGGAGATACAAAGGTTGGTGGGAAGAGAGCAGGGGAGATGATGACTGAAGGATGACTGGAGGATGACTGGAGGAAGACAGTGGAGGAGGAATATGAAGGATACAACGAAGATGACGACTGGAGAGAGAAGAGAGAGAAGAGAGAGAGGACGATGGGGGAGAAGAGAGGAGAGAGAAGACTACAGAGGACATTAAAGGAAGATGACTGGGAAGCAGGAGGTAGAAGGACAAACGCAGGGTCTGGAAAACATTCAAGTTATAAGGGTATTATAGTTGGGGAACAGAGTAGTGTAGGGGTATCTGCCCAATCTAGACTTACAGAATATATTCATAATTACTGAATTGTGTTTTCATTGATCAGTCCTATTTGGGTTGGAGATTTAAATATCCCCTACTACATATGTATGTATGTATGTATGTATGTATGTATGTGTATGTGTATATGTCTATTTCTGTGGGGAAAATATTAAACCTTTTAAGAAATTTTCAACCATCAATGGGAGGGGAGGCCCTTGGTCTTGTGGAGGCTGGAGGCCATAGCATAGCACAATAATAGAGGGGTGAGGCTGGAATGGGTAACTGGGTGGGGAAGCACCCTCTTAAATGCAAAGGGAAGGAGGATGGGATAGAGAATTTGTGGAGGGGGAACTGGGAAAGGGGACAATGTTTGAAATGTAAATTAAAAAAAATGACCAATTAAAAAAATCTTACTTCTTCAGGGATCATGGTTGAATATGTATATACTTTCTTTTGATTTATCTAAACTGTGATAAGGAAGCACATTATGACAGGACTACATGATAGAGAATGAACAATTCACTACAGGACCTGATACAACCTAGAGAAAGAGGAAAGAGCTGAGTTCTACTACCCTTCTCAAAGCCATGTCTTTGATGGCTTAAGGACTACCCCATAAAAAAATATAGCTTAAAACAAAAATATTGCAGTTTGTTATAAAAATATGAACCAGGAGGACAAGGAAATGGATGGGGCATAAGCACCAACTGGAACACTGAAAGCATAAGAAAAACAGGAGTCTTGAGAGGCAAATTAATCTCAGATGAACAGAAGAGAAGAGCATCTTTCTCATTTAGACCATAGATTAATAATCCTGGTGTTGATTGCACTAGGTACTTTTGGAAGGTGGATGAAGAGGATCTGGCTAAAGCAGCAAAGATAAGCTGAACTACAATTAACAGATACTTCCCACACATCCCCTCACCTCAAAGCAGAGAGGCTGGGTGAACCTTAGCACTCCCCAAAAGCTAGAAGTAAAGCAATTTTCAGGATGGGGGGCACTGGACACTGGTCAAGGGTCGGAGGTCTTTGCTAGTCATTATTTTGGTAGAGTTCATGTAGACTTCATAACCTGATAGTTTCACTTCCAGGGACTCACAAGTGGGTGTGAACAACCCACTGAATAACATGTTTGGGAAGATTCATGGGAATATTATTTGTCATAATCAAGAACTGGAAATGCCCTAAGGTCTCATTAGTAGAAGAACAACCTGATTATGACATATTTGCAAGTAAAACCTTGCAAAGTCAAATGGAAAAGTCTGACCCAAAGGTTGCTCGTAAGTTTTTAATGATAAAGATTTCCCCTTCCCCAAAATAACAAGCAAATAAAAACAAGAAACCAAAACTCAATAACATACCGAGAACACAGGAGGCAGAGGCAGGAGGACCAGATTCTCAGTTCAAAGTTATCCTCAGCTACATAATAGGTTTTCAAGTACAGCCTGAAGGACATAATACCAAGTTTCCAAAAAATCATAAGTAATACTTGACAAAAAATTCCCAGCCTACAATAAAATTAATATCCATGGATTCAAGCATATGTATTTTCTATATTAAATAATATTAAGATTGACAAAAGCTGTATTGTGTGAAGGATTGCCCACACAGGCTCTGGCTGAATGCTTTAGGAGTTAAAGCAGAGGATTTTCCAGATCCTCGTGGACTGTTCTAACAGGGTGTCAGGTTCTGAGAAATGGCCTAATTAAATCAGCATTAAATAAAATAAGAACGTCTGTGACTCTCAAGACACTATGTACCCTTAATGAGGCAGATTGTGGCTGAACCTACAAAAGGAAGTGCATCTTCTAGGATGTAGATGTAACAGGAAAAGTGGAGGTTGAGATCCATGGTAAGAGGAGTATGGTGAAAGTGAGGAAGCATTTGGGAAGTTTGAGGATTTCCCCTCAGAATAGATGAAACTTCAGAGGTGGTAAATTTCCCTCGCTTCTAAAGTCATTTCCTCAAACTAAAACCCTCTTTCTCATTTTATATTTACCCTAAAATGCTGTGACTATATAACTTTCCAAATGTCATTTTACAAAGAAAACAACTGTGGTCAATAACAGATACACAGTAAGTCTACTGTATTTATTTGAAATAACATTAGTAAAGCCTCAAAATATCAAATGTACAAATTTCAAGGTCACTTTGTCTGAATTAACTTTCCAGGGCTGCTCACCAGACAAAACAGGTGCAGGAGTTAATGAACCAGGACACACTTCTGTTGCTGTATCAAAATGTCTCACATAGCAGCTTAAGAAAGGAGTGAGTAATGTAGGCCTATGGTTTCAGAATGTCCCTGTTGGTTCTGGGTTTGTGGTAAGCTGATTATCATGGCAGCTCTTTATGACAGCCATAGTGCAGAAATTTTTAACAAGAAAGGGCCAAGGTCAGCAAAACCTTTCTACCTGAGCTTGGTTACTGAGAATTCAACCATCATTGGGTTGTATTCCTTATATCTTTTCATCTTTCTGTTGAGTAAGTGTTCAAAATAAAAGTCCTCCTCCAACAGAAGCGCACGTGATGTGCCTGACAATGCTCTATTGCATACATTAAGCAAACTTGAGTAGTTTTTCTCAAAACTACAATCTTAAAACAAGTTAATAATCTGAAAGAAAATTTTCAAACCTACTGCTAAGAATCATCATTTGGTTAACTAGAAGAAAGTTTTAAATATTTATGTTCTGACCACAGAAAATATTATAAAATTGTTTTTCTATATGAGGTAGAAGACAGTGTTTGTAGACATATAAACCTCATAAGGATTTTAAGCAACTGAAACGCTGCTTTGTCTTTATGTGCTTTGTTGTATTTTAAAATTATTAAGTTTCAATAATTTTATTTTATTGTGATCTATTTTTAATATAACAGTCCTCATAAAATCTTAAATTATTTTTCCTTTTAAGATTTTTTTTATGTGAATAACTGTATGAGTGAAAGCCATGTGTGTGTGGGTAGACATAGTGGCTAGAACAGGGTGCTGGATCTTCTGGAGCTGGATGTACAGGTGGTTGGGACCTATGCAAAGTGGTTGCTGGGAACTAAACTGAGGTCCTCTGAGAAATGAGGGAAATCTCTTAACCACTGGACCATTTCTTCATGATCTTGAATTATTTTCCTTAAGTAAGGTTTTGAAAATTGTCTAAGTGTCAGCCCAAGAAAACATAATCTTACCCTGAGGTTGTAGGAATTTTAAAATTATTGATTGATTGTGGTGACAACAGAGCTCAGGGGCCTTTTGAATGTTAGTTAATCATGTTTCCAGCTCCACCTTTTCCTCTCCTTTTTATCTGTTTTTTGTTCATTGTTTTGTGTCTAAGATGAGTTATTCCAATGTTGCTTATGCGGGTCTCAATTTGTTGAGCTCAAATAGCCTCCTATTTATTCCTGAAAACTGGTTGGAAGTTACCAGGCCTGACTGAGTTCATTTGTAATAACTGCATGTTGCTTCAGGTTTCTTTACTTCCTCCTACTGGTGTTGGGAAATTCTGACCTCATAGGAAATTGATCACTTAATGCAAACTTGGGTTGGCTCAGGTTTGTTTGTCCAATTTTCATGTTCTCTTCAATGTAGGATTTGTAGTGATTTATTTTTATTTTTTATTTTTGGTTTGGCTCCAGATACTTGCTATCTGTATCTCCTTCTTATCTTTTTTTTCATCACATATCCCATATTTGTCAATTTTATGACTTTTCTCCCAGCTTTTGAAACATCATGTAACTTTTGGCTTTGGTGTTGTCTCCTGTTGCTTTCTGTCTCAGCCTCTAACAGCATCTCTGTTCTTCTTCCCTTGGTTGCCTTTGGCTTTAAATTGCTGGTTTCCCTTTTGAAATGGATACTTAAATCATAACTTTTTAGTCATTCTCCTTTCTGAGGTGTGTCTTTGTTGAGATAAATGGGTTAGATAGCAATGATAAAAAACTTCCCCAGAAAAAGGGGACCAACGATAGAAATCTTAGAAATGATAAAAAAAAAAAAAAAAAAGAAGACTGTTGTTGTTTTGGAGTATGCCACTTGAACACCCTCTGAACTAATAACTTAAAAGGAATCATCCCACACCTGACTCCTTTCAGTTGCTGAGAAGAGCATTGTTTGCTTACTACCTGTGCAGAGTAATACCAATTAAATTGTGTGTGTGTGTGTCTGTGTGTGTCTCTCTGTGTGTGTACTTATCTATAAAATTCTAAAACTAAAACTAGAAAACAAAACAATCCACCAAATTTTAAGGTTAAAAAAAAGAAAAAAAAAGAAAACACCACACATATAAAAAAGGGATAATAACGTAATCAAAACAGTTCCCTAGGATTAAAGGATGTTAATTGATGAATTAGACTAAGATAAGCAGGCATTAAGTCATATAATGAAAATTCAAAGCACTGTGTTAGCCACGACAAAACAAAAAAGTCATAAACAAAGCAAGTTGAAAGCAAGGGGAAGGAAGAGGGCAAGAAAGGACAGGGTGAAGTTAAAAATCTTTCATTTAAAGAATAAGTGTAAATAAAATTTCTTGTAGGATAATGATTAGATAAAGACACTTTGATCTGTGCCCTGACCGCCCTGAATGCTCCCAGTCTAGTCTAAAACCACTTTAGACACCCTCAATAACCTGAAATAAATTTCTATTTGTAGATAAATTAATATATTCTCAGATATGCAATATATCAAAAAATGTATTCTTTACACTACTTATAAACAATTCATTCAAGGTCATCTCACCAAAAGGTGAGTAAAATTTTAGGGAAAGTGACTATACATAATAATAGATAAAGATAAGAGCAAAATTTAGAAAATAAAATTTTTTTAGATATATATTCTTTTATAATAGGAAATCAATATAGGCTTTATTAATTTTTCATCAGGCTATGTACTACTTTATGTAACTTCATATTGTATAAAAGGGTGTTTTTCCCCTAGAAGATCCCATTTTTTCAAGCAGTCTTTGACTCCATTTTGAGTTAGAAGGATGGCTGCAGTCCCTGTGTAGACCAGAAATTGTACCATCTGTGAGGCACTGCAATCTAGCACAGACTGATAAATGTCTTATTCTAGGGGATAGTGAAAAAGCCACCCTCTACGTTTATTGAAATGAATTAAATCTTGTGGCACATGGGTAGGTTGAACTATTAGCAGGAAAACCAGAAATTATTATATATACAAAACAGACGGCTTGTCAGTAGGTACAAAATTTGTGGGTTGTCCTGTCCTCTGGAACCCCCAATATACTTGCTTTTCTCAGATCTCCTTTAACCTATGCAGGTATTTCCCTACAAAGTAAACTTTCTGCCTTCTCAATATGTTCTCACCCCAAACATGCTACTGGTTCTGATGGTTCATTTAATAAATATTTATTAGATGCCTAGCATGGCCACTGTTTAGCAGCCAAGATCTGGGATGGTCCCTAGTTCTATAAACATGATGAAGATCCAGAGTAAACTCATCATTGGACATCTCTAATGGCTTTGTGAATGCTAATTTCCAGGCTACAGAAAACCCTGCTTAAAGCTCACGTTATCTGAGGCTTTAGCTCTGTCTTCCCTCCATCTGTTCTTTACAGTGGGCTTCGACCTCTCTTTAATGTTCCTGTGTAATTATGACTTTATTATTCCCTTACTTTTTTATGTGAAAATAAGTACACATATGTGAATGAGTAAATAAATTCTGGATTGACATTATCTATTTGGATATGATAGTCATGTAGCAATATGAAAAATTATATTTTTTATCATTTGACACTTTAGACAAACTTCCTAGAGTGTAAATTTTCCTTCTTTGTGAAACTGAGTATCAATATTTACCTCAGTTTTGTTGAATTTCAGAAAATCTTTTATTCAGTCTTATTATTTTTCAAATGTACATGTGTTGCTTAATAACAATATATTTTTAAGAACTGCATTGTTCACAAACTTTGATTGAATACAGTAGATGTGGCAGTTACACAAATTAAGTCATCTATGTTTAAGTTATTTGAATGAGACTATTGTCTGCTGTCATACATGCTGGCTCTTGTTAACTGAATCAAGGTTAGGTGGCACGTGACTTCAGTAATTGACATTTACAGAATACTTATGTGGCAGACTCTTTCTACATACATTAACACATTAAGTTCTTTGTTCTTCAAAGAGATCCCAGACTGCTTATATTATCATTAATCCTATTTAATGAAGGATGAAATTGGGCTTTAAGAGATTAAATAGCTTGCCTAATGTCATAGTGCTTGCCAAATCCTAAACCAGGCAATCTAGCTCCAGTCTCAACCTTGCTATCCCTCTTATGATAATTTTACTAAAAATATATTTCATTAGAGGTCAATGTTAAATTATCTAAACTACCCAATCCAATAGTTAATCCCAATTATATCAATAGAACTGGTCGTGACATAATAATTGATTCTAATTTTCTTACATTTTATGAATATGTTGTTTTGACTTAAAAGTGAGAAATACCATTAAAACTTAGAAAAGGAATATCAGAATTCAAAATGTTTAAGTGGTTGAATTTTTCTTACAACATTATAATCTAAGAAAGTCAATAAAAGTAAAGCTATTTATACTCCAACTACTTATTTTTGATGCATAGTCACTCTTTGCTGTTGCCATTTTCCTTGCAAAACCTTCTTATTTCAAAAGTAGCTTTCCCATAAAGTATGAGTAATAAGGGCTGTGTTCAGCAATCATAAGATTACATGCTGTCTGGAAATTCAGGATCCCTGCCTTTCACCCTCTGCCCATTACTGTTCATCATAAAGGAAGAACTATAATTAAAATTTGAATCAAGAAAGGATAAGGCAAAGTATAGTCTGAAAGCTAACATCACTATATTGAATTATTTGCAGAAAAGAAATTAAAATAATTATTCTGCATTTTCTAGGCATCTCCATATTGGATGTTGAATAATGTTGAACTCGTGTCTTAAGTTTTGTGTTTTTCTGATCATCACTCCATTGATGCCCTCAGACCCTGGTTTCTAATGGAAACAGTAGCACATCCCCTAGTAGGAATGAAGGGTATGCAGTGTTCCATAGTTTATAGTGTCCTTTTCATTATTTGCCCACCATCTTCAATTTGCAAATTAAAGATAGAAACAGCAAAGAGGTTTACAACATTTTCCGATGTGCACTGTCCCAAATATGCAGTATACATCATAGAAAATAGAAGTCTGTTACTATGATTATGACTTTAACTATATTATTTTAAAAAGCCAAAAATTGATCATGTATTCCAGTTTCTATGTTGGTCATCATTATATTATCTAAGAATAAAGATATTTATTTAGCCGGGCGGTGGTGGTGCACGCCTTTAATCCCAGCACTTGGGAGGCAGAGGCAGGCGGATTTCTGAGTTCAAGGCCAGCCTGGTCTGCAGAGTGAGTTCCAGGACAGCCAGGGCTACACAGAGAAACCCTGTCTCAGAAAACAAAAAACAAACAAACAAACAAACAAACAAAGATATTTATTTAAACCTGTGACTCAGAGCTGTCCCACCTGATAAGATTGGTGTCTCCATATATTAAATGTTATCTTTCATCTATATTTTGGAGAACAACTTAATGAATGAAGAGAAGAAGAATGAAGACTGCATTTCTGTGTCTTTTACTCATTAAATATACTCATGAATGACTGTGCAGAGCCCTAGCCTCTTGTGTCAGGTGGAAATCAACACATTGGAAAGTGATATGAGAAGGTGGTTACTCTGAAGTTAGTAATTCAGAGTGAACAATGCACTCACGCCTACTCATGCATAACATGACAAAACAAGCACAAACTAGATTCTGTATTTTGAGAATAGAGACCATGTTAAAAATGCTGAAATCTGCATGAAACATTTTTCACAACTTGTGCAAAGCTGTATTTTACAACTTACAAAATAGTTATAAGTAGATGAGTCAGAGATCAAAAGAGAAGCCACTTACCCCTTTGATCTGAAGCTGTCTCTAGCTCTATGCTTCAGTATTCTGTTACTCATTCTTTTGCTCAAAATGGCGTTAATATGCCCTGCCTATAATTTTTTTAATGTCTAGAAGTGGGCATGGCTTAATAATTGAGCAAGATATGAATTATTCTTGGGCCATAATTACACTGCTAAATGTCTTGAGAGATCTCAGAATATACTTTTAAAATACATTTTTAAATGACTGTGGAATCCATCTTCATGGAAACAGGGAGTCTTGATTCACTCAGCTATCTGATGCATCCTTCCATTGCATGAAAGTCACTACCATTATCATGTTTCTCTTTGACTAGCTCCATGCCCATTGTTATCTCTAAGGAGCCTTCAAATGAGAAACAGAGATTTTTGACAATACACTTTGTGAGCTGGTTGACTACTAATATGTCGTGTGACAGTGACTGGATCATTTCTTTCCTTGTCTTACTATAATGTGTTCTCTGTTTTCACTTAGAGCCAAGGTCTATTTCTTGTTTTTTGCACCAGTATTTCCAGAATGACTATTCTTATGTTGACTTTGTAAAGATCTTTGATAAAATTCTACTCGCCTTTGTGATAAAAGTCCTGGAGAAGTTAGAGACACAATGGACATACCAATAGCAAAGGCAATTAACAGTAAACTCCTAGCTCAAGTCAGCTTAAATGTAGAGGAATTCATAGCAGTTTCACTAAAGTAAAGAATAAGGGAAGGTTGTCTTTATATCTATTCAATATATAGTACATGAAGTCTTAGCTAGATCAATAAGACAACTGAAAAATTTCAATAGAAAACATTATAAAGGAAGAAGTCTAAATACTTATTTTCAGATTATCAGTTCTATCAGGAAACACCAGCAGTCGATAAACACTTTCAGCAAAGTAGCTAGATATAAAATTAACTCGCAAAACCCAGTAGCCTTCTTATATAAAAATGACAAATGAGCTGAAAAAGAAATCTGGGAAACAATGCCTTTCATAATATTCTCAAATACTATAAAAAATATCTTGGGGTAACTCTAACCAAGCAAATAAAAGACTTGTATGATTAAAAACTTTAAGACATTGAAGAGGATATCAGAAGATTAAAAAGATTCCCCATGCTCATGTATTCATAGAATTATTATAGTAAAAGTAGGCATCCTACCCAAAGTAATCTATAGATTCAATGGAATACCCAACCAAAAATCAAAACAATTCTTCAATAATCTTGAAAAAACAATTTTCACCTTCATATGGAAACACAAAATAAAACCAGGATAGCTAAAACAATCTTAAATAATAAAAGAACTTCAGGAATTATTCCCATCCTCAATTTCAAATTGTACTACAGAGCTATAATAATATAAACAGTATGGTATTGGCACAAAAATACACATGCCAATAATTGAAATTGAATTGAGGCCAAGACACATACCTAAGGACACTTGATTCTTTATAAAGAAGCTGGAAATGCACCCTGAAAAACAGAAAGTGTCTTCAACAAAGGGTGCCAGTCAGACTAGATGGCTGCTTGTAGAAAAATCCAAATAAATCTATACTTATTACCATGCACAAAATTTAATTTGATATGGTCAAAGACTTAAACCTAAAACTTGATTTCTGAACCGTCTAGAAAAGAAAGTAGATAAATGCCTTGAATTCATTTTTTCACAGGTGTTGGCTTTCTGGACAGACCATTAGCACAAGGACTAAGATCAACAATTAATAAATGGAACTGAGAAGCTTCTGCATGACAAAGGATGCTGTTATTTGTACAAAGTGGCAGCCAACAGAATGAGAAATAATTTTTACCAACTATATATCTCATAGAGGACTAATATTCAAAATAAAGAACTCAAATACTGGATATCAAGAAAACAAATAACCTAATTTTAAAAAGGGGTACAGATCTCAAAAGAGAATTCTCAGAAGAGGAAACCCAAATGGCTACAAAATATTTTTTAAAAATTGTTGAATATCCTTACCCATCAGGTAAATACATACCAAGACTACTTTGAGATTTCATCTTATACCAGTCAGAATGGCTAATATCAATAAAATAAGTGACAGTTCATGCTGGTAAGGGGAATGCTCATCCATTCCTGGTGAGAATGCAAATTTGTACAGCCACTATGAAAATCATTGTGACAGTTCCTCAGGAAGACAGAAACCAATCTACCTCAAGATCTAACTATACTACACTTGGTCATACACCAAAAAGATAACTACATCTTACCATAAGGACACTTGCTCAACCATGTTTATTGCCACTCTTTTTATAGTAGCCAGAAATTGGAAACAATGTAGATGTTCCTTAACTGGAATAAAGAAAATGTAATACATTTATATAATGTTGTATTACTCAGCCATTAAAAAAAGAAAATCATGAAATTCTTAGGTAAATGGATGGAATTAGAAAATAAAAATCATTCCAATGAAAGTACCACAAACCCCATCAACAAATATGGTTATATATGTGCTTATAAGTGGATATTAGCTGTCAATGATAACCAAGCTTCAATCCATAGAACCACAGAGGTTACATATAGTTTAAGAAACTAGGGGGTACATAGATAGAGCTTGTTAGGAAAGTAAGAGAGAACAGATAGTTATGGATTGATGGATGGGTGAAATGGGAAGGTCAAATGTAGAAGAAGAGGAATGAAGGAGATGAGGAAGGAATACCAGGAAAGACAGCTATAATGAAGGTTCATTTGAGCATTAATATGGAATCCTAAGAGAGTAGATACTTCCTAAAATATATGCATACATGAACATGATCTAAGTGAAGTTGTGGAATAATGGTGAGTGCCCACCTCTAATAGTGAAATGAAGTTTTCAGTACCAGGATTGAATTATATCTAGTTGAATTGTTGTCCAAATGGGTGCCATGGGAATCATCAAACTTTTCAGGCTGTTGCCAAGGCTATAGACTCTTATCCACAGACTGACAGCAAGTCCCCATTGATGAAAATAAGACCTACACAGCTTATTGAACATGGAGAAATTGACCTTGTGCCTCCATGGAGCCTTCACCTCTATGCTGTAGTGTCTTTGGTACATACAAAAGGATATCCCCATGCTAGCAAAAGAGAATTGTTAAACACAAATCCAGCCACAAACGTGTGAATCTGCTATGGCATCCTTCCTGCAAAGCTAGGGCAATGGGGTCACAAAGACTGTGGAAGTAACCAGCCAACATCTGACAAAAGACCTACTCTGAGAGTTGAATCCAATACCTGACACTGCTTGGATGACAAAGAGCCTGAGATTAAAGAACCCAGGGACTTATGATTGTAAAACCAAATATTACTGTAAAGAAACAAAGAAAAGAAGAAAAAAAGAAGAAAGAAAGGAAGGAAGGAAAGAAGGATGGAAGGAAGGAAGGAAGGAAGGAAGGAAGGAAGGAAGGAAGGAAGAGAAATCTGTTAATAATTTTAATATTGAAAGAATTTCCTCATTGTTTTGAGTATTGGAGTGTTGCTCACAATAAAATGACCAACTGCAAAGCATATGTTAATGTTTAATCTGGGCAAAGTTCAGAGCAATGTTTAATGCCAACATAATATAGGCTGTATACTTAACTTCTGATTTAAAGTAACAAAGAATTGAATGAATGTTGTTTTATTATATCTCCCACTATAACCAAATATATAATTAAATACATACAAAATAGTATTTTTCTAGCTAGTAGCTATGTAAGCTACTAGTATAATATTTCTATTTTATACTAAGTGTTTCTAAATATGATGTGCATTTTATGCTTATAACACATCTCTTTCTGGATTATGCAGATACCTAGTGGCTGTCATATTGGAAGAAGTAACAGTCAAGAAAGCAACAATATGCGATTCTGGCCCCTTTCTGTCTGTAATATAAATACTTCATCATGGTCAACTTCAAGCAAGCAGACAATGGAAAAGATGCACAAAACCATGATTTCACATATTTGCCTCAGGAAGACACAACAAACATAAAATAAACAGAGACCCAAAGATAGGTGCCAAATAGTTGAGAACTCATGAGCCTGAAATATTTCTTTGCTTTTGTTTTCAGTAGAAGCCACCGAATTTCAAGTTTATGTAAACTAATTTTGAATTATGGCTTTTTAAATAACTGGCCAACAAAATTCCTGGACATATTACATTTAGCTCCCAGGAGCCAGAATAAAGCTACTGTTCCTTGCAAGTAAATTGAATCATCAAAATGGATGTCACAAAACCACGCCAGGGAAGTGAGCAATTTGGCCGAGAGCATCAAAGAACCCCATATTTTATCTCTCTCTCGATCCAGACAGTACAAAGTTGATCAAGTTATAACATTCAGGACAACTGAGTGACAGAAAGGTATTTCTATTTTAAAATGTTTTCCTTGTCATTACAAATGGTGAGTTTATGGAAGACAGTAGCAATGCCTTGAGTTCAGTGAGCACTGTGTTGGATTCTTCATATTGCCACTCTGAGCTGAACAACTGAGCAGGAATCAGTCCTCCCAAAACTATTCACATATTAATGAATGGTAGTTAAAGAGAGAAATTTGCTTCTTTTTAGTTTTCTGTAATAATTGATACAATGCTGCTATTTCCATAGTGTTCCACAAAACACTGCTGTTGGAAACTAGCAATAGCGGTTCTGTTAATTTTTTCTCAGTATGAGAAAACAATAGTAACATTTCTAATAATATAAAAAGATAATATTGACAAAATACACACTATATATACATATATAGTGTGCATTTTGGATATATCCAAGATATAATGATTAATAAACTGGAGTAAATAATGATTTCATGAATATTCATGAGAAAGCCATTAAAGAAAAGAGTTATCCTCCCCCCACACCACCAACCAATAATGTAGATCCGTATAGATAGAGTAATACCAAAGTGAGCTAAGAGGTAAATGTGTGGATAATTTCACACCCAGAAAAAAATAATAACAGAAACTGTAAGTAGCTAAGGATGAGCAAGTGAAGAAGTCAAAGAGCCCTTGTGTCAAGCAGCCTTCTGCCACTGAAATGGATGAATTGATGAATTTGACTCCTCAACTTAATAAGAAAAAAAGTTTTATTTCAGCTCACAATCTTTAACATTCTGTCCTTCAATTGATTGGCCTTGTTGTTTTTGTGCCTGCAAGAAGAAAGGAAATTATGGCTATGATGGAGCAAACTGCTTACAGCGTGGTGATAGAAAGCATAGAGACAGGAGGAAGAAGGGTCTTATTAATACTAACAAGAGTAATAGCCTCCAGTGAGTAGAACACCTTCCAATAGGCCCCATTCATTAAAGTTTCCCTCAATTCCTGATGCTGCCACGTAAGAAATATCCAAAGCTCTTAAGATACTGGCCTTTAGCAGTTTTAGCGTCCCTGATCCAAAATGAAAAATACAACATTCTTGTTACCTTTGGATGTCCTGGCCAAGCTATTATAAAAAGTATTTATTGCTGTGACAAAAACACCACAAGCAAGACAACTTATAAAAGATAGCATTTAATTGGGTTTGTTATTCCAGAGGGTTAGAGTCTATGATGACAGAGTATGATGACCATAACAGGTGAGAGCTTATAATTCAAAGCACAAGCAAGAGACAGAGAAAACAGGCCCTGTAACATATTTCCTTCATCCAAAATCCCAATTATCCCCAAACAGCCACCAACTGAGTACCAAGTACCCAGATGCCTGAGACTTTTGCCTGGCATCTCATTTAAATCTCCACAGCTAGGAAAGACCCATCACCTTGGAAAGCTTCAAAAATGGAACAGACTCAGGACAGGACCAGAGGTGACACAGGAAAGGAGATATGGTGCACAAAAGCTGATCTGAAGGACTGAATTATTCCCAGAGAGTTAACAAAGGGGAATGAACATGATTACAACCACCCAGGAAAAGAAAATATTTCTAAAAAACAAAAATGTAAAAAAATAAATAAATAAAATAAAAAATATCTTATCTTTTAGGTGAGAAGAGAGGTTCCAATTTCTACCATCTGGGTACCAGTCAGGAAAAATGGACCTTTCTAAAGCTAGACCCAAGTGAACAATGGTCCAATGTTTACACAGTTTAAACTTGAAAAAATCAGACTTGTGTGTGATATCTTGCTAAGTTTGCACAAAGGAGAGGTTTTGCAGATATATGTAATAGGACATGATTTAGGATAGCACTTACAGTAAAAAAAGAGAAATAGGGGTGGGGTAGATAGAATTTAATATGAGCTGGTTTCTTGTTCTTTGGAGTTAGGGCACAATGACCTTCTACCATTTGGAGTTGACTCTGGAACCTGGCACCAGATTCTTGCCAGTGTTAAAAAGCAGAGCCTGCCATTTGAGGGTATCAAATTTTATATGTGTCATCCTTCACCTGGACTCAGAAAACTATAAAGTAATTATTCTAAACTCTTTAGCAAAACTTCAAGAGTGAACAATCCAGAACAGGATACCAAGTTCTTCTTAGCAACTCTGTGTCATGCTTGTGAGAACTTGAGAATCAGGATTAATCACAGTCGTCCTTCTGAGAAATGCCTGCAATTTAGAATTAAGGATTTCCTCCTGACCTTGTCACAGACACTGAACTGTAAGACATTGTGATGCCTGGATAATCTTTCCAAATAAAGATAGGAAGCACACTGACCTTTGTGGAGTGTGCACCATCAGCACTGAGATGAGAGAAAATTCTTTGGAAGGCCAGCCAAAGTGGACAGGTGTTCCTGAGCCAGGTCATTAGGAATTTATGCAGTATCTCAACTCTAAGGGTTTTGATGGCGAAAAGTTCAGAAAGCAATAACTCAAAAAATGTTACAACTTATTTCACAGCTTCTAAGTTCTTAAGATACTGCTTCCTTCAAACATTCCTACTTCTCTGTCTTCCTGTGCCAAGGTCGCCATCTTGCCCCTGGCATTTGTACTGACCTAGTCTGGCAGAAGCAGGACAGGCTAAAAATAGCAGCCACAGAGGCAGCCAGGCCCACCCTGCTGCTCTGAGGATGTTTTGGGGTTATATTTTCATTTTTAAAATGACACAAATAAGCTTCACTACAAGTGTATAGAATGGATTTCTGATCCATGTAAACACATAAACTACCTATAAAAATTCACTAGCACATATATGACTATATATAGTAATCTTAAAAAATATAAATAACAAAAAATACTATGCAAAAATCTAGTTCAGTTTCATTCCAAAAAGAAGCATGGTCAAATTTTGCAGTATTTTACCTTAGAGTATAAAAGCATGCATATCTTCTCATCTTCAATAATGTTTTTTAAATTTGTTAATCTGGTAGCGAGAAGGAAAGTATCCTATTTTAATTTTGATTTTCATTTTTCATGGTTAGTGAGTTTGATTTGTAATATGTATTTTTTACACTTAAAGTGTGACTTTTATGAATTCCTTATATATGTTATCCACCAACTATAAAATGAGGCATTTATTCTTTCCAACTGTGTGGTTTCTTCAGGAGCCAAGTCACAGAGTAAGCCAGCATCAGAGCCTGTTCTGTAGTCCATCTTCAAGGCCTTTCAAGCCATTTTTAATGAGTGTCATAATCTCACAATGGCAATTATGTTCTTCTAAGATGACTATTAGAAGATGAATCTTTTTCTCAGTAAAGTGGATTAAATTTTGCTTCATTTCTGCATATATGCTGCTGCTGCTGTGTAAATATTTAATTCAACAGGACATTTTCATGATACTGTGGACTACTCTATGTTGGTCCACTCTTTCTTTCCACATGGCAACATGGATTCTGACCAGGGAGAACTAAAGATGGAATAATGGTTGTGGAACTTCAAAAGAGGATGATATTGCCAGATTCAATAGAAGATAACAATTGTACCACACAAGTATGTTTCTTTTTTCACTTTAATAGGCTTCTTAAAGACACCTGTCCTACTTTAATTCTGTCTGCTGTTCTGTCTTTACACTGTTTCCTTAGGTTTGTTTACTCCTTTTGGTGACTACACCAATGGTAAGGAGTTTGGGAACATAGTATATATTGAAAGTATTTATCATAGCTGATTATATTCTGATGCTGAAATTATATTCTTTATTAACTGCTTCCTGGAATGTTCCCTCTGAGAATTCACATCTGGAATAAATTCCTGAAACTAACCCTGACTGTTGCATAGGGAACAAACAGGAGCCTGGTTCATCTTATTCTCACTTCATTAATAGTTTCTGAAAAACAAAGAAAATGCTTGAGTGTATTTGTGTGCAGCACATCAGGAGAAATCATAATAAGCTGATAAATTCATATAGTGTAAAGTCCTACTGCTTCCATATATATTTTTAAACCTTATGGGTTTCTCCAAAATAGAAAGAATAAAGTTCAGAGGAACATCCTGCATTTGTTCACAGCACTATTGACAAAGAAAAGATTTTTATATAGTTCTTAGCATACTGTAGATGTCTTAGAGACAGAAGCACAATCATTCTGTGCATTTGCTAGTACTGTTTTATTCTGGTTCACTCACATTTAGGCATTCTCTACTTAAGTCATGATCTTGTGGAAGTATCTTATGCTATCCTTAACTGATCACATAAGCAGAGCTGAATATACAGTTTCTGAGAACAGACAAGGCCCTGAAAGTCATCATTCTGCTCCCAAACCCACACATCTGTGGAAACTGGGGGCAAGAGGGAGGGATACCTCAGATACTGTTGACAAAACTGTTTTCTCCACAAATAGAAACATGTCTTTTAATTCCTAAAATACATGTACATTATTTTGTAAAATGTTCCTTAATTATAATTCTTCCTGTATATTTAAAGATTTTTAAAGTAATGTATATTTCATTGGCCTATTACGATGTTCAAGTTCCCATGCAAACTTGTGGTTACCTCATCCATAGACACATCTAAGTTCTTGGTCCAGTATTGAGGTTGTAAAGTATATAGTTTTCAGTTGATTCAGTTTTATTCAATGAAATATAGAGCTTAATAATTACACATTCATAGTATATCTAGTGATAATTATACACACACACACACACACACACACACACACTGCATGGTTTAAAGTAAGGAAAGCATATATATCTCCTAAAACATTATTTCTTTGTACAGAATGCTTTGTAAATGTGTGTGTCCTCTTGTACAGAGACTGTTCTAATCCATGTCATTCCAGGTTTTACAGTGTGGGCTGATGAAATGAGTACAGAAGAAAATAATTTTAAGTACAAACTCTAGACTTGATAACACTATGTTTTCAGTCCAAATATGCCATTGACATTTACCAATATTTTAAAAATGATGTGGTTGTTATATTCTTGAATGTGAGGTGGATCAGAGTCAAATATCCTATGGTGAAGCCTACCAGCTGTGGAAACTATCTTTTTCATTAGAAAAAATAATATCTTCAGTTTAGAGAATAGTAACTGTCAAGATGAAGAGCTCTTCCATATTCCAGTCATGCTATTGTCAGTATGCAAGTGCTTCTGAGAGGTGGTTCTTGATTGTCCCCTTACAGAGAGCTAAGTAAACAGAGGGTGTGCTTTGCTTCTTTCCCTTTCTTTCTGGGGTGACTGCAGGGACTAATTTGTGAGCATGAGCAAGCACTGGGGAGAAAGCAGTGCATGAAGGCTAGAGGGCATGTTGGTATTGAAGAACACCATGCCATTCTAGTAGCTTTCTATTTTGACAAAGCCATTTAGGAGTCTAACCATTGAATATAATGGCTAAGAACTTTTCAAATTACATCAACAAAATCTGTATTTCTGTAACATGCAGAGTTAGTGATACTTTGTTGGGTGGGGGGAGGAATCTGTGCACTTCAAGTACTTTAAAACTAGGATATATTTCAGATTATGCTTATTAAATGTATGTCTTGTTTGAAAAAATAATGTTCTGGATGATGTCATTATTCTGCTTACATATCTATCATTGACTAGACATTGGTATGAATAGAATATATTTTATCAAATATGGTGATTCCTAGTGCAAATAATAGAATAGCAGTTAACTATGTAACACCAAAATAAATCCTTTTACCTTTCTGAATAAGTGTAGGTAGCCTCATTTTGTGTATGTAAAAAATACTTAATATATATCATCAATCTGGAGATAGCTAAGATTCTTTAGTTTTGCTTTACAAATAAAGATTACTCCCATTGCTTCTCAGCCCAGACATCCTTTTATAAAGAAAATTAATTTTATAATACTTAAAACTTTTTAAATTTTATTTTTATTTTATGTGTATGTGTAAGTACTTCTATGTATGTATGTATGTATGTATGTATGTATGTATGTATGTATGTGTGCCACATGGATGTAGTAGCTGCAGAAACCAGAAAGTTCAGATCCTTAGAACTAGAGTTACAGGCAATTGTAAGCTACCATGTGGATACTGGGAAATGATCTTAGCTTTTCTGCAAGAGCAGCAAGTACTCAACTGCTGAGCCATTCCTCTGGCCCAGTATTCTATATTTAGTTGAATCTATGCTTACATTCTGTCCCAAGCTATAACGTAAGCATAAATGTTTTGCAACCTACTTTTAATAAGGGCTCAATCTCTCCTATAGACCACCACACAGCAGAGGTAGTGGAAGAGAAAAGATATTAGGACAGGGGGAAAGTGGATCTGTTCAGCAGTAGTTCTTTGAGGGTGATCTTGATCTTCTTTGGCAGCAGTTTATTCCATAGCAAACAACAAATACAACGTAGCAGTTGCTTACCAGTCCTCTAGGCAGGGAGACCCCAGGCACAAACCAGAAGCTACATTCCAGTCCTTTCAGCAACTAGACACCAGGCAGTTGTAATTCAATCCCGAAGAAACTTGCAGGCTCACAAACTAGTCTCAGTCAAGGCCACGGAAGCAGCAAGCTGCTACAGGGCCCTCAAAAGCAGTTGCAATGATGACTACAGTAGATCTGAATGCTGGCTTATATTTATTGTTCTTCTCCTGACTTTTATTGTTACCCTTAACCTGATGACATTCATCTTGCCACACTTCTTGTAGTGAGACATCATTTCATGATAATGCTTTATAATGGCTATAATATTGTTTTTAGGGAGTGAAGATGTCAGGCTCTGCTTTCAGATGTGTCTGGTTTTATATGTTTAGTTTTTTAACGGACTTTACTGAAGGCTGCAAGAAATAAGTAATTCCAATATTCTGACATCCTATTGTTACTTAATTTTTTTTTCAGTTCAGTGGTAACATTCTGTATTAGGAATCATGAGTGGTTGAGGTCGGTAGCTCTGAGTACAGATGAATGAGACTGGACATTCTCTAAAATGGTGGTAGAGGGACCTTCTTTATTTCTGCTCTCTATTGCTGTTAAACATTTAAAACAGGCCCATATTATACCTATCTATTTATTGTGTAATTCATGTAACAGCCACTAGAGTCAAAGGTCAAACATGAAAAGTTTTGCAACTATTTTTTTCTTTACCCAGGTGACTTAGTTACATTCCTTGTTGGTGGGATAAAATACTATAAAAATGCAATTTAAAGAAGAAAGGGTTAATTTTGGCTCACTGCTCAAGGGAGACCATCATCAGAGTAGGAGGAGGCAGGGGCTTGAGGCAGCTGGTCACATTTTTTGTCTACAGTCAAAAGCAGGATGATTAATGTATCTGCTAGGTTGGTTCATTCTATTCTTGCATGGAAGGCAGGACCCATGAAAAGATCTTTCCCACATTTAGAGTAGGTCATCCTAACTCAATTTGCCAAATCAAGAAAAGCTTTCCCAGAGGCTAAGCTAACCTAGATAAGCCCTCTCAGGCATGCTCTTTTCCTAGGCCATTCTAGATCCTGACAAGAAGACAATCAGTATAAACCATGATGCCAATCAGGTAAAATAAATAAAATTCTATAATATAAAAGAATAAAAAACTTATAAGCAACTCACCAGCTTTAGTCTCTGCATGAAATTGTTAAGAAATGAAGTGAAGCTAATCTAGACGTTCCCATTCTCACTGAATCAAGTACAGGAATACGGCAACCTCCCAAATATGCTCCAGAATTTGACAATTCTATTTCTGGGCCATTAACAATAGACTTTCCTCTACATTACAAAAGTGTAGCAAATTATATTGTCTTTTAGCATGTGACTATTTTACTTAAAACTTTAGCAATTGACAATTTTGATGACATCAATACCAAATCATAGCAGAAAATATTTCAAACTTCATGGTATCCTGGACTGGTTTTGTTTCAGTTATGATTTAAAAGATTTAAGATTTAAAAGTTGCTAACACTATTTTAATAGAAGCAAACTTTCAACTTTTAGAGTTTGTTTAGTGAACGTTAGAAAATGGACCTTTTAACTCAGGAGTGGGGATAAGGCACTCACCCTGAGGATAAAAGAATATCACATAATTTCATGATCATCTAAGGTATTAGAGGTGGATGTGAATGATGTCACATACATGCTGTGCCTGTCTACTGGAACTTGCGGTTTTATTCAGAACTTATAAGTCCTTCCACAAGTGCCTATCTCAAAGCACTCAAAAGTGCAATGATTTCTATGAATCTGATGAACTGGTTTGTGCATGCCAAAGCAAATGCTCAGGAGTAGAAGGAACTTGAAGAAGCTCCTTAGAAGAAAGGATTCTGTCTGGCCTGATGACTTGAGTTTAATTTCAGGGCATGGCGTATTAGAAGGAAGTAGACTGGGAAGGTGACTGTGTACAACTTGATCTGGCATGAATACAAGGAGTCTAAGTTTGAAACACAAAAACTGCATCCTAAAACTAGTAACACTCGGAGATTTTGGTCTGCTTTGGCATGGAATATCATAGCTGAAGGCAGTAAATAAGATACCACTGCATCCCAGAAAATACTGCAACATGGGAAGCATGCTAGATAGTAGAATGTTGTCTTATTTCTTGACCTTAAGACACTGGAATTGAATCCTTAGGTCTGAGAAAGCAAATTGAAAGAAGACATGCAGTGTTTTGCTTGTGACCACTGAAACACAACTTTAAGAGATGTGCATTGGCATTCATTTTCCCCAGAACACTTCCAAAGTCAAAATGCCATTAGATTATACTAAGACAACAACAAATATTTAGTCCTTGTCCGTTTCTGAGTCTTCCCAGGTGCTAACTGAACTCTAGGCTTTGTCAGTGATGTAATGATTTTCTAAAAAAAAAAAATAATAATAATCTTCTTTCATGTGTTCATCATATTCAGCTTCTATTTTGTTCATGATTTGATAAACATTAGGAACACTTATATCCCAATGAGGTACTCGAAAGAGGCTGTTCCAGGACCTTATAGCCTGCACCTATTCTTGCCCCTCCAGTGCTTTTTAAAGTTGTATGGGTCCATTCAGCTCTCTCACACAGGCTTCTTTAAACTACTGAAAGAAGAAAGTCAATCAGCGTGATGTCTATTCCTAAACGTTTTTGTTTCAACAAATATAACTAACTTCTCATGGGATTACCAGTACTTCCTGTTTACTGGCTTGGAAGAACTTGAAATGATGACACTTGTCTTGTATTTCTGTGGGTTTTCTTTTGCCCATTGAAGCTGAGAATAATCAGAAAGTCAGACAGAAAAAAAGTCTGCATATTCATATTCATCGCAATCTAATAAAATACTCACTGTAAATGCATTCAGAAGCAACTTCCTGTTTGCTAGGTACTTGAAAGGCATTACCTACATTTAGGTTTCTAAAAGAGAGAAACTGTTTCTAGGACTTTTTATTTTAAGGCTATTGTTTGCAGGTGGTTTTTAAGTGTATCTCCATTAGTTCTTACCAGGGCAGTTTAACTGGTTTCCATAGCAACATTCAAAATGAGTGTAAGTGCAATCAACTCAAATGATTACATTAACAGGTAGTTTAGCATTTCTGTTGAGTATGAAGGTTGTTCAATATTTTTAAATCATGAAGCTATAATTTAAATTCCCCTTCTTTAATGGAATTATTGAACCTCAGATATCTTTTGGATGAAATGACTAATGAAACACACTTAGCTTCAAACTTAAAGCTTTCAAAGGTATTAAAAGTGATTCTGGCCATATCTTGCTTCTATAAAGAATATATCGACTGTTCAGTTCTGGGTGGAAGCCGAGAAAACGCACTCACTTCAGATAGGGAAGCTTAAGAATGAAGGCTTTATTTTCTGAGCACTCAGGGAGATGGCCATTTCCAGATCTGAGCCCTGTCCCCTAAGGGAGATTATGCAACATTTTTATAGGATGGGAACACAAAGCAAGGGGTATGGAGTGGGATGTGGCATTGACGGATTGTTTTTTGACACAAGGGGTTAAGCAAGGAAATTAACTTTGATGACTAGGACTTAATTGGGTCACCTGGTTTCAGAGTCCTTGAGTCAACTTTTACAGTCAGGACCCCTCCTTGACTCTTGCTGGGAATTTTAGAAGGATAAGAGAACAAAGTCAAGGACAAGCTGCACTTAGTCAGTTAAGACAAGCAGGACATTTCTCACTTGTGTGCCTTAGTTTAGATAATGGGATAACAGCATCCTACCTCTTTACCTCCTTTACTGGTTAACAGACAAACATCAAACATCTGAAGCAGGATAAGAATTCAGTTTTGATTCTGGCAGCAAGGTGGAACTCTTTCCTGAGATGGCTCAACTCAGGAAACTCCCTCCTAACATTGATGATACTCTCAGCAATTACATAAGAAAGGCATTTTTTATGTCCAATGTCATGAAAGAAGAGATAAGACATGAGGATCTGAAAGAGATGTATTTTTTGCCATCAAAGAGTTGACGTTATTTTCTGTCAGTTAATGGGATATGCACTCAGACTAACGTTCTTTTTGAAAGTTAATTTTTGTTATAATAGCAACCAAATTCAGTATGTCTATTCCCAGTGAAACAACATAAAAGCATAATTGAAACGAATAAGAAATATCCTTGGAGAAGCTCTTTATATTACCAGGGTTTAAGAAGAATAGGCCTTGTAACCAAAACTTTAGTAGTCAGTTCTTCCCATTTAGTATGTGGGCTTCCAGGACTGAACTCAGGCCACATGCTGGGCCACACACATCTTGATTTGCTCGGTCATCTTGATGGCCCACCTTTTCACAGTTCTAATGACTTTTGAGAGCTACAGGTAGATCTTAAGGCTGTGTTTAATCCTCTTTTCCTTCCTTCCTTCTTTTCTTTCTTCCTTCCTTCTTTTCTTCCTTCCTTCCAAGCTATGTCTAATTGATAATCACTCCAAAAGGAAAACTCACCCTCTCCAACAGAGATTTGTCAGAGATACAAACCACTAAAGGCCCAACTCAACTCCATGCCCAGCAGTAGATGTCCAACATAAAACAAACTCACTGTCGGGTTTTTTTTTTTTTTTTTTTTTTTTTTTTTTTAACATAAGGGTTTGACAGAGCAAAAAGAAAGAACTTTAAACCTTCCGGGTCTTTTTCATATATATTATACCTTCTGATTTTGTGTTTTTAGGGGGTTCCTGTGTGTAAGAACAAGTGCATCTTATGCTTTTCTTTGGCTCGTTTTCTTCTGTTCATTTGTTTGTTTTGTTCTAATGCCAATATGGACTTAGGAGGCAAGTAAATGACTGCTGGCGCTGATGGACTCCTATGGACCCATTTAAGAGCAAATAGAATCCACAAGATATCATTTGGCATTGATTTAGCAAAGAACTATTTTTCTCCGTTACTTTTTCTAGAGTTTGTATGAATTATGTGAACAATGTGCCTGAGGAGGAATATTAAGGAACAAGCATGAATTAATGAACAGTAACATAAATAGCAACACAAGCTAGCTGACAGTGAGAAGAATAAATATTAGCAGATAGCAAAGGTTCTGAGTTAGCTCTGGAATTTGAACTTCTAAACACAAGATGTATCTTTAAAATATTCCGTTTTAAATTTTGAATTAATCTTCTTGAACATAGTATTGCATGATACATTTATCCATTCTTTTCGATTTCATTTTTATGAGAAATGCATGAAATTTTAAAATAAGGCAATCAGGATTTTGCCTTTGATGCATGACATTTTTCTGTTTTTCTGCAATGGTGTAGTTGAGGTTATGGACTTTAAACAATATGATTGCATTCTATGGCTCTAAACAGGCCTTGCATGCTGGCCAGTTAACAAACAGATGCATGCTACAGGCATTTGGAAGCAAGAGCTTCCAATCTGTGTTGCATGTTGATAGCATAGTTATAGTTTCCATGATGAGAATCTTTTGGTGTTCTATGTACTAACATGTGACGCGTGCTCATAAAGGAGCAACTATAAACTGAGTACTGTGGACTAGGCTATCAGAGATAAATACTGGAAAGAGAGAGAAGTGGAGAGGAAAGAGCTAGAAATTTTGTGTAAAACCCTTGTAAGTCTTTAGACAAACAGTGAATCCTGCATTTAAGACAACATTGTAAAACCATTGGCACAGAAGAGCCCTGAGGGAGATTTAGGCTGAAGTATAATTTGGGTTCAAACCACATTAGGAAAGGTTGAAATTTTTGTTAATAGAAAATAGGAGCATTTCAGATTTGAAGTAGCTCAAACACCCTGGACATTTTACTGATGATTTTTCTAAAAGCTGCATCTTATGATAATGTCTATTCTATAGTATAAATCATTATTACTTTTTTCCCTCCAGGTAATAAATAAGCACATTCTGATTTGCAGGCTAGTCTGTCTTGTAGCTTCTAGATTCTGAATCTGCAGAATAAATGCAGCTTTAGATAATATATATTTTAATAAACATGTGTGTGCTCTAATAAAGCTTTATTTGTAACATTTGGTAAACATCATTTTACTTATGAGTATAATTTGCTAGGTTCTTCAATAAGAAAAATTATTTAAATATTTTTATTATAAGTAATATTTACGTGTGCGTCATGGTTTGAATGTGCTTGGACCAGGGAGTGACACTATTTGGAAGTGTGGCCCCCAAGGCCACAAATAGGTTTGTTAGTGTGGACATGAGCTTTAAGACCTTCATTCTAGCTGCCTGGAAGTCAGTCTTCCACTAGCAGCCTTCAGATGAAGATGTAGAACTCTCAGCTCCTCCTGCACCATGCCTGCCTGGATACAGCCATGTTCCCTCCTTGATGATAAAGGACTGAACCTCTGAACCTGTAAGCCAGCCCCAATTAAATGTTGTCCTTTATAAGACTTGTCTTGGTCATGGTGTCTGTCCACAGGAGTAAAACTCTAACTAAGATAGTGTGTCTGGAAATATGCACAGGAGTGCAATTGTCCTGGAGGCAAGAAGATGGTATCAAATATTCTGAAGCTAGACTTAGAGGCAACTGGGAGATACTTGATAAGGATGCTGGGAATCAACCTCTGGTCCCCTGCAAGAATGCTAAGTACTCTTAAACACTAAATGGTCTTGGGAAGGTGAAATCTTATCAACTCTCCAATAGAAGGTCTTACACCCATGCATATCCAGGGAACATGAAGTTAATTTGGTGGGTGGTCAGGAGAGAGAGAACACATAAATTTGGAAGTCAAAATATAGGAAGGTAGATAAAAGAGATTGAAGAGGAGAGAATAAGTTGGTGAGTTTGATCAAAACACACTGTACCCATTTATAAAATTTTCAATTAAAAATGAAGATAAAACTAAATAATGATTTGTGCTCCATTGGCAAATTAATTGCCTACAAAATCAAAATTTATGATATCTTTAATGTCCTGTATTTTTAAAAAAAGATGAGATATACAAAGAAGTCTAAAAATAAGACTCATGTACAAGAGAAAACTCAATGGTCAAAAGATGTGTGAAGATAAGTGTTTTAAAATTAAGAAATAAAGCAACCATTTTAAAATAAAAATTTTAATAAAAATCAAGTTTAACTGAGAAGTAAAAAAATTAAAAATTTAGAGATGAAAATAATATAACAGATGTTTAAATTTTACAATATATACTCACAATAAAAAGTAAGTTGGTATCAGGGAAATACAAACTAAACAAAAACAAACAGAGGGAGAAGAAAAACTAAGAGTCAACTGAACGTCTTGACTTGTCCGACTAGTATTTATTCTGTGTTCTAAACATTTAAGACTTATTTTATGCAGTAAATATAACACTTTTTTGTTTTGGTTTTTTATTTTTTTATTGGATATTTTATTTACATTTCAGATGTTATCACCTTTCACCATTTCCCCCCACCCAGAAACTCCCTATCCCACCCCCCTCCTGCTGCTTCTATGAGGATGTGCTCCTACCTACCCACACACTCCCACCTCCCTGCCCTCAAATTCCCCCACATTGGGACATTCAGCCTTCACAGGACCAAGGACTTCCTCTCCCACCTATGCACGACAAGACCATCCTCCGCTACATATACAGCTAGAGCCATGAGTCTCTCCCGGTATTCTTCTGGTGATAGTCGCCTCTGCTAATTTCACAATCAGGTTATATGAGTTTGCAGATATCACTATTGTTAATAGACTGAGTCTTCTAGGTGTATGTCCCCAGTGGCATAGCTGGATCATATAGGAGTTTCTCTTTATAGAATTTTGAGGAGCCTCCATAGTGTTGGGTGGAGTTTTAAATGGGATCAGACCTCGCTCTGGTCCCTCCCAGCTTCCCCTCTGTTCCACCCAGCTTAGCTCCAAGATGGCGGCCACCCTGACTGGCTTCTTTTTCTACCCACCTTTGCTAGGAAAGAGTCTACCAGCTCCCACCCGAGATCCTTGAATGCACGTATAAAAGACAAATACACACCTTTGTTGCTTTAACTTGCCTACTAGGCACAATTGCTGGGCACAGATAACTCCTGCTTGGAAAGGTGTGCACTTACCATTTTAGTATCTCCATCTTTCCTTCTGCCTTAAACTCAGTAGCTCCTAGCCCCTGCAAAACATCCTTGGCCACCCGCCTGTAGTGGAGGCCACAGGCCCTAGCTTTCCCCAAGGCCTTACATGATTATTGCTTCCTTCTTCCTCCAGAGCATGGCAAAAATGCCCCTCTCTTTCCTTGTGTCTGCCTTTTTCTCCTGGGTCTTGCAAGTCCCACCTGTACCTTCCACACAGCAGTTGGCCCCTGGCCTTCTTTATTGACAGTTCAAGAACCAATTGGGAAACAAGGTTAGCATCAAAACCTCTCCTTACACCATTGTACTGTCTACACAGCCTGGACTAATGTATATTCCCACCAACAGTAAGTGTTCCTCCACAGCTCTATCCTCACCAAAATTTCTTGTCTTTTGTTTTGTTTGTGATAGCTACTCTGACTGAGATGAGGTGGGGTATCTTTCTAGTTTGGCTTTCTGTTTCTGTTTCTGCTTCTGTATTGTTTATGACTAGTTATGGCAACTCTCAAGTTATTGTACCAAGAGACCATGTGTGTTGCTTGCATTTGATTTTCAGCATTCAGCACAATTGCAGATTGAAGATTGAGGCTCATACTTGTTACGGAATGAATGAATGAATGAATGAGTTAATGAATGAATGGCAACTAAGATACATAACAGACTGCCTTTAGAAAAACAATAACAGAATATTTAAATAAGATCCATGAAGAATGGCAGCCTGGAAGCATTTGGTTCGGAATGATACATGAGAGCTAAGCAGCAAATGGATTTTTCATAAGCCTGCTATGGGGGGGGAGGGGGAGGGGGAGGTGGACGGAGAGGGGGAGGGGGATGGGGAGGGAGAGATAGGAGAGGGAGAGATAGGAGAGATAGGAGAGATATTTGGGGGTTTCTTGAGGGTTTTTTATTCAATCAAGTAATAAATCATTCTTTCTTCTTTCTTTGCAGGTTTGACACTACAACAGACTGGCCTTGGATCTGTGGGGATTCCCTCAAGCTCTGAGATTACAAGTACGACCAAATCTTGTAGTAAGACTCATTTGTTGAATCTAATCTGTGGAAAACAGAGAGGAGCATTTTCTCGTAAGATAGATATCTTTTTTTAAAAAATCATGCAATGAAATTTGTAATCATCTCCAGGATTTACTATTTTACCAGGAAACTCAGCTAAATCATGTTTAGTTCTAAGCTTCAGCTGAGCCATAATTATAAAAGAAGAGGCTAATGTTTTTTCTTGTTTGGATTTAAGTGAGATAAAGTAGGATAACTGAAGATACGTGCACTGTATGGGTTCAGTTATGAATGAGGAGCCCCATGAATGCCTACCTAGCCTGGACACTTACACCCTAGGGTACAACGTCTCGCCATGCACACAGCTAAGGTGGACATTCATATCCTAGGTTACAGTGGTTCACCATCCACAGAACAGAGCTGGACACTCACATCCAAGGATCCAATAGCTCACCATGCCACAGTTTCAAGCTGTACACTCACATCCTAGAGTACAATGGCTTACCATTCCATGATACAAGGCTGAGAACTCTGGAGCCAGACAGTCAAGGCTCTGAGCACTTGAGTAGTTACTGTGTAAAACTGAATCAGTCACTTAATATCTGTCTGCTTGTTTTCTCATATATCAAATAGGAACAATATGAGTATTTACTTCATATTAAAAAAATAAATTAAAAGGGTACATTCTTAGTATGTAATAAACATTATCCCTTCAATAATAGTCTTGCTTGTAGACACATAAAGATAGAACCTTATACCTATTAACAGCTAGATAGGATGCATGCTATATATGTCTTTTGCTGTCCAGCATATTTTAGGCCTTCATTTAAATTGCATTTCTTGACTACAAATTTACTACTTTTTAAAATGAAACTGCTTACCCAGGCCAGCAGGATGTGCCCCTAGTTGTCCTCTGACCTTCACACATGCACATTATGGTATGTATGTACATGTGCACATATCACACACACACACACACACACACACACACATGCTCAGGAGTATAACAAATCTTAAGTGAAAATATTACAATGTCATCTTACAAGTTTTGTGAATTTTGAATTCAATAATTGATCTAACAGACTGTTCTACATTGTTAATACTCAGTAATAAGCATTAGTTTTTATAATGAAAGTTGGCATGCCCTCAAGGTGCTCATAATCTAGAGAACAAAAGAACAAATAATTACAACATGCAGTGGAATGGGTTAACAGGCATCTCTAAGGTGTCTAATGAGAATGTGAGACAGTTCTGTATATCTTTAGGGATACATCAATTAATTGATAACAGTCAAATATACTCATTTCAGTGTACTATACTACATTCACATAATCAGCTGACTGGAATAACAAATAGTGACAAAGAAGTGGAACCCCACTAGAGAAAATAAGCATCTTCTTAATGGGGTGTCTCTGTTTTGAATATAAATGACTCAAAGGCACTCATTTACTCCAAGTCTCTTAAAAACTTCTCCACTGTGGAAATAACAGTGAATTTGGCTCTTATCTTATCAAGAGAGAAAATATGCTTAATTAGGAATGAAAATCACAGCATGCCCCTCCCTGTGACCAAGCTATTGTCACAGCTTGCTTTAGAATCCTCTACGAGCACCTGGTGCTTCTCTGTGTATTTTGTACTCTGGAGATCACTGCCACGGTCTCAGCTGACTCCAAATGGGTTGCCTGCACCCAAGAGTTCTATACAGTTGCCTCCCACACACCAAACTCATCTGCCTACCTTGTTCCTTTTGTTCTTGCCATCATTTTCTATGATAATACTGAAAAAGATTATAGATAAGATTTCTACTTTGCATGAGTACTGTTGGGAAATTTGGGTTATAAATTAGGAGGTTTAATCCAAAGTCGTCAGAGTCTGAGGTTACCAAGTTTCTGTCCATATCCTGCTTTTGTAGCCCAAGGTTATCACTGAATAAAGTAAAATTCACTATTGCTACTTAGGGATGCTGAGAATTTTAGAATACTGAGCTCTTGAACACACACCAAACAAATAACAACAACAACAACAACAACAACAAACCCTATTCTTGATTTTTCTATTCTTCTGCTTTTTCTGTTTGTATACACTATGTGAACTTGTGTCTCTGTCCTTCCTCACCTACCTAAGGCATTATGGTTTGGCTTTAGTAAAAATCTGATGGTCAATTAGCTGGGCAGAAAGTGGAAGGTAGGACTTTCTAGGAGGAAGAAAAGAATGTTGGGAAGGAGAAGAGGAAAAAAAAAGCCCTATTGCTAGGAGACATGGGAAGAGATGGATGTGACCACAGGCAAGGAAGGTATAACTAGCCAAGTGGTTGTTTGGGCCTAGGTGGTGGGCTTAAGTTAGATGAGCTAGTTAAGACTCTGCTCAGCTGTGGGCTAAGGGTTTGAAATACTAAAAGGTCTATATGTGAATATTTGGGGAAAAGCTGGTTAAGAAATAATTGCCACTGTATTAATTTTCAGCATTAATTAATATATATAGAATATTTATCATTTTAATTTATATTTTTCTCTAAGTGTCTTGTTTGCAAATCAGGCTTCTTTTACAGTATATTCCCCTTAAACTTTCATTCTCTTTAAATAAAGAGGAATGTAACAGTGTAAAGTTATTCTTCTTGTGAATGATAAAACAGTTTTCCTCCATAAGATAGCAATTCAGTTTAAAGGTCTTACATGCTGAAACATCCAGCATTAAAAGATAGTCTCTGTAGGGACTAAAGTTGAGAATTTTTGATCTTCTTGAACTGCAGTGAGTTATGTGATGACATTGATGGAATATTGCACTTGACTGGAAAATAATGTACTTGCTTCTGGGCCTTATGACAATATTATAGAAGGGTGTTTTCTATAGGAAATTCAGTTCTCAACTAAGAAGTAGATGAGAAATGCAATAACAGGTAATTATTATACTTAAAAACAATACACTTGAAAAATGATGATCATACAGTATTATTTTGGAAAACTTAAATATAGATAACATTTTATCAAACAAAGCATATTCTTCACAGCACTTAAAATAAAGTCAAAGCCTTCTACAGATAGAATATTGTTGAATATGTGTATCACTTAATGACTTGATATGCTCTGAAATACAATAGAAGGCAATATTATGTAAATATCATAGAATATATTTATGGAAGCATAGACAGTATAGATACATCTCTGTGTAGCTTTTGATATGATAAAACATGAAGTACATGAAATTGCTGCCAGTGTCACAGAGCTTTTTACAGTAGATATTTTTTAAAATTAGAATGAATATGCTCTAAAATAAAGATTGATGGTACAGATATGGAAATATGGCCGGGCAGTGGTGGTGCATGTCTTTAATCCCAGCACTTGGGAGGCAGAGGCAGGCAGATTTCTGAGTTCGAGGCCAGCCTGGTCTACAGAGTAAATTCCAGGATAGCCAGAGCTACACAGAGAAACCCTGTCTCGAAAAAAAAAAAAAAGAAGATATGGAAATATGTAGGCAAGTAACACTATCATTTATCATCATTATTAAATATTATGGCCTACAAGTAATTATATGTTCTATGCTCTCACTTGGCTGTTAGCTCAGTACATTAGTTAAGATCAGCTTCATGAAAAATCCATGAATAATGCATCATCCTATTATAGTGGCTATGGCATCACTAGGCAATAAGAATTTTCATCTCTATTGTAGTTCTTGAGGATACCATTGCACATGTGGTCTACTCTTAACTGAAACACCAAAGGTGAATAACTACATTGGTAAATGAACTATTATACACCCAAACTAGCAACTTCAAAGGAACATCTTAGAAACAAATTCAGCACTGATTCATCATTTTTTTAGGGTTATGGTGGCATCACACTTTTACTTATATAATATTTACTTCCTGAGACTCATTATTCACAGTGGTGGGTAAAAGCCCTTAGTCCATATATTCTTAGAATAATTTAAATATTTTGAGAAACTTTATTTCTAAGATTATGAAAATTCACTTCAAATATATCCTATGGTCTTGATGATTTAAAAAAAAAAACTAATATTCAAGAAAAATTAAGAATTTTGTTCTGGGGCGGAAGGGATGGCTCAGCAGTTTAAGAGTACTGGCTGCTCTTCCAGAGGTCTTGAGTTCAATTCCCAGCAAACACATGGTGGCTCACAAGTATCAATAATGCAATCCAATGCCTTCTCCTGTAATGTGTGAAGAGAGATCACTCATATGTATAAAAATAAATAAATGTATTTTTTAAAAAAAAAAAATTGTTCTATGTGATAACAGATATAGTGGCATAATCCTAGCAATCAGGAACCAAAGACAGGCAGGCATATCTCTGTGAGTTCCAGACCAGCCTGGTTTACATAGTGAGTTCCATGACAGCAAGAGCTACATAGTAAGAACCTATCTCAGAAAAACAAAGCAACAAAAACAAACAAAAGTAGCTTTTTCTGTTATTTGCTCATTTGCTTAAAGGAATTTTTTTAAGTTTTTTTTCCATTGTTCAATTACTACTTTATTTTTTAAAAATATTTCATTCCTTGACTGAATTTTATCTGTATGATGAGTGCAACAGCTCTCTTTAAAAACATTATTCACTCCCTTCTATGTACTCCCCAAGTCTCAATAAAGACATTAGTTACTTTATTCCTACTTTTAAGAGATAAAATAGAAAGTAAACACTATACTGCTGCTGTCCCCTTGCTCTGGGTTGTCTTGAACAACCCTAAATTATATCTTTTCCTCACTAAACACCACTGGTGAAGCACAGAATACAGAGCCAGTCCTACCAGAAACTATTATTCAGCCTCATATGCCCAACTCCCTGATGTAGAAAGAATACGGTCATGAGTTTTGTGGATAATATACAAGACCATTATTTCACTAGTAAGTGGTTCCATCTGAAGAGATAACCAAGATATGTATTAGGATAGCCTGTAATCTAGAGTCAGGTCCTGTTACTGATATTTAAAAACATCGGCACCCAATCTGGTTTGTTGTTAGGAGGCCGTCATGTTCCTGACTAGGCAAGGCCTGAGGCCTTATGACAAGTGACTAGCTTCTGGCTGGCTCAGGTAGGCCAGAAGCACTGGCCCTGGCACCCATGAGACGTCAGCATGGGAGATGGCTCTGCCAATCTACCATGTTATCTCTACAACCCTTGGCTGAGCCCAGATCACCCTGCCATCTATGTGGTACCCAGTAGAAATGAGACTCTAAAGCTTACAGATTATCCAAAGGCTTTATGTGAATGCTCAATTAACAAGATGCCCACACAATTGGAGGTGTTTCCCAATATCTAACCTTAAGATATAAATTGTTAATCAGGACCATCCTGGACCCATGGTTCTCCATGGCTCCTACATTTTGCCTCCTCCCTAGCTCCTTCTCTTCCTCTCCTCTTGACTCCTCATTCCACCTATCTCTCATACAGCCCAATTGCCAAGCTTTATACAAAGTAGTGGGAGAAATATTCTACTACAAGGTCCTAAGCTGAAAAGCTAGGCCCTGGGCCCACTGAAGCTTGGATAAGGGTCCTAGACTGTCCAAGTCTGCCTGATGGCTCTTATAGTAACGCCACTGGCACAAGTGCATCTTACACTAAAGATTAAATGAGATGACATTAGTAAAGCTCTTAGCACAGCACTGTTCATGATATAAAGGAGTCTTTACTTTAATTATTAATTTATTATTGTTATATTATTACATTAATATTCTCAATAATGAATTCATCTAAGTGATTGGATCATCAAAGAGTCCTGAGAGGGTTTTTTTGGGAAATGAGTATAACTATACAATGTTATATAATTAAATGTTAAATTTTAAATTTTAAATTTTATGCAGACTATTGCACTATATAAAACAGTTCCTACAAAGTGAGGTATTAAACTCCTTCAGACATTGACTATGGACAAGTATGTCTTGAGATGGTACTAAAAAGCATGTTTTTTTTTTTCGTTCTCATTATTCGCTAAGTTTATAGTCAAGTATTCCCAGGCTGCTAGTAGTAGCAACAGGCACAATGCAGAATCAGATCCTAAATCTGTGATATTGGTTGGGCCAAACACAAAAGAAAAATGAGTAAATAATCTTAGTATTCTTACTAGATTCTTAGTTTACATTTTCTTGAAAACTATTTTCAAAGAAATGTGATATATGTGAATTTATTTTTCAAATTGATAAATACATTTAAAGTTTTGACATATTTAATTTAATAGATAGATTGACAGTTATAATCTAACTGAACAAAAGTTCTATTGAGGTTTTCATCCTTTTTTGAGAATACAGGGTCTTCAATCCAAAAAGTCTGAGGCTTCCCAAAACAGAAGCTCATCAGTGGGACACTCAGCCCCATGCTTAACCTAAAATGTACAGTTTGTTCTTTGAAACAGAAGCTAGAGCTTCTGGATTCATAGAAGCCTTGGGTGATATGTGTCTGGTCTAGTCCAGTGAAGCCTGGGTTATCCTACTCAATAAGTGCTGTGAGATCAGAGATGGAGACACAATGCTGTGATGATTGAAAAAAGACCCAAGAATGGCATATGTCTTAATGACATAGTGAAAATATCAAATGGAATGCTTTTACTCAAGATTTTTATTAGAAGGTTAAGTTTCAAATGCAAAGATTACAAAAACAAAGCATAATAACCAGTACATGCCTACAGTCATAATGCTGTACAGTCACAGAACAGTGTGAGAGTCACAAATTTGACGCTAGCCTCAGTTAGAAAGAGAGAGGGAGAGGGAGAGGGAGAGGGAGAGAGAGAGAGAGAGAGAGAGAGAGAGAGAGAGAGAGAGAGAGAGAGAGAATAAAGAGGATAAGAAATGAAAGAAAAAGACCTCAGAGCTTTTCAAAATTCTCTTCCTATTTTTCAACCTCTCTGAAATATCATACAACTGAAAAAAAAAAAGAAAAAAGAAAAGAAAACATTGATTCTTTTTAGCTATATCTTGTAAGGTCTACCTGACTTATTCACAATTTTCTAGTTGTTAATTAATTTATAAACCTAAGAACATTATCTGGCATCTTTCAAAGAGCCCTTTGTGTGATTATCTAACCTTGAATCTGCATTTCTCCCCATGCCAATGCCAATGCCATGAACTTTCACAGTTCCCAATTTCTATGACATTTAGTCATCTCCCCCCCCCCCCCTCTCTTCCACTCTTTACTTCTTTCCAAGAAAAAGCAATACGGACATACTATCCATATGTTCCACAGAGACTGTGATTTATTTCTGCCTTTCTTTTTTTTTTTTAAAGATTTATTTATTCATTATATGTACAGCAGTTTCCTATATGTATGTCCAAACACCAGAAGAGGGCACTAGATCTCATTAAAGATGGTTATGAGCCACCATGTGGTTGCTGGGAATTGAACTCAGGACCTCTGGAAGAGCAGTCAATGCTCTTAACCTCTGAGCCATCCCTCCAGCCCCATTTCTGCCTTTCTTAATCTCTCATTTTTAAATATGTTATGTTTGCTGCAACCCCAAACCAACTAAAGCTACCTTCAGAAATGAAAACAACTCTCCATTCTGACTACTATCTATAGACACTAAAGTATACTTGCTAGGAGTTAATTGATCAATTCTGTTTGAATTCAACTTTTCAAGGTGTCGTGGTCTTTTGCTCCTCACAGCTGTTGATGGAGTAGGACAATTTATTTTGGTGAATATTTTTCTTAACAGGACTGTAGAAATCAGTTTAGGATTTTAGTCTCTGCATATCTGGGATTTTACTTTCTGCCTGTCTAGCTACTGTAAATTCTGGAGACATTTAGATAATAGCAGTTGGGAGAATGCCGTGGGATATATTGAGGCTGCCTAAGCCTTCCCACAGAACAGCCTGCTCAAGAAAGCAAATACTTCACTAATGTTTTGTTTTGAGACTGTGATACGTGGGCTTATTTTGTTTGCAGCTGAGAAGTTTGCCAAATGCTTTTGTGTTTTCTCTGTGGTTTTCTTTTAGGTTTTAAATGTAGCAATAATTCATGGAAAATGTTTTAAGTACATGAATCCAATTTCCCCATGTTTTGTGCAAAGTTTCTCAGAGACAAAAGTGGCCCGTAAGCCTGAAGTTCAGGTTAGGGGTAGTTGATTCACCAACCTTTGTGAAATATTCATCAGGTTGCCTGAATTAATGAACTATAAACTGTACTTGCAAATAACTCTTGGGCATTGTCACTATACAAATATAAAATGACCATATTTAACACAGGTTGACTATTTGTACTATTGAATGGCAAGTAGAAGTACAAAATAGTTTTCTTTGATGTAAAGAGTAAATAAAAGCATTGGCCAGAAAGAAGAAAATCTTGACAGGAGATATTGTAGGTATTTATTATTATTATTATTATTATTATTATTATTATTATTATTATTGCTACTTCAAAAACACAGGTACAAACAGTATTAGAAAAAGAGGACAATTGACTGTAACAATTTAGAAAAACAGTCTAGCGACAAGGATAAACTACTAGTCAAAATGTATGCTGAGTTCAGAACCCATGTCAGCAATTTCTTGTCAAAACCATATTCACTGGACAAGTACAGGCAAGATGGCTTCATTCTGAAATTTTCCTTCATTCAAGAATGATCATCAATCATCTTTGGAGATTTAGAATTCCCGGAGGCTGGGTAGCAGTAACAGTGTCCAGGATCTGCCTCATAGTGCTGTCTCTTGGGAACATGCCTAGCTCTTTGGAAAAGGCTCAAAAAGACTCAGTCAGAGCACCCACCAGTGTCTCTCACTAGCAGCATGTCATGGAGTGACAGCAGATGCTACTCAACCTGTCCAAGAATATTATTACCTTCAGGAGCTTTGTAAATAATCCTCATCACCAATTGTCCTCCATCATCATATCTCAAACTCTGCAGTATTCTTATGACTATTAGAACATTTGTTCCTGTGAGAAAAGACTAAATAATATGACTCACATGTATCACTTTGCATTTCAGTTTCGAATGGCTTGAAAAAAAATCCAGAAGTTTAAATTACATCTGATTTAAACAACTGCATCTTTGTGCACTGTCTAAGTAAAACCTAAAATTAACCAAAATTATCCCACACAACCAAACAAGACACAAAACCAGACATGTCTGAGTATTTCATCTTGATGGGTTAAAAAGAAAATTCTAATTCAGCCCCAGTAATATCTTTCTGGGAGAAGTCTGGCATATTGATATTCCAGGTACCTCTAGTGGACACTGGAACTTTTCCAAACTTAAATTCTTTATTAGACAGTCCTTTTAGCTGTATTTCTTTACCATCTGATAAATAATGCATCCTGTTTGGAGTTTTTCTGGCTGGCTGTGGGTACTCTTGGGTTTCATTACATTGTAAGCCAGACTGTGTAAATCAGATAACATGGTTTCTTTTGTGGTGTGGGAGCCTTAAAAGACAAAAACAAAAAAGGTGTTATTTGAGTTTAGAAAACTTCCCAGGAAAACATTTTTTCTTTCCTGGAAAAGAGTTGGTGAAAGAAGACTCACCTATTTTCTGTGAAAATCTGAAGCAAACTCTTTGTTGTTTTTAGGAAAGGAGTAAGTAAATACCTCTATTCTTTCCTGGTGCACTGGCTTTTATTCATTTTTTCAGACCATAAAAAGTAACTTGAAATCATGAATATAAGGTGAAAATGCAGACATTGGGTAAACAGTTTCAGAAGCATGTTAGTATTTATAGAATAGTATGTCAGTGTTCCCAGACTTCATCATAATTGTGGTTAGTAGTTTTGAAAGTCTTATCACATACGACTTTTTAAAATACATACTTTTGAGTGTTTGATGCTATTATAAATATACCATAAACTTTTGATAAGATCAGGGTAAGTTTTTTGAGTTCACTGGTAAGGGATATCACTTTGACAAAGGTGCAATCATGTCTCCAATAAAGAAGGCAAAGTTGGGCCGGGCGGTGGTGGTGCACGCCTTTAATCCCAGCACTTGGGAGGCAGAGGCAGGCGGATTTCTGAGTTCAAGGCCAGCCTGGTCTACAGAGTGAGTTCCAGGACAGCCAGGGCTACACAGAGAAACCCTGTCTCGAAAAACCAAAAAAAAAAAAAAAAAAAAAAGAAAAAAAAAAGAAAAAGAAGGCAAAGTTGGCATGCATTGAGATTTAGAAGTTTGACTTGTGGGTCTGAGAGGATTGAGAAATGAGAGATGCCTGATGAGAATTGAGTAATACTTTAAATTGGTAGAAAAAGTGAGGAGAAGATTACCATGGTGTGAGATTCAGAAATCTTGTGAATTGACTGCCCACATTTTCTGTTGCAGAGTCTTCCTGGAACTTAGTAGAATAATCATTTAGGTTATGGGCTTGAGCAAGAGTCTCCTGGGTTGGGAACGTCATCCTAGTAAAGGCAAAAGGCAAGTAAAGTCATGCTACTTCTGAGGAGAGTGTGGAGAAGGAACAGTTGAGACTCTTGGGTACTTCATCTAGAAGTATTCAATAGAAAAATGGAAAAGAACACTGTGCACTTATAAATCTTACATTCCAACCATTTTAATCAACATCAGATTATGAGGCAACATTCTGTGCCTGCTACTGTTTTCTTCTTTTACGGTTCAAATTTAGAAGCATTTCTTTATTCTATCATTCAAATGGCTTTTTAATTTTTTCTACACATTTAGTCTTACTCTAGGTGGGTTAGCAAATTCTGGCCTCAGGAATTGTTATATCTAATCGATGACACTAATATAGATATGTGTGGTTTTTTACATGCTCTAACAAGTGATTCCTCAAAGTTTTATTTATCTGGTAAAAAGCAGTTTGGGTCAGCAGGTATCCTATTTAGACAAGGATAAAAGACTGTAAGCCACAATGCGTCATACACACACACACACACACACACACACATGAATGGGTGGAAAGGTCAGTCTTAATGTGCTTATAACATGATCAAAGATCATTAAATTTGTCTCATAGAAATTATGTGCTTGAATTTGACCCAAGGTCACTGTGTTCACTTGTTCTAAAGACTAAGCATGAATAATTTGCAACTGTGTCTCCTTCCCGTGCCCCCACCCTGCTCTGTATTCTACAAGTGGTTTCAACACTCAGAAGTTGTTCAGTTCATAAGGCTGCTGCAGGAAAAAAAAGAAGAAGAAGAAGAAGAAGAAGAAGAAGAAGAAGAAGAAGAAGAAGAAGAAGAAGAAGAAGAAGAAGAAGAAGAAGAAGAAGAAGAAGAAGAAGGATGTGTTACTCACCCTAAGACAAACTATAGAACGGAAAGTGAATTTAACTGATGAGCAATGGAGCTTGCGCAAGGGCACCCACATTGTCCTAGAAAAGAAAACTACAAGTCAAAGAGAATTATAAAGCTTGATTTGGCTTGCCTGAACCTAGCTTCCTCATGTTAGCTAACATAAGGAAACATTATCATCTAGTACTTCATACTATGGGGCCTACAGGTTCTGGTCAACTGCAAAGTTTGCCTCCGTGAAGAGAAAGCTGCTATCTATGTACAACACAACTCTGCTATGGCGTTGACTAGTAGCAACCCCTCTTTTTAAGAAATGTCACTCATATCCATCACCAAGGAAATCTAAAACTTTAAGATAAGCAAAGGTCTCATGGGCTTTGGATTTACATCTAAAATACCTCTAACATGATTCAGAATCCAGCAGACAGAGAACAGATGACCTGGAAACATACCTCACCCTGTTCAAAGCAACCACATTCTCTTCCTTAGAGATAACCAAAATCTCAGGTCTCATTGTATTTTACATTTTACACAAGTAGATAACTGTACATATTGCCACATCCAAAGGTAATCGAGTTAATGTCCACATTTTCAAGAAAAAAAACTATCAAAGAACTTGTCTAGATATTTCAAAAACATGCTACAAATATTGTGTAGATTTAATGACACCAATTTTATACTCCAAACCTTACTGCTCTTCTTCAGTTCTTATACTTAAAATATCTTTAAGATTATTCCAAGTAAGCAGTATGACAAGATTTTCTCTTTGACCATCCTGTGTTGTTTTAGCTGAGTAATATTTCTATAAGGAAAGGTAGATCATAATTTGTTTAACCAACCACTTACAGATAGTCAATTAAATTTCTTCTAAACCTTTGTTCTTAGGTTAGTAAGATGCCTCAGCTGGAGAAGATACATACTGCCAAGTCTGACAACCTGATTTTGAGACTAGGACTCACATAATAGAAAGAGAGAACTGATTTCTGAAAGTTTTCTTATGGCCTTTATATGTGTACCCATACAAACGTGTACCCATACAGACGTGTACCCATACGGACGTGTACCTATACAGATGTGTACCCATATAGACACACACACACACATACACACACACACACACACACATGCAGGCATGCACACACACACATGTATACGCACATGCACCTGTACATGCACAGGGACAAAATAAATAAAATGTAATAAAGCATAAATATTTGCTCATAAAATATTAATTTTTAAATATAGTCTTTTATGTTAAGTAAATTAAAATAAAAATGTTGAACCAAAGAGTCTGCACATGAATCATTTTCTTCTGCATCACACTTTTCTCTTCATAAAGAATACTCTGATTTATATTCCCAGCAGTTGTAGCAGGAAGAGTTACACTTAGATGAAAAGATGTATTTATTTCATCTCAGTTCAAAGGATCTGAAATTATAGCCTTTATCCATATTTATCCATAATGACAATGGAAAAAAACATGAGATGACAAATTATCTCCATATATCTTTCTGTCATAAGCAGAATCTAGACTTAGACTGTGTGAGGCTATCATTTGAAGAAGATAGCAAAGGTGCATAAATCTTCCTGAGCTCTATGCAAGCCTGGCCCTAGCACTTGCCAATGAAATCAGTGAAATGCATCATCAACCCACACACACTGTCCATCTGACCAGCTATAAGAGTAGCAGAAAAGATTTTGACTGTGGCAGAGATAACCATGCAAGCACACATTAAACCATGCATTTAAGAGATTTCCACTGTGTGCTGCTGGGCCTTGGACGAGGTAACTCCATTTAACCTGCAACCTTCAATCACATAGCACAGGTAGAGGTCTCCACCTCCAGAGATTTAAATATTAATGAGTTATCTAAAGGCCAGGGGCGTAGCTAATTAAGTTATTTCCTCCTCTTTTCCCCCTCCCTATAAAATTAGGCTCCCCTGGCCTTTGGTGAGGGAAGCGCATACCACCTACATCCATTTACCATGCCATGAACAATAAAAGCTTTGGAAAACCGGACTCCACATGTCGCCTGATCTGCCACCACCTGGTTCCCAGCCTTTGGAAACTTGAGCCGCCCACCGCCAGCCCTCGCCGGCTGTACCAATGTGGGACCCTCCGCTGGCAGCGTGGGAAGCCCACCTGGGACCCTGATGCCAGACCACCGTGGGACCCGGCCGCCGGACTCCCTCTTCACCCCGCCCGCGAGATTTCTTCCCCACAGTGTGCCTGCTATATAGCTACCTATATATCTTCCGGCATCTTATAGCAAGAATATAATATCTGGAGACAAGAGCTAGAGGCAGTTCAAACTCCAGCCCTGCCTGGTTTAGAAAAAAAGAGATTAGAAAAATGTCTCTGAAGTTCACAAAAACATAGTGATGCTGGCCGATGGAGACTCTTCCCTCCATCCTTGAAATCTTGTGTTATAGTCATTAGGAATGCAGGATTTTATTTAGAGCTTGCTCTCATGCCTCTCCATCCTCAGTTTCTTCATCAGTGAAATGCAGTTAATGGAAGCAACTCACAAGTTAAAGTCAGGATCCAATAACACCACTTAGAATTATAATTTGAACATAAACTAGCCATGAACTTTTTTTAATTTAATTTTCATATTAAGCCATTAGTATAGTATATTATTATTATTATTATATTATTATTATATATATATATTATTATATATATTATATATATAATAATATTATATATATAATATTATTACTATATTATTTCATATTTTAATAATACTAATAAAATAATTAATATTAAAATACTCTTATCAATATTATTTTGTAATATTCCTAACTCCTTATCAGTTGTATTAATTATGCTTTGATGCATAAAAAATTAAATTTGGTTAGTTTACAAAACTAACTAGTTTAAAACAGTATTTATTATCTGATCTTCCACAAGTCAGATGTCTGGATACAGCTTATCCCAGGATACTGTATTGAAGTGCCTGACAAGGGCTGAAACTGGTCTTTGAAACAGCACCATACCACTGTTGCTTTGTTTGTATTTGTTAGAAATAAATTCCAAAATCTTAGGTTTGAACTTACAAGGCAGCCCTAAGAAGGAAACACCAAATGGAATGACTAACTGCAATAGTTTTGCCGTAGATATTTTCAGTTTGTATAAAAAGGTAAACGAGATATTTACTTAATTTTAAACTAGACCATACAGGTTAAAGATTATGTTGTAGCTTAAAAACAAATATCTCACTTCTGTGATTTTATTTACACTGAGAGAGTAAGGTTGAAGATAGCAGTACACTAAGGCAGGTTTGAAAATATCAAGATGTATAAAGAATATGGTGGTGGTGTCTACTTAGCTATACATAGCAATTGAAGTAACATTGCAGCACTATTTAAATTGTATAAACACTTCTGTTCTGGAAGTTCAATGACTTGGTTGATTACCAGCTTAATGAGGTGACAACTCGTTGCAGACAAATGAAAGCATTTTCTAAACACCCCCAAAATGCTTTTGATCAAGGAATACAAGTAGCAGTGTGACTAGCCACCTTGAGCTCACTACATTGTATTCTTTTCACCATTGTAAAATCATAATTAAGGGCAATGGGCATGTAAGTAATGTAAGAATGAATAAACTTGGGCTTAGTGATTCAATGCCTTAAAACATGCCAGGAACCCAAATCCCCAAATAAGAGTCAACCCATTAATTATGTTTTGTTTTCTAAGCTAAAAAATAGATCTTAGACATGTTTCAACAAAGGAACAACTAAAAGAGCATTTTTTTGTTCAGACCTCATTTTGTAAAATCCAATTATCTGGGACAATGCTTTGTTTGAACAATCTCACTTTATTGAGATAAAGGCTCCTTGAAAAAAAGAAAATCCTACTTTATGAAAACCAGATAACTCAAGCAAAGCATACAAATGAGTGCCAGACATATTGAAGGTGCTGAAAATAAGAATGCAGACAGAAAGAATTGCTTCATCTAATGTGGTAATACATATGTATTTTGACTTTTAACTCCTTGTTTTGCTTTGATTTGTATCCATCCTCCTAGTCTCTAAAAGTTCAGAAACTCTGTGACAGGTGCAAAGTCAAAGCGCTTGAGCAGACCTTAGCTGAGCCCCAAATGTATCTTACAAGTGGAGACAGAGCAAATGATGTTCCCAGAGTGCAACAGAAGGGAAAGAAAAGTGACTTAGGGAACACAGGCAGTGACTAGTGAAAGGTGAGTGGGTGGGCATCTCTGCACCTGCAGCTGACAGGGCAGAGGAAGAAGCAAGAAATGTATCTGCCATGAGAACAGGACTCTGTTCCCAAAAGGATTGTTTCACAGTTTAAGCTTTATGACTCAGCCAAGCGTTGGTCTCTGAGAAAATTAATCTGCATGTTAGTAATTCACAAGAAGCCCCAGGCTTGCAGGGTTAGAGGGCTGGAAATAGGATTCTAAAGAAGAAAGTGAGATCTCAGTCACTCTGAATGGGACTTTGATGACATAGGGTCTGTAACTGAAATTACTGAAAACTCAGGAGATAGAATACATTAATCCAGATGAGGCAGCATGGCTCTGAGTGGGGAGATGAGACAACTGGACGGGGAAGTCTGTCCTTGAAGAAGGATTGCTGGTACACAGAGTCATATGGAGGACCCCCCAGCATGTCCTTATGGACTGTCACCATCTTCACAGCAGAAATTAGTTCCAGACCTGGAGGCATTCCATTCATCCTGTTTACTAAATACCTTGTGATTAACTCTGGAAGAAAATAAACAGAATAAAAGCATTGCAATTCTCTTTCCTAGAATTTGCTTCCTACAGTTTGGTGGGCAAGGACTAGAGCCCACATAGAGAATCCACTGCTTCAGGAAATGAAAGATTTGGGGTGGAATTCATTTGATGGACTGCATTTAGCTAATTGTACATGCTCTACGCACACAGACTTTGTAATGTTATCTGCTACAAGCAAAGTGCCCTTTTCCCATAATACAGTGATTACAGAGTTCTGGAAATAAGTTAGGAGAAAAGAAAGAAAGGAAAGAAAAAAAGTAAACTGAACTTCATAGAAATCACAAATAAGATTGTAAGTGTGCAAACTTGTAATGAAGTTTTTATTTTTTATTTAATTTATTTATTGTACGTATATTGATGTTTTGCCTGCTTACTTGCCTGCCCACCACATGTATACAGCACCTACAGAGAACAGAGATGGCTTCTCAGATCCCCTACTTGATTGTGAGGTACTATTTTTTTTTAAGATGTGTTTTTTTACTCTATGCACATGAATATACTGTAGCTGTCTTCAGACAGACCAGAAAAGGTATCAGATCCCATTACAGATGGTTGTGAGCCATCATGTGGTTGCTGGGAATTGAACTCAGGATCTCTGGAAAAGCAGTCAGTGCCCTTAACCGCTGAGACATCTCTCCAGCCCCGTGAGGTACTATTTAATTGTAGAAAATTGCATACTGGTGCCCTGGAGGAGCAGCGTGTTCTCATAACCATTGAGTCACTTCTGCAGCCCATTATGAATTACTTTTTTAAGATTATAAGGTAACACTGGTATATCTGAATGTGAACATTGCTAGACCTCATCCCTGAGTTAGGTGGAATTAATGTGTGAGTGCTTGTCCACATTTAGTTTAATGTTTAAGAACAAAAGATCAAAGCAACGGCAAAGATAAAGGATATGTTGATTTTTTTTATTTATTTAAAAATGAAGGGAACATAGAAAGATAATAAAGGAGACTCAAGGTGAATACATCATGAAGCCAAGAAAAAGTGTGTTCTCCATGCAAGCATGATATGTGTTTCAGCCAATAAAGAAGTAGTGTGAGCCAGGCTCTTGTGTAACCTGTGTCTAGCACCCACATGATATAGTGTGAGTAACTAAGGTGTAGAACAGTGATGATCTAATGATGGCCCCACAGTGCAGTGTACCTCCATTATTGGGACGAGCTGCTGAATGCTCAACCATGCATGATGAATTAAATTTTAGTATGAATCCTCACATTGAAAGGAAAGCTCAGTTTTCTGCTCAAATCATTTCCAGTTCTCTTCATATGTCCTGGATTTCTTTCTATGTTTTGCAAAGTTCCTTAAAGGAAATAAGGTGTTGGCAATTTTCCATAGTACTGTCTTCCATATTTGCAAGTTTCTTTGAGCAGAACTACATATATTGTTATTCTCTCACTTCTATTCCCATGATGCCAATCACTAAGTATGGAGAAAGTCTTAAAACCTAGTAACTGAATTTTAGTTGAAGAAACTAGTCATTCTGTTTTCATGGTGAAATGATTAGATACAGAAGCAGGCCTTATGGCAGAAAATAGATATAAGAATATTTTATCTTTTAGGTATAAAGCAGGCATGATCCTGGTGGAAACTAATTAAGTCACTGTCCTGAGCTAAAGAGAGCCAGTGCTGCCAGAATGAACAGACTGTTGAGATGAACAAGCTGGCCACAGATTTTAGTTGAATATCTGGGATGGCTAACACTTGGTAATTTTCTGTGGGACATGGACACAATTTGAAGCGATTTTCTTATTTCAGAGTATCCTGGCCTTTTGCTAGATGGACTAAGGGCAACTAATTCTGTTGAGTAATTCTTGAAGCACAGCTCAGAATTGTCTTATGATAAATTTTCAGTGCTTGAATTGTTGGAGGTAACAGGAGGGGTGATCAGATACAAGCATGTTGTCGAGAAACATGGATTAGTACCAATCAGCAGTGGATTAGGCTCATGCTTAATGTTTAGTCATAAATAATGCATTGTTTCTTTTTTTCTTTTCAATTTTTTTAATTTGTTCACTTTATATCTCACTGGCCCCCAATAACCTCCTCCCACAATCCTTTTCTCCCAGCTCCTTCCTCTTCTTCTCTGAGAGCATGCACCCACCCCCACCCTGGGTATCCTCCTACCCTGGCACTAGATAATACATTTTAATGATTAACGTATTTACATGATGAACTCAGTAATACCTGATTCAAAGATGGAGAAATGAGGCAACTGAGGAGACAGACACAAGACTTCAGGTCTCTTATTCAGTCACCCATCAGGTCTATATCAGCTCCACTGATGAGTCGATGGATACTTCTACCAAGTAAAATATACTACTATAATTCATGGTGAACATGTTATCTCAACTGGAACAAGATAAGCCCCCAGAGGTCATCTGTGTCCCTATATTTTATAAAAATTCTAAGATACAATAGAGGACACTGTGACAGTGACTGTTCTTTGAGGGCTCAAGGTATATTTAACACCAGAGAGAATATGGCAGATGTTCAAAAATGAATGAATGGTTCTCTGGGGCTACCCAGAAAAACAGAGGCCTAGTTTAAGGAATTTGGGTAGGAGGGGAGGATGTGAGGAGGGAGACTAGGGAATGTAGAGGAGGTGTGGAGAAAAGACCTCTTTGGTGCACTCACTGAATGAGCAGAGAGACCTTTAGCTCTTTGATGTCAGAACTTTGCAAACTCAGAGGCTATTTGTCTCTTCCTGGAGCACTTGGGATCAAACTTGTGACAAACAGGTTGCCTGAGATAAAAGGTTTCCAACTCTCTGGGTGTTAGAATTCTTTTCTTGAAGGTCAGAACCCCAGGTAGCCATAGACTCACAGACATATTCCCAGTTGGGTGTCTGCTAGTGTCTGCAGGAATGCTGAGAGGTGTAGTTTTATTAGTGGTAGAATACAATTGAAGTCCCATTACAGGAAACCTTTATTTCCTAGCCAAAAGAAAGGAATCTACCTCCATGTGTATCCTTGCATTGTCTCCTCTCCTTAGAGTTAATAAGATTGGGAAGATCAATCACCTAGCCAAGTGAGCACACCCTAAGGAGCATGAATTCATCTTAAAGATAATAAAGACTTATGTGGGTTAATTAGCCTTTAATGACAAATGTACTTTTCTTTCCAGGAACTTCTGTCCATAAAAGCTGTCATGAGTTTCTACTGAATCTGTTCATTGTTTTGAGCTCAGTGCAATAACTTTCTTTTCTATCTCTTTATTTAAGATGATGAGCAAAGCCTATGTATACTTTTCTAACCACTTTGAACTACCTAAATCTTGCTCTAAAGCTCACTACATAGCTGGTCTAAACCAGCTACGAAGTCTATAAGCTACAACCAAAAAGAGCCCATTGATATAATGGAGTTTTATGGTGTAATGAGTTTTATGGAGGTAGCAAACCATTTCCTAATAGGATGTGAGACATGCCTACTACTGTAAACCTTGTCCAAAACCCATGTCTGAAGAAGTCTTAGACCCCGGAGGCAACCTAATCCTACAAAATTATTGGAGTGTCTTTGAGAATGGTGGAGCCTTTCCAGGAAGATAAGGGTCTAGGAAAACTCTACGGCCACCCTGAGACAGGAGCTTTCAGATTGTCTTATAAATTTGAAGGATGAGAAAATGCACCTAACTTTATATTTGATGAGATATTTGATGACCCAGGGAGTGGGGAGGTCTGTTGGGGTGAGGTGAGATGGAGGTGAGTGGGAACATCCTCTTGGAGCTGTGGGAGGAAGAATGGGATAAGGAACTGTCAGGAGGGTGGACAAGGAGAATCTAATGCTGGCACCTCCCAAAACTAATAATACGATCCCTAACTGAATGTCAAATATGTATCCATATAATCAAAGGTAAGTGTAGCTCTCACATTTCAACAACAATAAAAAGCTTTTTTTTTTTTTTTTTTTTTTTTTTTGCAGTAGGAGACAATTACAGAAAGCCACAACTACTCAAAATTCAAAGCAGGTAACCATGGGATGTCCAGCTTCAATTGACTTATCGATAGCACAACTCATGCACCTACGTCTTAGTGGAAAACCACAGAAGAGGAGACAAAAGATTCTAAAATCTAAAGGACTAAGAAGTCTGCTACAAGATTATGCCTTTTAAATATGACCCATTGAACAGATCAAGGGGTTCCCAATGGAGGAGTTAGAGAGAAGACATTAAATAAATAAATACATAAATAAATAAATAAATAAATAAATAAATAAGAAAGACAGGCCAGCTACAATCATGAAATCTCAATAACATGGCTACCTAAACCATGAAAATCCTGAGAAAATCCCAGAGTCGTTATCCTAACACCTGGAAGACATTTCATGAAGTCCACCCCTGGAGGAAGAGCTGCCGAGAGGGGAAGTGATCTCTCCCATGACAAGCTTCTTGTTTGGTTATGTAGTGCCATCTGGCCAGCCCTAGAAATATATGTATACAGACAACTGAATGAACTTAGCAAATTACATTTAAATATTTATTTGTTTGTAGATAACAAAGGTTAAACTTTTGTAGAAGAAGAAGCCATGAGTTTGAGAAGGTATGGTAGAGATGGGAGCAAGGAATGAGAGGGAGGAGAGGAAGAGATAATACTGAAACTGTATTTTCACTGAAAACAAAAGCAAGCAAGCAAACAGCAACAACAAAAAGCAGGGCTATTTTTGGCATCTTTAGCCTCTAGAAAGGAATTTCTGAAAACTGCTGCTTTGGGGGCCTCTTCTCTATATGACTAGTTTTTATCTCCCATTCTCATAACTAAGATGACTGCCTATCTGAATTGAGAAAGTATCAAACTACCTCTGCATATCTGTGTTTCTACACAGAGACAAACGCCCCTGTCAGCCTCAAACTGAGAAGCCTTTCCTTGTAGCGAATGTAGATAAATGCAAAGACCCATGGCTGTACCAGATTCTGAGAATGAAACATTGCTAAGGAACCAGACAACACATTTGTGTCACCCTCTTACATCTCAGGGAACACTGAGGAAATGGGAGAAGAAAACATTGTTCTTGTAACTTCGATTGTGATGTCATTGCTTTTTTTCATCATAAGCAGAATATTCTGTTTCTATATACCAACTTCCCCATTCTGTGACGCAGATCTTTCATTCAAAGAGCTCATTGTCTTCTTTTCCAGTCTTGTTTTGGTTAATGTAACCAAGAATAGTTCCTGACAATAATATATTTTTTCTTTTTTATACTGTATCAGTCTTTTTCCTCCTAGTATTTGTCACAGGGTGATTATCATGTTTTGTTTTGTTTTTTTTTTTAAACAAGACCAATTCTGATTTTTCCCAAATATTCAGTATATTAAAACATCCATTAATTTCATAACTATTAGAAATATGTTTTATGCCTTATTTCTTTATAAGAATGAACAGTTTGAGTAGCAACTCCATGTTCTCTCTCTTTATGAGTTTTATAAGCTTCTGTGTTTGTTCCTTTTGGTATCTGACTCACTGAGTTCTCTGGCTTCTTCTAAAGTGTTCTAATAATTTAACATCTTCTTAATTCTAAAGCCATATGTATTTCCTTTTCTAAAGGGAAGTTTATTTTAAGAACAAAGTCAAGTAGACATAATTTACACATTTATTTATGTAAATGGAGCACAAGAATGTACAGAAACAAAATTGTGACTCATGTCCATGATCTCATTAAGTCTTTTATCTGAACCGCATAAACATGGGCTCTCTCAGTCCAGTAAGGTCCCCAGGCCCTGAGATTTCTCTTGCTTGAAGTTTTAAAGAAGGTACTGAATACAAAGACTACTGTAGAATGATTTTATATATGTTAATATTTAAATATGTCCTGCTTCTAAGCCATCAAAAATTAGATTTGTACTTATTTGGAACATTGACTAGCCTATACATGTAAGCCAAACTACAAAATAAATTTTAAGTACTTGAAGAAAATTAAGATTTTTTTTTAAGGTAAAACACTTTAATGCAATTAACACTTTCCATAAAACTACTTACAAATTAGGTAGGAATGGGGAATCATCAAATATACTTTATGGCTTAAATGTTTCTAATTTTGAAATAGTTCTATCACTAACCAGGTATATTTTGATTGATTTGCTATTGAAACTGCCTAGGTTTTAAAACAACTTAAACAGTCAGCTTTTTACAGTTCTGTATAACAGTAGTTATAGAAATAACTGGTTAATAAATCCTGGCTTCAGATTCACTGCCCACCTCAATGGTTTATGTTTTCAAATGAAAGACACATACACACCCTTTATATTTTGACATGCCTTTCACACCTCAATAGATCAGCCACTGCCTAACCTCCAAGAAGTTAATCCTGAGTTATTACTTACTAATTCTATGTTCTATCTTGGCTCTGGACCCAGAAGTCTGCCCAACTGCCCAACTGCTCTTCTGGGTCCTTTACATGAAAGCCCATAACCCTGACTGGGAAGCACCCCCTTCATGCATAAAATATAAAATACAGATCCCATAGATAGCAAAGTTGTGGGTTTTTTTTTTTTTTTTAACATTTAAAAGAGCAGTAGTTTCCTTCCTACCACTTCAGCTAAATAGGCAAATTAATGTTAAATCTTAATAAAGGGCTTTGTTACTTTAAAGTATTTGAAAACTAAATAAATCTAAATTCAAAAAGGCTCTGTATTCTTTAGATGTTTGCCATGTACTAATTCCTTACTGCTATAGTTAAACAAGAAAGTCAAAGCTAATCAGATTCTCTCTGAATTTTAACCTGGTCATTCTTCAAGAGAAGTATGCCCAGTTAGAAACCAACTGATTCTCTTTTGCCCTGTGGACTAAGATCCACGTAACACGTGTTTACAGTGTAACTTTTGTTTCTTCCTTAGATAAAAGCAAAGTAGGTGAAAATAATCCTCTGTACAAACTTTAGATAAGAAAATCCTCAACATCCACAACAATTGCACACAGTAGGCGATAACAGCAAGATGTTTCTTTTCATAGAAAACACTAGACTTCTCTGGGCCTAATGCTTAGGATGGTCTGTTAGACATCTGAGCTCAGCTTAGAACAGACCACTCCAGACCCAATGGTTCCGGGGCAGGGGGGGGGGGGGAGATTATCCAGGAGATAGGGCAAAGGTGGGGGGGGGAAAGAAGATGAAAGAAGAGAGCTACGTCAGGGGGTTTTACCTGTTTTATAAGGGCAGTGATGTAACCTCTCCCAGGTAAAGGTGAGGTAGCCAGGTGGATCCTGGAAATGTATGGTGGTTGCCTTGGCAATGAAGTGGGAGTCACCTAAATGTGATGTCACTGGGTTTGGAGCCTGATACCAACATAGTCCTTAGACAGTTTTCAGTGAGCCAGTAACCTAGAAGCAACCACCTTACAAAAAACTTCTAGAGTCAAGGCCCTAGTGTTATCTGTCATCATTTAGTAACACGGAAGGAAAACATGCTGAAGTAAGTGCTCAATACTTAAATCTCTAAAGAGAAAATAACAGTGTATGCACTATGACTTGAGAATATAATTTACAAACAAATATTGTGAATTCATAAGCATGAATTTTTGAAAATGAAAAAATGTATCAGTATCTATTTCTGTTCTTATACTGTGAGACGAAGATTCTTGTTCATTAGACCCACCACCCAGACCAGTGTTTATGAAAAAAAGTAAATAAAAGCAGACTGTTTGCTCAGTTAGAAAGTGTTGGTCATGCTAATAGTTGGAGTGAGTAGATTCCATATTTATAAAATTTGGTGTATTCTAATCTAACCCTCAGAATCATTAACAAGACACAGAAAGAAATGGTTGTTTCTAAAACCAAAAACACTGCAAGGTTCACAGGTATTTATGGATTCTGTGCCTCTCAGGTTATTCACATTAGTTTAAAAAGCAGATCTACCCTGTTACTTCAATAATTCTGAGGGTCCCTTTTCTCTCTATTGTCTCTGACAGTCTCCATGCATGTTCTGTGCTGATTCATTCCAGACCTGTCTTCCTCATGAGGTGCTCTGGATGCTGTGATTTTGCACATGCTGGTACACACTGTCCACTGATATCCTCAGTAGCATTTGGGTTGTGTGTGTGTGTGTGTGTGTGTGTGTGTGTGTGTTGTATGTGTGTGTCTGTCTGACTGATTATGAGCATGTTCATGTTTGTGGGGAGTAGTTCACATATGTGTAGACTCATGTGTATGCAGACATGTACATGCATGTGTACATTTAAAGGCTGGAATGCTTTCTTCTGTTGTTTTCCATCTTAATTTTTGAAACAGAGTCTCACACTGCTTCTGGAGCTCACCAATAGCTAGACGGAGAGAAAATGTCAAAGTTCCTCCTGTCTTTCCCTACCCAGTATAACAGATATGTACTGTCCAGTGATTAGGATTCACACTCGGTTTTTCATGTTTGGACCCTCACAAGTTGAACCATTTCCCCAGATAGTGGGACCATGGCTCTCCTTTCAGCGATATTCACCATGAGCCATACTCATAAACCTTCTGTTCTGTAACTGTTCTGAATTAGCTTTCTCTATACACTTGATCAACAAATGGTAGTGTGGTCCAGGTTACAAGACCTCATTTGCTGTGACTTCAGATCTTCCTGGTGACATTTAGATACATTATTCCTCTATCATTTCTTATTTTTGATAAATTCTTTTTTTGATAAGTTCTAAATTTTTTTCTTAAAGTTTACCATACATAAACCAACTCCTCTATTATTTAAACAGGTCCAAATACACATTTAAATTCCAGCTGTGGATGAAGTTCTGGGTCCCTATTCCTCAGGCCATTGTGAAATCAGTGGTTGTGCACACTTGTGCTTTCAGATTCTTAAGTGGCTGAGGCAGGGGGGATGTCTTGAGCCCATGAGTTCATCATCTAACTCTGTGTGTGTGTGTGTGTGTGTGTGTGTGTGTGTGTGTGTGTGTATGTGTGTGTGTGTAAATGTTTGTCTCTCTGCTATACCCCATGTGTGTATGTAAATGTCTATCTATATCTCATATGTATGTGTAAATGTCTGTCTTTGTGTTTATACCCTGTAAGTGTGTGTGTATGTGTGTGTACAGTCCTCCCTGGATTGTGTTCTGAAATGATTGGATTTTAGTTTTAGAACTACTAGTAACTCACTGATATTCACTTTTCACATTTCTAAACTTTAAACAATGATACTTAGCTAACATAAATTCTTTGAGATTTAACAAAAAGGGAATCTTTCTGTAAAAAGTTTTCAGCATAAGTTATTTATCCTTGATTGACTTGTGGTCTAACTGAGTCCTGGTTTTACCTGTAGTTAGAAGCAGAATTATGTGTTGAACTTGCCTCCTTGGCCAACAAAACTACATTTTAAAGAGAGCTAAAGAAAGAATAGAAAGATGATTCAGTGATTAAAACTGATTACTGTTTGCCAAAAGACTTGAGTTTAATGTCCATGTTGGTAGGTTATAGCCACATGTAACTCCAGCAGAAGATAATCCAATGTCTTTTTCTGATCTTCTCAAGTAACACCATGCATCTGATTTACCTACACACAAACACAATTTTAAAAATCATTCTTGGTAAAGAATGTTAAAAGGCCTTCTAAGATGGAGCATCTCCAATGGAGAATTCCATCATAAAGCATGTGGCAGTTGAGAAGGTTTTGAGGTCCAGCTGTTGACGTAGCTCATTTTACACTTATATTTCAGCCCAGCTCAGCCCCAAGTACCTGTGAAGAGTCTGGATAGTTTGCTGTTTGAAGCAAGGCAGAAAGGCTGGTAAAAATTTGAGTTATTTCTTCTAGGAAGAATTCCTTTCTAGTACAGACAGTAAAATGAATGGGAAATCGGTTATGAAAATATTTAATGAAAATTAAAAAGGCATGTGGAATCTCTTGTACATTTGCTGCCTTGACAAATTAGAAAGTATTTGCTATGCTCTGTTTTCTAAGAAATTATGTGCCCCTTATCACTTGTACAATTTTTTGTTAAACCTGGTGAAAATTACAGTTATTTGTCCTTGATCTAAAAAAGGCACAGAAAACTATTGGATTCACACTGCTACCAGAAAGTGGTTTGGCCAATTACTAATCATGAATTACTGCTTTAAGGCAGATCGCATGCAATGGAAATCTCCTCTTCGTTTTTGAAAACTGATCATCACCTAAGACAATCACCAGTAATGTTTACTCCTTTGTGAACTGAGAGAAAGACAATGAACAAACCTCAAAGGACAAATGTTCTGAGGACAATACTATCATTTTTGGGAAGCTTCAATGCCAAACCCAAAAAAGACAAAAGACGAAATCTGAACACCACAATGACTTCACAAAATAACTTACACAAATTAAAAGAAATTAGTGCTTAAAGAAAATTTTGAAAAAATACTAACATCTGAAAAGAGAACGGTAGCTGGCTGTGTTACAGGTAGCTGTGTCTCTTTAAACTTTCTATAACATTTAAAGTTCAAGACCTCTGACTTCATTGTTTTGAGATATGTGCCTCTTAAAGACACCCTTAAAGGAAAATGAGAATGAGTAGGCCTTAATTCACTCTGAGTAGGATCTCCTTGTAAGAAAAGGAGATTTGAGTACACATGCCTAGAGAGTGAGGATCTCTGGAAGACTAAAGAGGCAATTATTTGGAAGCCAGAACATCATGTACTCTGCCTGACATTGTGGTTTGGAACCTGTAGCAGCCATCACAGTGAAAATTCACTCCCATTTGTCCTACATTTATTATAGCAACCTGACAGACAAGTACAGCCCTTCACACAAAAGAATTCTCCCCAAGGATAGAGAGCTAGAATGCTTTTTTAATTTTTTAAATTTTTTTAGGGGTGGGCTCTAGATTGTCTTCTGATTTTCAAAGCAGCTCAATGCCCATTCATTCCCTTTTCTCGTGGGAAATCATTTTGTGGACAGAGAAATTAGTAGAGCAATGGCCTACAGTGAGAAGTTGAGTGTCAGATCAAAGCCTGCAGGGTCACATGAAGGGCAGCAGCTAAGGTATGATGAAATATGCATTCCACACTTCCTCCTAGGAAAACTGAGGCACCACCTGACTAGTTGTTTGGCTAACTGTGTGCCCAGCAGGAAGCAGCCTGCTAGGGCTTGAAAGAAGATATTCAGGCTCTAGGTCTCACATGATCTCTGCTGCCCTGTAACAGAAAGGTCGGCATATCCTCTGCAGATATGCAGAGCATATGCCTCTGCTCCTGGCTTCCTTCCTGTCCTTCTTGCATCCTCCTTCATCAGGGAGATGTAAGTCACTGGGCCAAATAAAAAAACTACCACTGTACCACTGGGGCAACCGACAACACTAAAGGAGGAATTTGTATTTCTGGTTTTAACTTTTATTACTAATAAGGACAAAATTCTCAATCTCCACATGATAAAATAAAACTTATTAAATTACAAATAAATGCCTTCCTCTTCTCAGCCCTTTTACACACACACACACACACACACACACACACACACACACACACTCAGTTATGTCCATGAGTGACGGGATGGGTTGTTCTACATAAAAAGAGGCAGATGAAGAGACAGCTGGGAATGAAGTTGGAAGGAAGCAACAATTTACAGAATCCAAAAGAATTTGTGTGAAAGGAAAGATGTCTAATATGGGTTGATAGGAATCTTAACTTATAATCACTGTACAGCACCACTGTGTCCCACTCCCTCTCTATAAAGCGCCTTTCATTCTAACACCTTACTATATAAACCTACTTCGGTTCTAAATTTTGATTTTATAAACTCCCTCATTCTGTTCCCCTTACTGTGTCACTTCCCATATTTTACCCTTCACAATATATAATCACCCTGCATCTCATTCCCAGCACTGTATGAGCCTTCTGCATCTTGTCTCTCTCATTGTATAAGCCCCCTGCATTCTATCTTTCTCATTGTATAAGTCTCCTGCATCCTATCTCTCTCACTGTAAAAGTCCTCTGCATTCTAATCTCCATACTATATTAATTCCCCCTCTTCCCACCCTATAAACTATATAAACTTTCCCATGTCCTATCCTTATTTCTGTGTCTTCAAGTGCTATCCCAGTAAGTTTGGGGGAGCTTTTCAGTAAAATTTGGAGTTTTGTTTTTTCTTTCTATATTATAACAAATCAGACTTAAAGTCAAGTAAGATAACTCTAGACAAATTACGTTTTCCTTAGCTTTGCTGATGGATAGACAGCCAGCCACTGCAAAGACAGACAGAATGATAACTCAAGGAATTGAGATGCTGAAAAATAACCAAAAGGAACTGGAACTTTTACCAAGCCCTCTAGGTTACCCAACATTTTTTTCCTAGGGTCTTTTCAGTACTTAAGTGTTTTGTTTTGTTTTGTTTTAATTTTTTCGCATACTACATTCCAACCAGTTTCCCCTTCCTCCTCTCCTCCCAGTCCCTCCTCCCCACCTACTTTTGCCACAAAATTTAGCCAACACTTCTTAACCAAAGCCATTTAAGAGGTTGAAAGTAGTGCTTGGCTGCCTTATTTTTCTCGTCTTCTTTCCTCTCTCCCTCTGTTTTTCTCTCTCTTCCTCCTTCCTTCTCCCTTTCATCCATCTATATTAGTTACTTTTCTGTTGTTGTGAAAAAAACACCATAACAAAGACAAAATATAAAAGGGAGAATTTATTTGGCTTATGGTTCCAGGTTAAGAGTGCTTCATGATGGGGAACATGACAGCAAGGGGCAGGTGTGGTAGGAGAAGCAGGAAACTGAGAGCTCAAATCTTGAACCAGAAGAACAAAGAATCGAGAGCAACTAGTATTTGAGGAAGTCTTTAAATTCCCAAAGCCTGTCTCCAATGACATACTTCCTCCAACAAAGCCACACTTTTTATATCTTTCCTAAACAAAGCCATCAACTTGGAACCAAGTTTTCAAATATATAAGCTTTGGTGGGGGAACATTCTTATTCAAACCACCACATTCCATTTCTTTTACCTCCATAGAGTCATGACCACATCATAGTATAAAATGCATTTAGTCCAATTTCAAAGGCCCTGTAGTCTTTTACAATATCAGCATTGTATTTTATAGTTCAAAGTCTTCTTTAAAGACTCAACACAATCTCTTAAGTGCAATCCCTAGCGAAACCAAAAAACAACTCACTTCCAGTATACAAATGGCCCAAAATATTGCTATTGCCATTCTGGACTGAGAGCACAATGAGAACACTTTGGGCCAAAACAAGGTCAGAACCCCAAATCTTGTACCTTCATATCCGATGTCAGAGGGCTTACAGTATTCCACTCTTAAAGGTTTGTAGCCTGAAAGACACATTGCTCTCTTAGGCTAATCTACTACCAATGCTATAATCTGTATTAGTCAGGGTTCTCTAAAAGAATAGATCTAATAAAATGTGTGTGTGTGTGTGAAAATGCATATATATGAATATGCATACATATGAAAGATTTATTAGATCAGGGTATGGTCTAGTAGTCCAAAAGTGGCTGTCTCACACTTGGAAGGCTGATACTCCAGTAGTTGCTCAGTCCAAAATACTGGCTGTCTCAATCTAGCCCTTGATCTTGCAGGATTCTTGGAGATCTGCTAGTTTTCAGGCTATGTTGGAATCACAAAGAAATTGATTCTAATACCAAAGAAGGAGTGAAATATAAAACAGTATCTTTCTTTTGTGTCTTTTTATCTGGGCTAGCACCAGCATTCCAAATTTAGTGTGGGTATACTGCTTCAAATAATCAAGAGAAAATCTCTTACAGCTGCTTGGGTTTTAGTTGATTTTAAATGCTGTCATGTTGATAACCAAGATTGGTCATCACATTATCTAAATTTATATCTTTATATTAAGTATTCTGCTCATAATTCTCTCTCTCTGTCTCTCTCTGTCTCTCTCTCTGTCTCTCTCTGTCTCTGTCTCTCTGTCTCTCTCTGTCTCTCTCTGTCTCTCTCTGTCTCTCTCTCTCTCTCTCTCTCTCTCTCTCTCTGTGTGTGTGTGTGTGTGTGTGTGTATGTATGTCTAATGTATGCAATCTTAGGTGTTCATGGGTACATGGAGATGTGTGTATGTGCATGTAGAGAATAGAAGTCTACAGGTATGATCTACCAGACTTTGCTTTTTATCTTGGTGGTGATGATTCAAACTTAGGTGTCCACGCATGCAAAGCAAATGTTTTACCAATGAGCCGTCTCTCCAGTCCCTTATTCAATAATTCTTCCCTTTCAATATTTTTAATAATATATTTTAATTAGGTGAATTGAAATACAATAAGAAGTTAAAATATTTTCTGACAAAACTAGAATATTTGCAAAAAATGTAAATCTTCAAAAATACAAATATAGCAAGGTATCAAATGTGTGTATTTGTCAAACTCCATAAAAAGTACAGTTAAAAAGACCTCTAGCATAATAAAATTATATATTTTAGTTAAACATGATATGTCAACATTGGGTACTTCTCTGTAGCACTTGAGTAGAGCAGTAAGTTAGTGATAGAACAGTATTAGGAAAGGAATCAACTTTCAGTTAAAAAAATTTCATATATGAAAGTTCCCAAGAGGAAAACCTACTCATAATTAGAGAAAGTGTGAAAATCGCAATCCTTCTTTCTAGCTTAACTTTCCTTACTTGCTGAAAAATGACTCTCACCTTTATGAACTACAGAGCCAATGGGTGAAGAAGCTAAAGATGATTTAATCTTTAACAAAATATCGTGAGAAAATGCCCTTTAAAGTGGTTCCTAATTATCCTGACTATTTTGTTGAATCTTCTTAGTCTTTTAAGGCTGTTGGTTCCCATTTATAAGATGAAATCACCCAGAAAGCAATTAACTTCAGTCAGAAATTTCTAAGGAAAGGCAGGCTATCAGTACAAACAGGTGTTTCTGAGTATATCTTTAGCAATGTTCTTACGTAACAGTTTCTTGAGAAGTTGGTAATTGTTTACAGGAGATGTACTAAAATTCTAAGTGACTTCTATTAGTGACTAAATTGAGGAGAAGGGCATATGAAACCCTTAGAAGTAGAATTGAGCTGAGATGACAGACCCTAATTTGCAACTCTTATAGGAAAAAACAAATGGCCCTTGATTGAAAAGTCTGAGAAGGGAGGCTAGAACTTCCCAGTCTGCTACTATTTGATATTTGTCATTCTGCCTTGTGGCCTTGCCTGAGTGAGATCACCGTCTTCCCCTAGTAAAGGAGGCATGGATTCCTGTCTAGTTAGACCTGGGACTTGTAGCACCTCTTTAGTCTATATTTATAATATTCTACTTTGCAATCTACTGTTAGACCTGGGACTTGTAGCACCTCTTCAATCTATATTTATGATATTCTACTTTGCAATCTACTGTTCTCAACTATTTCTTCCATCCTCATCCTTCGGAGGTTGGGTACCTTGGCTCATATGTAGTAGCATTGTGAGCCTCTCATTTGCCCACTCCAGCTTTAATGTGCTTCTGTACATAAATACAAATATTTTTGTAGAAAGGCTATCTGCTCTGGGTTAACTTCTTCTCTTGCTTGAGCCATGCAATTGCACTTAAATTCCTCTGGAGTTAGACTGAACATAAGGAGAGCTTCTGAGAAGCTATCTATAGAAACATCCTCCAAGCAAGTTAACCTTAAAAGTTCCCAGTTCAGTGATCAGTTCACTGATTGCTTCACAAGCATGGTTTCTAGTCTGTCTCTAGGAGACCTGTTCGTTTGTTTGTAGTCAAAAACTAATCCTAGTGGCATGCAAATACTACTGGAAACTATGAAGACTGAACAGCAAATATCTTAAAGTAGAACCAACACTTCCTAGATACTTGATGCCAAGTTAATGGACCATCCGTGTCATATTTCTCTCTGCAGCCTTGAAGTCATACACAGCCATTAACTCTGCCTAGATCCTTCCTCCCCCACACTTCCATTGCAGCCTATGCCATTAAAGCACCTCAAAACAACAACAATAATAATATTTAATGATGCTAAAGCTAAACTCAAGAAAAATTTCATTTGATTTGATTAATGAAGGCTACATTCTGGTTAATATTATATTCTTTGAAAGGAAGAGCAGGTACTTAAATGTTGTAAATAAACTTTTCAATAGTACCATTCAGTATAAGTAAAATGTCTACCATAGTTTTTACAAGCTAAAAAAATAATTTGAGCAGATTAAAAAGTAATTTTAATAGACCCAAAAACTTTTAAATAGGCAAAATTGAATTTAATAGTATACGTTAATCTAGTATTTTCATAATATTATTTTTTTGTACGTATAATTAATGAAATAAGTGAGTGATATTTTAAAATTATTTTTCTACTGATTGCTGGATGTTAAGCACATAGTTTACACCCATAACAATATTTCAATGTGCACCAGTTATAGGGCCAACCTATTCAAACTCTGTGTGCGTGTGTGTGTGTGTGATATTATTATCTCTCATGCTCCATTGAAAAGTAGCAAAACCATAACCTGGGGCCAATTAAGTCCTTAAATAAAATAGTACTTACATGAAAACGTATGTCCTTGGTTATATCTATATTACTCACATATAACTAATGCAATGTCCCTGACTAGAGAATATTACTATACTATTTTGTTTTTGTTTTAGAACATAATAAAGAGAGTAAAAATGTCTTTACATATTAAATAGAGAGACTATTGCAAATATTTTTAATCTGTGTTTGGTAGAACCCATGGATTGTTAGCCTTAGATAGAGATTCAACTTATTTATGTGTACAATTAATATATGTTAAGAGAAACATTAAAAACAAAAACCAACAGGGTGAGCAATCCTGCATTCATTAGAATACAATGGAAAAAAATTCAATATGTGGAGTAAAATAAACTATATCTTTACAAAACAAGATGAACGCTGGATTAAAGGTATGAATTAACAATTAAGTGGCATAAAATTGTTAGTGTTTTTGAATAATAAAAATATTCAGTTTTTCTCTTTGCTATGATTATGTGGTTATAGTAAAGTTTTCTTCAAAGGACTCAGAGCACACGACGAGCTGACATTAGCTTTAATGCTTTCACTGAGCTCCAAATTCCAAAGGGCAGCAGATGAGCAAGGTCATTAGTTACAGATACTGTTGGAGCTACTTCAGTCTCAGATGGTTTCTACCTTATAATATTTACTTTCTTTCCATTATTTTCTTAGGAATTCTGCTCAGTTTTAACGGTACTGAATTTTAAGGGCTGAGTAGGCACAATAGCCTGAATGAGCTTTGAGACCTAAGGTGTAAAGTTTTTCAAGTAATTCCTGCAGGAAAATTCTCAAACCCATACTCTATCTTGATAAACCCTAAACACAAATAGACTTGCTTACATTGGCTGCAACTTGTTTTCTTTGCTCACCAGCCACATAGCAACACTGGCTTATTTTGCCTTCTGTATTTAGGAATATTTCCCTCACTCCATATATGTTTGTTCTCCTGTTTTCTTGACCAGCCTCATGCCTATGCATGTAAACTTCTGTTTACTAGTAGGCAAAGCTGTTCCACTTTTGTAATGACCTTGTTACTGCTAGCAGATGAGGGTTGCTCTGTTTGGAGATTTTGGCGACCCTATTTTAACTGTCTCTCTATCAGCACTGTCCTGAGAGTAAAGCTCAGACACAAAGTCCTGGAATCCAGTCATCATGATATGACATGTCGTATCACGGATACAAGTATCAGGGACATTTTCAGAAAGTCATGGAATACACATTTAGGACCCATAGCCTTAATACTAACCAATCTTCAAGTCCCAAACTATGTTTCATATATTTATACGAAAAAACTAATACATACACACACACATACATACATACATACGTACATACATACATATACATACACATAACATGACATGATGAAAAATACATATACACATATATATTTGTCATTACCAGATATCCAATAGAAAGCAACTTAGGGAAAGAAAAGAAGTGCTTGCATGTTCCCAATTTGAAAGAGCTTAGTCCATCATGATGGAGTGTGTAGTATTGCTTGTTTTTGTAAGCAGCAGCTCAGGAGTACAGAGATGAGAATGCTGGTACTCAGCTGACACAGCTCACATATTTTTCTATTTTTGTTTGTACTGGGATTCTAGCCTGTGGTGTTGTGTTGCCCACTTTCAGGGTGTGTCTTCATTCTTCTGTAAATCTCTATGGAAACACCTTTGCAGGCATATATGTAATGAGTCCAAATAATATGGCTAACACTGAAGATTAAGTATCACAATGAACCTATCAAATCATGTCTATAGGCTTTTCTTTTTTTCATATATAATCACAAATCACATCATTTTTTCCTTCCTTTCCTCCCTCTAGGCCCTCCCGGGTACCTCTTCTTGTTCTCTTTCCAATTTATAACCTCAATTTTTGTTGAATGTTGTTGTATTTATATTGGCTGTGTGTGTGTGTGTGTGAGAGAGAGAGAGAGAGAGAGAGAGAGAGAGAGAAGAGAAGAGAAGAGAAGAGAAGAGAAGAGAAGAGAAGAGAAGAGAAGAGAAGAGAAGAGAAGAATTTCTTATTTGCCTGTTCTTAGTTTGATTTTTAGGACCCTGGTGTCTTTCACTGTTCAGATCTCCAAGAACAGTGAATAACCATTATCTAAAGCCAGAGGCTGACTTGAAAGACTCTCCATACTGCTTCATACTTGTGTTTCTTTGAGTGAATTTCTTAAATCTCTCTCTCTCTCTTTTTTTTTCCTCAGTGTTGTTTGGAGAAAACAGTAGTAGTCTATCGCACATTTGATGTGAGGATTAAGAACCAGTAAATACTCATTCCATTTTTGTTCTTGTTATTAATATGTTATTAACATTAATATTAAAACTTCTGGGGTTGTGCTAGCTTTGTCACATTGAAGGCAAATCCTGTATTGTATCTAACTCACTAGGATTCCACTGAGTAAGAGACAAAGGTTCTATACCCAAACCCTAATCACTAGATTCTGTGTGTATCACCCTGACACTCTCCTTTATTTTGCCAGTTAAGGCCCAGTCTGTTCAGAGGTTTTTGTTCTCTAAGAGCTGATTTCTATTTTCAACTTGTCTGGATCCCAAAACACATAAGTTTCTCCTCAATTATCTTTACACTTACGAATGGGAAACCTAGAAACATGGAGGCAAGAGAACCTCAGGAGTGTATGAGCTAGGTTGTAAAAAGAGCAAAAACAACACCCGTGTAGCTTCTGATGGGTAGTTCACCAACTGAGATGATAATGAAGAACGCTCTTATTGGGTTTATGTTACTGTATCACTGACAAAGATATTAAATATAGTGTCTTGGATGTTTGAGAATGAGAACATTTTATGAGAAATTCCAAACTACATTTGGCCCAAGTATAGTTGAAAGCCAGGCAGTCCAACCAATGTGTCTCAATGAGTGAGCTACACAATCGTTAATTAGAATTCATCTGGGTACAAACTTGTTACTAAATGAGAAAATTAAGTATTTCTATAGAACAAATAATATCCTATAAAGCTAGAATCCTCAAGGATGAAAGGTCATAAAAAATAAATATTGTACAACTCCAGTGAAGACTTGATCATGAGAAAAGTTAATAATGTAATGTCCAGTGTAATCTAAAAAAAAAAAAAAAAAAAGCTGAGTCTACTATTATCTACATCAACCCCATGAACCTTTCACACTTGCTAGTCTCCTGACCTTGGGAACCCCACACAACTGTGATGTGCATAAAATGGTCATGTCTGTGCTTACCCATAAACAATATCTGAACTGCATGGTGTACTGGTTTCAGGTTTATGCACTCCTAAAATGTACTGTGCTTATAAGGGTGCTATTTGCCTTTTCTTTGACAACTTCATAGCTAAAATATTCATAGTGGCATTTGCTAGCAGACATCAAAGACAGAGAAATATGTTCTATTATACAGAAGGAAAGCATTTACATAGATAACAGTATGCCTTAATTTTAGGGAAGGATTCTCAAGTTCTGCCCTTAGAAATGTGTTTTTCAATACCTGAGCTCAGAAAGAAAAAAAAAATCTCTCTCTAATGTAAGATATTCAGTATCAGTTTAGTCTGAACTCTGTGAGGTGGATAGGTTTGATGAGATAAGCCTGTCTCTTTAACGGGTTACTAGTAGCTGAGTATTATCCCTGAGTAATAGGCTTTCCATCTTGCATGAATTCTTGATTATCAGAAGCTAATGTACACATATGTCCACTCATGCCTGAATATGTTATCTAGCCCACAGTCAAGGCAGTCTATTAGATCTCAATGTTCAGATCTAATTCCTGCAGATACGCAAATGGGCACACACAGAGATACTCAAATGCTTATTAATAATTGATGGCAAGTCTGAAGTCCTGCTGGAGTAATCTTGTTTGTTTAAAGGAGTCAATGATAAAAGCCCAGACTTCTTATAAATCTCTCTACTGCTTTACATTATTGATCAATTTAGTAACTTAGGTTCAATGACTGTGGTCTTTCTTCCTAAAACAAGACCTCATTTACTGATTTAAATATTGACCTCTATGAAAAGCATAGAGGTTATAATGATACACTCCTATGAAACATCAAGCAAAGACAGTCATTGCCTCAACAAGCCAAACTTTGCTAGTTCAGCCATATTTAGAGGGCAGAGATTATAATATATTTTATATCCTTGGAATCTAAGAAAATATCCATGAACTTAAAACTCTGTGTGTGTGTGTGTGTGTGTGTGTGTGTGTGTGTGTGTGTGTGTGTGTGTGTGTGTCGGGCCTAACCCGAGGTCTAATCTCCATTCCACCTTCACCCTTCAGTCACATACACAGGTGGAAGGCATGATGAACAGGCCCCAGGCCCTAGAAATATTTACATACTAATAAGTTACCTGAAGGCCAGAGGGTGGAGTCAATTAAACATTCCTCCCCAGCCCCTCCCCCCTCTTCCCCTTCCTATTTAACTCAGGTCTGCCCTGGGTTTTAGGGGGCACATCCAGATCCATCCACTATCCATCATGCCAATAAACCGGTTTTGAAAACCCAAGGACTTCCTCGTGTGTTGGGGCCTCGAAGTGAGGAACCTTGGAGAGGCCTTTAGTTACTGAGCAGCTGGGCCTAACTTCCAGTTGGAGGAACCCAAGGGGTTCCCAGCCAACTACACACAGCGTGGAGTGAGGAACCCTGTAGCTTCCTGAGCTGTTTTACCTACATGTATTTGTGTGTATGTGTGTATGAATGTATTAATTCCAACTTTCCTTTTCCTTTTTAAAATATAAATACAGCATTTTATTTTCCATTTCATTCTATTTCTCTCTTTCTTGCCTTTCTTTTTTTCAGTATCTTTTTTTACCATAACTTTGATCCCAGGACCCAGAGCAAATCAACTCCCTCTTTACTTTCCTCCTTCCCAGCTACCAAACTTGGAACTGAAAGTTTTCTTGTTTGTTTTTTTGTTTGGTTGGTTGGTTGGTTGGTTGGTTGGTTGGGTTTTTTTTTTTTTTTGTCTTTGTTTTTGTTTTTTGAGACAGGGTTTCTCTGTGTAGCCCTGGCTGTCCTGGAACTCACTCTGTAGACCAGGCTGGCCTTGAACTCAAAAATCTGCCTGCCTCTGCCTCCCAAGTGCTGGGATTAAAGGTGTGCGCCACCACCACCCGGATGAAAGTTTTCTTAAAAGAGAAACTAATTTTTTTTTTTTTTTTTTTGAGAAAGGTTCTTATGTAGGGGTAGCTGGCCTTCAACTATCCATCCTCCTGCCACAATTTTCTGAATGCAGGGATCACTGTTGACCACAACCACACTAATTTAGAAATTGTGAAATCTTACTCGATCAGTTTTTGTTCTCTGAAGTAAGCAAGTAAGTTGATGAAAATCTTCAAAATTATTTCTGCCTTGGAAGATTTCAGGAGTGGGGATTGAATAAATCTTACTAGAGCAGAAAGCTTATGACCATGAAATGTAAATAAAACAACACATAGCAGAAACAACCAAACTGATAATTCTGTGAGCTGTAATCATACCTCAGGACAACCACATAATTGTAATTATGTTTAATAATTGTAAATATGCTGAGGTGAGATGAAATGTGTAGAAAATGTGTCCATCTGAAACCCTGTGGGGTGGAATCACATTTCATAACTGCAAGCTTAGGCAGTAATGAAATCTCTGCTGCATCAGCGTGACCTTTTAAACTGTGCCAATGTTGACCAAATCAAGGAACTCTTTTGAAAGCCTAGATAGGAGGTAAACAAGGAACTACAAGGACCATGGCACATGGTTCTATCGACCAAACCAAGCCTGATTGCATCTTGACTAAACTCTTGTGTCTGAGAAATAACAATATCTTATAAAAATGCCCTGAAGAGGTAATTTTTTTTTGATCTCTTGAAGATTTTATGCTATTTTTAAGCAAGAACCATAGGTTAGTAATTATAACAGCTACTTTTTCACAAACACCCATCAAAGCTGCTTAATATGCCCTGCTTATTGATTATATTGAAAATACTTTCAGTATTTGCCTAGAAAACGTCAAATTGAATGTAGATACATACAAGTTTATATATGCATGTTTATATTTTATGTTTATATATCCATATTTTAAGAAAGACTTAAAATAAAGTCAATATATCTTTAAACATAAAAACAGTAAAATCCAGTGCTTATATGGGGTAAAATTAATTCAGAACCACAAATATTTACGTGTTATTGTTCCCCCCTCAGCATCTCACCCACAGAACACATACCTGAGCAGAGGCAGCCGGAGAACAATTTCTCTTACTGCAGAATGCCTATTCTTTCTGCAAATCTTCTGCAGGTAACTATTTCCAACCTGTTATTTGGATTTGTCATCTGACAGATTTCTTCTACTCTCTACAGGTGTCTGATTGTGTTTGTTCTAGCAGCTTAGCTACATGATCCACAAAGTAGCCAAGGGTCAACTTGTTTTAAAGTCTACAGTAGGCTTTCAGTGTGTGGTCAGCATTATAAAAGAAATCTAAGTAAATGAATTGTAATAAGTGTTTTACATTTGTTGGGAAAATAGTAGAAGGTTTTGGTTTTCTCTTGGTCTAAAAAGATGTGGTTTTAAAACACGAGCCACTTTGCTACTGTAATTTTTATTTAAACATTATGCCACACTTTAATTGATACATGCTCATAATAAAATTCTCCATAACTATCTTTGCCAATAGTGATGTTGTGTTGTGAAAGAAAGAACCAGGATATGTTTGGTAGAGGCGCAATATGGCGCAGGGGGAAGGGGATGTCTCTGCGAGCCCATGCTGAGGCATCCCTTCCTCCTGAGGTACCATCCAAGACAGATATAGTATGGAAAAGAGTTTATGTAGGACATGGGGAGGGGAGTTAAGTGAGTAGAGACAGAGAAAGAGAGAGAGAGTAGAGGAGTAGAATCAGGCCATGAGAGAAAGGGGCATGAGAATGGGGAGAGAAGAGACAGAGAGAGTAAGATAGTAAGAGAATGAAGAGGGGGCAAACAGCCCCTTTTATAGTGAGTCAGGCATACCTGGCAATAGCCAGGTAACTCTGGGAGGAGCCTAGAAGGAATGCTAACAAATGGGAAGGTCTGTGAATACTGTTTCCATTTAGGCATGTTCTGTTTGACAGCTCTACAGCACAAAGTGTCAGTCTCTGGCAGCAAAGATAACAGCAGCTCCACAATGACAAGTCTAGTGTGAGGAGACAATACTTTAAGGGCATTAGGGAAGTGAAAGAAAGTCTGCATCCTAAACTATTGAGAAAATATGACAATAACAGCAAGCTAAACCTTTAGAATGACAGATAGAAAACTTTACATGAAACTCTGGATGCCAGCCAGCCTCCTGTTCTTTAACATTCTCACAAGCTACTTCCTTGTTCATTTCACGTGCACCCTTGTTTCCATTACCAGAGCTCTATTACTTTTTTATATTGTAGAACATCATTGAACATGGGGTCTCCCCTTTCAGTAAGATTTTAAATACACAGTGCAGCATGGGTAATTACAGGTGTGTTGTCATACAGCTGGTTTCTGGAGCTTATTCCTCTTACTTTACTGAGGCCTTAGACCCCGTGCGTGATTTCCCAGTCTGATATTCTCCAAAGGCCTGGAACCAGTATTCTGAGATCCTGTGAGGTCCCTGATTTACAGACTATATAGCACTGAATCCATACATCATTCTATTCTGGCTTATTTTATACAGCAATGTCTTCAGGTTTATAGATATTGTCACTCATGGCAGGAATTCTTTCCTACATACATACATACATACACACACACATACATACATACATACATGATATATTGTATTAGTCTCCATACCTTGAGTTAGGAAAAAAAACATGGAGTATACACACTTCTTCAAGATTTGAGCAATGTACTTGGTTTTCATAGAGTTATTACGAGAGGTGAAATGGAGTTTTCTAGACTGATTCTGGCTCCATGGCTCCAGAGTATCCCCCAAGGATATTAATTTCCTCAGTGTTCTAAGTCACCCATGCACAAGATCTGTAAGTACCTGAAGTCTGAAAAGCTGCAGTGAATAAGCAAAGACAAGCAGTGTACAGGTGACAGTTCCCCTCCATGTTTTGTGAGTAGAGGCTTATTCAGATCTGTCTATTCAGACTCTGGTCAGAACCAGAGACAATAGCTGCATGTATGAATCTGGCACCACCTCCATCTAAGCCATCCTTGCTGGGAAAGTCAGTAAAGTAGCAATAAATGCTCTCCATTAAGAGTTTTGGACTCACAAAAAATATTATAGATTATCACAAATACATTTTTGCTGATCTTTTTTATCCAAAAAAAAAACCAAAGATAATTTAATTATGTGTAGCTGATCATGTTGAGTGACTCATTTGTTGCAAAACTAGAGGTAACCAATGAGGTATTCTGGCTGGAAAGGCACTAAGTCCTCTGTTTCTAAAATGGTCCTGTTACAGTAATGTTAAATATTTTAAACTCTGGTTTCAAAATTAATAATACAAAAAATGATGTAAGCCCTTTGTTCAGACCTTAAACTGTTTACCACTTGAGGTCAGTACCCAGACCCTTTGTTTAATTATATACCAGGGCATCAAAAAATATACAGATTGGGTCCATCAACATTCAGTCATAGATGAAGGCAAGGCCTAGGGCTTCCCCCTAGGGAGCTATTGCCAGTTGGAGGCTGTTGAGGAAGGGGAAGTCACTGTTTTCAGTGATGTAACAACTGGTAAGGCAGTTATGCTTCACACCCAAGCCCATGTGGGCAGCCCTGCTTAAACTCAGTAGGTCACAAAACCAAAACTAAAACAAAGCATAAGAACATAGAGGGGGTGAACTTGTTGGGAGAGTGTGGGGGGAATTGTTTGGTGGGAGAAGAATGGGGAACTAAAAAAAAAAGGAGAGAGAGAGAGAGAGAGAGAGAGAGAGAGAGAGAGAGAGAGAAAGAGAGAGAGAGAGAACAAAGAAAGATATCAGGATAATTCTTAACTTCCAAAGCTGAACTTACTCATGGACTTTTAAAATATGAATTATTTTCACTTAATTTAGTTATTTAAAGATGTATGTTAAAAGATATATAAACTGAATATAGGAATGGGGTATATAATTAAGGTGGTTAACAACTTACTAATAAATGCTGGAGATAAAGGGATTTTAAATTTCTTCTTTGCATTATTTATAGTTTTGCAGATGCTTTCTAGGCTTTACATGTAATTTTTGCAATGAGAAACAACCATACTCCAATTATCATAAAATGAAATACTCTAATACCATTTTTAACTAAAGTGTGGCCCAAGATACCTTTTGTAAAAAAATTGCCACAGGACAGATCACATAGGTAGTAAATTTCAATCACCATGAAACATCATCTATTTGCAGGACTGAGTTGGGTTCATTAAATCCATCACAAAGGTATAACACCTTGCTTTAGGGGGTAAAGGCAAAAATTTGTGGGCAAAAGAGATCAAAGAACTAGTGAATATTCTAGGTATAGGAAAATATGCTGGAGGACAAAAAGTTTACATTCCTATTTCTTGTAGTCAGACTAAAGGATGTCAACCCAGGCAGAAATTTGGGGAAAAAAATCACAAAAGTCTGCTAATCTTAATTCTGAACACAGAGAAAAGTAGAACATTTCAGAATTTGTCACATCAGGCCATTCCTTCCTGGATTGGTGATGACCCTACAGGTAATGAATAGATTCACAGTATACTCTCCTGCTAGGAATACTGTTCTTGTGTAGATCTTTATTCTTACCTCCTACAGAGGTGGAAAATTCCAGAAAGATACAAGAAACATTTTTCTTGAGAGAGCTAGCAAATCCATTAATGATTAACAGCTGGAATGTCTAAACATCTAAAGAGCAGAGGCAGGAAGGCTGAGCTGACTCTTAGGCTTACCACTTGTGACAGGCCAAAGCCAGGTTGATCCTTTAAGTTGTGAGTTCTGGGTCACATTGCAGGGCTTCCTCTTTCTAGAATTTCCACAGATCAGTCATTGCCTGATGAGAGCTACAGCCCCAATCCTTTTCTCCTGGGCAAGATAGCTCAGGAATGAATTCAGCCTTTCCTCTGTATCCTGGGTTCAAAGACAATTGTATCGACCCTTTTAGTAGGTAGCAACTTATTTCACTTGCATCAAGATATAACTAAACATAATCTACAGACATACACACAAAAAAGAAGAGAAATAAAATTGGGAATAAAACTGAGTTTTCAGTCATGCCAGTTCTGACACTACAGACATGTTATTTGAGGAAGCATGAAGATGACTTACATGTTTAAAATTTTTAAATCTTCAAAAACGGTTTTGACTTTGAACTACTCCATACATTATATTTCAATGTATGAGAGTATAACTGCAATTGTCAATGGCAGAACAACAGCTTAATTCTCTTGAAATATTTTGTTTGTAAAATTGTTGCAATTTTTAAAAGAGTCAATTAAAACTTTAGTGTTTACTCACTTACAAAGACTTCAAAATACACAGATAAATTTTCCAAGTTTTTTCCTGTGATTTTTTAAAAATAATGTCTTTATGATTTAAAGTGAAAGTTATACAGTTTATGAATTTGTATATACACATAGAAGTGCATATATGTATATACATATAGGTTTACTTTTTCTTAACAGATTTTGGTTAAATAATATGGCACCATATTTATTTGTTGTGATTTACTTTTCTCATCTATTTCCAAGTCCCATATAAACTTACTTATTTTACATGGCATGTACAAGTTCCTAATGTGAATTCACTACAGTTTTGTTTCGTTCTATTTTAGTGATAATGAGGGCAAGTGTGAAAATGTTAATGAAGATTAATGTATTCTTCCTCACACATATTTCCTGCCCTTTCTTCCTTTGGTTAGATACACTCACCTGCTCAGCAAAGGCCTAAAATTTCTCAAGGAATTTGTTATGTCTCAACTTTCAAGTTTCAAAGTAGATTTTAGAAAATCATATTTTTTGTTGTTTTTTAAAAGATATTCATGAAGGCCTTAAAACAAGACTTTCCAAAAAAAAAGTATATTTTATTTTAATTTATATAATCAAAATGAAAATTTGTGCAGTTTAACACACACACACACACCCCCAACACTGATGAAAGAATAGCTTGGAATGAAAATAATCAAAGAACCAAAAGAAACAGAAGGCTGGCAAGGAAAAGATCAAAGTTTCCCCAAGGCTATCTAAAGACCTGTAGGGTAAATGTCTGTCTCCAGCCCAACCACACCCAGTCCAGAAAACTAGATAATGTTGCCAGAAGTCAGGAGCCGATGTGGGTCTGTCTCTAGGAAAGGAGCACTTTTTTGTTTGTTTGTTTGTTTGTTTGTTCGAGACAGGGTTTCTCTGTGTAGCCCTGTCTGTTCTGGAACTCACTCTGTAGACCAGGCTGGCCTTGAACTCAAAAATCTGCCTGCTTCTGCCTCTCAAGTGCTGGGATTAAAGGCATGTGCCACCACTGCCTCCAATATCCAACTACAATCACAACACAGGAATGACCAGAGAACTTCTCTAGCTTTAAGTGAAAGCAACCTACCCTTCATTTCTCACCACTTATAGGAACGTGAAAATCAACAAAGATTTAACTGGCATATGCTGATTCCAGAAAGCCAATATACTCAGTGTCCATGTCCTAAAGGTGGTGTCATACCTCCAAAGACACCAGAGGGGTCAGACAGCCAGAAGCCATGAAGACTCAAGCCTGGTGATCCTTTAGCAGTTGGGAATTTAAAAGATGTACTAGGGGAACAAAACAGAAAGTCCTAAGCCAATGTTTGTTTCCTACCATCAGATCAAATAAGCACTCAACATGTAGTCTTTATTTTTAGTTATAGAAGCATAATGTTGCCAGCTCTGGCTTGGCTTGTAAAACTCAGCTACTGTATCCTATACCCCACCAATGTCTGCTTAGATTGTTTCCAGTTTTTCACTATAGAAATCATGCAATGATGATAATGTATATATACATTCATGCCTATTCCTCTGGAAGGGATACCCAGAAATAAAAATTTAATATATTCTTTAATACAAAGAATTGTCCTATTCAACCATTCATTTTATTGTCAGGACAAGTGAAATAGGACTTTTGTCTATTCTGTTTTTTGTTTGCCCAGTAAGTCTGTTTTAACTAATGATTCACATTTATATGTATGAATCTGTGCTCTCTTTAAAGTGTGTTTATTTTCCATATAATCACATAAGCTCTGTCTCGGCTGAATAAATTCAGCTGAGAAATGCCAAATGGAATGTGAATCCACAGAACAGGGATCCTTGCCCCAGAGATCACCTCTGTTGCCTGCAAGTTTTACAGCATAATTTTGAGTCTTGTGTTAATTATTTTTCTTGTCAATGTACTTGAATCACAGATTGAGGATACAACCTATCACACAGAAGTCACACTGCTTCCTAGACAGAAGCAGAGACGAAACCTAAGCACCAACTTTTGTTCTCCTTTTTATTCAGTCTTACGGGATGGCAACATCTACATTTAGGGTCAGTCTCCTACCTCAATTGTCCTGCCATTTCATTTCCTTTTTATTTCACCCAGAGCAGCTCGATCCAAATGCCAGAAACTTCCATTTTATATATATTTTTTCACCAAATGACTTATGAACAAAAAGCAAAATTTAAGACAGAGAACTTTTTCCTATGGGATATTAAAAATCTAGCTCATGTGATCTGTGAGTTGAATATTTAAACTTTAAGCTAAATATGATCACGGAATATATCCTCCTTTTGCAAAAGACATATAAGAAAAAAAATGAAAACCACTGGGTTACCCTCAAGGCTGTTCTTGAACTGTTATGATTATAGAAGGTAGTATGTTTCATTTATCTAACCAATAAGTAGAAAATATCTCATAAAAATATGTTCGGAGAAGAAAAAAACAAGCTTAGTGAAATAAATGAAATAAAAATCTGTATAAAAACAAACTTTTTCATTCTTATTTCATCTTTTATTTTATTCTCATAAAGAAACTTGCTCAGCTATGCTCATAGCAACTTTTTTCATAATAGCCAGAAACTGGAAACAACCTAGTTGTCCCTCAACCAACTAATAGATAAAAAGAATGTAGTATATTTACACAATGGTGTCTTACTTAGCTGTTAAAAACAATGACATCATGTAATCTGCAGGCAAATCGATGAAACTAGAACAAAAATATCATCCTGAGTGAAGTATTCCAGGCTCAAAAAGACAAGTGTGGCACACACTCATTTATAATGGATATTAGCTGTAAAGTAAAAAACAAATTTTGCATGTGTTCTGGAGCAGGGTGGGGTTAACAGCAGGAGGGATCAGGTTGTGGGAAGGAAGGGAGAAAATACTAGAAGAAACAACTTGAAATGTGAGATGAGATGGAAACCTACTGCAATACAAAGTCCATAGAATCTACAAGAGTAACCCTAACAAAGACTCCTAGTAATGGGACACAGGGAGTCTGAACTGGCTATCTTCTGTAACTAGGCAAGGCCTGAAGCAGAGAATGGTATGCCAATCCAGCCACAATGCTTTCCACCTACAGTTTGTCCTTCCTGCAGTGTTCTGCACAGTCAAACATTAGATATCAGATGGAGCTCTCACGGATTCTTATGGAGGAGGGGGAGAAAGAATCAGAGGAACCAGAGGGGTTACAGACAGCAGAAGAACATAGTCACCTGGTTTCAGGGTCCTTGTATATGCTTTTGCAGTCATGTTCCCTCCTGGACTCTGACCTGGAATTTAGAAAGATAAAAGAACAAAGGAGTGGGCAAGCAGCATACTGTCAATTAAATCAAGACAGACAGCACATTTATGACTTGTATTCCTTAGTTTAGATAACAGGAATACAGGATCTTCCCTCTTTACATCCCATACTGCTTAACAGACTAACATCAAACATCTGAAGAAGCTGGATAGGAGTTGGGTTCTGGGGCCTGGGAACATGACCTCAGTTTTGATCTTGCCAGCAAGGTAGAATTCATTCCTGAGATGGTGAACTCAGGAAACAACCTTCTAACAGCATAAGCTTAACTATGGTGCAGTGAATCCCCAGGTTTAGATTTCTTCTTATAGGCACCATGGGTGTTAGGTCCTCAGACAGCCTAAAACTATTAACAACACTGTTGTGTTGGATTGCCTCTCAAAAAAAAAAAAAAAAATAGAAGAAATTGTGTGTGTGTGTGTGTGTGTGTGTGTGTTTGTGTTTATATTGCTGGACACATAATGTATGACTATGAAACATTTGAAAGAATAGTCTACCTTCAAATTATTAAGATTATTAACCTTGAGAAGAATTAAGATTATTAACCTTGAGAATCAGCCCACCTGTTTTCAAATCTGCTGATACTGTCTTGTGACTCTGAGCAAAGCCTCTGGCACTCATTTCTGAAGAGGTAACAAAAGCCCTTCTTTTGTAGTATTACTGTGCTGATTCAACATTAAAAAAAGAGAAAGACAGAAACAGTGTTTGCCAATCAGAAAGCAACTCAGGAATCCAGTTCACAGACCACTTTCATCATTGTCAGCTCCCAAAAAACTTCAGGACAAATAGCTAACTATAGCGACTATTAACATACCAAAGCAGTAGCTGGCCTCTAAACTCAAGGTACTTGTGGCTCTTCTCACCCTGCCCCCTACCCTAAACCACTACAACCCACAGGCTCCCTCCCTCCTCTCTTCTTGTTCTTTAAAAGCCTGACCTTTTGATCGTGCACTCTCCTGATTCTCATTGGTCTCTCAGCTCCCTCTCTTGACCTCCATCTCCTGGCTTCTGGTCTCTCCTGTGGGTGGTCTCTCCCCTCTCAGTTCTCCTCTCTCCCATTTTCTCTCCTTTCCTGGCCACACTCAGTCTGGACACTTCCATGTGCCTCTGACTGCTCTTTCATATATACAGTAAAATTATTCTTCTCAAGAAATCCTACCTTGGAGCAGCCATGTCCTCACTTCATTCAATCATGAAGGCACTGTTCTGGCATTTCATCAGTATCAAAGGCTTATTGAGATGCAAGAGAAGATCACTGATTAGTGAAAGATAAAAAGAAAAAACATCTTACACAATGCAACACTATTCTTCACACATTAGCTATAGGCAGAATTTACCTATGGGGCAAATACCCTCTGTTCTACTTTGTGGTTTCAAGCTATGATTAATGCATCAGGGTGGAGAGAAAAAAAAAAAAAAAAAAAAAAAAAAAAAAAAAAAAAAAAAAAAAAAAAAAAAAAAAAACCCCTCCCTGTGAATTTCAAAGTATTAGCTCAATGTGGCTGACCATAGTAATAATTTGTGACCTTTGTAAAAGCACGAATTTCCTGTTTTTAATATAGAGATTTTAATTCCTAGGAACTGACATGCCACTGAGAAGCCAACATTTGGGAAGCTGAATGACAGATTCTATTAAACCTAGAAATCCTGGTTTAAGAGGTACCTACTGCATTACAGCTGTGCTGTAATGTTTCAAGGAATGCTGGCAAAGTCAAACGCCAGAAGGCAGCTCACCCTGAAACTAACCCTGCCTGAGGTCACACTCAGAGTTACATCCGGCAAACTGAGCTTGCTCCTCCCTCTGGTGAGGTTACAACATACTGAAAATTTTGTAGCATGCTTACCAGAAATATATTAATATCCTAACATTTTGTCAGTAATTAAAACTATTATTAAAATTACTCAGAAATCATACCTTTTCATTTAAACAGTTAAAGCCAGTACTTCATATCTGCTAAACTAGGAGTTATCAACCTGGGTGTCAAGTAATCTTTTCACAGGGGTTGCCTGAGACCAACAGAAAAGACAGATATTTACATTATGATTCATTAGCAGTAACAAAGTTACAGTTATGTAATAATGATGAAAATAATTTTGTAGTTGTGGTCACCACAATATATAAGGAACTGTATTAAAGGGTTGTTTCTCTTTCTCTGTCTCTCTGTCTGTCTCTGTCTGTCTCTGTCTGTCTCTCTGTCTCTCTCTCTCTCTCTCTCTCTCTCTCTCTCTCTCTCTCTCTCTCTCTCTCTTATCACATATTCCTGGCCAGCCTCTCTTCTTCTCTTTCTTTGTTCCTGTCCTTTCTCCTCCACTTTGTCTGCCTCTATTCCACCCCAGGGCCATGCTCTCATCCCTTTCCCAGTAAATCTTTATACTAGGCCTGTTGCATAGTGTGATTCCTCAGCACAGCACATTAGTAGGGTTTTGACCTTGTGAAATCAACGTCTTTTCACTTTACACAGATGAAGAATCTGACAAGTGGACAGTTGAATAACCTGTTAAAGATTCCATGTACAGACAAAGGGTGAGATCAGGGTCAAACCTAGACTTCCCATCCACTTTTGTTCAGAGCCTTCACTCCTTCCCTAACTAACAATGGGCAGCTACCATGAAAGATATATTCAAATAAGGGTTTGTCTAGTATATTCTCAATTTATTATGATAGTCTCTGCAACTCTACCTCTTTAGTCTCTGTTATAAGCACTTCACAGCCCCCACAATGAGTAGGCAGGAAAATTGGCAGCACAGGCCAGAGTCAGAGTTAGTCAAACATCAATCCACTTGTAAAAGTCCTTGTAAAAAATGTCTTTCATGCTCTGCCAAGCAGTTGAAAGACAGGCTGACGTGCAAGTTGTATGAACTTTTCTCTCAAAACTTCAGAGCCTTCTGCTCTACAGCATCGAATGTCTCTACACTTCCTCATCTCTTTTGATCAACACACTTGGACATGTCTTTCTCCACAAGACACACAGCATTTCTTTGCTATCACACAGTGGTATGTGTCCATAATGTGCAGTTGACTAAGCTACTCACCTGACCCAGGTTGTAGCCCACGAGACAGAAGGCAGGTAACTATACCCACAGCAAGCACTACCCACATCTACTCCAGCCTTTATGCCTTTCTTCATTTAAAGTCTCTCCTGTATGTCTCTTGAACAAACAAGATTGGGGACATCTCACAATAAAGTGACTGTAATTTCTGATCCCTGAGAAAACTCTAGATAAAGATGAGCAGATTTCATGACTGGGATTATTTTCTAACTTTGCTTCTTTTCACCAGTGCATTCAACCCCCTAATCATTGTTTGCTTGCTTGCTTGCTTGCTTGCTTGCTTGCTTGCTTGCTTGCTTGCTGAGAGTTTTTGTCTGAGGTTGATAATCTACCTTTGGCCCAAGGAGACAATCAAGGGAGGATTTATAACAATAGCCAGAGAGTGAATGGAAATTCCAGAATACACAGATGCTGTCTTAAGGTTCCTATTGCTGCAATGGAAATAGCATGACAAATAAGAAAGTTGGAGAGGGAAAGGTTTATTTGATTTATACTTCCATCGATCATAGTCTATCACTGGAGGAAGTCAGGGGAGGAACTCAAGCAGGACTGGATCCTGGAGGCAGAATAGGATGCAGAAGCCACGAAGGGGTGCTGCTTATTAGCTTGCTTCACATGGCTTGCTCAGCTTCCTTTCTTATAGAAACCAGGATCACGAGTCCAGGAATGGCATCACCCACAATGGTCTGAACCCTCTCCCATTGATCATTAATTGAGAAAATGTCTTACAGGTGGATCTCATAAAGGCATTTCCTTAAAAGAGGCTCCTTCTTCTCTGATGACTCTAGCTTGTGTCAAGTTGACACACAAAACAAGCCAGTACAGATGCCTATCCCAGTTTTGGGATGCTGAGTGAGGACTTAAGCTAAGAGTGAGGGAACCATTGCTGGAGTGATTGGACATAGGAATTATATTGAGATAGAAAAAGGCAATATTATAGAACAGGATATTCCAGATAGTAAAGACACCATGAGCTGAGGAGTGGAAGAAGAAAAGTGAATCTACATGTGCATGTTGAATGGATAGCTATTTAGGGCAGAGGGATTATAGTATGTTCAAGTGAATGTGGGCTATGTACATGTATGTACATATGTATGTGTGTGTGTGTGCGCGCGCACGCGTGTGTGCACACACGCACACACGTGTGGTCAGAGAGCATTTTGGAGAGTGAATGAAGATAAATAATTGAGTAGAGAATGGGTGGTAGGCTGAGGTTGTAAATATGAATAAAGTACAATGGCTTATATTTGGGTATGTCGTAACAAAATCCATTATTTCATGCACTTGAAAAGAAAAAAAGAAAGAAAAGAAACCTTGGGGTGGATGAATCTCTAACTTCCTAAAGCCTAAGGCTTCTCTGGACTTTCCTAATGTGACATGAGAAGCTGGACTCTGGGGTACAGAGCATAAGGGATTGGAGACAGACAACATGGGTCTGATTCTTGATTTCAGTGCCTCATTCTGTAAACCAAGGTCAACTATTTAAGACTTAGTGTCCCAGTTTCTTGTTTATAAAATAAAGCGATGTTGATATTTCTGAGTTGTCCTGTACACTGAATACTCAATTTTTAAAAAGCCTAGCACATCTTATTGCATACATAACAAAGGGCCTCAGGACACATAATACTACTCTACATATTATTGCTATAAAGTTTGATTCTGAATCTGATCATTTAGGCCTTATTAATTAACTATGAACTTACTTCTTAACACATCAAATGTTTAAGGCACGTTCACAGCATGTAGCAGGATTGGAAGCCAGGGTATCTTAGTCTATAACATTTTGGGCCTCAGTTTTCTTATAATTAAAATATAACTTATAACAATGATATTGACACTCATGTGCAAGCCATGTAATTTCTTCAGATCCTGAAATATAACTGATATATACACTATATATGGAATAAATATCATTTTAAACTCATTTTATGCATAAATAAGTGACTACTATTAATATTTTGAAGAGTTCCATAACAAGACATATGAAATTACAGCCATTTTGTCAAGAGCAATTTAAATACAAGGTCTTCTATGTTATTTGAGGAATTGGAAATGTTACTAGCAAAAAAAATATCAATGAATAATAGGTGCCTATTTCAGTTTCCCATTCCTATAACAGATACCTGAGGGTAAAGAATTAGTTCAAGGAGCCGCATTTAGTTCACCATTTTGGAGACTGGGATCCAAATGGCAGAACTCCCATTTTGGGCAAACCAGCCTTAGTATGGATGTATCATGGAAGAAACTAAAAAGAATAACTGAGTCAGATCAGAATCCAGCGAACCACAAGCTACATTCTCAAGAATTAGCTCAGGGTCCTATAGGACTACTTAACTCCTTTTGAGGGAAGTGGCCTAATGACCTTTTATTATCCCCCCCCCCAAATGGTCCCATCACCTCATAACATTACCACCGTAAGTACCAAGCTTCTAACATATGACCCAGTGGGTCATAAATGATATCCAAATCTAATGGAAATAGGAGATGGTGGGAAGAAATCTTCTCTCAACATACACAAGGTATTGTGGGATCCAAACAACACAAAAAGTGTAACCAAGGAAAGTTCCATAGCACATGAGCGCTGATCAAAGTACAATAATATATCAAGAAGTTGTATAATGCCATGGGATTTTCTGCTGCACGTGCCTCTCATGTCCCCTTCGCCTGTGAAAAAGGACACGGAGGCAGTGATCGGGTATTACTACAAACGAGGCTTTACTTGTAACAGCAGAAGTGGAAAGACCGAAAGACAGGAAGAGGCACAGCTTAAATACACCCTAGAGTGACGTATTCACTTCTGATTGGCTGTTCACTCATCACCCCATATTACGCCCCGGGATGGGCAGTGACTTTGGCGCACTTTCTGCCTTTTGCACCTGCGCAGTCAGTTGTTTACTAGTGGGAGGACAGAATGTCCGCGCCATCTTGGAATGGCAAATGTTGACACGTTCACTGCGGCTCCCAACAATTCTCTGTTTAAAAAGAATTCTAAAATGTATTTATGCATAAGACTAAAAGAAATACGTTCTGAGCAGAAGGAAGGCTGTCCCAGACAAACCTCTGTACTGCTCACTGTGGGTGAGTAGGCCATTCCTAATTGTTCAATCTCTGTGCCTCCCTTTCCTCTCAGACCACCACCTTCTCTATTCCATTCCTTGCACCTAAACTTCATTTTCACTGCAACCAAGTGGAAAAGAATGTATCCTCCCACTCTCCCACATGATGACAGCTTCCATCCCTCCCAGCCACAATAACAAGGGATGTTTCTATTTAATTAGCAAAAGTGATGCAACCAAGCAAAAATAGATGGCAATAGAATATCACATCATATTGGATCAACCATGCCATCAGCTACAAGGTAATGCCATAATTTTCTTTTTTTTGACAGAGTTTCTTTGCATAGCTGTTGTAGAACTCATTCCATAGACCAGGCTGGTCTTAAACTCAGAGATCCTTCTGCCTCTGCCTCCTAAGTGTTGTCATCACCTCTGGCCTGAGGTAATTTTTTTTTTCAACAGCAAAATCTGAAACTCCTGTGCCCGCTGTTGGGTCACACAATACCAAGGTACTTGCAATCATTTATCCCTACCCCTACACCCCCCCCACACACACACACATACCAGTTCTTGCCTTGTGGTTTTATCTTTATTTGTAATAAATTGGAAATGACTCACTGCTTCAGCGACTTCTCTTGGCATGTGATTGGCAGTCTTTTCTTCCATATTTTTATACAAAATGCTGCAGAGCTTCAGCCATTGTGCCTATCATTCTTTCTGAGGCCCTGGAAACATTTGGGCCTTGCTTTGAGGACAAACTGGCATCATGGCTTTCATTGCAGTCACTAATACCTGCTCCACCACTGCTGACATCATGCTGCTGTCCTTCCCATCTGTGTCTCTTTGTGTCAAGGACCAAAAACCTTTTTGTTCCATTTTTGAGTTATACTTCATTTCTGCTATAGAGATTTAAAGTGACAATTAAATTATGTGGAGTATTGTGAATGCTCATACTTGAGTGAAATTCATTTTAACAAACAAGATACCCATTTACAGGTAATAACAGCTCAGCCATGGTGAGGATGGAAATGATCCATGATTATAAGACATGAACTCTTGTTGGGGAACTTAAAATAGGAGGAACCGGAGGCAGGTATCTTACATTTGACTAGAACAGTACTGAGGTTTAATGCTTGTCTTCCAGACATCCATGCATCATCATTTGAAATAAGATATAGACAATACAAAAAGCACCTATCAAAGGACCATTTCAGACAATAAGTGCTGTATGTGTTAATGCAGAAAGACAATAATTTGTTTCTCCCCAAAGGGAAAAGTGAACACAATTATGATTTGAAATCCTGTGGTCCTACTTCACAATTACAAAATATTGAATAGTACTATTTTATGCAGAAAAATATGATTATGAAACTCATGCAGTTTTATAGCACAGTCATAGTGCAGCCCTCCAGTCATATCAGTAACACAAAACAGGAAAGGAGTACTGATACTAAAACCTCTGCATGGAATTCCTCCTGGCCCGACCCAGACTACTTCCCTTCACTCTGGTACATGAGAGGACCTGCATGTAGTTATTCTCAAAGATTTACCGACTCAAATATTCTCGCTTGGGTTCAAACCACCATTATTTAACAGACTCAGGTAAACTCCTCAGAAAGAATAATGAGGCCTGAGGATGGTGATTAGGTCCCTGCTTGATATCCCTGCCAGGAAGGTAAGAGAGCTGAGTGGCCAATCAGCTCTAGTGTAGAGGACAGCCATTCATGCCTTGCAGCCTGCCTCCATGAAGTGTATAACCCATAAGCCAGAGGATATATCTCATAAATCTGGGCAAAGTACAATGGATTTGGATGTTATTCTGAAATATATGCCCATAGCACCTCTTACAGGGGGTTGAACTATGTGTCCCAAAATATAGGCTAATGTTCTGATATGTAGTACTTAAAACCTAACTTTATAAGAAAACATGATCTCATGGTGACCAAATTAAAAATGAGTTCTTAGGATAGGTCTAGTCCAATGTCAATAGGGTCTTTGTAAAAAGGAGGACATTAGACAGGTGATATTCCCATATTAAGGAAGCGTGCTGTGTAGACATTTGGTACAGTGCACCATAAACCACAGATGGGAGATGATGAAAGTGGGCTCAAATGGAGTATAATAGAGTCTGGACATCTTGATTTCTGACTTTCTGGGAAGCATGTGTTGTCCTATATGACTGGCATGGGATAAAATGCTATTGTAATACTCAGAAACTCACACAGCATACACACCAGTCTTTCTTTAATGAGCTTCTGAGGCTGATCAAATGCCAGTGTTTCATTAGTGGCTCAAAATATTTTCAGAGGATGGTATGGACAAGGGAAGTCAAAACATATCTTCTTCACTTACTCTAAGCCAAACAAATGCAACAGACAGCACCATTTTTGGCTTGTGATGGGTTTCCCACAGCTACCGTAGGAAGTGCTGATGTAAATCTGGCTGAGTGGCCTTTTCTCACTGGAATGTGAGCAAAACAAAGCAATGCTACATCACAACAGAGATTTCTAGTGCAGCCCTTTCTTCAAAGGAGAAAGTTGGTAAGCACTCCAACGTCTGAAGAACTATTCAGATCATAGCTACTGTGAACAAAATGTGTAGGGCTCATCTTCAATGAAGTCCTGGGGACCAAAAATTCCACTTCTAGTAATGAAAGAGATTTTTAAAAAACTTTTCATTTATTCTTTGTGAATTTCATCATATCATACCCTTCAATCTCCATATCTGCCCTCTTACTTTACAATCTCCCCCAAAAGAAAGTAAAAAATACAAACATCTCACCATGGAAGCTGCAGTGTGGCAGTGTACCACACAGAACACGTTTTTGTCCAAACAGCTCTACTGGCAGACGTTCATTCCAATGAGTCATTGGTCTAGTTTGAGACCTCTGGCTTCTGCTACACTATCGATACTGGATTTTCTCTGGGACTCCTCTCAGATCTCCTGTTGTTGCCCTCTGTCATGGAGATCCTGCAGCTTTGGATCTGCAGGACCAGTTTATAGATGGAGTAGATGTTGAGGAGACACAACTCAGAGCTGTGCTTCTGGGCCTGGGTGGTACCTGAGTTGGTCAGCTCACCAGATCTTTTGCTTTGCCCCCCCCCCACCCCCCCCAAGGAATAGGTCAAGCTCACTCACTCTCATGCCCTTGGGGTTAGCTCTCCCGTGATGCCCAGGTGAGGGACAGAGCTGTTCCTCACCACCTTCATGATCCCAGTTCCTCTGCTCTGTATAATGCACAAACCATTTTGATCCCTTTCTCTCCCACCTCTCCACCACATGCTTACTCATTGTAAAGGCTCAGGAGTGCCCTGGGTGTGTCCTCCACATGTCGCAATAAATTAGATTTTAAATTGAAAACATACAGTTAAAACTTCACTTCCAGTGCCTGAAGTTTATAGTTTTGTTAAGAATTCTAGACCTCACTATCTTCTCAGGCATTTAGATTATAAAATCACCTGAAGACATTCTGTCTTCTGAATAAAAACAGAATCAGAATGATTTCATCTGATCTCATCTGATTTCATATGATCTCATGAAAAAAAAATCACTTTAATCCAAAGTCAGCTAAGGTTTCCATTGAATACATCAAGGTCTATGAGTTTCATAGTCTTCAGCTCTACTTACTGCTGAGGATTGAGTGCCTCTGTATTCAAGCTGCTGCACATGGACCATCAGGATGAAGGCTGTCAAGCAAAGGTCGACTGACTGCTATCCACACAGTATTAGAGTATGGGTTAAGAAACTTAATTTTTCTCCTGCTTTGTATTATGACAGAGGTGTACTAACCTGATATAGAGCTGCTTGAAGCCTTAAAAATTTAAGTTTTAAATTGCAGTATTTTTTCCTCAGTAATCACTTTATGTATTCACAGGGAATTAGTTTCAAGACCCCTGTCTCAGACAGGCAACTGTGGCACATGCCTTTAATCCCAGCACTTAGGAGGCAGAGGCAGGCAGATTTCTGAGTTTGAGGCCAGCCTGGTCTATAAAGTGAGTTCCAGGACAGCCAGGCCTGCACAGAAAAACCCTGAAAAAAAAAAAAAAAAAAAAAAAAAAAAAAAAAAAAAAAAAAAAAAGAAAGAAAGAAAGAAAGGGAAAGAAAAAAAACCAAGACCCCTGTCCACCATTCACAGAAGCTCAAGTTCATATCAGAAAACAGAGTAGTATTTACACAAAACCCACCTATTTATCTTAAGCTATTATAATAAGTTACTATGGGGGGGGGCTAGAATAACACGATGGCAAGTAAATAGTGGTTGAACTATATTGGATTGGATATAATAATGTACTGATTAGTTTTAACTGTCAACTTAACACACTCTATAATCACCTAGGAAGTGAGAGTTAATGAGATATTGTTTAGATCAAATTTGCTTCATGAGCATGTCTGTGGCAGAGAGGTGACTAGATCCCAGATAGGAATCTGTGGACACCCACCTGTGTAGCTTACGATGAGCCAGGTGCCAGGAAGTTCTGGCAGAACTGCTCCACCAGAGTTGTTATGGCAGGCCCAACAGGAAGGGACATGCAGAGGGCATTTCCTGGGGATCCATATGTCCAAAGAGAAGCTTGGCAGGAGAAGCCGTGTGATGACGGAGCCAGGGAGGCAAGCAGATGCTGTTCAGTGCCTGTAGTGACACCCCCAGACCTTCAAAAAAGTTCCAATTGTAAAGAGCATCTCTTTTTCCTGGAAACCAGAATAGGACTGTTCTGGGAAAGCAGGGAAACACAGGTGTAGGAGGGAAACACAGGAATAAGAGAAAAATGTATCAGAAACTGAGAAATCATAAGAGAGGCTTCATTTTTCTATACCCCTTCATATCTCCAAGAAACAAGGAGGACTAAGAAGCATTTGCTTCAAGAAAGGGAGAGCTCATCATTTTTCTTTTGATTAAATTTTTATATAATATATTTTGATTATATTTCTTGGCTTTCTCTAACTCCTTCCAGATTCTTCCCACCCAGCTTTATGTTCTGTCTTTCCTTTAAAAACAAAACAATAAACAAAGCCAAATAAAGAAAATCGATAAAAATCAAAAAAAGCATGCAAAAGACCAAAACCAATCAGATTCTTTAAATTGCCAAAATGAAACAAAAGTACACATACACACACACACACACACACACACACAAACACACACATGCTGATTTCATGTTGGCTATCTACTGCTTTGGACTATGGATGACATACTCCATTGGAGAAAATTAATTTCCCTTTTCTGTCCAATATCAATTGTAAACAGCTTCTGGATTCGTGGTGGGACCTCATTTTCACATCCCCCTCTTAGTGCTGGAATCCTGTTTGGCTTCAGCCTGTGCAGAACTTGTGCATTCTGCCAGTCTCTGTGAGTTCATATTTTCTCCAGTTCAGTTGTGTCTGGAGGTGCTACAGTCTTGGAGTCTTGAATCACCTCTGGCACTTATAATATATCTGCCTCCTCTTATGCATAGATAGCTGAACCTTGAGGGAAGGGCCTCAGTAATGAGTGCTCTAAAATTTTCATTTATTGAAAAAAAAAAAAAGCTGAAGAATCCATCATGTAATGTGAACGTATTCCTAGTAAAGAACTGGCTTTATTGCAGCGCCACAGTTATTACAACCTGCTGTGGTCCTATAATTAAACCAAACTCTAAATGCATATATCATGACTTCTGATGCAAAGCCATGAATTGTTTCTCTTGTTTAATTACTAATGTTGCAGTAATGGCACTTTTAAAAATTCATTGTAAATAAAAAATGTCCTTACTTTATAAAAGATTGTTTGTTAGTTTGGAAAACAAACCACCCATTTTTATAATGTTAGAAATGCACATTTTGATTTCAAATAAGTCTTTTGTAATGTACTTGTGTGTGAACTGGGAACTGTTGAGTTTAACAACTGAGTCTTATTCAAAAGAAAAGAAAGATGGGAGAGAATACAGAAAAGAAAGTCTTTTATTGGGGAAGCAATTATCAAAGATGCTGCTCAGAAATCAGGTAGTGCTGATTTAAAGGGAAATCTGTTCCACAGAAAGAAGACAATGTACCAGGTCAAATATGCATTGCCACATAATTCTGAAAAACATATTTTCCAACAAGCTATTAAGAAAAGCCAGAGAAGTAAAAAGATGTTCTTGTGAACAACCAGAGGCAGTTGTGAGGCAGGCCAAGTTCCCAATTGAAACTGGTCCAAATGGAAAGAGACTCCAGCTAAGCTGAAGGCACTGGCATCCCTCCCAGGTGCCCTTGGTTACTGAACCCTTCCTAATCTCAATGGTTTTATAATATCAAAGTCACATGAAAATAACATACAGTTTCTTTGAAAATTGCGTGCATGGTGAAGGACGAGAACCTGAAGACAGATGTTTAGGTAATCTCTAAATATTGCTTACTGTGGACGCTGTACCTTTTGCTATAGATTCACATACATCTCTGGATCACCAATGTCTAATTCAATAGGTGTTGAATGGTACTTTGGATTCTGTATTTCAATAAGAAAAATTCTGGTCCACAAGTCATTGTTTTACCCTTCCTTCCATCCAATACTGATGTAGATGAATTACACATTCATGAGTCTTCTCTATGGTGTAGACTGGGAGTAATGTGAAGTCCTGCAAAGGGCAACAAGAAAGTCTTCCTCCTTGTGAACTGGCTTGACTGTTACCTGTGGCCACTTCTACCTTGACCAATTTTTTTTACCTTTACTGCCATCAAACGAATCTAAGTTGGTTATAAAGTCTATTAGTTATAAGAGCTAATGGAAATATTATTGTCTGAACTGTAAAGTCATCCAGTTTAATATTTATAAAAGTATAAAAGGTTATTAAAGATTTCCCATCTACATCACTAACTGTTAAGTAGACGTTAGTAATCCTTCTACTATAGGCACACTGCCCTTACTACCTCCAGAGTGCTACACAGAGGCCCATCCTTTAGAAATATAACCATTTTTTACAGTGGAAATGATAACACATTTCTCCCTCCTGGAGTTCATGTACTCATGAGTCATATTTCACCTTGCCATGAGACAAGTAAGAAAACTAGAAACAGAAATTCCTGAAGTTGTAAGGACTTCTTTCAATTAAATTAACCAAACTATAAACATTTTGGTTTCAAAAATAACTAAGCAAATGTTTACTTACATCATATTTTAGTTTTTAAAATGGAATATTTTACCTTGATTTCTGCAAAATAATGTAACTATTAAAAATGAAAAGAATATTAGAGTCTGATGTTCCTATAGCCTTAGGTAATCAGAGAATAACATTTATAATGAATCTACCAGGATCACTTTATATTACTATTGAATGACTATTCAGTTAATATTGTATGGGTTATTACAAATAAAAAAGAGACTACAAAATATTTTTTGTTAACTATTTTAATGGTCACACATGCGGTATTTTATTAAAAAAACATTTCAGGCCAAATAGTTTTAAGTTACACAAGTGTATGGTCCAGAACTACAAGCATAAATTATATTGCTTCAAACCTTTAAGGACTATTTTTATTAAATAAACCTTAACTTTTTCAGAGATATTGCAAAGTGTTTCAAGAATCATATATACAGCCTCCTGGTGTTGATAATAATTAAAGCATACATGGAGACCTACAGAAAAATGTTTCCAGGTCTCTTACCCCATGTTAAAATCTCTTCTGGACAGCCTCTTTTGTTTTAGCCCAGGACAGTCAAGAGCTGTAACCGATCCTAAGTTCTCCTTTTACTTTTCTACTGGGAGCCAAAAAGACAAGTGATGCCAACCTCTTGCATTTGTACATATATATTTGTGCACATTGGCTTTACCATCAGTATTGTTTTCCTGCCTCTTGCTCTCATTGGCTTATTTTACTTACTTTTAATTTTAAACAAACCCAAGTTTCTGGTGAAGTAGGCATACTGTATCAAGGAAGTCCATACCATATAGTTAACATAATATTGTTTATCAATACTTTTAAAAAATTTTATTATATTACCAGAACTAGTCCAGATATTTCACATATATTAAAACTTCAAAATTTAAAAACAAAACAAAAAAAAATAACCTTGTTTTTATTCTGATGTTTATAACTTCTTATCCTACTTCAGACCTTACTACTTAAGCAGCCTGGCCCAAATATATAAATCTAAGATTTGTAGGAATATCTAAATTCTGGAACATTCCTAGTCTAGTTTGCTTTTTTCTTGAGCCATAACACAGACTAACTTTTGCATACATTTAAACATAGTCAATATCATCAGCTTACACAGTTTAATCCTTAAGTCATGAAAGTCAATTACAACCAAGTTACAATGAAGAATTTACAATGGAGCAAGGCACCTATGCTCTCATCAACACCTTTGTAGACATTAATTAATCCTCAAAGATTTTTTTTTTCACCTCAATAATGAGCTAGTATACCTAAGCTGGAAAGGGGTATGCATTCAACTTAACAAATATTTTCAATATTCTAAGAGAACCAGAATGCAAGACAAAGGTGCCCATCAGGACTACTAATACTCTTGTACAAAGAAATCATAAGATGAACCAAAAGATTCTGTCAAGATTACACAAAACAGCAAGTCATAATTCAGCTTTGTTTTCCTTAGTCAGAGTCTGTCTCATCCACTGACGCCTTGACCACCTTTGAGAAGGTGAATTAATTATTAAGCAATTTCTGTAAAATTCCTGAAGTCAGCTTCTTCCTTCCACCCCAAGGGGAATGATGCAAACAAATGTTCAAAGTGGGATGCAATTAAAGACTCCATTGATTTCTTTCCCCAACTGTACTTCAGTAACATTGCAGGTTTAAGATTTATTTCCCCAGCAAACCAGTTTCCTGCAAAAAGACTCAAAGGAGCTTTCAACTTTTTGAATCTGAGATGTGTTCTGACATGCTTTCCATTCCTCTGTTAATACAGACCCAGTTAAGAGCATCAGTTGTTTGTAGTTACTCCAAAGAAGATTGTTAGCAAAGTCTATAAAAAGAAGTAAAAAATTTCTAAAAGATGGTAAGAAAGGGCCATGAAGGTTGGGGGTTAGCTTGATGGGAAGAAGCAAGATGTATTCTGTTCCCAGCACCAAATGAAATAAAGATAGTGAAAATAATAAGCTAATTTTAGATTACTGAATGTCTCTGGCATATTTTCAATAATGTTTTCAATGTCTCCATTATAGCTGTGCTTGTCTGGCACAATAGACTTAAGGTACACTTGGCTAGCTCTTTTGGGCCAATGTTACAGAAAAATAAAAAGGCATTGGAAAATGTTTTTGAGACAAGATCATACTCTGAAACCCAGGTAGAACTTCGACCTAAAATTATATCTTTGTAATACTGGGATTACATAAGTATTTTAATTAATTTATCTTTATTTTATGTGTATTGGTGTTATGCCTACATGTATGTTTTGTGTGAAGGCATCAGACCCCTGAAAAAGAAGTTACTGGCAGTTGTGAGTTGCCATGTGGGTGCTGGGAATTGAACCCTGCACTTCAGGAAGGGCAGCTAGTGTTCTTTACCACTAAGCCATATCTCTAGTCCTTTGACATAAGTATTTTAACCATTGTCAATATACATGCTGTTGTGGAAAATAAACAGCTTTTCAAAGTGACTTACCCAGCAACAGGAAGTTAATGACTGATATGACTGGGGTCTGCAGGAGACCATGGCTTTGATGTTTCCATCATTTTGTCTGCTTGTACTTCGATCTCTGATGGACTCCTGACAGGGGTTTAAATGCCTCTGACACTTCAGACATAGTGTCTGTGCACTACAGCACCCAGGAAGAGATCCTTTCTCTAAGATCAAGCAAGTCCTATTTTACACACACACACACACACACACACACACACACACACACAATAATCATTAATTTGAGTCAGACCAGCTTCCTGGCAGATTGAGACTTGGGGCTTGGGTCAATCTTATCTCCCACTAGACCAGTGGTTCCCAACTTTTCTTTACTAGAGGTGCCCATGTTGTGGTGACACCAACCATAAAATTATTTGTTTTGCTACTGTTATGAATTGAAATGCAGATATCTGACATGCAGAATTGCTTATATGTAACATTGAAAGGGTTTGTAACACACAGGTTGACAAAAGTTACACTAGACTGTCAGTGGTGTGATCCTATCTGACCACCGGTGCTATACAGGGTAGAAGAAGCAAGAGTACTTCTGAGGTCACAAGTCCCCACCACCCTCACTGCAACACACCCACTTTATCTCTGTGTCTTACATCTTTAGTGTTTCCTAAAAATAATCAAACATCTGGTGCCTGCCCCCAAATCATTGTTGTGTTTCAGTTCTTTTCAGAATTCACTTGGTATTGTCTTACCAATTTTGTAGTGCACTCTGTATCTTCTGACTTCTTTTAGAGAGAGACATTTATTCATTGTTGCCTCCCATGTCTGAAACAGTGAATGGCAGTGGCAGGCCTTCAATAATCAATTAGAAATTAAAGATAAATAATCAAATACCCTCCACATCCACAGGACATTTGCATGGACCAGACATAATGTAGACACTGATGGAATATTCACTCACCTTTAAGAATCCCCTCCTAATATTCTATCATATTGACTGTCAGAAGTCTAATATTTGAGTTTCAGACAAATGTTCACTGTGACATTTTTCTGAATGGGTGAAAGACAAAAAACCAGAAAAGGATAGTTCTGCTGATGGTGGCAAGGGGCCTGAGTTATTCCGGGATCTGAAAGAGAGTCAGTGTTATCCAAACAGAGTGTGAAAACAAAGCCTGCAGTGATAGAGAGGAGGCAAAGGGTATCTTACAGGGGATATGAATGAAACTACATTCTTCAGTCAGAGGAAATACTGACATAAAAAGTCTGTAGGACACCTGCATTGTATTTCTCCAGCACCATGCTGAAGTTACATATTGTAAACATACCATGTTTTAATGATATTGTAGACATTTCTGGAGGACAGAATCACCATCTAAAAGAGTATTACAATGAGGAAATGCTTTATGAATTCCAAACAAAAGTTCCTATAGCTTATTTAAACCCAAATCATTTGTAAACTAGGCCAGATCTTTTTTTACACATAGCTTGAACACTGGCTTGTGTCTTGCTATTGCTTAGCTTTAACTGGTGATCACAAATTTGGAAAATGGGAGTTACAGGTTGTTGGATTTTCAAGGCCCCAGAAAGAATGAATCTTGTTATTTATCTCTGTCTAAAGATGTGCAATGAAACTTACCACTAGCAGAGTCTGTTTAAAGAGGTTATTTACATTAACTACTGCTGAGCCTGCAATTCCTAAGTCTGGTTTAATTTGCTCTATAAATGTGTTGTGGCAAAGAAAAGGAAAAATTCTTCCCCAGTAACTTCTATTTGTCCATTCTGATTAAGGCAACTTTTATTTTTGAGTTTTACCAGAAGCCTCATTGACCTGAACAATAGCAATAAATGATCCCTTTAGACAACAAATACAAATTCTATTTAATCATTTTGAGAAATATGTTCACTTTAGGCTAAGAAATAGCATATTGATATTATCTCTAACACAGGCAGTTAGACAGATTAAAATGGTTTCTTCTAGTAAGTTAATGGCTATTTGACACACAAGGTTTACCTCCCCTCTAAGTATTCAGACAGAGGATACTAAAGTGTCATTTAATTTTAGCATCTTAAACTGAGTTTGGCTGTATCCTTAATATGAATTGAACAGGAAAAGATGCTTGAGTCTATTTTCAAGACGTTAAAATAATGTAATGCAAATTTATTTTTTCAATTTCACAGACACATAAATCCAGAGGTTCAATTATCAGGCTCCTAACCCAGTGACATCACAGCCAAAGCAAAAGCCATACATTTCCAGAATCCACCTGGCTACATCCCATCTTTACCTCTCAGGCTATGCCATCTCCCATATAAGTAGGCAGAACCCCCTGACCTCTCTCTCTTCCTCTTCTTCTTCTTATCCCATCTTCTTGACTCCACCTTTGCCCTATCTCTTGAATAAACCTCACTTGGAACAATTTGATCTGGTGTGGTCTCTCCAAAGCTGTGCCCAGACATCATTGGTGCTTTGTCCAGGAACTGAAGACTTCAGGAACCATGATCCGTGCAGCAGCCGCCTCTGCAGGACCAACACTAAGTGGATTGCTGCCACTGCCACCACCCACTGCCACTGCTATACCAAGCGGACTGTATCTGTTGATACCTGCTGTCACCAACCGCATGAATTTCTACTGCTGCTGCAGACCAACTCTACCTGCCGCTTCGAGGCTCATGGAACTTCTAGCATGTGAGCTGTGCCATTGCGGCCCCTCACAAGGGGCTAGCATATGGGCTAGGCAGCCCCACATGCCCCACACAGACCTCAAGGTTCCACATTTCCTGATACCAGGTGCAAACACACACTAGCATATTGATTGGTAAGGAGCTTCCAACTGTCAGGAGGGACCCTCAATGCACAGATAGCAGCTGGCCAACCTTTGCTGAGCTGAGGGGTTGGCATTTCATGCCCCAGTCCATATGACTGGCCTCCTGGCTGACCTAAAAGTTAGAACTTAAGCCCTTTATTAAAGAGTTTTAGTACATTACTCAATCTTATAGCTTGACTTGCCATAATGTACATATGATTGTCACTAACAATTTACTTCCTGATCAACGCAGGCAAGTTTAGGAAGAGGTAAAATCACATGCAGATCAGATTCATCAAACAGACAGAACATATCCGATTGGATCTGAGACAGTTCCTGACCAGGATCCTCGATGAAATTATAATTCCGCAGATGGTTTTTTAGCTAGAGATAGTTTTATACCATGCCTTTTGGAGGCCTAAGAAAGGCAGCCTTAAAGCCAGTAAACTGAGAGACTCCAAGAGGTTGTCCAGGACAAACTGGAAAAGGTGTCTCAGCTTTTAGAATGCTTTACAAAGGCTTTACTGCAGTACACCAATCTGGATCCTGAAAACTTAGAAGGTAAGCAACTTCTGATTACCTACGTTTTTTCCCAGAGCTACACTGACATAAAGGCTAAACTTAGGTGATTGGAGAAGGGGCCCCTAACTCCACAGGCAGAAGTCTTGACGCTGGCCTTCAAGGTGTACCATGAAAGAGATGAGAAAGCCTGAAAACAGAAATACCATATGCTGGCAAAGGCTATTCTACGAGCCTCAGCCGCTACCCCAGACTTCTGGTCTTTGAAGATTCAGAGACCACCAGGCCCCTGCCATAAATGTGGTCAACAAGGTCATTGGGTGAGGGCTTGCCCCAACCCCAGAAAGCCAAGAGGACCATGTCCTAGGTGTCATAAGAAGGGACATTGGGCTGTCGATTGCCCTCACATTGCCCAGAACAGAGGAACATCACTCCCAGAAAACCCTTTAGCTGACCTTCTAGGCTTGGCTATGGATGAGTGATGGGGACCGAGCTCTCTCGACTTGACCACACCTATCACTATCAGGGAGTCCTGGGTAGCTATCATGGTATATGGACGACCTATCTCCTTCCTCTTGGACACTGGGGTCACTTACTTGGTCCTGACTGAGTTTTGGAGACCTACTTCACCTTTGTGTTTTCCTATTGTCGGGATAAAGGGTAATCTTACCTTCCTCACCAGACCCCCCCGCCACACACACACTTAGTTGCATTTTTAGGGGTGTACCTCTCACCCATTTCTTTTTGGTAGTGCCTACATGTCCTGTCCCCATATTGGGAAGGGATATTTTAACTAAGTTGGGAGCTTCTATTTCCTTTGCTCCCCTGATTCGCCTAAACCAAAGCTTGCCAGCAGTTCCTCTGCTCCTTCTGCTAGTCAGTCAACCTACTAACACTAACATGTTATTTCACTTAACAGCTCTCAGTTAGACCCCCAAGTTTGGGACATCCAGAACCCCTCTGTTGCTAAACATCATTCTCCTGTTGTCATCCAGTTACTGGACTCTACCATATACATCACCCAAGCTCAATATGCCCTCTCTGTCCAGAGCTTCAGGGGACTTAAGCCTATCATTTCTGACCTCTTAAGGAAAATACTCCTTGGCCCCACCTCTTCCCCCTTTAACACCCCTATACTAGCAGTTAAGAAACCTAATGGTACCTATCAACTGGTTCAAGACCTCAGACGCCTTAATTCTGCAGTGGTTCCCCTCCATCCTGTTGTGGCTAACCCTTACACACTTCTTTCTACTATCCCCTCAGGGACTTCTCATTTTTCAGTCCTAGATCTCAAGAATGCATTTTTCTCTATCCTCTAGATGTCCAGTCACAGAATATATTTGCCTTTACCTGGACAGATTCTGACTTTTCCACCCAACTTATCTGGACTGTTCTACCCCAGGGATTCTGGAACAGCCCACACCTATTTGGCCAGGCCCTGGCACGTGACTTGCTCTCTTTATCTCTCCCTAGATCTAAGGTTGTACTCTACATAGACAATGTCCTTCTCTGTAGCCCTCTATAGAGATTAGGCAAGCTGTCACCTCTGCTCTTCTAAATTTCCTTTCCAGTCGTGGCTAAAGGATCTCACCTTCTAAAGCCCAACTGTTCACTCCTCTGGTCATCTATTTGGGATGAACAATTACCCCAACCCACAAGGCTATTACCTTAGATAGAAAGAATCTGATTCAGTCTCTAACTGTTCCTTCGACAAAGGCAGAGATTTTATCATACTTAGGAATAGCTAGCTTTTTGTGTTCCTGGGTTCCTTCCTTTTCCCTACTTTCTCACCCCTTATATGAAGCAGCATTAGGCCCCACCCACAAACCTCCTTCAATCCTGTTACCAAGCCCTTTCAAAGGCTCCAACAGGCTTTCCTTAAGACCCCAGCCTTGCATCTCCCTGACCTGACTCATGCTTTTTCCCTCTATGTAACTAAAAAGGAGAAATTTGCCCTTGGAGTCTTAGGTCACTAACTGAGACCATCTTTTGCACCTGTAGCAACTTGTCAAAAAGACTAGATCTAACCATCCAAGGATGGGCACCTTATATTCATACCTTAACAGCTGCTGAACTCCTTAATCAAGAGTCAAAGAAACTAAACATGGGATAGCCTATAACTGTCTTCTCTTCTCACAATCTGTCACAACTCCTAACTTATAAAGGCTTACAGATTCTACCTCCCTCCAGGGTTCTTTCTCTTCAGGTAGCTCTAATAGAAGACTCCACACCTCCAATAATGGCTGCCTCTTAATATTTTCAATCTTCTTTCTTGACCAAATACTGACCACTCCCTATCTCACTCCTGCACTGAAACTTTAGAGGAACTATTACCTCATCCTTTACACATGAAGGAGGGCACATTGCCTCAAGCCATCTATACCTGGTATACAGATGGAAGCTCCTTTCTACATGAAGGGGCCAAGAAAGCTGGCTATGCCATAGTGTCAGACACTGAGGTGGTAGATGCACAGGCCCTTCCTGCTCATACCACCAACTAACAGGCTGAACTAATAGCCCTCATCTGTGCCTTCCAGCTGGCACAGGGACAATCCCTCAATATGTACACAGATTCCAAATATGCTTTCCATATCCTCCTGTCCCACGCTGCTATCTGGAAGGAGCGCGGGTTACTTACCACAAAAGGAGGATCAGTAACTAATGCAAACCAAATTATGGCCATGCTAAAGGCCTCCCATCTCCCCACAGCTATTGGGATTGTCCACTGCAGATCCTACTGGATGGATGAGTCTATTGTCTCTAAGGGAAACAACCAAGCTGATGAGGCAGCTAGAGCTGTGGCCCTTAGGGATCTAGACACATCTCACCCTCTCAAAGGACATTCTTACACTGCAAAACACATCCCCACCTACACCCCCTGACACTCATCAAACTCTGTCCTATCTTCACCAACTCTTTCATCTTAAAAGCCAAGCATTGTCTTATTTTTTTTTTTAAGATCCACCTACAGCATGAGGACTCAAGTTTCTTAAAATCTATCACTGCTTCTTGCAAAATCTGTCAGATATCAGATCCCAACCACTTTTCTTACCCATCAGGCAAGAGGTTCCCATCCTGGAACTGACTGGCAACTTGCTTTTACCTACATGCATGCTGTCAAAAATGCCAAGTACCTCCTAGTCTTGGTGGATACCTTCTCAGGCTTGGTACAGGCTTTCCCACAACTAACAAAAGGGTTCAGTCTCTGATCTCCTCCTCTGAGAGATCATCCCCCAAGTTGGTGTCCCAGCCTCCCTCCATTCATAAAATGGTCCTGAATTTACTTCCCAGGTTTCTCAAATTCTAAGTTCCTAGACATCCCCTGGCATTTTTACATTCCTTACCACCCTCAATCTTCAGGTAAGGTAAAAAGAACTAACTGCTTTTTAAAAACAACCCTTATCAAACTGTCACAGGAACTTCATCTTGATTGGGTAAAACTCCTAACTCAGGCTCTTTTTTCAGGCTATGAGCTCTCCTCAAGTTTCCTCTCCTCATCGTACCCTTGGAACTCATGTATGGACATCCAGTTCTAATTTCTGGACTTTCACCTAAATGTTCTCCCTTCCCAGACCATCTACTCACCCCATTACTTTGCCAACTCTGTTCTCTTCTATGGAACTTTGCTGACCACCATCTACCTCAACCTCATACTGACCTGTCCACTGCCTGTCAACATTGGAGACCAAGTCCTTCTCTCCTTACCAGATCATTGGCCCTCATCCATTTCTCCCAAATGGCAGGGCCCTTTTAAGGTAATTCTTGTGACCCCTACAGCTGCTAAACTCAAGGGACTTTCTCATTGGGCCCACCTGTCTCATCTCAAGCCTTTAATCTCTCCACCTAAAATGGACTTTTCTTCATACATGTCCACCCTAACAGGACCATATTCTGTTAAGTGTTAAGCTCCAGAGGACATCAAGATCACCCAACTTGTCCCCAATCCCAGAAAATGAGACTCCACTCCGGCAGCTGAGCTTGACCTCACTGTACTAGACGTAGGTTTCTCATCTTCCTCCTGCTGCTTGTTTCCATCCAGGTCAGCCCTTACATCTAGAGATTTGAGGTTCAAAAACCCCCCACAGATAACAGTCTTTCCAAATAGGGTCAGGAAACTGCTTCATATCTGGAAGCCAAGAACCAATCCAAATTGCTATCATCCCTATATCTGTTATACCATCTAAATATTATATTCTCTATACTTGTTTTCTCTTTGACCAGATAGGATATTGTAGAAACTGGCCAGACAATTATGGGGGCTGCCTATATTGGTCTTGTCAGATACATATTCTAGGATCACGGACCAACAATTTCTTCTACCAACACAGCAGCTTCAGAACCGACGGGGGCTAGATGTCCTGACAGCTAACAAAGGTGGTCTTTGCTTGTTCCTCCAAGAAGAATGCTGTCTTTTAAGGAACATGAGACCTCCATTTCTGAGATTTTTGAAAACCGAATATGGAAGAAGATACTCCCTTTTGTAACACCCTTTCTAGTCATCTTCTTGGTGTTATTAATTGTTTTTTTTTTAAATTATCAAATCTTAATTTTTACTTTTTAACACAGGGGTTATAAACACAAAAATGCAGGATGTGGGAAAGGGGATGACACAGGAGCATAGACGTTCAGGGGGAGTACAGATATCTTTCAGAACAGGGTATCAGCTGGGTGAAAGTTCAGGGGACAGATCTCTATGACTCTGCCTATGATTCACTTGTCATTATCTAAGTTGGTACTATCCACCAAGGCTGCCTATTTATAAGGTCTATGACTACTCTGGCTGGTAAATTTTCACAAAAGTTGCCTGTTTACAATAGCTTATAGCCAACTGCTTCAGTGTTTTTCCACAGAGACCCAAGACTTTGTGTTAGCAGGCATGTATGTCTGGCCTATTGCTGATTTTAGGCTTATGGCTGATTTTAGACCTTCAGTGTATAAGCAGGGCTGCCCCTGACATCTCTTCCCTTCTCCAAGTATAGAAAGGCCGTGATGACTCTAATCTTGCCAAGGAGAGGATAGAGGCCTTACCTCCAGTAATTAAAGGGGACCTTGTAATGGCTCCGGTCCTCCTGTCATTGTCCAGTAAGGCATGAGGGCCATACCCATCCCAATGTCTTTTTCCTGGAGAGGGGATATTTTTGACATTAACCCCTATGCAGTCAAGCTTGTCCCTCAGTGTGGGGAGCTGATAGAAGGTGGCTATCATCCTTGCAGCCATCTTGAGCCATATACCCTGACAAGAGACTTGTTTACAACAGCCTACAACAACTGAGCACACTCTGATAATATCTTGTTTTAGATACCCAGGATTTTTTTTCCCTTGGGTGTGTGAGACTTAAAGGTGTGACTTAAAGGCATGACTTAGAAGTGAGACATATAAAAGGCAAGAGGCAGACAGAAGAAGTACTTGGACTTGAGACTTAGACCTGGAACTTGGAACTGGGAAAGAGACTAACAACTTAGAACTAGAGAAGGACTTGAGACTTATTACAGCTGGAACTAGAATTAGGACTTGAGATTTATTACAGCTGGAACTAGAATTAGGACCTGAGACTTGGTGCTAGGAACTAGGGACTTGGAACTAGGGACTTGGAGAGAAGAAGAAAGACTGAAGAATAAACGGGATTTAATCACACTCTGGTCTCCATTCTTTACATCTGTCCTCACTCTCTCTCTTGCTGAACCCCTACCTGCAGACCAGAGCAGTTTGAGGCAGTGCGGGCTCTAACAACTTAGCCCCCAAGGCTTTTGGCAGTGTGGGTTCCAACACTGATTGAGTGGTCCATGACATTTTTGGACCCCAAGCATGGGGCAGAGTGGTCCGCAACATTTTGGCACCCAACGTAGGGCAGCAAGAATGAGAGACCCAGTGAGGGAAGATATTGGAAGAAGGATCTGTTGAAAATTCAGAAGTGAAACATAGGTGATCACCACAGAAATCTGCCTCTTTGAGAAAGGTAAGTCATGTTGATGAAAATGGGGCAAGAAATAAGTTAGCCTGAACTCAACTCTCTGTGTTTTGTTGTCTGCTGCTCACATGTGTTAATTATCTGCTTTTGTTTCATTGTTTGAATGTTGTCTTTCAGGTTCAAAATAAAAAGAAATGTATATATCCGAAATTAGAATCCAAAATACAACCAAAAGTTGATGACAATTTGTTAGAGCCAGATTGTGCTGACCTAGAGGAAGAGGCAGTCAAACATTATGACCCTGAATGGCCCTCTTCCCAAAGCCCCTATCCCAGTGTGCCTCCACCTCCAGATGCTCCCGTTATGGAGGTGGTGGTTGTAGATCCCAGAAAGGAGTTACAGGAAACAAATTTCTATTCTTAAACAACTAATAGAGTTAGAGAAAGAGTATCAGGACTTAATAAGCTACAAAAATTAGAGACAGGGAAGATGTCTCGAGAGGTAAACTGCAAAAATCCCCCGGCTCCTTACATTCCTCAACCGTGAGTCCAAAGGCAGTCCCTATCATCTAGCTTTAGATTAGCCACAGATAATGCAGAGAAGGGAGACGCTGAGGCTTTCCCTGAATCCGAGACCAGAGACGATCAAGGGGTTGCTTGGAGACATCACACAGGGTTTAATTTTCAAATTATTAAGAAATTTAAAAATGCAGTATCACAATACAGTGCCACTGCTTCCTTTACTCTTGCAATTTTAGAGTCTGCCGCAGAGGAGTGGCTGACTCCTGGTGATTGGAATACTTTAGTGAGAGCAGCAGTTCTTAGTGGTGGTGACTATCTTATTTGGAAATCAGAGTATCATGAGAATTGTAAAGAAACAGCTAGGAGAAACATTCAGGCAAGCAATGGTTGGTCCTTTGATGCCTTAGTAGGAGAAGGGCAATTTTTTTTATTGGATATTTTATTTACATTTCAGATGCCATCCCCTTTCCCCATTCCCCCCCCCCCAGAAAACCCCTATCCAATGCCCCCTTTTCCTTTTTGATTTTATATACTTTTAAAAAATGTTAATCAAAGGCTTTATAACTTTGGTAATGCTCAATCAGAAGTGTAACCCAATACCCAACCTAGATATATCAACTATCTTTGACTTGTGGAGACACGTGAACATCTGCCTCGATATCCCCCCTCTTTCTCTCGCTTTCTCTCTCTCATCACCTAGCTTCTCCTCTCCTTCTTCTCCTCCTCTCTTTACTCCTGGAGAAGGGCAATTTGCTTCTAGTGATAACCAGATGCAATATGACCCAGACTTATTCTCTCAAATTCAAAATGCAGCCATGAAGGCTTGGCGTAAACTCCCAGCAAAAGGGGACCCTGGTGTACATCCTTAACAGCAGTCAGACAAGGACCTGATGAATGATTTTCTGATTTTGTTCATCAATTAATGACAACAGCGGGGGGAATTTTTGGTAATGCAGAGGCAGGTGTAGATTATGTGAAACAACTTGCATATGAAAATGCCAATCCTGCCTGCCAAATGGCCATTAGACCCTACAGGAAAAAGATAGACCTTACAAGGTATATCAGACTCTGTTCTGACATAGGGCCCTCCTAACAATAGGGCTTAGCTATGGAGGCTCCCGTGCAAGGACAATCAGGAAGAGATTTTTTTGGCTAGTAGAAACCAAAAGGCCTGTTTTAGATGTGGCAAGCCTAGACACTTTGCATGAGATTGCAAGGCAGAAAATAAGTTAACCCAGAGACAGCCCAGAAAACAGCCTGGGCTCTGCCCACTTTGCAAACATGGAAGGCATTTTGGCCCCCAAACGTGGGGCAGAATGCCTCTCAACACCTCAGGGAACCCAGAAACATATTTTTAACTCTTCTTTATATTCCCTTGCAGTGCTTTGCCTTAGAGCCTAAGCAAGAATTCAGATAGCAAGTCAGAGAGGGTTCTATGTGGCCCCTCTCTGCTTGGTCGAGGGGCAGAAGTCCCCTTTTAGGTTGGGTGAAGATGGGATTTGGGAATACCCTGGATAGAGTAACAATCTCATCTTGAGTCTTGTGGTCCTCTATAGCTAACTTATGATAATGTATCTGAATAGATTTTGATATCAGAGTATCTATCTGTTGTTTCACAAAGTTAGTCAGCCTTTTTAAGGCCCAGGGACTAAAATAAATAAGCAAAAATAACCCAATTAATGGTCCCAAGATGAAAGGAAGTAGGGTTGACAACCATAGAGAGTTGAAAACCAATTCTTGTACTAGCTCTCATTTTTCTCTTTTTCTCTCTGTCTTTTCTCAAGGCCTTCTCTGACCCTTTTCATGCTCTCTCTAATCATCCCTGTTTTGTCTATGTAAAAGCAACATTCTTCTTTAAGGGCTGTACATAGTCTAGAGCTGTACACAATCTTTTCTATTGTAAAAGAGTAAATCAATTTAATAAAATCCTTTGCAATTTTTGGAGATCACTTCAGACAGCAAAACAAGGGATTTCTTCAAATTAGTGATATCAATCTCTAGCTGTTTGATGTCCTTGTCAAAGGCCCATCAAAGGTCTGAGTAGTATACGTCCGGAGGCCAGCATCAGGATTAAGACTCCTAACAGCAGACATCATAGTTGATTCATTTTTACATGGAAAGGAAAAAGAAGGGAATTCTCAGGGAGATTTCTCTTCCCTGGATGTCAATTGTTATTCATCTTATTTATAATTGGGCCTGGTTTTGTGGGGGTATCTATTTATTTCATTAATCTTTTTGGCGGCCATTTAGCTGTGCCTTCTGTGGTATCAAACAGGCATATCAATCCTAGGCCCCATATGAGAACTGGGTCCTGGCTATTCCATTTAAGGGTAAGAGAGTACTTCCACATAGTTGTGGCATAGTTTTTATTGGTCTCAGAGATGCCAGAGGCAGTCAGCGGCAGAGGTGTTATTATTTCTAACCAAACTATTAATCAGTTCCTGTTACAGGATTGCCAGCTACACTCCACAGAGGAACCTGATGTACACATCTACCAAGTGGACCTCAAATGTGAAAGCTAGCTACACCCCAAAAAGGACTATGCCCTACACAGCAGGAAGTAGTTTTAGAGACATGGAATCCCCTACTCCCCTTTCACTACCAGCTTCTCCTCCCCCTTTTTTCCTTCTTTTTATAATAAGAAAAAGGGAAGTATATTGTTATCAGGCTCCGAACTGAGTGACATCACATCTAGGCAACCCCCCACATTATTGTCAAGGCAAACTCCATATATTCCCAGAATCCTCCCGGCTGCCCGCCACCTTTACCTGTGAGAGGCTATATCACTGCCCATATAAATAGACAGAGACCCCTGTCCTCTCTTTCATCCTCCTCTTCTTCTTCTTCCATCTTCTTATCCCTACCTTTGCCCTATCTCCTGAATAAACCATTTTGTCTGGTGTGGTCTGTCCCAAGCTGAGCACGGACAACATCAAATCATCTGATTTGATAAAATAAAAACTAATCTAATTTTCCTGTTACAGATATTTATTATGAAAAATATTGCTAAATATTTTCAAAAGATTTTATGTTATAAAAAATTAAACCAAAACTGTGTATCCTTTCTGCTGAGTGTCTATGGCACCCTTGAACTAGGCATACTTATGCCTAGGTAAAAAGGAATGATCCACTTACAGGCATATGGCATGATCCCAACCAGGTATCTAATATGGGAAAGAGGGCATGTTTGTGTTTTTTTCTGTAGTATGCTATAGAAACATGGTGGCTTCCAGAAAGATTGGTGAGACATGCTGTTGCTGAGTCAAAGAATGATGCTGACCTGTGAGCCTGCTGAGTGTCCTGACAAGGGTGACTGGGAAGCTGTATTGGACATTTGTTCCTGACCCACCTTTGCTTGCCTCTATCCCAGATGGGACAAGCTGCCTTGCCTCAAGTTTTTAGACATTGTGAGACAGAGAATCAAAAAGAGAAATTATAATGTCTCTTGTATTTTTCTTAAAGGTGACCAGCTATTAGGACTCAATCATGTACTGGTCTAGAAATCAATCCAATATTGGAAATAACAGTCTACATTTGGATGGCTAGATCTGGACATTTTTAGAGACATATTTGGAAATTAGCTGCAGTTCTCTATGATGTTATAATAGCAAGAGATAAAGTTGGAACAGGTTCTGGGTGTCAAACAAGGGTTAGTTTCTGTTTTAAGGCACTTTTAATTGTCAAGATAAAATTGGTTTTGTCTTTTCTACAGTATTTATTGTAAGTTGCATTGACTGTATAATTTCTAATTGTGTTAGTGTGTTGAAACCCAGCATGTCTGTTATGGAGGTCTATCAGCCAGCTTTTGTCTTACTGCCCTGATTATTAGAAAACCTTGATTCACTGGGAAAAAAAGCTTGACAGTGCTAGAAGAAGTGAGTTAGGATTTAAGCAGAAGCAAGGGGGTAGTGAGCTTGATTATTGCTGGTATAACACATTTAATTTCATTAATTGCTGGCACCACTGCTTTTACAATAGCATTGAATTGACACAAGGAGTTAAGACAGCTACTTTTGTTAACCATCTAGCAAAAAAAAATGTTACTAATGTATTGAGTATACAAAAGGATTTATATAAGTGTCTGGAACAATAGATTGATGCTCTATAACCTATTCAAATTAACTGAAGGAGGTTCAGGTTTCAAGAGTTAGGAGCCATCTCAAGTGTCATGACAAATATCATTGGAGTAATGTTACTTCTAAAATTTAGAATGATTGTCACCATAATTAGAAAAACATTTAAAGAGACCTGTAGGATATTTGGCATAATCCTAACACCTCTCTGGGTGTTTTAATTTTGCATAGTGAGATTATGAATTTAAAGAATGCTGTTCTGTTGAGCTTTGATGCTGCAGATAATGCTGATAAAATTATCCATGGCCTGAGGTCAGTATTTCTGTTTTGGTCAGACCCCAGGAATAGGATATATAGCTTGATCATTCTAGCCCTTCTTGTCATGAGAATAATTTTATTCCTGCCTATTATGTTAAAGCGTGTCTATAACTACATCAACATGTTGGCAGCCAAAATACATGACTTGAAACTGAAAATGGACTCCCAGATAGAGTTATTAATTTAATAGTCTGGCAGCCAAGGATGGGTAAGATTCTACACAAAGGTTTACCAACCTAAGACATAAGTGCATTGCTTATGATAATGCATATTCTATGACAGGTAAGGAAGGATTTCTTATCAGAACAACCTAAGACAGGCTCAGTCTGGTTTATGCAATAAAAAAGGGGGAGATGTAGAGAGCTTTTAGGGCTGCCTAGCAGGAATCTGACATTGACCAATGGTAAGAAAATGGGCTGCTCAGAAGGAATCTGACATAGTCCAAGGACAAGGAAATGGAGTATAGGCAGTAATCTGACATTAGACTAGGACAAAGACATAATTTCAGGCAGAAATATAAATTCTAGGCTAGAACAAACAAGAAATTTCAGGCAGAAATCTAAATCTTAGGTCAGAACAAAGAAGTAATTACAGGTAGGAATCTAAATCTTAAGCTAGAACAAAGAAGTAGGCTTCAGGCATGAAAATGACTTTGGGCTAGGACAGGGAAGTAGGCTCAGATATTTTGGTCATCCTGATAAGCCCTTAGAAATAGTGATCACAGGAGTGATCAAGGAAATCCATTTTCTGTCGTGCGTCTTCTTTGACTATCTGGGTTTATTGTCTTGTTTTTACCCTGACTATTTGCATCTATTGTATTGCTAGTTTCTCAATCTAGAACTTACCTTAATACTTGCATGTAATTTAAACACTATAAAGGTAAAAAAGGAGGAGGAGGGATACAATAGGGGATTAATGGGGGGGGGAATGGGGAAGGGAGATGGCATCTGAAATGTAAATAAATAAAATATTGAGTAAAGAAAAGCATGTATCCTTGTTATGCAATTATCTCCTTACTTTCTGAAATGTAAGACCTGAAAAATTACTTGTAATATCTAGAAGGTTTTTTGCAGTTGACTACAAGATCATTATCTTCCTTAATAGTTTATACCTCTTTATTTTTATTTCTTATTTTTAATCACAATTATTAAACCCAGTTTGAGTTTCTTGGTCAACAATAAAAACATAGTAATCTTTTTTTTTAATATTACATTTCTGGTGAATTCAATAAGAGATAAAAACCAAAGTTTTTCTATCTCTCGATTTTCTTTTTCAGAAGCATAATTGATGAAGCTGACAAGAGCAAAGAGAATCAGATAATAACCAGAAAGAACAAACAGGAGTTGCTTTTCTGCTAGATGATATTAATTGAGTTTTGACCATGATGATGTAAATATTAAGAGCCATCTCAGAATAAGAGCATCACAGTTAAAGAATGGAGTCTTTTTATAAATAGTGCTAATAAAAAAACTGCAGTTAGTTTGCTACAGTACAATCCATTCTCACAAATCTCCATTGCTGTTACTTTTGATTAAGACTTGCACTGTTTCCTTCTTGTAAGTTGTGAGGCTATTTTCTGATTCTCCCAACTCTAGCATGTTTTTCTCCACTGTCCATGCTGAAGAAGTATTTCTAAAACTTAATTATGAGCATATTGAATTCATCTAACTATTCTGCACTGACTCCATCTATTATTACTTACATTGTCCTTTTATTTGTGAGCCCAAGGTATCTTGTATACAGTGCCACCTTGTTACAGAGCAACAACTATATTATTTTAAACATCTGTTGACATTTGCATTCCTAACCAATCCTCAAACTCCATGTGCATGACCTACCTAACTTCTCTGTTTCCCACTGCTTACCATCTTCTAATTACTCAATTAATGTTTCTTAAATAAATGTCTGAGAATATAAATTAAAAATATAGAATCAGGCAGACCTTGGGTGGCAGCTCTGCCCCCAACATCCAAGAACCCAGAGGAAGCAGGGATCCCAGGCACTCGAACTCAGGCAGTATCCTAGGTAAGCAGACAGCAGGGCCCACCCTAAACAGGGAGTAACTGGGAACCAAAAGGACCCAGGAAGTCACTCCCAGCACAGAACACTGGTTCCTTCCTGTCTGGGCCAGAGCACGGAGCAGACCTTGGGTGGCAGTTCTGCCCCCAACATCCAAGAACCCAGAGGAAGCAGGGATCCCAGGCGCTCTAACTCAGGCAGTATCTTAGGTAAGCAGACAGCAGGGCCCACCCTAAACAGGGAGTAACTGGGAACCAAAAGGACCCAGGAAGTCACTTCCAGTCTGGAACACTGGTTCCTTCCGGTCTGGGCCAGAGCACTGAGCAGATCTTGGGTGGCAGCTCTGCCCCCAACATCCAAGAACCCAGAGGAAGCAGGGATCCCAGGCACTCTAACTTGGACAGTGTCTTAGAAACTAGTTCTCAGATCTGAGGCCTAGATCAGACCTCTGCCAGGTCTGCTGTTGTGTGGACCCCGGATTCCACCTGAGACATACTGGAAGGTCCACTCAATCCAGATCCACAGAGGAATAACTGAACTCAGAGCTTCAGACAACATATCCTGAGATATTGTAGAGGAGACACTGCACCCAGAACAGCAGACACCTAGCTGGACTACTACCTTGGAGGCACCATATTCTGAGGCATCCTAGAGGTACCACTGTAATCAGTGCAGCTGGAAAAGATCACAGAGACATCTGGACCCCTAGGAGATCAGACACAAGCTAGATAAGTAGAAAGACAGGCTTCAGTCAGAGACAGCAAGTACAGACAGCACTAGAGTTAACCAGATGGCAAAAGGCAAGAGCAAGAATGTAAGCAACAGAAACCAAAGTTACATGTCATCATCAGAACCCAGCTTCCCCATCAGAGCAAGCCCTGAACACCCCATCACACCAGAAAAGCAGGAATCAGAATTAAAATCACTTCTCATGATGATGATAGAGGGCTTTAAGAAAGACATAAATAACACTCTCAAAGAACTTAAGGAGAGCACTGGTAGACAGATAGAAACCCTTAAAGAGGAAACACAAAAATCCCTTAAGGAATTGCAAGAAAATGCAACCAAACGGGAAAAGGAATTAAACAGAACCATGCAGGATCTAAAAATGGAAGTAGAAACAATAAAGAAATCACAAAGGGACAATACCCTGGAGATAGAAAACCTAAAAAAAAGATCAGGAGTCATAGATACAAGTATCACCAACAGAATACAAGAGATGGAAGAGAGAATCTCATGTGCAGAAGATACCATGGAAAACATTGACACAACTGTCAAAGAAAATGCAAAATACAAAAAGCTACTAACCCAAAATATACAAGAAATCGAAGACACAATGAGAAGGCCAAACCTAAGGATAATAGGTATAGATGAGGAGGAAGACTCCCAACTTAAAGGACCAGTAAATATCCTCAACAAAATTATAGAGGAAAACTTCCCTAACCTAAAGAAAGAGATGTCCATAAATATACAAGAAGCTTACAGAACTCCAAATAGTTTAGACCAGAAAAGAAATACTTCCCGCCACATAATAGTCAAAAACATCAAATGTACAAAACAAAGAAAAAATACTAAAAGCAGTAAGGGAAAAAGGCAAAGTAACATATAAAGGCAGACCTATAAGAATTACACCAGACTTCTCACCAGAGACCATAAAAGCCAGAAGATCCTGGACCGATATCATACAGACCCTAAGAGAACACAAATGCCAGCCCAGACTACTATACCCAGCAAAACTCTCAATCATTATTGATGGAGACACAAAAAATATTCCATGACAAATCCAAATTTACACAGTATCTCAACACTAATCCAGCACTTCAAAGAATAATTGGTGGAAAACTCCAACACAAGGAGGGAAACTATAACCTAGAAAAAGCAAGAAAGTAATCTTCCAAAAACCCCAAAAGAAGATAGTTACACAAACATATCTCCACGGATGTTAGTCCAAAAGCTTGGATTAGCAAAGACTCAACCCACAGACCACATGAAGCTCATGAAGAAGGACGACCAAGAGGGGATGCCTCAGTTCTACTTAGAACGAGAAATAAAAATGCTCAAGGGAGCAAATAGGGAAACAAAACATGGAACAGAAACTAAAGGAGGGGCCATCAGGAGACCTTTCCACCTGGGTATTCACCCCATGTACAACCACCCAATCTAAACACTGTTGTGGATGGCTGGAAGTGCATAATGTGAGGAACATGATATAGCTGTCTCCTTAGAGGTCAGCCAAAGACTAAAACACTCAGAGGACAATGTTCACAATTAACCACTGATATGATCAGGGGTTTCCCAATGGAGAACTTAGTGAGAGGACTGAAGGAGCAGAAAGGGTTATTGACCCCAGGTGGAAAGCAACAATACCAAACAACCAGAGCCCCCACCCCACCCCCCCAGGGTCTAAACCACCAGCCTGGGAACACATAGGGAGGGACCCAAGACTCCAGAGGTATATGTAGGGGAGGATGGCCCCATCGGACATAGGTGGGAGAGGAGTTTCTTGGTCCCATAAAAAAATGAATGAAAAATGAATGAATGAACACACAGTGGGGGGGGATGTGAGGGCAGGGAGGGGATAGTGAGGGGGGTAGGTGTGGTCACTGCCTCATAGAAGCATGAGGAGGAGGATGGGATAGGTTTCTGGGTGGTGGGAGGAAGTAGGCTAAGGGGATAAAATCTGAAATGTAAATACTACAACCAATTTTAAGAAGCGGGGGGGGGTGGGGGTGGGGTGGGAAGTCTTCAGAACCAACATCTTTAAAAAAAAATGTCAGGCCCCTGAGGGTGGGAAATTTTTTTTTTCTCTTGATACTAAAACTTGTTCTGAGAATTGTACATTGCAGAATACACAGCCTTGGTGTATCTACTCATCAAGCATACTGAGCAGACCTGCCCAAACCTCTGATGTCCTGGAATTCCATCTGGATTCAGTGAAGACACAGCATCAGAGGCTTATCAACTTACTCTCCCCCCCCCCACCCCTCTTCTAAAATCTCAACGCCCTTAATTAATTAAGTTAAAGAAGAGTCAGCGCCCCTATTCCCTGAGCTTGGGGACTAATGTGGTTAATAAGGTCTGTCTTTCTAGAGACAAGTAGTGGTTTTGTTGGAACAGGGGGGATTAGCTAGGACTTACTGCATAGCCATAACCTACTGGTAGAAATCTGTATAATTATTATCAAGATGAAGTTATAAATTCTTAAATGGTACAAAATTTACTTTGATCTCAAATTTAAGGTTTTCATTGGTATGAGCTCCTTGTTAATATAAAAGTGAGATGAATATTGATACGCTCATGGGCATTGTGCCTGTATAACACCTTTAGGAATACAGGGCCTAGACCCAGCCCTTTTTTAACTTTTTTAACTTATTTGGGACGGTTAACCTATGAGTTAAGGGACTATAGCAAATTCATATTTTTGAGTTTATTGTTAGGGTGCTTTCCATATTTTACTTAGAAATAGCTGAGAGGAGTTAACAGAAAACAGTCCAGGTTACCTTACATGGATAGTTGGTTTTCAAAACATCAGAAGTCCATAGAACTGATGCTACAAATATTTATATATTAATGTTCATATTGATTAGAGACCTGTCTGCTCCTGACAGCTTCCTGTCGTGGATTCTAAGAAGAAATTGAGCATCCTTGGAGTTACTCCAGTTGTGTGGTAACAGCCACTAGGCAAGAATTGGCTCTCTCCATCTACAGACAAATTACTGTCCAGAAAAGGACACACATGCAGAATAGTCGACTGATTATATCTGTCTAGACAGAGTAATCAGTCCTTAATAATCCTGCATCACCAAGGTCTGTCAGATGATTCTGGGCCAGAAGGCTGAAGATTTGATGCTCCAACGTTCGGTAGTATAGGGGCTTTTCAGGTGTTCAGAGGTCTCTATAAATTGGCTAAGTTTTAGAAGCTATGCTTTGTGCTTCCCACAATTATAGTTAACTCAGTCATTCTGGATTTCTGACGGGGTTGAAAACTTATAGCTATTTACCGTAAGAGAAAAGATTTGAGTGGATGGTCGGCAGCTGACATTCATCCTAAAGCCAGGTTCAGAACTAAATGTTTTAGTTAGGATAGATGACAGAGGTGCTGGTTAGTCAACAAAATGATGGACTAGGTATTAAGACTATCTTGTACCTCACTGGTACAAATTGGCATAATTATGCTCTAATTGTATTTTGAGAGAAAAGTTTTATTTTAACAGGAAGGGTGATGTGTAGGAGGAGCTAAGGTAGGAGGAGTACTGAGAGGAAGAAAAGGAGTAAGAAGAGGAGGAGAAGAAGGATAGGAGAAGCTAGGTGATGAAAGAGAGAAAGAGGGGGAAGACAGTGAGGCAGATATTCATGTATCTCCACCAGTCAAAGATAGTTGTTATATCTAGGTCGGTCAGTGGGTTACACCTCTGATTGAACAATTCCAAACTTATAACGCTTATGATTAACATTATTTAAAAAAAATGTATAAATGCAAAAAGGAAAAGGGGGCATGGGATAGGGGTTTTCTAAGGGGGGGAATGGGGAAAGGGGATGGCATCTGAAGTGTAAATAAAATATCTAATAAAAAAAGAAAAAAAGATTAAAATAAAATAAAATAAAATTTCTGCTAAAAAAAAATATAGAATCAACTAACTTGGGCTCATAGGGATCATAGAGACTGAACTGGCAACAGAGAGTGAACGTGCATGGGACAGACCTCGGCCTGAACATATGTGACTGTTACATAGCTGGCTGAGTCTTCATATGGTACTCCTAAAGTGAGAGCAGGGGCTGTCTCTGACTCTGTTGCCTGGTTTTAGATCCCTTTCCTTTGACCTGGGCTTCTTTGTCTAGCCTCAGTAGGAGAAGTTGTGCCTAGCTAGTCTTACCTGCAACTTGATATTCCAAGACTGGTTGAAAGGCCTCTCCTTTTCTGAGAAGGAAAAGAAGAAAGGGAAGCTATGACCAGGATGTAAAGTAAATAAATAATCAATTTAAAAATATTAAATGCAACCATTTTTCAATTGAAAAAGTACAATTGCCAAAAGAAGAAAGAATTACTGTTGAAAGGTTATTTATTATAAAAAGTCAGCACTAAGGCAGCCATTTAGTTCTAGTGGGTGCTTCTATTTCTTAAATAGAGCTATTCCAGAATAACAGTCTCACATAACACTGCCCATTAAGATCAGGTCTTCACTAATGTGCCTCCATGGGATTGTAATAGCACAGGTAAGCCAAGTGTGCCAAACCCACCCTCTCATACCTTCTTGTCTCAGAAGCCTCAGGCTAAACAGCTCTGTGTTCCCAACAGTACTCTAGGGGAGACAGGGTGACTAAGGGGCAGTCCATTCTGTTTCTCCCAAAACAAAGCAAGTAGTCATCCCCCAAACTGACAGGCCAAGTTACTTGATTTTTCTTTTTTAAATCAGACTCATTGATTTATTTGTGTTGTGTTTGATCTTATTTCAAAATTAAACTATGTGTGTATTATACATTGTTTTAAGTCCCTTTAGAAAAAGAGCATTAAAATACATAAAGCCACAATTTAATATATGTGTCTTCTATCTGTATAGATACAAAGTAGCCAGTGTGTGCTATATAATATGCTGGATCATTGATTTCATATTTATAAAATTATACTTTTTTGCTACCTGTAAAATTAATACAATTTTTTTAATTTATAAGTAATTTAAAGTTTGCTACTCAAGATTAAATGTCAATCTGAGCAGTTGCTTCATTAACACTTCTGGCTTGAACCCAGTGTACAGCAGCAAGCATTAACTGAGCCAGTATTCCCTTTTAAGATCTTAGAAATATATGATCCTTTAAAATAATTTTTAAAAATATTTTCATCTCATATGTCATAATTTGAGCTACCACTCACTTTTTCTCTAAGAACTTTATAATCTTTACTGCATACCTCTGTAAAATTCCACTTTGTGTCTCTAACCATACACATTTTTAGTAAAGCAATTAGGCCATTCAGCTTTAAGGAACACAGAAATTCTCCTTTTGAAATTTTTCTTCCTACCAGAAGACAAGGTTTCTGTGTATCCTGTGGTGTCTTGGAATTTACTCTGTAGACCAGGCTGGCCTCAAACTCATGGAGATCGACTTACCTCTCTTTCCTGAGGGCTGAGATTAAAGGTGTATAGCACCATTGCCCTGGAGATATAGAAATTTTAAAACATTCTTCAGTGTTTATAGAGAAACTGGGCAAATATGTAATTCAGATTTTTTCAATATTTATCTAAGAGCCAGGTATGCCAGCCACTCTGACAAAGTACTTTGATGTCTCTTTTGGTATTTATGACAATGTAGAAGAAAGGCATTACCAGCTCAACTTCCTAGACATGCAAGTGGTAGAAGACACATTTCTTACTGCTGTTGCCTGGATGTAGAATGTTCTCCAAAATTCCCCAGATCAAACCTGCCTATGCTAGAACCTTTACTAGATGAGATCTAATTAGAGGGCCCTGGGTCTTTGAGTGTATGCCCCCAGAAAGAATTTTTGATACCTACTCTGTTTTTTTCTTCTTTTTTTCCTATCTAGAACATGAGATTATCAGCTTTGTTGCAAGAGCACATCCCCCATCATCTTGCCCTGCCTCACCATAGGCCAAAAACAACAGGCAGTACACCACAGACAGAATCCTCCAAGACTGAGTTTAAAGAAACTCTTCTCTTTATCAAAGGACTATTTCAGGTACCTGTGACCATGCTAAAAGGCAATACTTAATGTAGGCAACTTTAAATGGAATATTTATACAATACCCCTGACTTCCAAGGCTTAGAGATCATTTCATAGAAGGTTCAGCAAGAATCTAAGAGCAGAGTGGATGACAATAAGGAATTGTATTCATTGATAAAGCAGTGTAGCTGCATATATGAACTCAATGGATACAACAACATGAACAAAACTTGTGCAAGCCCAACCTGGACCAAATCTCAAAATAAAGGCTAAAGTTATGCATACCAACATGATGATAGTAATGCAGCTATTTTCAATTACTAGCTGATAAGAAAAAGAAAGATAGTTTGCTCTAAGTGTGTGAACTCTGGTAAGGTGACCACACTTCAGTAAAGACCATATGTCCAAGAATATTTGTGTATCATGACTTTGTCTTAAAGGGTTTAAAAAAAGACACTAAGTTTGTTGAGTAGAAAAGGAGTGGTAGACTTGGGAAGAGATTAGTGTGTGTATATGCTTACAACAGCTATAAAATAACAATAACTTTTTTATTAAAAAAGAAAACCCAGGCACTGCAGTCATGCCTGTAATCCTAGTATTTAGGAGGCTAAGGCAGATGGATTGCTGTGAGTGTTGAAGCCAATAGTCTACATAGCAACTTTCAGGGTAGTCTGGACTGTAGAGTAAAACTCTGTCCCAATAAACAAACAATACAAAACTAGAAGCAAAGATTATTTAGGGAAAAAGTTGACATGAAGTTGAAAGCTTTAGAAACCATATGAATTTTTTCATCCCACCTGTATTATTAAGACAACTCACATGTCCTGTGTGGTGTTTATTGTCAAAAACATAACTGTAGCTCTATAGTCATGGCCCATATCTCTGTGGAAATTACTGTTCAACAATGTTTTGAAAATTTCATACAGCATTGTAGACAGGAGGCAATTTGGGATGAGCAAACTGATGAACTAACAGCACTGACTTCAAAATGTCCATGAACAAGATTTGAATTTTTTCTGCGTCTTTGACTTCATTTTCTATCTCGGTCCTTATCACTGTCTTGTCAAAGCATTTGCATATTGTCAAAATGATGCAGACACACAAGCTCAGACTCAGACCATATCCATACATCCTCTCCAAACATATTCTTCAATATGTTCCCTTATATTTCCCATAATTTTTTTTCATGCCTTTGCATATTCCACCATCTGTGGTAAATGTCTCTTGCTTGCTGTACTTCATTACCAGTGTGAGTTTTCCTGGATTCTTTGCTCAAGGGAAGTCCTCACATTTCTTTAGTTTTTAGTTTGTTTGTTTTTGGTTTTGTTTTCTTTCTTTTTTATTTTTAATGATTACATTGGCCATTAAAAGAGCTTCCTCTGCTCCACAGTACTGAATACACACTACTGCACTGAACTACAATTGGATATAGACATTTAGAATACCCTCCTTTCATCCTTGCCTCTCCCTTCCTCTCCATCCCCTCTTACTCTCACTTCCCCTCTCCTGAACAGTGTCACAGGAAACAAACTAAATATCCAATGTTCATGCATGCACAGTTAATTAGTTCCAGGGCTCACTTTTGGTATTCCATACACTTATTGACCAGCCATATCTCATTTCTTCCTACATAGTAGCATCAATCAGAAACAGCATTTGTTTAGTTCTACATATGTATGGAAATACAAAAATTAAGAATTGCATATCTAAATGTTCACTGCCTGCATTGTGCTGTGACTTGACTAATCTCTTACATATTTATATTTTCTCCTGTTAATAGATAGTATTCAAGAATTGGCACTAAAACACACATTTGCTTTCTACAAAATGGCATATTGAAAATAAAGCTGTGGGAAGAGCACAACTGTGCCAGGTTGCTGAAAGGCTGGATGACTTTGCAGCCAGAAGGCGAATGAGAACAATGAATAGCTCTGACATAAACACCTACATAGCTAGATCTCTATTGATATTTATGTCCAGCTTGTCTTCTCAGTCTTAGCTAATGATACTCCTACTTCCTCTATAAAATGAGAATTCTGTGGACACCCCTTTAAAAAAATTAGGACAGATCCATTGTATAAAATGATAGGTTATGCAATGATATTTTCGTAATATATAAATGCACTTCACCTAAAATCGCTCCATTATTCTAACACCACTCTTACATTCTGCTGGTGCCTTTTCTCCTACTAAATAATCCCTTTTTTGCTTTCATCATATATATATTATAGAATCTATATATGAGAATAACATATTTGCTTATTTCAGTGATAGGTTGATATGATATATCCATTACCTGCGAATGATGTAATTTCATCCTAATGTATGGTTGAACAAAATCCCATTGTTTATGTTTGCCAAATCTTCTCTATTCATTCATTCATTGATTAACACTGATACCTTCTTCCTGTAGATCATTTGATAAAGATTACAAATTATTCAGTTATTTTTACTTGGCCCACTGCTCCAAACAAGGGAAAGTCTGAAGCTTCCTAATCTACTAATTTCAGGAATTTTAGCACAGTAGAAAGCAGTCCTAGTCTTCACCTTAGCTTTGTGAATATAAGAGTGCCCCTAATGGTTTTCTTCACAGATTGCTATGACTAAATCTACCTGAGGGAAAGCCAAGAGCCCGTATCTCAGCATTTCAGAACATTAACCTTATGGGGAAAACCACATTGGAGATAATACACATCTAACACATAGATGCTTCTCTTCACCTTGCCAGGAATGCAAGAGAGAGGCAATGTCAAAGGCAACCACTTCAATGAAAAACAATGAAATGATTACTAATTAATCATAATCATCATCATCATCACCATCACCACCACCACTACCACCACCACCATCACCACCACGACTACCACCACCACCATCATCATTTAATCCACTGGGGCCCACTGAGATCATGTTGCAAAGCTGATGGAATTGCACAAGGTCAATGCATTACTCAGCAGTATACAGAGTTACTTTGGAGCCTTCCACATGACAGTTACTACAATTACATTTAGAAGGAATAGGCTGTCAGCAATGACAAGACCCTCTCTGACTCATTCCAGAGATTTGTATACTAGATACATTGTTGTAAAAACAATATACTTGCTTGGTTTTCACACTGGGAGTTCTATCCTAACAAATACCTGGTTGACCAGATGATTTTTAGAAAAGAGATCTAAATGCTGCTACTAAATGCTTCCAGAATAGTTTCTCATTTTATTGTCTCTTGCAAGAGTGTTCTACCATTTAATTGCTTCTGAGATAATTACCAGTATGATATATCATTGGCTTCCCTCTGAGATTAGGATCATTGTATGTATGGACCACTGAGAAAAGATTTGCTGAATTATACATAAATATAAAAATTGTCTTTCTAAACTAACAACTCAAAAGCTGTTGGCAGTGATTTTGTAGCATATTGTTTAAAAAATAAGTGTATCCCTTTACTAAACTAATATTCATTGTTTTCTATTTTTACCTTTGTATGTATATCATTATGGGGGTGTGTATCTGTGTGCTTACTTGTGTGAGATCAAGCACTCATGTGACAATCAGAAAACAATCTTGAATGTAGATTCTTTTCTTCTACTTTGCTTGACACAGGGTTTTTTTGTCATCAACATCGAATATGCCAGGCTAATTGGTCTTCAAACGTCTAGGGATTGTCCTATCTCTCCCTCTCTTCTCATCTTTGTAGCATTGTGATTATAGATGTGTGTTAACATTCCCATATTATATTGTTTAACTTACATTGTTTCTAGGATTTATACTTAGGACATTATGTTTGAATGACAAATGTTATGCCCACTAAGCCATCTCTCAAGCCTCCACCTTTTCTTTTTAATCTGAAACTATGCTGCACTTCTGGAAAGCAAATAAGTAACAGCTAGATAGATCTCCATTATAAATCCACTGTTCTAGAACAGATGTTTAGAAGTCTTTTCATTCTTGTTGGCCCTTGTCAATTTCCAAGAGTTTAATGAATGTCTATAATCCATCTACTCAGATAGTAACAGACTTTCAGAAGTTTATAATAACCTGGACCTTGAAAAATAATTAAGTTATCTGTAGCTTCATTCTATAGATTGGAAAAATGATAGTCACACAGAATAAATGAAGACTGGGATTCAAGTATTCCTTGTAACACATGACTTGTTTTCCTTTGAGGGTAATGGCAGCAGGATATTATGAGCTGGCAAACATTAACAGTAATGATGTACCTTTGGTCTATGCAGTAACAAACATGAGCAAAACTATGGGAAGAAATAATTTATCCCACAGAGCTAGTGAACTTCAGAGGAGATGGAAGTTTCTCTTGATTCACTTTGAATTTTTGGTCTGTCTGTTCTTCATTATGTGAAAGATACTGCTTTATTCTTGGAGATTCAAAGATGAGGAAGTGAGGCAAACATTTGTTCTCAAAAATTAACCTCAGCTGAGCTTAGGTCTACCAATTATTAGCAATTATAGCATATTCTTTTTTTTTCTTTTTTTTTTCTTTTTTCTTTTCTTTTTTTCTTTCTTTTTTTTTTTTTTTTTTTTTTGGTTTTTCGAGACAGGGTTTCTCTGTGTAGCCCTGGCTGTCCTGGAACTCACTCTGTAGACCAGGCTGGCCTCAAACTCAGAAATCCGCCTGCCTCTGCCTCCCAAGTGCTGGGATTAAGGGTGTGCACCACCACCGCCCAGCTAGCATATTCTTTATTTAATTATTAGCCTATTAACTTGTTTTAACCTTGGCAAGCTCTTAAAATCTCTGGGTGTAAGCTATACTGCTCTGCCTTATCAAGCACAATCTGGATGGTTAAATATAATAGCTGCCACATAATAGTTGCACAGGCAACTATTTTTCTGCCCTAGACATGAAGACAAATAGCTTTAAGAAACTCAAATGCATCAGAAACATGCATACTATCTTACACACACTGACAGATGTATAGCACAAGTATGAAAATATATAGTCATGAGCCCATGTTTCTGTTGTTGAAAGATTAGGTCATGCAGAATGAAGAGGTAACATTTGGTTGGGAAACAGGCTAAGATTCTTGGAAGAGGTTGTGGAAAGAGTCTGGAGATGGAAATATTTGGAATACCCTAAACAGTGACAGAATAGCACTAAAATAACAGCAATGTGTAGACTATCTATACATAGTACATCTATTTTGTATAAATTTGAAATATTTACAGTAATGGATAATATAAACAATCATAAAGTATATAATTTTGTTGATGCAAATTTTGTTTCTTCTCTACACAAACTACTTATTTGTACTGAGCTATGCTTGACACAGGGTATCAGTGTGGATCAAGAGGATAGTTTTGGGTCCTCATAGACAGTAGTTCTGTGAGTTAAGAAGACATTATGTAAATAAGGACCAGCAATATTTGGAATGTTTTGAATAAAATTTAAATAAAAGATTCAATTATATTATCTTAAGTGAGTGAAGTTTTAATCTGGATCATAAGGGGATGAAAGAGTTTGCTATATCAAACCAGCTATATCGCCACAAACAGAGTGCTTCTGAGACAGTTCAGTAATGGAAGAGCACTTAACTAGTATGGACAAGTTTCTAAGTTCAATTCCCTAGTAATGCCAAAAAACAAACAAACAAACAGAAAAAAATGATAAGCATGGAGGCCAGAAGATAGGATCCAAAACTAAAGTACAAATTGACCTCAGAACACAAAACCTACATTACTAAGAACTCTGTAAAATGCTCAATATTTGTTAAGTAACTAGATAGATAATTGATGAATTGGTTTTGAAAAGCTAATTAGTTAATGAATGGAAGATAAAGTGATTGTATCAATGATTTAGTAAAAGCAACTGTGAAACCATCTGGCAAATAAATTCTCAGGCAAAGGGGGTATAAGCAAGTGACCGCCATTAGAAGAGTTTTGCCATAGCCCAATATTATAGATTCTGAGACTGTAATTTAGGATAATGGTAGAAAGTAGTTTGAATGGTGTGATATCTAGTTTGATATTCATATAAATATGAGTCTAGGATGGACAAGCTGGTAGGGGTAGATTTTACACATCCTGTTTCAGACTTTGACCTTCATCTCACAGAAAGGAGATGGATTATGAAGTTTCTTTTTGGAATTTGTGGTACTTTAGATAAAACATCCAAATGACAGGATGAAAGATGATTTTATAAGTTTCCCAGGATAAAAGTGAGGCAGAAGGTTATTGTAATTTTCTCATGAAAAATAATGAGTAAGTGAGATCAGTGGGAGATAAACAAAAGTAGGAGGCTATTGTAATATCTCAGATGAGAGAAATAATGAGTAATAAATGAGACAAATGCTTTAAACAGAAAAGGGACTCTGACTCAAACCACTTACAGAGAGAATTTTTGTGATTATTCAGATATGTAGAGGGGGAGGAGTAGGAGGAATTCAGGTGATTCACAGGTACCTGACTAGCATGATTGAACCATGAAAAGAACAAAAAAAAAAATCTAGGAGGGAGATCCCATTAAGACAGGAAAATAAAGGAGGAGAAAATGAGACAAGGGAGTTTGAAGAGCACATGGTACACCTAAAAGAAGACACTAAAAATGATTTGTCTTTTCAGTTTAGGCCAAAGATGTAAAGTCAAAATAGCATATGTGCATAGAAAGATGGGTGAATGGATGAGTGAGTGAGTGAGTGAGTGAGTGAGTGAGTGAGTGAGTGAGTGATTGATTGATTGATTGATTGACTGATAATTTTGTAAGGAATACTGTGAAATACTTCAAAGTAGTCAAGGAAACTGAAACTTGAAAATGACCCATGTCTATAGTTAAGAGTAAAAGGCAACAGTGCTGGTAGGAAATTTATTGTCTTTGGAGGCAAAAAGTGAAGGGACTGTGAAGCCACTGGTCCACATGACACTAAAATCATCAATCCATTGACAGAAAATGTCAAACTCTTCTATGTGAGAAGTAAGCAGGTCAGACAGACAACTTGTAGCAAAAATAAATGAGAACAGCATATTCTGTTGTTGCTGACACATCAACTAGAATATAAAGTGACAACTCGACATTTTAATCTCAAAGTACACAAGGACCTTGTTGTCTGTGGGTTTAGATTTGTCCTGAGATCAGTGATGAATTAAAAGCAAAAGGAATAGAACAGAACAGCCTGAGATAAGAGAACTTAAGTGAATGACTCTTCATTTCCATTTTGATTAGATATTTCATTTACACTTCAGATGCCATCCCCTTTCCCCATTCCCCCCTTAGAAAACCCATATCCCATGCCCCCTTTTCATTTTTGTATTTATACATTTTTTTAAAATGTTAATCATAGGCTTTATAAGTTTGGTATTGCTCAATCAGAGGTGTAACCCACTACCCAACCTAGATATATCAACTATCTTTGACTGGTGGAGATACATGAACATCTGCCTCCCTGTCTCCCCCCTCTTTCTCTCTTTCATCACCTAGCTTCTCCTCTCCTTCTTCTCCTCCTCTTCTTACTCCTTCTCTTCCATTCAGTACTCCTCCTACCTTAGCTCCTCCTACATATCACCCTTCCTGTTAAAATGAAACTTGTCTCTCAAAATACAATTACAGCATAATTATGCCAATTTGTATCCATGAGGTACAAGATAGGCCTAATACCCAGTCCATCATTTTGTTGACTAACCAGAACCTCTGTCATCTATCCTAACTAAAACAAATAGTTTTGAACCTGGCTTTAGGATGACTGTCAGCTGACAACCATCCACTCAAATCTTTTCTCTCAAGGTAAATAGACAGGATTGGCTATGAGGCTATGAGTTTTCAACCCTGTCAGAAATCCAGAATGATGGAGTTAATCTAGAGTTAACTATAATTGTGGGAAGCACAAAGCACAGCTTCTAAAACTTAGCCAATTTATAGAGACCTCTGAATGCCTGTACACTCCCTCTACTACAAAATGTTGGAGCATCTGTTCTTCTGCCTTCTGGCCCAGGATCATCTGACAGACCATAGTGATGCAGAATTATTAAGAGCTGATTACTCTGTCTAGGCAGATATTATCAGTCGACTATTCTGCAAGTGTGTCCTTTTCTGGACAGTAATTTGTCTGTAGATGGAAAGAGGCAATTCTTGTCTAGTGGCTGTCTCACCACAACTGGAGTAACTCCAAAGATGCTCAATTTCTTCTTAGAATTCAATATAGGAAGCTGTCAGGAGCAGACAGGTCTCTAATCAAAATGAACATTAATACAGAAATGTTTGTCATGTCAATTCTGTGGATTTCTGATGCTTTGAAAACCAGCTATCCATGTAAAGTAATCTGGACTGTTGCCTCTTAACTCCACTCAGCTATTTCTAAATAAAACATAGAAAACACCCTAACAATAAACTCCAAGCCATGAATTTGCTATAGTCCCTTAACTCACAGGCTGACCATCTCAAATCAGTTTAAAAAAAAGTTAAAGAAGGACTGGGTCTAGGCCTTGTATTCCTAGATGTGTTATACTGGTACAATGCCTATGAGAGTAACAATATTCATCTCACTCTTATATCAATAAGAAGCTCATACCAATGAAAACCTTAAAATTTCTAAGAAAAGTAAATTGGTGCCATTTAAGAATTTATATCTTCATCTTGATATTAATTATACAGATTTCTACTAATAGGTTATGGCTATGCAATAAACCCTAGCTAATCCTCTCTATTCCCCCAAAACCACTACTTTTCCCTAGAAAGACAGCCCAACATTTACCACCTTAGTCCTCAAGCCCAGGGAATAGGGGCGCTGACTCTTCATTAGCTTCTTCAAGCTGATTATGGGTGTTGAGATATTAGAAGAGGAGTGGGGGGAAGAGCAAATTGATAATCCTCTGATGCTGTGTCTTCACTGCCTCCAGATGGAATTCCCGGACCTCAAAGAATGAGACCCAGCTTGCTTGTTGAGTAGATACACCAAGGCTGATCATTCTGCAATATACAATTCTCAAAACCAATTTTAGTGTCAAGATAGTTTTTTTTTTTAAGAGGACTGACATTTTATTAAGGATGTTGGTTCTAACCGCTTTTTTCCCCTCTTTTATTGAGTATAATATTTACATTTCAAATTTTATCCCCTTACTGCATTCCCCCCACCTCTTAGGAACCGCTTATCCCATCCCCTCTCCTCCTGCTTCTATGAGGGTGTTTACCCACCTACCCCCCAATCCCCCTCCCCACCCTCATATCCCCCCCCGTACTCAGTGCTCAGCCTTCCAGGTACCATTTACCTCGTCTCCCACCTATGCCCAACAAGGCCATCCTCCCCCACATATACAGCTGAAGTCATGTGTCTCTTCATATGTGCTCCTAGGCTGGTGGTTTAGACCCTGGGGAGCTCTGGCTGGTTGGTATTGTTGCTCTCCTCATAAGGCCACCAACCCTTTAGGCTCCTTCAGTTTACTCTCTAACTTCTCCATTGGGAACCTTTGATCAGATTAATGGTTAGCTGTAAGTATCTGCCTCTGGGTATGTCAGACTCTGGGGGACCTCTAAGTAGACAGCATTATCAGGCTGCTGTCAGCTCTCCCTTCCTGACATCCATATCAGCATCTATTTTTGGTGACTGCACATGGAATGACTACCCAGGTGGAATGGTCTCCATACAACCTCTCCTTCAGATTCTGTCCCACACTTTGTCTCCATATTTGCTCTTTTGGGTATTTAGTTACTCCTTCTAAGAAAGACCTAGGCATCCTCACTTGTTCTTTCTTCTTCATGAGCTTCATGTCGTCTGGTAGTTGAATCTTTGTTGTTTCAAACTTTTGGGCTAATCTCTACTTATCAATGAGTAAATACCATGTGTGTTCTTTTGTGATTGGATTACCTCACTCAGGATGATATTTTCTAGTTCCATCCATTTACCTAAGAATTTCTAGAATTCATTATTTTTCATAGCTGAGTAATATTGCATTGTGTAAATGTACCACATTTTTTGTATCCATTCCTCTATTGAAGGGCATCTGGGTTCTTTACAGCTTCTGGCTATTATAAATAAGGCTGCTATGAACATAGTGGATCATGTGTCCTTGTTATATGTTGGGGCATTTTCTGGGTATATGTCCAGGAGTGATATAGCTGGGTCCTCAGGTAGTGCTATGTCCAATTTTCTGAGGAACCGCCAGATGACTTCCAGAGTGGTTGTACCAGCTTGCAACCCCACCAACAATGGAGGAGTGTTCCTCTTTCTTCACATCCTCGCCAGCATCTACTATCAACTGAATTTTTGATCTTAGCCATTCTGACTGGTGTCAGGTGGTATCTCAGTGTTGTTTTGATTTGCATTTCCCTGATGACTAAGGATGTTGAGCATTTCTTAAGGTGCTTCTCGGCCATTCGTGTTTCCTCAGTTGAGAATTCTTTGTTTAGCTCTGTACCTCACTTTTTAATGGGGTCATTTTGTTGTTTAGCGTCTAATTTCTTGAGTTCTTTGTATATATTCGATATTAGCCCTCTATTGGATGTAGGATTGGTAATGATCTTTTCCCAATCTGTTGGTTGCCGTTTTGTCTTGTTGACAGTGTCCTTTGCCTTACAGAAGCTTTGCAATTTGATGAGGTCCCATTTGTCGATTCTTGATCTTAGAGCATAAGCCATTGGTGTTCTGTTCAGGAACTTTTCCCCTGTGCCTAGGTATTCGAGGGTCTTCCCCAGCTTCTCTTCTATTAGATTCAGTGTATCTGGCTTTATGTGAAGGTCCTTTATCCACTTGGAGTTCAGCTTTGTACAAGGGGATAAGAATGGATTAATTTGTATTCTTCTACATGTTGACCTCCAGTTGAGACAGCACCACTTGTTGAAAATGCTGTCCTTTTTCCACTGGATGGTTTTAGCTCCCTTGTCAAAGATCAAGTGACCATAGGTGTGCGGGTTCATTTCTGGGTCTTCAATTCTATTCCATTCATCATTCTGTCTGTCTCTGTACCAATACCATGCAGTTTTTATCACTACTGCTCTGTAGTACAGTTTGAGATCCGGAATGGTGATTCCCCCAGAGGTTCTTTTATTGTTGAGAATAGTTCTTACTATCCTAGGTTTTTTGTTATTCCAAATGAATTTGTAAATTGCTCTTTCTATCTCTATGAAGAATTGATTTAGAATTTTGATGGGTATTGCATTCAATCTATAGATTGCTTTTGGCAGGATGGCCATTTTTCTAAGTTAATCCTGCCAATCCAGGAGCATGGGAGATCTTTCCATCTTCTGAGATCTTCTTTAATTTCTTTATTCAGAGACTCGAAGTTCTTGTCATACAGTTCTTTCACTTGCTTGGTTAGATTCACTCCAAGATATTTTATTTTATTTTATTTGTGGCTATTGTGAAGGGTGTCAATTTCCTGATTTCTTTCTCAGCCTGTTTATCCTTTGAATAGAGGAAGACTACTGATTTGTTTGAATTGATTTTATATCCAGCCACATTGCTAAAGTTGTTTATCAGGTTTAGGAGTTCTCTGGTGGAAGTTTTAGGTTCACTTAAGTATACTATCATATCATCTGCAAATATTGAAATTTTGACTTCTTCCTTTCCTATCTGTATCCCTTTGACTTCCTTTTGTTGTCTAATTGCTCTAGCTAGGACTTCCAGTACTATATTCAATAGGTAATGTGAGAGTGGACAGCCTTGTCTAGTCCCTGATCTTAGTGGGATTGCTTCAAGTTTCTTTCCATTTAGTTTGATGTTGGCTACTGGCTTGCTGTATATTGCTTTTACTATGTTTAGATATGGGCCTTGAATTCCTGATCTTTCCAAGACTTTTAACATGAAGGGATGTTGAATTTTGTCAAATGCTTTCTCAGCGTCTAGTGAGATGACCATGTGGTTTTTCTCTTTGAGTTTATTTATGTAGTGGATTACATTGATGGATTTCTGAATATTGAACCATCCCTGCATTCCTGGGATAAAGCCTACTTGATCTTGATGGATAATTGTTTTGATGTGTTGTTGGATTCAGTTTGCGAGAATTTTATTGAGTATTTTTGCATCAATATTTATAAGAGAGATTGGTCTGTAGTTCTCTTTCTTTGTTGGGTCTTTCTGTGGTTTAGGTATGAGTGTAATGGTAGCTTCATAGAACGAATTGGGTAGTGTTCCTTCTGTTTCTATTCGATGGAATAGCTTGAAGAGGATTGGTATTAGGTCTTCCTTGAAGGTCTGAAAGAATTCTGCACTGAAACTATCTGGCCCCGGACATTTTTTGGTGGGAAGATTTTTAATGACTGTTTCTATTTCTTTAGGAGTTATGCAACTGTTTAGATGGTTTAACTGCTCCTCACTTAACTTTGGTACCTGATATCTGTATAGAAAATTGTCCATTTCATCCAGATTTTCCAATTTTGTTGAGTATAGGCCTTTGTAGTAGGATCTGATGATTTTTTTTTTAATTTCCTCTGTTTCTGTTCTTATGTCTCCCTTTTCAGTCCTGATTTTATTAATTTGAATACTGTCTCTGTGCCCTTTGGTTAGGTTTCTCTATCTTGTTGATTTTCTCAAAGAACCAGCTCCTGGTTTTGTTGATATTTTGTATAGTTCTTTTTGTTTCAACTTGGTTGCTTTCAGCCCTGAGCTTGATTATTTCCTGCTGTCTACTCCTCTTGGGTATATCAGCTTTTTTTTGCCCTAATGCTTTCAGGTTTGCTGTCAAGTTGTTAATGTATGCTCTTTCCACTTTCTTTTTTGTGAGCACTTAGAGCTATGATTTTTCCTCTTAGTACTGTTTTCAGTGAGTTCCACAAGTTTTGATATGATGTATCCTCATTTTCATTTAATTCTAAAAAGTCTTTAATTTCTTTCTTTATTTCTTCCTTGACCAAGTTATCATTGAGTAGAGCATTGCTCAGTTTCCACGTGTATGTGGGCTTTCTGTTGTTTTTGTCCATGTCAAAGACGAGTCTTAGTCCATGGTGGTCTGCTAAGGTACAAGGGATTATTTCAATATATTTGTATCTGTTGAGGCCTGTTTTGTGATCAATTATATGGTCTATTTTGGAGAAGGTACCATGAGGTGCTGAGAAGAAGGTATATTCTTTTGTTTTATGATGAAATGTTCTATAGATGTCAGTTTAGTCCAATTGGTTCATAACTTCTGTTAGTTTCATTGTGTCTCGGTTTAGTTTCTGTTTCCATGATCTGTCCATAGCTGAGAGTGGGGTGTTGAAATCTCCCACAATTATTGTGTAGGGTGCAATGTATGCTTTAAGCTTTAGTAAAGTTTCTTTTATGTATGTGTGTGCCTTTGCATTTGGGGCATAAATGTTGAGAATTGCGAGTTCCTCTTGGTACATTTTTTCCTTTGATGAATATGAAGTGTCCTTCTTTATCTTTTTTGTTTACTTTTGGTTGAAAAATGATTTTATTTGATATTAGAATTGCTACTCCTGCTTGTTTCTTGGGACCATTTGCTTGGAAGATTGTTTTCCAACCTTTTACTCTGAGGTAGTGTCTGTCTTTTTCACAAAGGTGCATTTCCTGAATGCAGCAAAATGTTGGGTCCTGCTTACATATCCAGTCTGCTAGTCTATGTCTTTTTATTGGAGAATTGAGTCCATTGATATTAAGAGATATTAAGGAAAAATGAGTGTTGTTTCCTGTTATTTTTGTTGTTGGCAGTGGAGATATGTTTGTGTAGCTACCGTCTTTTATGGTTTTTGGAAGATTACTTTCTTGCTTTTTCTAGGTTGTAGTCTCCCTCCTTGTGTTGGAGTTTTCCACCAATTATCCTTTGAAGTGCTGGATTTGTGTTGAGATACTGTGTAAATTTGGATTTGTCATGGAATATTTTGGTTTCTCCATCAATACTGATTGAGAGTTTTGCTGGGTATAGTAGTCTGGGCTGGCATTTGTGTTCTCTTAGGGTCTGTATGATATCGGTCCAGGATCTTCTGGCTTTTATGGTCTCTGGTGAGAAGTCTGGTGTAATTCTTATAGGTCTGCCTTTATATGTTACTTTGCCTTTTTCCCTTACTGCTTTTAGTATTTTTTCTTTGTTTTTTACATTTGATGTTTTGACTATTATGTGGCGGGAAGTATTTCTTTTCTGGTCTAAACTATTTGGAGTTCTGTAGGCTTCTTGTATATTTATAGACATCTCTTTCTTTAGGTTAGGGAAGTTTTCCTCTATAATTTTGTTGAGGATATTTACTGGTCCTTTAAGTTGGGAGTCTTCCTCCTCATCTATACCTATTATCCTTAGGTTTGGCCTTCTCATTGTGTCTTGGATTTCTTGTATATTTTGGGTTAGTAGCTTTTTGTATTTTGCATTATCTTTGACAGTTGTGTCAATGTTTTCCAAGGTATCTTCTGCACATGAGATTCTCTCTTCTATCTCTTGTATTCTGTTGGTGATACTTGTGTCTATGACTCCTGATTTTTTTTTTTTTTTTTTTTTTTTTTTTTTTTTTTTTTTTTTTTTTTTTAGGTTTTCTATCTCCAGGGTATTGTCCCTTTGTGATTTCTTTATTGTTTCTACTTCCATTTTTAGATCCTGCATATTTTTGTTTAATTCCTTCTCCCATTTGGTTGCATTTTCTTGCAATTCCTTAAGGGATTTTTGTGTTTCCTCTTTAAGGGTTTCTATCTGTCTACCAGTGCTCTCCTTAAGTTCTTTGAGAGTGTTATTTATGTCTTTCTTAAAGTCCTCTACCATCGTCATGAGAAGTGATTTTAATTCTGAATCCTGCTTTTCTGGTGTGATGTTCAGGGGTTGCTATGATGGGGGAAATGGGTTCTGATGATGCCATGTAACTTTTAATTCTGTTGCTTATGTTCTTGAACTTGCCTTTTGCCATCTGGTTAACTCTAGTGCTGCCTGTACTTGCTGTCTCTGACTGAAGCCTGCCTTTCCAGTTATCTAGCTTGTGTCTGCTCTCCTAGGGGTCCAGATGTCTCTATGATCTTTTCCAGCTGCACTGATTACAGTGGTACCTCTAGGATGCCTCAGGATATGGTGCCTCTAAGGTAGCAGTCCAGCTAGGTGTCTGCTGTTCTGGGTGCAGTGTCTCCTCTAGGATATCTCAGGATATGTTGTCTGATGCTCTGAGTTCAGTTATTCCTCTGTGGCTCTGGATTGAGTGGACCTTCCAGTATTTCTCCGGCGGAATCTGGAGTCCACACAACAGCAGATGGGGCAGAGGTCTGGTTCAGGCCTCAGATCAGGCAGAGGGGCGGAAGTGGAGGGCTAGTCTGCAGGAGCGGCGAGGGGGAGTATCTGCTGGAATCTGCGTGCTCACAGCACCCAGCTATGGGCTTAGGGCAGTATGTGGGTTTTCCTACCTAATGCTAGCTGTGGGATCCGCGGAGCCTCCAGAATGTCTCTGGTGGAATCTGGGATCCCCAAAACAGTAGACAGGGCAGAGGTCTGGTCCAGGCCTCAAATCCAGGAGAGGGGCAGAAAGGGAGTGCCAAATGAATGACTCTTAAGACTTCTGTTCTCAGAGATTGACAGAGGACTTATTAAGTGCCTTTTTCTTGGAAGATAGTAAAGCTATTTAGTAGAATTCAGTAGGTTATATCTGCAGGTGTGTGTGTGTGTGTGTGTGTGTGTGTGTGTGTGTGTGTGTGTTTGTATGTGTGTGTGTGTGTGTGTAAATAACAATGATCATTGAAGAGATTATTAATTTTAGAGAGGGGACAGTAGTTGGTGAAAGAAAAGCAATGAACAAGAGTGATGTAAATATAGTGCTCTAATATGAAGTTCTCAAAAAATAAAATTATTAAGCAAAAAAGGAAGTGAAGAAAAGATTAGGAGTAAGAATGAAAATATGATCCCTACCCTTTTGGAATGTATACACCCATCCTATAATGAAAACATACTTTCTCACTAACTCAAACCATGTAAAATCATAAGCTAATAAAAGATAAGAAGCAATCATACAGAGAATGGTAAAGAAGGGTGTGAGAAAGATTCGTCACAAGTGAAGTCAGCTGTTGAGAAAGTAAGAATGATATTGAGTCCTGCATTTGCTTCTGTCTAGAAAAAGAATGTAACAAGGGCAATTGGGAAGTCATGCATCAGAGGACTGTGTGCAGTATTTGTCGAAGATGAACTGCCATGTGGCATACATATCATAGGGAACTCAGCATGCCAAGCCTGAGAGGCCAGTGGTTGGACTTTAGTTAAGGGCACATTTTATTTTTGAGCCAAATACCCTTCAGTTCTTATAACAAAATAGATGGGAAGACAAATACGCATCTTACTTGTTCTGGTTCTAATAACCATTAGCAAACACTGAAGAGAAACATAGCCTTTGCTTCAGTGAACAGTTCTATAGTCCACATAGCTTGTGTGCACTTTCCCAAAGGCCTTTAATGTCCTTCCTGGAAGTTAATAAAGCATGTAGGTCAGAACATCATGTGACAAGTCTTTGTAAATCCCATTCTCCCACCGTGCTTCCTGCCCTCTTTCCTTTTCTGGGCAAATCAACTATTGAAAGGAGCTAGAGAACAACCTTGAAGATGACAGAAAGGCAAGGTGCTTCTGGTAAATCAGCTTCAGGAAACATATGTGCATAAGGCAGGCTGCTGTAGGTAAACAAGGAAGTGGCAGTGGTTAGCCACAAGGTTCAAAAATTGTCATGAGAAAACAAGAGAAAATGAGAGATAAGAATGAACCTTGAATGGAGAGACGTACAAAGGAAGCACATTTCTATATGTGTTTTTAAAAAGACATGTTGATGAAAAGAGTTCAAACCCTCAATATAGAGAAATAAAGGCAAACAAAGCATTACAGAGCATCATATACAGTGGCATTGTCACTGTCTCTACCTTTTCTTTGAGTCAATGTCTTTTCCCAAAGCATTTCAGAATCAAACAGGCATCATGATGTTCAAAATAATCTCCATATTCTTTCTGGTACATTACTAAATTGTACACTTCTCTTGTGTATATCTAGTTCACTCCTGGGCATATATCCAAAGGCCTGTACCACAGATATACCTACACATTCATGTTTATTGCTTCTCAATTCATAATAGCTGAGAAATGGTAGTAGCCTAAATGTCCATCAACTGATTAATAGATCATTAAAATGTGGTGTACATACAAACTTTAATTTTACTCATATATTTAAAAAATGAAATCACATAATTTGAAGCTAAATACATAAAACAGAAAATGATATTTTGAATAGAATGATTCAGATTTACTAGAACAAATGTCATGCATTCTCTCTCATGTGCATCCTACCATCCACTATTTTGTTCTGTTTATTTAATAGAATGACGTGCCTGTGTGTTACCTATGGATGCTAGAAAGAAGGCATTGGGGATGAGCAATACCTTTAAAAAGGAGAAGTAGGTGAACATACATAAAAGGAGAATAGAGATGGCATTCTGAGGGCAGACAAGTAGGTTCAGGGTGGAGGGGTGGGGAGATGGACAAGGGAAGACCAGTTAAGCAACAAAAAATTTATATAAAAAAAACACATATGGAAATTTTCTATTATTTTACCCAATTAAAACCTCCAACAGAGAGATTGAAGTTTGCTATCCTGCATGGTTCCATAATGGTAGTGCTTCTAGAGCCGTGAATTACTAAACAAAGTTTCCAATGCCAGGCATGGGCTAGCTTTGTCAGCATTGTTGGTCAGGGAGGCCTGAGATGCCCCCAAAGAATCTGGGCAAGAGTCAGTCCTTGGATACTCAACAGAGCCAGAGGATGTAAATCTGTTGCTGAAGACAGTACATAACTTGTTGCAGGATGTAGAGAAATCATGCTAGAATGAGTTGAAAATTTCTTGCTTGCTATCCTTAAAATTTCCAGAAGGTTCTCTCAGTGGTCTTAGCCAGCTGTGAGTTCTCCAAAACTACGTCTATGTTTTAAACAAAGAAAGTTAGCCGCAGCCATCCTGGATGGATTTTATTTGTTATTTAGTGAAGACAAGAGCCAGAATATGCCACAAATATCAGAGAAAGGTCACAACAGACAGGGAGAGCAGTCTACTTTTCATGTGGGAAAAATGAAGAGAAAAATTGCAGGAGCCATCTTTTGGCTATGAGTGAGATTTATGTCAAAATCAAAAGAAAGAAAACACTGGTAATTTTTGATATAGTGAGAGAAATAGTATTCAAAATAGAAACCAATCCATGGAAGGAGACGTAATCACCTGGAAGGACTGAAATGAACAAGCTGAGTGTCTTTGGGGAAATGCTCATTCCAGGCTCACCTCTGGTCCAAACAATGAAAATATGTTATTCCTCCTAAATGGCCTTCATTTTTTCACTGAAGTAGAAAGTGAGGTTGTTTGATAAGAGGGAAGGGTAAGGACATGGTTGAGATTTCAGAAGTCAATATTTAAAGGTAATTGTAGACGTGAACAAGACATCCTATCAGCCAAAGATAAATAGTACTTACCTACAGAATCAAGGAATTTGAATCAATAAATACATTGTACCTCTTGAAGGTACTCAGTTTCCAAAGAAAGAGGAATTAAGACTTGTGGAAAAACCACATAAGAATCAATAAAATAAATTGATTTTTATGTGTATAGTACTTAGACATGTTTTTGGTTTTGCTGCTTTACATTTGTAACTGAGATGAGAAGGCAGGAAAAGCAATACTGAGTTTCACTAATAGGAGGCAGTGAAAACATGGGTATTATGATATTCCTGATAGGTGTATGTAGTTGTTCACTGTGAAAATCTTCAAATAATTGTATATGAAACCTAGGTTATCAAAGACCACACTTTAAAAAAAATGCTACTGTACCCCAAATCATCATGGTTTTCTGTCATACACTTATAATAACAACATAAGTAATAAGAGAAAGTTGGAAATAAAAGAAAAGCATGTATGAAAAAGAACTTTAATTACTCCACTGCTGTGAATTTTCATTCTCATCTTTAAATAGACTTTCATTTGAAATGTCAGGTCATACTGAAAATTACTAATATCTTCTGTCACAGACTTAAAATCTGGTTCTGAAGGGGGTCCCTATTTTATTTTTTTTTCATTTATTTTTTTATTGGATATTTTATTTACATTTCAGATGCCATCCCCTTTCCCCATTCCTCACCCCCAGAATACCCCTATCCCATGCCTCCTCTCCTTTTTGCTTTTATACACTTTTTAAAAATGTTAATCAAAGGCTTTATAAGTTTGGTAATGCTCAATCAGAAGTGTAACCTAATACCAAGCCTAGATATATCAACTATCTTTGACTGGTGGAGACATGTGAACAACTGCCTCCATAACCCCTCTCTTTCTCTCTCTTATCACCTAGCTTCTCCTCTCCTTCTTCTCCTCCTCTCCTTACTCCTTCTCTTCCTCTTGGTATCCCGCCCACCTTAGCTTCTACTACATATCACCCTTCCTGTTAAAATAAAACTTTTCTCTCAAAATACAATTACAGCATAATTATGCCAATTTGTACTAGTGAGGTACAAGATAGTCTTAATATCCAGTCCATCATTTTGTTGACTAACCAAAACCTCTGTCATCTCTCCTAACTAAAACAGTTAGTTCTGAACCTGGCTTTTTTTTCTCAGTTTTAGAATGAATGTCAGCTGAAAACCATTCTCTCAAATCTTTTCTATCAAAGTAAATAGCCAGGACTGGCTATGAGACTATAAGCTTTCAACCCTGTCAGAAATCCAGAATGACTGAGTTAACTAAAATTATGGGAAGGACAAAGCATAGCTTCTAAAACTTAGCCAATTTATAGAGACCACTGAACATATGGACACTCCCTATACTGCAAAACATTGGAGTATCTGATCGTCAGCCTTCTGGCCCAGGATCATCTGACAGACCTTAGTGCTGCAGAATTATTAAGGGCTGATTACTCTGTCTAGGCAGATATAATCAGTCGACTATTCTGCAAGTGTGTCCTTTTCTGGACAGTAATTTGTCTGTAGATGGAAAGAGGCAATTCTTGCCTAGTGGCTGTCTCACCACAACTGGAATAACTCCAAAGATTCTCAATTTCTTCTTAGAATCCAATACAGGAAGCTGTCAGGAGCAGACAGGTCTCTAATCAAAATAAACATTAATACAGAAACGTTTGTAATGGCAATTCTGTGGACTTCTGATGTTTTGAAAGCCAACTATCCATGTAAGGTAATCTGGACTGTTGTATGTTAACTCCACTCAGCTATTTCTAAATAAAACATAGAAAACACCCTAACAATAAACTCCAAGCCATAAATTTGCTATAGTCCCTTAATTCACAGGGTAACCATCACAGATCAGTTGAAAACGTTAAAGAAGGACTGGATCTAGGCCTTGTATTCCTAAATGTGTTATACAGACACAATGCCTATGATGTATCAATATTCATCTCACTTTTATGTCAATAAGAAGCTCGTACCAAAGAAAACCTTAAATTTGAAATCAAAGTAAATATTGTACCATGTAAGAAATTATAACTTCATCTTGATAATTATTATACAGATTTCTACCAATAGGTATGGTTATGCAATAAATCTTAGCTAATCCTCACTATTCCCACAAAAGCTGCTACTTTTTCCTAGAAAGACAGCCCAATATTAACCACCTTAGTCCCCAAGCCCAAGGAATAGGGGCAGTGACTCTTCAATAACTTTTTCAAGCTGATTATGGGCGTTGAGATATTAGAAGAGGGGTGGGGGGAGGAATAAGTTGATAAACCTCTGATGGTGTGTCTTCACTGGGGTCCATATTTTATAAGCAATACATGAGAAAGTTTATGTTGCTGTGCCCCCTTCAGAATCCATTAATAAAGGCTTCTTTTTCTAGTTAGTTTTCTACATAAAAATTTGTGTCTTTGTAATTATCATAGCTGACATTTATGGAGTACCTATCTTTAAGTACAAATATGTATTATAGAAAGGATCCTGATTTATCAAGCCTTTCTACCATAACTTTGAAGAGAATCAAAGGGTTCAGTTAACCTTCCAACAGCCATGCACAGAAGAATGGCATAAAGACAAAGCCTGTAAATTGTAGGCCATTAAACTCTGTCTTAATCAGGGTTTCTATTCCTGCACAAGCATCATGGCCAAGAAGAAAGTTGGAGAGGAAAGGGTTTATTCAGCTTGCAAGAAGCCTATAGAACACCAAATAGATGAGACCAGAAAAGAAACACCTCCCATCACATAATAATCAAAACACCAAGTGCACAAAACAAAGAATATTAAATGCAGTAAGGGGAAAAGGTCAAGTAACATATAAAGGCAGACCTATCAGAATTACACCAGACTTCTCACCAGATACAGTAAAAGCTAGAAGATGCTGAACAGATGTCATATAGACCCTAAGAGATCACAAATGGCTACTATACCCAGCAAAACTCTCAATTACCATAGATAGAGAAACCAAGATATTCCAGGACAAAACCAAAAGTACACAATATCTTTCCACAAACTCAGCATTACAAAGGATAATAGCAGGAAAGCTACATTACAAGGATGGAAATTATACCCTAGAAAGAGCAAGAAAGTAATCCTCTTCCAATAAATCCCAAAGAAGATAGCCACACAAAGATAATTCCACCTCTAATAACAAAAATAACAGGAAGCAACAATTACTGTTCTTTAATATTTCTTAACATCAATGGACTCAATTCACCAATTAAAAGACATAGGCGAATTGACTGGATATGTAAACAGGACCCAGCATTTTGCTGCATACAGGAAAACCACCTCAGTGACAAAGACAGACTTTACCTTAGAGTAAAAGTCTGGAAAACAATTTTTTAAGCAAATGGTCCTAAGAAACAAGCTGGAGTAGCCATTCCAAAATCTCCAGCCCAAGAACACATAGGGAGGGACTCATGGCTCCACCTGTATAGGTAGTTGAGGGTGGTCTTGCCAGGCATCAGTGGAAGTGGAAAGCCTTGGTGCCTAAAAATTTTGATTCCCTAGTGTTGGAGAATTTGAGAGCAGGGAGGCAGAAATGGGAGGATGGTGAGAGTATACCTCCATAGAAACTCCCAGAATTATATGGATTAGACATGACAGCGGCAAGCAGCCAGAAAACTAGATTCCAGAATTCAAACAAAAAATTTTCTTGATACTAAAATTTGTTTTGAGAATTGTATATTGCAGAATACACAGCCTTGGTGAATCTACTCATCAAGCAAGCTGAGCAGACCTGCTCGGACCTCTAATGTCCTGGAATTCCAGCTTGATGCAGTAAAGACACATCATCAGAGGCTTATCAATTTACTCTTCCCTCTGCCCCTTTTCTAATATCTCAATGCCCATAATCAGCTTGAAGAAGTAAATGAAGAGTCAGCACCCCTATTCCCTGGGCTTGGGGACTGAGGTGGTGAATATTGGACTGTCTTTCTAGGGAAAAGTAGTGGTTTTGTTGGAACAGGGAGGATTAGCTAGGATTTATTGCATAGCCATAACCTATTGGTAGAAATATGTATAATTGTTATTAAGATGAAGTTATAATTTCTTAAATGGTACAAAATTTATTTTTATTTCAAATTTAACATTTTCATTGGTATAAGCTTCTTATTAATATAAAAGTGAGGTTAATATTGTTACTCTCATAGGCATTTTGCCTATATAACACATTTAGGAATACAAGGCTTAGACCCAGTCCTTCTTTAACTTTTCTAACTGATTTGAGATGGTTAGCCTGTAAGTTAAGGGCCTATAGCAAATTTATGGCTTGGAGTTTATCGTTAGGGTGTTTTCTATATTTTATTTAGAAATAGCTGAGAGGAGTTAACATACAACAGTCCAGATTACCTTACATAGATAGTTGGCTTTCAAAACATCAGAAGTCCACAGAATTGATGTTACAAACATTTCTGTATTAATGTTCATATTGATTAGAGACCTGTCTACTCCTGACAGCTTCCTGTATTGGATTCTAAGAAGAAATTGAGAATCTTTGGAGTTATTCCAGTTGTGGTGAGACAGCCACTAGGCAAGAATTGCCTCTTTCCATCTACAGACAAATTACTGTCCAGAAAAGGACACACTTGCAGAATAGTTGACTGATTGTAACTGCCAAGACAGGGTAATCAGCCCTTAATAATTCTGTATCACTAGGTCTGTCCAATGATCCTGGGCCAGAAGGCTGAAGATCAGATGCTCCAACGTTTTGCAGTATAGGGAGTGTCCATGTGTTCAGTGGTCTCTATAAATTGGCTAAGTTTTAGAAGCTATGCTTTTTGCTTCCCATAATTTTAGTTAACTCAGTCATTCTGGATTTCTGACAGGGTTGAAGAGTTAATCCCTCATAGCCAATTCCGCTTATTTACTTTGATAGAAAAGATTTGAGAGAATGGTTTTCAGCTGACATTCATTCTAAAACTGAGAAAAAAAAGCCAAGTTCAGAACTAAGTGTTTTAGTTAGGAGAGATGACAGAGGTTCTGGTTAGTCAACAAATGATGAACTGGGTATTAAGGCTGTCTTGTACCTTACTGACACAAATTGGTATAGTTATGCTCTAATTGTATTTTGAGAGAAAAGTTTTAACAGGACAGGTGATATGTAGGAGGAGCTAAGTTGGGAGGAATAAGGAGAGGAAAAGGAAGAGTAAGGAGAGGGGGAGGAGAAGGAGAGAAGGAGCTAGGTGACAAGAAAGAGAAAGAGAGAGAGAGGGTGGGGACATGGAGGCAAATGTTCCTGTGTCTCAGCCAGTCAAAGATAGTTGATATATCTAAGTTGGGTATTTGTGTTACACTTCTGATTGTACGGGTATCTTGTTATTGAGCACTACCAAACTTATAAAGCCTTTTATTAACATTAAAAAATGTATAAAAGCAAAAAGGAGAAGGAGGGATGGGATAGGGGTTTTCTAGGAAGGGGAAATGAGGATAGAGGATGGCATCTGAAATGTGAGTAAAATATTCAATAAAAAATTTTAAGAAAATGATGAAAAATAAAAAAAAAAAATAATTGAGAAAATGCCTTGTAGCTCAATCTCATGGAGACATTTCCTCAAGGGAAGCTACTTTCTCTGTGATAACTCCAGTTTGTGTCAAGTTGTCACACAAAACCAGACAGTACAAACTCCATGAATAAAGTGTATAAACAGATAAGTAAATAAAGTCATTCCAAATAATGGTAAGTGTTTTGCCCAAAATACAACAGAAGTTCCATGGGAAAGTGATACACTGTAATGAGGTATTTCTTTATATTGGATATTGGATATTTTATTTACATTTCAAATGTTATCCTTTTTCCCCATTCCACCCCCTCACCCAGTAACCCCCTATCCCATTCCTCCTCCTCCTTCTTCTATTAGTATGTGCCCCCACGCACACACCCACTCCCACCTTCCCACCCTCGAATTCCCCCACACTGGGGCATCCAGCCTTCATAGGACCAAAAACTTCCTCTCTTACCTATGCCCAACAAGGCCATCTTCCCCTATATGTATAGCTGGAGCCATGGGTCTCTTCCTATATGCTCCCAAGCTGGTGGTTTAGACCCTGGGAGCTCTGGTCAGTTTGGTATTGTTGCTCTCCCCGTGGGGCCCACAAATCCTTTCAGCTCCTTCAGTCTTCTCTCTAAGTCCTCCATTGGGAACCCCATGATCAGTTCAATGGTTAGCTTTGAGCATCCACCTCTGTATATGTCAGGCTCTGGTAGACCTCTAAGGAGGCAGCTATATCAGGCTCTTGTCAGCATGTACTTCCTGGCATCCACATCAGCATCTACCTTTGGTGACTGCACATGGGATGGATACCCAGGTGGAACAGTCTCCAGACAACCCCTTCTTCAGTTTCTGTCCCACACTTTGTCTCCATATTTGTTCCCATGAGTATTTTGTTTCTCCTTCTAAGAAGTACCCTCACTTTGGTCTTCCATCTTCATGAGATTCATATGGTCTGTGAGTTGATGGAATATCTTGGTTTCTCCATCTATAGTGATTAAGAGTTTTGCTGGGTATAATAGTCTGGGCTGGCATTTGTGTTCTCATAGGGTCTGTATGATATCAGTCCAGATCTTCTGGCTTTTATAGTTTCTGGTGAAAAGTCTGAAGTAATTCTTATAGGTCTGCCTTTATATGTTACTTGACCTTTTTCCCTTACTGCTTTTAGTATTTTTTCTCTGTTTTGTGCATTTGATGTTTTGATTATTATGTGATGGAAGGAATTTCTTTTCTGGTCTAGTCTATTTGGAGTTCTGTAGGCTTCTTGTATGTTCATGGGCATCTTTCTTTAAGTTAGAAAAGTTTTTCTCTATAATTTTGTTGAAGATATTTTCTGGCTCTTTAAGTTGGGAATCTTCACTCTCTTCTATACCTATCATCCTTAGGTTTGTGTCCTGGATTTCCTGGATGTTTTGGGTTAGGAGCTTTTTGCATTTTGCATTTTCTTTGACAGTTATGTCAATGTTTTTCATGGTATCTTCTGCATATGAGATTCTCTCTTCTATCTCTTATATTCTGTTGGTGATACTTGTGTCTATGACTCCTGATCTCTTTCCTAGGTTTTCTATCTCTAGGGTAGATAAAGGTAGTCTCCCTTTGAGATTTCTTTGTTGTTTCTATTTCCATTTTTAGATTCTGGATGGTTTTGTTTAATTCCTTCACCTGTGTGGCTGTGTTTTCTTGCATTTCATCAAGGGATTTTTGTGTTTCCTCTGTAAGGGCTTTTACCTGTTTACCTGTGTTCTCCTGTAATTCTTTAAGGGAGTTATTTTTCTCCTTCTTATAGTTCTCTATCATCATTATGAGAAGTGATTTTAATTCTGGATCTTGCTCTTCCAGTGTGATGGGGTGTCCAGTACTTGCTATGGTGGGAGAACTGGGTTCTGATGATGCTAGGTAACTTTGGTTTTTGTTGCTTATGTTTTTGTGCTTGCCTTTCACCATATGGTTATCTCTAGTGCTACCTGCACTCATTGTCTCTAATTAGAACCTGTCTTTCCAGTTATCTTACTTGTGTCAGAACTTCTCAGAGTCCAGCTGTCTTTGTGATCTTATGATCCTGAGCTCCTGTTTGGAAGAGCTCCTGGGACTCAGGCTGCCTCCTGGATCCTGAAATCCTGCTGCTCTGAGTGAAGTGGTTTCTCTGCTGCTCTGAGTGCTGAGGTTCCTCTAGAATGGCTCAGGAAAGGGTGTCTTCATGGGAACAGACCAGCTATGTGTCTTCCCCAGGCAAAAGGACCAGGCGAGGGGAGGAAGGGGAATGGTATTGGGGGATTGGTTTTTGATTTGTGTGTATTGGGCTTTAGTTTGTTTGGTTTGGTTTTTCTGTTTCATTTTGGTTTTAGGGCAGGGTTTCACTCTGTAATCCTGCTAATGTAGAGCTCATTTTTGTAGGCCTCACGCTTGCCTTCCCAATGCTAGTGTAAACCAGGTTTGTAGTGGCATATCTTCTGCAGTCTGGCAGGAGAGTAGTTTATGACAGTTTTAGCTCTTTCCTGTGCCATTATTCCAGCTAAGAGGACCAATGAAGGGCAAAAAAGTACAAAACTGTGGTGTAGACTACTGAAAAATCAGGAAATAGAGAAAAGCAATGACTCTGAACAGGAACCCATGGTATAAAGCCTTGATGATAAGTATTGAGTTTCCTTGTCTCAAAGGGAAGCATGTGATATTATTTGTTCTTTAGATAGATGACTTCAGCTCCAGTGTAGGAAATTAACTGTAAAATAGAGGCACAAAAATGTGGTGAAATGCTTTGTTTCTGTTCAGTGAAAACAAAAGGGTTTGTATAAGGCTTGAAATGGAGAGTGTTAAAGAAAAATTACAGTCAGATGTGATTTCTAAATTTTCATTAAGCCTAGTATTGAAAATTATGACCTTTGATGCCCCAGAAAGAGCTAAGAGTGATTACAAAGTTGACCTCAACAGTCTTTCTGGTTATATAAAATTTTAGGTGTCTCTTAGATATCCAGGAGGTAAATGGACAGTTGCATAAGAGGTTGGCAATCTGCAGGAAAGATAAGAATTTGGGGGTCCTCCCAGAGTCTGACATACCCAGAGACAGATACTCACAGCTATCCATTAATCTGATCAAAGGTTCCCAATGGAGGAGTTAGAGAGTAAACTGAAGGAGCCTTAAGGGCTGGTGGCCCCATGAGGAGAGCAACAATACCAACCAGTCAGAGCTCCCCAGGGTCTAAACCACCAGCCTAGGAGCACATATGGAGAGACACATGACTCCAGCTGTATATGTAGGGGAGGATGGCCTTGTTGGGCATAGGTGGGAGACAAGGTCATCAGTACCTTGAAGGCTGAGCACTGGGGGGGGGGGGGTCTGAGGGTGGGGAGGGGGCTGGGGGTAGGTAGGTAAACACCCTCATAGAAGCAGGAGGAGGTGGGATGGGATAAGGGGTTCCTGGGTGGTGAGGGAAATGCGGTAAGGGGATAAAACTTGAAATGTAAATATTTTATCCAATAAAAGAGGGGAAAAAAAGAAAAGCGGTTAGAACCAACATTCTTAATAACATGTCAGCCCACTTTAAAAAAAAAAACTATCTTGATACTAAAATTTGTTTTGAGAATTGTATATTGCAGAATGATCAGCCTTGGTGTAGCTACTCAACAAGCAAGCTGGGCAGACCTGCTCAAACCTCTGAGATCCGGGAACTCCATCTGGAGCCAGTGAAGACAAAGCACCAGAGGACTGTCAATTTGCTCTTCCCCCCACTCCTCTTCTAATATCTCAACACCCATAATCAGCTTGAAGAAGCTAATGAAGAGTCAGTGGCCCTATTCCCTGGGCTTGGGGACTAAGGTGGTAAATGTTGGACTGTCTTTCTAGGGAAAAGTAGTGGTTTTGTGGGAATAGAGAGGATTAGCTAGGGGTTAATTGTATAGCCATACCTATTAGTAGAAATCTGTATAATTAGTATCAAGATGAAGATATAAATTCTTAAATGGCACCAATTTACTTTGATTACAAATTTTAAGGTTTTCATTGGCATGAGCTTCTTAGTGATATAAGAGTGAAATAAATATTGTTACTCTCATAGGCACTGTACCAGTATAACACATTTAGGAATACAAAGCTTAGGCCCAGTCCGTCTTTAACTTTTTTTTTTTTTTAACTGATTTGAGAAGGTCAGCCTGTGAGTTAAGGGACTATAGCAAATTCATGGCATGGAGTTTATTATAAAGGTGTTCTCTATGTTTTATTTAGAAATAGCTGAGTGGAGTTAAGAGGCAACAGTCCAGATTACCTTACATGGATAGTTGGTTTTCAAAACATCAGAAATCCTTAGAATTGACATCACAAACATTTCTGTATTAATGTTCATTTTGATTAGAGACCTGTCTGCTCCTGACAGCTTCCTATATTGAATTCTAAGAAGAAATTGAGCATCCTTGGAGTTACTCCAGTTGTGGTGAGACAGCCACTAGACAAGAAGTGCATCTGTCCTTCTACAGACAAATTACTGTCCAGAAAAGGACACACTTGCAGAATAGTCGACTGATTATATCTGCCTAGACAGAGTAATCAGCCCTTAATAATTCTGCAGCACTAAGGTCTGTCAGATGATCCTGGGCCAGAAGGCAGAAGAACAGATGCTCCAATGTTATGTAGTAGAGCGAGTGTCCAGGTGTTCAGAGGTCTCTATAAATTGGCTAAGTTTTAGAAGCTATGCTTTGTGCTTCCCACAATTATAGTTAACTCAGTCATTCTGGATTTCTGACGGGGTTGAAAACTTATAGCTATTTACCTTGAGAGAAAAGACTTGAGTGGATGGTCATCAGCTGACATTCATCCTAAAACCAGGTCCAGAACTAAATGTTTTAGTTAGGATAGATGACAGAGGTTCTGGTTACTCAACAAAATGTTGGACTAGGTATGAGGACTATCTTGTACCTCACTGGTACAAATTGGCATAATTATGCTCTAATTGTATTTTGAAAGAAAAGTTTCATTTTAACAGGAAGGGTGATATGTAGGAGGAGCTAAGGTAGGAGGAGTACTGAGAGGAAGAGAAGGAGCAAGAAGAGGAGGAGAAGAAGGAGAGGAGAAGCTAGGTGATGAAAGAGAGAAAGAGGGGGAAGACAGGGAGGCAGATGTTCATGTATCTCCACCAGTCAAAGATAGTTGATATATCTAGGTTGGATAGTGGGTTACACCTCTGATTGAGCAATACCGAACTTATAAAGCCCATTATTAACATTTTTTAAAAAATGTATATTTACAAAAAGAAAGAGGGGGCAAGGGATAGGGGCTTTCTAAGGGGGGAGGGGAATGGGGAAAGGGGATGGCATCTGAAGTGTAAATAAAATATCTAATTAAAAAAAATAATTTGGGGGTCCTGAACTGGGTTGCCTCTCATGCCACTTGGTGATCAAGAGATTGCCTAGTATGTATGAAGCCCTAGATTTCACATATATTAGGAACTTTTTATTCTAATTATTTTAATTTAAAATACATTTATTGTTATGCAATGTATTGTGATCACAGTCTTGCCTTTCCCAATTCCTCCCAGATCCTCCCACTTCCTCACCCACCAAACCCCCATACTTTCTTTATCTTTCTCATTAGAATACAAGACATCTAAAACAAAAAACAATAAAATTCAAATAAACAAGCCAGAAAAAGATGAAACAGACTAACAAAAGAAAAAGAGCCATAGAGAAATCACAAGAAACATATAAAGAAACACATATGTTCACATGCATAGAAATCCCATAAAAACACAACACCAGAAACTACAATATACATGCAAAGACATATAAGGAGGGAAAGAGAGACAAAGAAAAACAAGAGAAAGAGAGAGAGTTGTTCAGACAAAGCATTGTAAAACTTTCAAAAATGCAATTTAGTGTACTTTGTGTTGAGCATGTACTGCTGAGCATGAGACTTGTTCTTAAAAGTGGTTTGTATGCCCAGTGAGATACCATTAGGAAAGAACAACTGAGAATGGCTAGCAACTGACGATTGCTTCTGGGTTAGGATGAGGTTTGAGTTCACTTTTTCTCTCAGCTCTGATCCCACCTAGCTCAGACCTGTGCAAGCCCTGTGCATGTTGCCACAGTCTCTGAATTCATGTGATATCAGTCCTACTTTATTTGGAAGGCCATGTTTCCTTTGTGGCATAAATCCCTACCATGTCTTACAATATCTCTGCCTTCTTTTCTGCACAGAGCTCCCTGAGCCTTTACAGATTTTACAGAGACACCCTATTTAAGACTGTTTCAGCCGGCAGTGGTGGCACACACCTTTAATCCCAGCACTTGGGAGGCAGAGGCAGGTAGATTTCTGAGTTTGAGGCCAGCCTGGTCTACAGATTGAATTTCAGGATAGCTAGGGCTATACGGAGAAACCCTGACTTAGGGAAAAAAAAAAAAAAAAAAAAAAAAGAGTGTTTCACAGTCTCTCTCACTCTCTGCACATTGTATTGTGCTTCTAATTTTTTTCTACCTACTGCAGGAGGAAGCTTCTCTGATGATGGCCGAGCCAGGCACTGTTCTGTGAGCATAGTAGAATGTCTTTAGGAGTCATTTTATGGCTACAGTTTCTCTAGCAGAACACTAGTATGTGATTTTTTTCCCCTATGTTTCTGGCCTGTCTAGTTTCAGGTTCTAAGCAACCCAAACACTGTTAGGAATGGATTCCATATCATAAAGTGGGCCTTAAATCCAATCAAATATTGATTGGTGACTCCTATAAGCATTGTGCCACTATAGCACCATCTTAATTTTCAGACAGGTCATCATTATAGATTGAAAGTTGTCAGCTGTACTGGTATTTACCTCTCTCCCATTGGTACTAGGCAGAGTACCTTGAATGGATGAAGAAAATGTTATACATTTATATAATTGAATATTACTCAACTTTTAAAAAACTATAATTTGCAGGTGAATAGAGCTAGAAAAAAATTATACTGAGTCAGGTAACCCAGATTAAAAAATACTATATATATATATATATATACATATATATACGTATATATATATATGTGTGTGTGTGTGTGTATATATATACATATATATACATATATATACATGTATATATATGTATATATATATCAGACTAAAAAAGACTGTGTGTATATATATATATGTGTGTATATATATATATATATATACACACATATATATATATGTTGTAAGTTTTCAATAAGCAAGCTCTACAATCCATACAACCACAGATATTAACAATGTAAGTGGCTAGAGGAGGTATATACTTCGTTAGGAAAGGGAAATAGTTATGTATATATGGGGGTTGAGCTAGAAGAAGAGAATCATGTGGGGAAAGGAAGGGAAAGAATAATAAGAGAGGGAATACAGGGAGATACAGTTAAAACTAAAGCCATAAAGCCATTGGAGAGTTCATATGGAAACCTAACACAGTAAATTTAATGGGGGTGGGGGACCAAAGTAAAAACAAAATATCTCTCATCACCAAATAAAGCCTCCTGATCCAAGTATGGGTTACATCTATCTAATGGAGTTGCTGACAAAAGAAGCACCATGGAAAGCCCTCAAGCAACCCCAGCTATTTCCAAGGCTGTTGGTTGCTCTCTACAAACTCATGTTAAAGACACCACCTACAAAACTTTCTGATCAAAAAGAAGTCAAGCTGGTGCCTATCTAGAGCTTTTACCCCCTACTAACTGGTGTTTGTAGTCCTAGGAAGAATGTTTTAAAGGAGCTTGAAGTTCACATTTAAAACTCTTGATCACCTAGCTAAGAAATGTGACTAGAGAAGAAACAAAGCTCTGTGGAGAGTTCCATTAATAAGAGAAACAAAGAAAGAAGTATATTACTTAGCTTTAACTGTCAACTTGAAACAACCTAGAATCTCCTGGGAAGAGAGTCTGGTTGGAGGAATTATCTAAGTCAGATTGGTTAATGGATATGTCTGTGGTGAATTGTCTTGTTATTGATGCAGGATGACCTAGTCTATTTTTGTGTGGTACCTCATGCCTAGGAATGTGATCCTAAGCATTATAAGTGAGGGGATACCTATCTGAGAGCCATCAAGCAAGGATACACTTACTTGTTTTTCCTCTTGACTGTAGATATGAGGTCACAAACTGTTGGTTTCTTGCATTGATTTCTCCAAAATGGTGGGCTATAACTTGGGTCTATAAGCCAATAAGTCCTTTTCTTGCTTATGTTGTTTTTTGGCAAGGTATTTTATCATAGCAAAACAAAACAAAAAGTTCAAAAGAAATAAAACAAAACCAGAACAGGAGGCTAGCCATGGAGGCTAATGTGAAACAGACAGCCTATTACTCTTTAGTCCCCAAAAGACATGTTAACTTATCAGCAAAAAGGGAAGGCTGATCTCTATAACAGATGTATGCCATGGCAAGAAGAGGATAGAGAAAGAAGAGCTGGCTTCTTTTACGTTTCTGTGATTTGGGTCTTTGCAGCTCTAATGCTAACTAGCACCATTTAATTGATCCAGTGCAGCAGAGTGCTGACTCAGTTGAGCCACAGGGGAACAGGAATGAGGAAGTAGAGACAAATATGTAGAGCATGACTAGGATTTACCTGGAAGACATAGATTTAGGAGTTCACCTGGACTACCTGGATGATGAAACTCACCCAGGTGTTCTAAGAGCTCAGGGCAATGGGTCAGACCTTCAACCTCAAGTAGTATTTATACTATTAAATAACTGAACTATATTTTAATTGGTATCTAGAATATTTTCTAAGTGTTTAGTTAGCCTCAAATGATTAATTTTTGTAAAGCAGTAATACTGCAGTTCACTCAGTTTTGGGAAAGTGTCAGAATCAACTGTTGGAGAGGCAGCTTGGTAGCTGGAATGGGTTCAGAGATGACCATAGAAGTATAATACAGGCTTGTGATGAGATCCTCTCCTCTCAAAAGGAACGGAACTGCATCAGACCATTTCTGAAATTTTTTTTTGTCTTTTCCTAACCATATTATAGAATCAGCCAAGGTAAAAGTGATCCCACAAACTTCATCTGCAAACTCATGTCTGACACACACCTCAGAAATGCTTTCTGCACGGCTTCTGTTTAAGGTCAGTATATAAACCAGGCATGAAATGAATGTCATACCAAGTAGAGCTACTTCAGGATAGTAAATTACATTGCCATTGAGGTTTATGATAGTGGTTCTTAAGTGTAACACTGAAAGTAGACTTTAAAGACAAATGTGAATTTATTAATACCAAGAACAGATAGAACAAAGGGGAGGGAAGGAGAGAGCATGAAAACAATTGCTCATGTGTGTGCCAACACAGATGCATGGTCTTTCAGTTCTCAGAAAAGGTCTTTCAAAGCTGTATTTTAACAGCATGGCAAAAGTGAGGCTCAGACAAGTCATCTCCTTAAAATAATATGTGATACACAGATTCAGTATCTGTATGGCCTAACAAAATTCTAACTATAACAATAAAATATAATGTGATCACAAAACTAGCAAAATGTCATTAGGCTCTAGCATGCCCCTTTACTTCCTGTTGAGTTTGTTGGTGGTGGTAAGTTTGTTTGCTTTAAAAAGAAATCAATTTTGTAGAAATTCTTAGACTTCTGCTAAACTGTGTCTGCTTAAGCTTTAGTGTGAGTGCTTGTCATAAGGCATTCATAGGAGCATGAGATACGGTGAAAGAGCTGGTCCACTCTTGACTCAGTCTGAAACTCATTCAAACTGTCAGAAACACGGGAGGGACCAGGAAGTAAACAGCATATCTATACTCTATTAGTGGAAGTTACAAATGTAAATGGCTTGTTTCCCTAAAAAAACATCTTAACAGGCTTTTGCCTGGTTTGATACATAGAAGACTGGCCATCCCCAGTTCAGAGTGCAGTTCTCAGGAGTTCTGTGTCCAGGGAAGTCCTGACCATGGTTAGAGACCACTATCTTGTGTGAGTAGACACTTTTCATGAAACACTGACAACTTAGGCCACCTTAACTCACAAAGAGTAATACGAAGAGTAAGAGCCAGAAAATTCCAAGGACGAACTCCTCCCTGCATTCCTGTGCAGTTTTGCCCTTGTCTTGAATGCACAACAAGCTGATTTGTTCTCTATTAGACAATTCTCTATGCAGCCCCAGCCCAGCACATACAAGAAGTTTGCCCAGCACGTTCATGCTTGCTTGTTCACGGAAAGTTCTGCGGAGTATAAATATTTATTTCAAGATGCATCTTGTTCAAAATCTAAGACTTACATGGTGCAATATGTGCCCCCTAGGTGCTCAAAGAATGAGAGGAATCAGCTTTTGTAAACTGAAAACCATGAAGGACAAAAACAACTGGAGAAATCTGACTCAGGGAGCATGGCTAAGGCACTGATTGTTCTTCGGATTGCTGACCCCATGTTCAGATTTAGTTTCGCCAACTCTTTGCATGCGCTTCCCGGTACAAGCTTGAAATTTTTATTTTTTGTTCTTATGGAGCAAAGGAAAGCTATGTAAACTATTTATTCATTCAGACTAATATTTGAAGTCCAGATGTACCAATATATTGGGGGTTTAATGACGTTCAAAAGAGCAATTTTCTTAGACTGAGTTGGTACAAAACTGAATTTATGTTGACTTTCATGTTTAAACGTGAACTATTTTTGCCAAGTAACAAGGCTATTAGGGCTCTACTTCATCAACTAGCAGCAATATGTCACAAAAATTACTTTTTCCTCAACCTACCTCCTAGATAGAAAACAACCTATCTCCTAGTCATACTGTCTAGGATAACTAGCAGGTTGGTGAGGCATAAGATATAGGCCAGAGATATTTGCTTTATAAAAAATGAAAATGTGTAGCAAAATACATTTAACAACATCAGGAATATGAATATAGCTTGGTAACTTTGTTATTTCTTGCTGGGTACCTACGAAAAAATTCTGTTGAAAAACCCTGTCTATTGTAAAAAGACTTGAGTTTATGTAATATAAATATACAAGGTTCTACATTTTACATTTCCTCTTTAAACTTTATATTGGATTTTTATTACCATGACTAAAAGTTATCTTATATAATCCATTCTCAAAAAGTAACACTTGTTACTTCAGAATTAGTGGAGAATATAATTTATAACGTCACATTCATGTAAAATAACTCTTACCAAAAAAGCTACTTTGAACAGTTTTAGGAGTTAAAGGATGCATCCTATCGATAGAGGATGTGTTGAAGCTAGAGTTCTAACTGCAAGTTTCTCGCAGTGCCCCCTTATTTAAAAATAGTGTCAATTTATTCAAATGTGCTTATTCCAGAGTAGGTAAGTTCAGAATCTAATATGAACAGTATAAAAATGAGTTTGCACAAAAAAATTCAAAGAACTGACAATACCCTGTAGAGGTTAGGAGACAGACCTCCCTTGACCATCTTCAGAGGGCTGCTCAATACACTAATACCTCCAGTTGGTAGAGAGTTGTGAGATTAAGTTGTATTTTTAATTCACACAAGTTGTAGTTTGTTGTTACAGAAACCCTACCCACCCAGTACAGATGGCCAAGCACTGCTGGTGAGTAGGTTTAGGAAGCCCTCCCCCAATGGTAAATCTATAAGAATGTAAGTTGATATACTGTGAAGCAGAGTTATACATTCTCATATGCATATGGTAAAATCGATTAAATTTGAAAATATTTCTGCCTGTGGAAAAAGACCTGGGAACACTGACTTCATCAGGGTTCCAGTTTTCCAACACACACAAAAAAAAAAAAAATAGCGCAGGATGTGATTAAAAATCAAATGTACCATGACAGGGCAAGCACCATGAGAAGAAATAGAATCTGGGTCTAAGCTATACATAGCATGAGGATCCGATGGGCCCAATGATATGGGAGATTCCTAGAAATCAATATTCTGTGTACATGTATTTGTATGTGCATGTTCCTGTGTGTGTGTGTGTGTGTGTGTGTGTGTGTGTATGCCTCTGTGTTGAAAGAATCTGTCTTGTAGCATTTTGGAGCACATACAGTTCTAACCCAGAATAGTACAGAAAGAGAAATGGCACCATAATTTGTCAAGACCAATACACACGAGCTGAGTGGAAGATGTATGTGTAAAGCCCATGTAGCTATCAGGATTTGCTGAAAGCTACAAGTTGGCAGAGACTTTCATGATCTCAGTTCTAGTCCATGACTAGTAGCAAAGGGAGTTGGTATAATATAAGACTCCACCCTCACCTTTCAATCATGCCCACCACTTAATATTTCCAATCTTCTTCCTTGACTTAATACTAACTACTCCCTATCTCACTGCTGCACTGAAACTTTAGAGGAACTATTACCTCATCCTTTACACATAAAGGAGGGCACATTGCCTCAAGCCATCTATACCTGGTATACAGATGGAAGCTCCTTTTTACATGAAGAGGCCAAGAAAGCTGGCTATGCCATAGTGTCAGACACTGAGGTCTGACACTATGCACAGGCCCTTCCTGCTCATACCACCAACCAACAGGCTGAACTAATAGCTCTTATCTGTGCCTTCCAGCTGGTACAGGGACAATCTTTCAATATGTACACAAGATTCCAAATATACTTTTTATATCCTCCTGTCCCACGCTGCCATCTGGAAGGAGCGCGGGTTACTTACCACAAAAGGAGGATCAGTAACTAATGCAAACCAAATTATGGCCATGCTAAAGGCCTCCCATCTCCCCACAGCTATTGGGATTGTCCACTGCAGATCCCACTGGATGGAAGACTCTACTGTTTCCAAGGGAAACAACCGAGTTGATGAGGCAGCTAGAGCTGCGGCTCTTAGGGGTCTAGACTCATCTCACCCTCCCCAGGACATTCTTACACTGCAACTGACTAGCAACTTGACTTTACCCACATGTCCACTGTCAAACATGCCAAGTACCTCCTGGTCTTGCTGGACACCTTCTCAGACTGGCTACAGGCTTTTCCCACAGCTAAAAAAAAAGGCCTCAGATAGTCTCTGATTTCCTCCTCTGAGAGACCATCCTCCAAGTTGGTGTCTCAGCGTCCCTCTAGTCAGACAATGGTCCTAAATTTATTTCCCAGGTTTCTCAAATTCTATATAAAGCCCTAGACATCCCCTGGCATTTTCACATTCCCTACCACCCTCAGTCTTCAGGTAAGGTAAAAAGAACTAACCACTCTTTAAAAGCCACTCTTGTCAAGCTGTCACAGGAACTTCATCTTGATTGGGTAAAACTCCTACCTCTGGCTCTTTTCAGGCTATGAGCTCTTCCCAGGCTACCTCTCCTCATCTCACCCTTTGAACTCATGTATGAACGTCCAGTTCTAACTCCTGGTCTTTCACCTAAATGCTCTCCCCTCCCAGACCATCTACTCACTCCATTACATTGTCACCTCCATCCTCTCTTGTGGAACTTTGCTGACCACCATCTACCTCAACCACACACTGTCTCCTGTCCACTGCCTGTCAACACTGGAGACCAAATCCTTCTCTCCTGTCCAGATCATCGACCCTCACCCCTCTCCCCCAAATGGCAGGGCCCTTTGAAGGTAATTCTTGTGACCCCTACAGCTGCTAAACTTAAGGGACTCCCTTATTGGGTTCTCCTGTCACATCTCAAGCCTTTCATCCCTCCACCTAACAGGACTGTGCTCTATTAAGCTCCAAAGGACTTAGAAATCACCCACCTTGTCTTCAATCCCAGAAAATGAGACTCCACTCCAGCAGCCGAGCTTGACCTCACTGGACTAGACATGGGCTTCTTGTCCTCCCCCTGCTGCTTGTTTCTATCTAGGTCAGCCCTTAAATCTGGAGATCCGGGGTTCAAAAGACTCCCACAGATAACAGTCTTTCCAAACAGGGTCAGGAAACTGCTCCATAGCCGGATGTCAAGAACCAATCCAAATTGCTACCATCCCTCTATCTGTTGTCCCATCTAAATATTATGTTCTCTATACTTGCTTTCTTTTTGACCAGATAGAATATTATTGTAGAGACTGGCTAGATGATTATGGGGGCTGCTCATATTGGTCTTGTCAGATACATATGCTAGGATCATGGACCAACCATTTCTTCTACAAAAAGACACTCTTTTCTACATATAAGACCCACAGGATTCCAGCTGTGGTGCTTCAGAACCAATGGGGGCTAGATGTCCTGACAGCTAAAGAAGATGGTCTTCCCTGGTTCCTCCAAGAAGAATGCTGTTTTTAGGGAACATGAGAACTCCAGTTCTGAGAAAGAAAAAAAAAAAAAAAAAAAAAAAAACATATAAAAGTAGATACTCTCTTTTGTAACACCCTTTCTAGTCATCTTCTTGGTGTTATTATTTCTAACCAAACTATTAATCAGTTCCTGTTACAGGATTCTCAACCACACTCCACAGAGGAACCTGATGCACACATCTACCAAGTGGACCCCAATGGTGAAAGCCAGCTATACGCCAAAATGGACTACACCCCTACACAGCAGGAAGTAGTTTAAGAGACACTGCACCCCGACTCCCCTTTCACCATTGGCTTCCCCTCCCCTTTTTTTCTCTTTATAATAAAAAAAAGGGAAGTATGTTGGTATCAGGCTCCAAACCCAGTGATATCACATCTAGGTGACCCCCACATCATTTCAAAGGCAAATGCCATACATTCCCAGAATTCACCTGGCTATCTCACCTTTACCTGGGAGAGGCTACATCACCGCCCACATGAAACAGGCAGAACCCCCTGACCTCACTCTCTTTTTCCTTTTCTTCTTCCATCTTCTTCCTCTACTTCTCTTCCTCTTCCCCCCACCCCCATCTTGCCTTATCTCCTGAAAAAAAAAAAAAAAAACCCACTTGGAACCGTTTGGTCTGGTGTGGTCTGTTCTAAGCCACGCATGGCCGTCTATCAAAGGGAATGGACTCAAAATCAGAAAACCCATCACTTATGGATTTTGTATACATTGAGTTTCTTGATTCCCCACTATTTTAGCAAGCAATCACATTGAACTATGACCAAGAAGTAGCTTTAAAATAAATGTATAGATATCTCAGATCTGAAAAATTATTTTTGAAGTGTTCAGGCCAGCTGGACAATCAAGTGGGACCCTTAGACCCTGTGGAGAGGACTGAGATGCATAAGAAAATAAAAAGGCACAGCAAGTCAAGAAGTCTGATTAAGCTGGCAAAATGTTTATTGTTCACACCAGTTATATACTCTGAAAACAGGATATGGGGAGGGGTAGGAAAGGAAAGAGGGCTTTGCAGGTGGAGGAAGCTAGCTGCAGCTGTGGTGTCTAAGTTATTCTTACAAAGCCTTGCCCTTACCAGGGGTTCTAAAAACATCTATCTAGCAAGATGTTATCTAAATCTAGAGATCAGGAGGAAGGGTTACTAAGGTGGGTTGCTATGAGGCCTTCTTTGAAGTTCTGAGAACTGACAAGAGAATCATGGAAGGTAAGCAGAAAGAAGAATAGTAGATAGGAGAGCCAAGGATGAGTGTTTGCCAAAAGTAAGGCCTTTCCATGGCTTCCCACAGTGAAGAATCTTTCACAGATAAGACATTCTGAAATTTTATCACATAGAATGAAAACATCAAAAATGTAAACACTAATGTAAATGTTTTTCTGATTAGTATGCAAAGCTGGATATACCAATCTTTCTAGGGTACATTTTTGCCCCAGCCAGCAGGGAACTGGACCCTAGGGAAAGGGGTAAAAGAATGAAGGGACAAGAGACACAAAGAATGAGAGCAAGTCAAGTGTTCTGATCAAGCTCTCCAACTTTAATTTTAGGCAGCAGGTTACAAAGACACAGCAAAATGGGAAGTTTAGGCAAAGGTCACTGCTTAAGGCTGTCCCACTATTGAGTCCTCATTGTCTATGACCATCCCACTGTCCTGTCTTATCTGGCTCCCAGGAAATACCAGACATTCTTTGAGTTCCTGGGATCTGAGACTGTGAACATCCTTTCTTAACCTTGTAATGACTAGGCTTTCCAGAACAGCAGGTAATTTCATGAGGTTCTCTTAGAACAGCAGGTGATTTCATGGGTTTGGCTTCGGGCACATTTTAAATTCACTTAAGACATAAACATTAAATGATAAAAAGAGGATTTAGAAGTTAAAAGCTCTTGAAGAGGAACAAGATTTGGTTCCCAGAAACCACATGGCAGCTCATAACGAATTATATGTCCAGTTCCAGAGAATCCAACACCCACATGCATGTAGTACACATAAACTCATGTAAAAATACACATAATCATAAAAATTAATATTTAAATATGTTAAATGTAAGATAAATTATTACAAAGGCATTGGCATTTAAAACAACACATTGTAAACATAAGGCTTTTTTGACTGTTCTATAATTACTCATCAAAATCAACTAAAAAGTAAGCAAAAAAACCAAAAAACAAATCTAAGCTAAGATTCTTGAGATCATCCAGACAAACATCCAAAAGGACCCTGATAACTGACAGCTTTATGTCTACACTGAGTGAGATAGACTCTTCTGTCTTAACAATCTTATGTCAGGGACTGCCAGATAGTTAATGATTTGTGTATTTCCTGGAGTTTGGACATTTTCAGAGTTGTCAGTGTGGATTTTCTCCAAGCTATTCCCAGAGGCATTAGGCATTCCACAGGCTCACCACATGTCAAAGTCTGTTTGACAATAAAATCAACTATTTATTTCCTTATTTGGTTATTTATTTCCAAAAGCCTGGAAAAAAACTACTTTGTACATTATGAGTCAACGAATTTGCTTCAAAGATTAATGCATTTATTGAGCACTTCCTGTGAAGAAAGCATGATGTAAGTAAGAGTTTTATTCAGCTGCTGGATGAAGCCTATTGGAAGACAGTCATGCTAAGCTCATGTTTGCAAGCATAGCAGGGTATTATTAATAGTGTCAGGGGTTGACTTTCTCCTATGAGATGAATCCCAAGTTGGGCCTGTCATTGGTTGGCTATTTCCTCCATTTGGTTCCACCTTTTTATCCCTGAATTACTTGTAGGCAGTGTAAGGAATATCTGACCGCCGTTGAGAATAGACTACTCCAGACCACGCGGTTCTAAGTGGGAAAAGGTTTATTCAGGGGAAAGGGCAAAGGTGGGGAGAGAAGAGAAGTAGAGGCCGGCCATGACCACGTGGAGAGAGAGAAAGATGGGGGAGGGGACAGAGAGGCAAGAGGGTAAGAAAGGAAGAGAGCAAGAGAAGAAGAGAGGGAGTAAGAGAGAGAGGAGGGGGCAAGCAGCCCCTTTTATAGTGGATCAGGCTACCTGGCGGTTGCCAGGTAACTGTGGGGAGAAGCATACCTGGCTATTGCCAGGTAACTGGGGATGTGGAGTTTAGACGAAATACTAACAGGCAGGACAAATTTTGGGCAGAATGTTTTGTGGGATTGTGGTGCCCCTCCCTCTACTGCAACTGATAGAAACAGATGCAGAGATCTACAGCCAAACAATAAGCAGAGCTCAGAGAGACCTGTAAAGAGTAGGGTGAAGGATTGACGGGATTGAGGGGGGGTCAAGGACACCATAAGAAGACCTACAGTGTAAACTAACCTGGGCCCAGGTAGGCTCACAGAGACTGAACCAACAAGCACACACTGGCTGGACTGAGCCCCTACACATACGTAGCAGGTGTGCAGCTTGTTACTCATGCGGGTTCCCTAAGAATTAGAGTGGGGGAACGTCTCTGCCTCTGTTGCTTGACTTTGGTTCCTTAATCCATAGCTGGCCTTGGCTGGCCTCAGTGGGAAAGGATGTGCCTAGCCCTACTATGACCTGATGTTTCAGGGTGAGTTAGTACTCTCTCATTCTCTGAAGAAAAAAAAAAAGGTGGGGGAGTAGAAAAGCGGGTATGAGAATAGGACTGGGAAAAGGGAGGCTTCAAGCAGATTGTAAAGTAAAAAATTAAATTAAATTAAATTAATTAAGAATTTTACTCAGATTGCCTTTTTATGTCCTCAAACCAACTTTTGTGAGAATCCCTTTATTATATTCCCTTAGAGGATGGAAAAACTGAAGCCCCAGACAGTCTAATATTTTTCCTAGTCACACATTTAAGTGATCATAGTGCCCAGGATCTCAGCATTGTAACCTGGCTGAACTAATCCCACAGAAGCTGCTACTTAGCTACACACAGGTCAGACAGATAAAAGCTCATGTGATCCTCATTTAAGGCTGTACAGATAACATTACAGAGACTGAAAAAGTTATATGTATGTATTTAGAAACACACACCAATTAATAAAAGAGAAGACAATTTTGAAAGAGAGTAAAGAGTATACATGGAAGGATTTGGAGAGAGGTAAGGGAAGGGAGAAGTATAATATCAAAAATAAATACTCTAAAAATCTACGCAGTCAACAATCTTTGAGGGTTCTAGTTGAATTTTTTTCTTCTGGGCTTAGTCTAGTCCTTTTCATATCCTCAAATCTCCTTTGTCAAGATGTCCAGACAAGCTTGGTATTTTATTTTGGTGGCTAATACCAGCTGCTTAGAAAAGAAATGGGCATGGGTATCATTATGATTTGATAAAATTGGACAGGGACACCTGTGCCTATAACATGTTGGAGGTACCATGAAAAAAATATGAACACTAATTCTTATGGCATCAAAGCTTCATCTCTAAAATTGAATAATTTTATTTCATTGTATTCAGTATATGACAAATTATAGATTTGTAGGAAAAGAATTTTAAATGATAAATAAAAATACATATTGTAACTCTCTAGCTATCATCATGATGAATAGTCTTGATTTGAAAACATAAGAACTTCCATAGTTTGCTTGAATGACACACACTATATACACACGCGCACATGTATGCATGTGCTCCTGCATGATTAAGTGTGCAGGAGCATGTAAGTTTGAGTACACATAGGTGTATACATAGGTAAGATGTAGCTGGAGAGGTGGAACTAAAGAAATGGCTATGTGTTACAAATAGATAAAAATGAGACCAATCCAAGGTTCTAAGTATTATAGTAAGGGTAGGTTCAGAGTTCGTGAAGAGAAAGGAGGCTATGGGTGAGAAGTTTGGACCACAGTATTGCACATGTGTGGGGTAAATGTACACTACTTTCTGATACCTTCAGCACATACTGCTCTATCTTGCTTGTAGAATATGTCAAGGAAGGGGTAAACCTTACTTCATTGCCCTTGAAGAAACCAATAGATCCATGTACTATATAAAATTTTACATGTCAATGAATACACATTTTGCCACCACACTGTGTGTACATCTGTGTGTGTATATGTATGTGTGTGTGTGTGTGCACGTGTGCACATGCACCCCCGTAAGATTTTCTCTGCCCATTGTATTTGCAGTGGAGCTCAGTGATTGGGCAGTAGAAGAGGTAGGTGAAGCTATGAGTTGGGAGGAGAAAGGAGGAGAAAGGAGGAGAAGCAAGATGGAGGTAGACAGATGTATCTCTAAGAGTCTTGGGTAGTTATTCATGTCAAAAGGTTAGATATTGGGTTAACAATTCTAGTTGTGTGGGCATCTCATGTATTGAGTATTTGCTGATATATAAATCCATTGGATAATCTTAAGTATTAAGAGTCTTATTTTCTATTGGGTACCAGAATTGTTATATCTACTGCATGGGGTGGCAGATATTCTTTGGGTTTTAGAGCTGAGCCGTGGACTCCACAGAGCTGACTGGCGGAGACAACAGCCACACCAGTGTCACGAGGGTCTCAGGCTGGCACTCCTGTCCAATCGGTACAGTAGTTATAGCAGGAACATAGAGTGGGAGCATAACAATGACCCAGAGCTAGCAAGGCTGCCCTGCCTTTTCTAATACCCCCCACTGTGTGTGTGTGTGTGTGTGTGTGTGTGTGTGTGTGTGTGTGTGTGTGTGTAATTATTTGGAATTTTGCATCCGGTGTTCAGGTCTCTGGCCCAAATGACATTTCTGAGGGTTGACTTTGGGTCACACAGACTTTAAAGCTTTTAGGAACTGGGAGTGTGGGAGATGAAGAGAGATCCAGTGACTGTGGAAACAAAGACTGGACAGTCCTTTTCAGAAGGCAGTGCTTTCTATCAAATAAGCCAGAACCATGTGCTAACAACTGGGATCCACATCTTTTCCAAGAAGCAACCTTCTTAAAAAACAGAGATGTGGATGGGAAACTCTCAAGATCTCTGGCCTTGCCTAGAGGGCGCAAGGCTACCTGAACTGTGCAAGACATTTTTCTTATGTAACCTTGAGCCTCTGTCAGGAAAAATGCCTTCTATTCCTAATCCTTCTTACAGTCTTCTCTAAGTCCTTACTTACTGATGTCACACCCTGAGGTTCTACAGAACATCCCTTAATGGTTGGTGGGAGGAACAATTTGCAGCCTGAAGGCAGCATGGCCAGGTACTGAAAGGAAATTGTGTAGTTTTCTGTTTGTGGAAAATGGATCTTTCAGTTTCAGAACCATCAGTTCATTTTTGTCTCATTCTAAAAAACAAACAGCCTACTTGCTAAAAAGCAATGAGGATGTCTGGTAATTAGCCTTATATATAACAAAATGTCTGACATGCAACTTTAAAAAAAAAAAGTTTTCTTGGCTCACAGATGCAGAGATTTTGAGTCTATGGCTAGTTGATCCCTCTCCCCTGACTTTGGGTATGTGACAAGGGAAAATGTTATGGAGGAACATTTGGGGGAAGAAGCTTCTCCCTTTGTGGCCCCATCAGTCCTGACTCTTTTTTTGAGTGAGTTTCACAGGAACCTTACAGTATCACACCAGTGCTCAGAAAGCACCACTGGTAAACAGTGAGCACATGGCTGCAGAGTTTGCTTCAATTGTAAGCCTGTTGTAATGGCTGACTATCAAGAATTAATTGACATGAACCCTGTATGCAGGCATTTGTTCACCCATTTCTGTCCCTGTGGCGCAGACAATAAGGCACCCAGAATAGCGTTCTGAATTTTATTAGAGAATATATCTAAAATACATTATCCATTGATGGTATGTTATCTGAAGGGAAATATACTCTGTATCACAATTATATCAATTTTACATCTTCATTTATACCTCTAGGAATCAAAAGTCACTAAGTTATAACATAATTCATATTTAAGAATAACTGCTACAAATATATAAGCTTTTTAAAAGTTTTTCTTTAATATAAGATCTTAGAAGAGTGAACATTCATCTAATTTATAATCATAAAACTATGACTATTTTACCTGATTTTCCTAAATTACCTCAGTTTGTCTCATGATGTGGACTTGTAATCAATCATTCTACCTTCATATGGTTTTAAAAATAGCATTGTAACAAACAGGCCTGAGTACTCATTGTTCTATGGCTGTGAAGAGAAGCAAGAGGCCATGTCTGTTCTTTGCATTACTGTGGCTGAGAAAGGATGCCCTAAGTTGACCACCAGTTTGCCACCATGCTACATCCATATGAGACACCTGGGTCTTGCTTTTCACATTTTATTAGTTAGCACAATGGGTGAGAGGTAAAAGGCCTACAATACCAGATGCAAAGTGAGGATCCAAATCACCAAACTGTGCTTAGCTACAGAGAGGCAGCCACACTTGTGCTTCTTGGACCTTTGCTGCAGGGCTATTTTATTTAAAGGATGCTTTGATCTTTCTGTTCTTCAGTGGCTGAGCTGGACGCCAGTTGTCCACCATCAGTTCTTCAGGCTCCCCCTCTGCGTTGAAGTTCAGCATACGGAAATGAGACATCTAAAAGACAAAATGTAATTTAAAAAAAATTAGTTTCACAATATTACATACTTAATGTGGGATGTTTTAGATTTAAATTCTGCCTCCAAAACTGGGTGGTGCACACCTTTAATCCCAGCACTTGGGAGGCAGAGGCAGACAAGAAAGGAAAAGAAAAAAATGGGAAAAAAAAAAAAAAACAGTTAAATGCAGCCTCCACATGAGAAATCTATTTACGCAGAGTATACAAAGCCACTGGGGTCTTTCTTTAAATAAAAATTTTCACGAGCTTTCTTTTCTTGCTTTCCTTTTCAATCACACAAAAATCTGGACATACCTATGACATGTAAAGCAATGTGAAGTTTTAAATACATATTAAAGTTTTGTTTTCTGTCAGAGAAGACAATGCACATCAAGTGTTGGAGTGGGTAAAGGAGCCGGCCTACGTGCTTCCAGGAAGAATAGAAGACTGACCTCACACTTAGATATTTGCAGGTTGCACTGGGGTTCTGAGATAGCTCAGCCTGGGAACTGCTGTGTTTTATTCTCCTTTGAGTCGGTTCTTGTGTCCTGGCTCAACACAGACATGGGCAGATTCAAATGTGGAAAGTCCTGCTGTAACATGCACCAGATTACTGTGTGTGTATGTGTGTGTGTTCATGTGTTTGTGGATACATGTGCACATGTGTGCACACATGAACGTGGAGGCCAGTGATCAGTCTCGTTCAGTAAGTGCTGGCCATTTGTTTTTTCAAAGAAGGTCTTTCATTGGCCTGGAGCTTGCCTAGTAGGAGAGGCTGGCTAGTTTGTGGGCTCTAAAAATTCATCAGTCCTCCCTCTCCTAACATGGGGATTATAAATTAATATAAATATACCCAGCATTATCACATGATCTTTGGAGTTTGAACCAATGTCCTAGTGTTTCTAAGACAAGTTCTTTACAGATTGACTGAGCCACTTCTCAGTCCTAAAACATTTTGATCAGTTGATATAGTTCCATTATAGTCCTTTTCTATCACTCACACTATATTCAAATGTCAGTACCACTGACTCATCATTTTAGGATCAGAGAAAAGGCTGTGTATAGAGATGTGAGGTATCAGAATACAACAAATTTTTATTGTTCATCTACCAACCACTCCCAGCCCTCATACTTTCCGCTTAAACTATTATCAGTTTTCTGTTCCAGAGAAGACAAAGTACATCACAATAGGAAACTCCTCAAAGTTTTAATCTTTCATGCTGACACTTTCTCTTGCAGAAGTCTGACTTAGACGTGAGCACAATGCTAGGCAGCATGGTGGCAAGACTGGTTGAGCATCTCTGATCTTTAAAACAAGGAAGACTTCTGTGTTCCTAGGGAATCAGTCAGGGGCGCCTCAAAGGTAGGTGTGCCTGGATGTGATGCTTAAGAGTTTGTCAGCCATGTAGGTTGAACAGAGCCAAGAAGCATAGCAAAACAAAGGGAATCTCAGAGGAGAAACCAGAGCTGTGGCTCTGAGCTGTACATAAGAGCTCTAGATTCCGTGTATCATATGCTCTTATTATGGGATCTCGCCAGAACATGCAATTTATATGTGTGGTTTTCTAGAGTAAAGGCCAAACTCATTGTCCATAGTATTTGGCACTAGATTGTGTGCCGGCAATAAATCTACCTATCAAAGCCACTGTTGATAGAAGACTTTGAAATATTTAAGTTGTTCTTAGTGGTGAAATGAAAGGAATGCTGGTGTTTTGCACCGTATCTCAAGCACTACAACTACAACAAGAAGTGGCATTTCCATCTCTTCCTCTTGCTGCTTCACGGTGCTTGCCCAACTGTTAAAACTATCAGCTTAATTTTCAAGCCACATACCAGGCAAGCATACCATTTTGTGGCCCACTTTGATTACATTACGTCTGAGTTTCTAGTTGTATATTGATTTCCACAAAGGACAAGTGTGAATTATTTTTATAATTCATATTAATATTCTATCAGAGAGCACAGAAAGAAAATATGTTCCCAGCCACAACTGGTGCTGCCCAAGGAACTTCATGGAATGCACTTCCAATTTCCTGTGCTCACTGTTTTTATCAGCAAATTCCAGACAGTGAAATAAACTCTGCCAATGGGACCTTTCTTGCATATTACAGGTCTGAAGGTTCATGATTCCAAAAATTTTCAGGTTTAAATTACAGAAGTACTCAAATCATTGTCACTTCAAAACTGGCTGCAGCTTTCTGTTATATTGCCGGGATCTGCCTTTTGAGATTCCCGAGAAATGCCCATTTTCCACATTTTTGGCTTTATGATAAGGAAGTCATGAGGACTGTCAGGATTCAGAAGTGCATCTCACATTCACAAGACTGAGCTAAACTCTTATGTCAGTGAACAGGAGGCTGGAAATTATCAATGATATCTATATAACTTTCAACATGAAATCCCGTTTTTCAATGCCTCTATTTCCCTCCTAGCTGTTAAAAAGACTAAGCTAACAAGCTGATACCATTCTCATATAATCCTCACAATAACCAACACTTTCACAGACTAGACAACTATCCAAACACTGCCGAAGGCACTGGCTAATACCAGCAAATCTTTACTAACTGCTAAGCACTCTGTGACAACAGCCACAGGGTGAGACATCACAGGAGGATTAAATCCCAGGCCTGACTGGGAAGAGCAGCTTTTCTGCCTCCACTAATAGAGAACTGTCCAAAAAAAAAAAAAAAAAAAAAAAAAAAAACCAACCTGCTCACTGCTGACAGTAATGGGTTCCTTGAGCACAATCCAGGTCACACATTCCAGCAGAGGTGGAGTGGTCAGAGAGCCAGGATACGTCCAGTAGTCTAAGTTTCCAGGAAGAAGGGAGCAAGGATCGAAGTCAGCAAAGGTTGCACGCTTCCCCTGAAGGACAAAGACACAGAAAACCGTCAGCACCAGGTCCACAGTAGGAAAGACTATCATTCACAGGTCTAGTCAGTTCTAATTTCAAGGCTTTTGGGCAGAAATTTCAGGTTTATTGACAAACAAAATGAAGAGAACTAGCACCAGACATTTTGCTTGGAAACATAGATTCGCAAGTGAGAGCATAAAAATTACTTATTATGTTTCATCTTGTCATCAAAACAATTCCTTAGTTTTTATTTTCAGTGCACTTAGCTGATTACATCTGGCATTTAAAGCTATATTGTTACCACTAAAATGGTAAATATAATAGGTTGCAGTAACAAAAATGTAGGATCTTTGATAATAAGGTGGTAATTTTGGAGTGATATTTCACAGATCCATTAGAATTAAAACACAGTGTTCAGCTCTGGACACAGCACTTTCAAAGCAGTAACTGTGGGTGGAAATGTGAGATTTCACACCATTCTTTTCTTTATAAGGTCACTGCAAAATGAAGCAGTGTAAGATGAGAATAAATAAAGGAAAGTAGACATAATTAGAGACCAGGAGAGAGAATAGGGCCAAGTGGACAGAGTATCATCAAGGTTATCACATGTGATTCAGTGAGGGGAATGACAGGTGCAAAGATTGACATTTAATATGCTGGGTGGTACAGCAGTTTGATTGAGCTTCGTGCAGCCAGCCTGCCAGATGAACAGTCATTGCAAGTGGATGCCCGAAAGCCTCAGCACACCACTGCTGCCCAGATTTAGGCACAGAATGAACGGACTCAGGACATCGAATATGAATTTCCATGGAGCAGACCTTTGTCCATCCCACACATCTCTGGATCTCTTGGATTAACGTAGTGATCATAACATAGCAAGCTTCTCACAAGTACTTTCTATATGGATCATTGAGTGGTTTGTTCAGAGGATTTTTCTGGCTTTTTGATGGTCTCTGGTTCTTGTATATGTATGCTTCTAATAGCAAATCATTACAAACTACACTATTTACCAGACTTAGAACCTACTTTTGAAGAAAGAAAAAAAATCATTACACATAAGCAATTATTCACCTTCAGAAAACTGTTCATCTAAACACCATGTCATCAACAAGACTACTCATTCTGATCAAAGAAAGTTTTTTTAGAATCACAAGTATTAAAAAGAGTTACCTTTGTTTTAATGGAATGCAGTGCTTCAAGGATTTTCTGAAGGCCCTGTGAGGCAGGTCCAATCTACAGAAATGCATGGGTTTATAAAGCCTTATGAATCAATTGGCACCACAACAATTTTGATTTGAGCAATACTATCAAAAATTGCTCAATGAAGAACAACAAGAAAAACAAGTAAAGTCTACCCCTCAAACACTTGTGGCTCGTAAATACTGCCAACACATTTTTAGGCAGCTGTTGCTGTATCTTTAACCCACCTCAGCTTCTATCTCTGTAACTCACTCCCTTGAATTAGCCTGCTCTACGTCCGATCTCCTCCAACCGCTAAGCCAAAAGAATAAGATCTTCTCTCAGTGGAAGACTTTGAGGAGCTCAGACTCTCGCCTACCCTCCTACACACTCTCTCTTCCTGCTTTCCCCCCACCCTCTAGTCTTCCTAGAAGTCTCTTAACTCCTGTTTCTTTTCAATAATCACCCGTAACCATATCCTCAGTGCTTTAAAGCCTCACACTAGCAGTTTCTCAGGATTATATCCTGAGCACTTTTATCATGTTTCTCTTTCTGCTGCCTTCGGGTAACTTAAGGAGCTCCTGGAGCTTTCACATCAGCATAGGACACTCATGAACTTACATCCCACAGTATACTACGCTCCCCTTCCCAACTTGCTAGGCAGGGGTGGCTCAACTCTGAGATCCCACAGTTCCTGAAATTTGCCAACACTGATGTCTTGTCCTAGAACCACCCCATCAGAACTTGTCTCAATTTAGCATTGTCTATCCCCTCAAAAAGAAAGTAGCAACCTTCACTGAGGGTTCAATTTAAACAAATTGTATCTTGTATCATATTGGCCATCTTCAGTTTAACTTTGTCTGTTCGTCATGTTAATATCAAACTGGTTTCTAAGTGACACACCCCAAAATGTCTCTCAGATATCCATAAGGAAAGCATGGAGTGATGGAGGGAGAATTAAACCTGAAAATACTTAAGCACAAGAAGCATTTCCTTAGATTCTTGTAAAATGTTCTCCCTGTTATAAACATTCTGTCTAGTCAATCGCCATAAACACAGAAAAGAAACAAGAGATTGGGCCATTAACTGACCTTCAAAAAAATACCCAAAACAGCCAATCCATCTGGTTGCTGCACAGCTTTTCCAAAATCCCCATATTTGGTGTTCCAGTGAACCAAGTGAAGCTAAAGTCACGGGAGACAAAACCACAGTAATGATTCACAGGGTACAAGGCAACAGATCTTACCTAATGACTACTCTTCCCTTTATACCTAAAGGTTATTACAGATAAAATGTGGGTAATTTTAAACAAAACTTGATTTAATTCTAGTTTTACTAGTTATAGTAGCTTATTACTTGAAAAGCAATGCTAAGACAAGGACGTGTAGAATTTTGAGAAAAGGCAGATTTTATTAATGGATTTATAATAAAACAAACTCAACACTATTCTTACAGCTTTAACTGGAGAATAACAAAAGACCTAAGAAACCCATGGAAGATCCTTTACAGAGAATTTGTTCACTCAGTATGGGCTGGACTTATAAAAAAAAACTTTGGACATTAATGCTACATAAAATTTTCCCTGTAAAGAAGAAATAATCTTACCTCTGCAGCATATTTTTGTTTGTTCACAGTGTGCTCAGAGCCCTGGCCATCAGATGAGCCCCAGTGAAAGTGAAACTGGATCAATCTGTAGGAGCTACTGAGGGGTCCTTCTTTCAGCACTGGAATTACAATGCATGCATTTAATACATAACACAAACACACACACACACACACACACACACATGCATGCATACACACACAGAGAGAGAGAAGAAATAAAGTGCTGACTAAGATATTTCAGCTGTTGTATTTCCGATGTGTTAACTGAGACAAAGGATGCCTTGCCCATTATTGCAAGGCTTATTATTGGTGTGTCTCCTATAGATAAAGATCTGAAGAGATGAGATTTACAATTAGTGAAAGAACTAGTGGATCAATCTATCTTTGAACCTAAGGACCTGTTTTCTATGTGGCCCAAAGATTGTCCTGACCTTCTGCCAGTCAAATACCAGAATTTGGGGGGAAAATTCAAAATATTATAAAATTTAACTATGCTTACACTAACTGGCTTTATCCCCTGAAAACTTGTACCAAACCTCTAGTCCTTCCTAACCTGTAAAATGTGCGCATTCAGTTACTTATTTCACTAATAACCATCTGTGTCATCTCTATCATCTGTATATGCAGTTCAAGGTGCTTTGTTTTTTTTTTTAACCACAAGCTAAAACTCTAAGTACAAGAACTATCCTGGATTCTCTACCCTGGAATTAGGTAGTCTTTAATCAATAAATCATCATAGAAGCCACATGCTTCAGTTTCTCCATTCATAGGTACTTGATCAGTGTGTCTTGGAAGAGTTGTTTAGAAGTAAACAACTCGATCTTTTGCCTTATTTGTATGTATCTATGATATTTAAACAATATAGTCAAATGTTTTCAGAAGTAACTCAGCTCTTCTAATTTATTTTTCTAGGACTGGGATTAAAGCATCTGTTACTTTAGGTACATTTTTTGGCTTTAGACAATAATTCTATAAAATAATGAGCTTAACTCCATGGTGACTTTGTAAAGTCCAGAATAGAGTCTTTACCATAAATATCATTTGCTCCATTTCACTTAAATATGTTTAGCCAATAGCAAGGTCTGTTCATCTACTCAAAGTAAAGGATCAGTCTGGCTGGGAGATATGCAGTGTAGCCTTTCCACAGCAACTATACAATCATTGGCTGCAGACTCTTCCAACAGGCCAAGAGAAAACAGGAAAAATGAATCACAAATGGTGTTATATTACACACATGTGAAGAAATATGAACTTGTATATATACTATGCTAAGATCAAGTCCCTTAAAGCACAGAAGCTACTGTGTTTATCTATCTGAAGAGTCAGCAGGGAAAAAAATTAAGCCCAGTCTCCCATACTAGTTTATTTGTTTTTTTTGTTTGTTTTCTCAGAAATGAAAGAACACTTTTCTTAATAATAACTGCATAAGAAATCATCTTAACAAAGCAACCAAGTACTAGGAAAAAAATTCTGTACATTACTTCCTCAACGCTCACAACTAATTGACCGATCATACACAGAAAATGTCATTTATAGAGTCATTAGCTCAGCTAAGGGGCAAATCCAGTTCAGTGAACCTACCTTAAGCATCTGCTTTCCCCGGAAGAAAATCAAGCTACCATCTCACATAGTAAAGTGAATAAACATTCCTACTAGTTCTTTCTCCCTCCTTTCAGACCTTGAAATCACATCATCTTTCAATTGTTTTATGGGATATTGTCAGTACAAATATGTTTTGAGTCCACATACACCTTTATTTTGAAAGGCTTGTGAACACCAAAAGAAACAATTCAATGGTTAAACATACCCACTGGTAATCTTTAACAGTAGACAGCTGTTTTAGCTCACATTAAAATAAAACTGTTACTATGCAGATTAGATGTCCATTGTAATTAGAAAAAAGTTATTAAATCTTTAGAACTGAATTACTACAGACAGCAGCAATTCCAGTTTCAGAAAATTGTGAGTATGGAGTTGATTTCATGCTTGAAAAACATTGTTATAATCACACAGTTCTTTTATCTCAGGGAGATGAAACACGTAGTACTTTTTTGTCTTTAGCCGACAATATATTACAAGATACATTTATTCATTCTGATTACTAAATACCATTTTTTTAAAACTGTCTTGGTTTATAATGAAACCAAGAAATTACTGGCTGTATGCTTATTCTCTATAAAAATTCCCAGCATTGGTGGTTGGGCAGGCATTCGGCTGAGTCCGTGTTCTCAGTGTGCCCTAGAAACATGTTCCACCAGGTGGCAGATATAGGAGGAGGGCTTTCAAATTTTAATTTAAATTTCATATTAAAACTTGTCCCAATTTTAACCTTTATAATCTGTCATCAGTTAAACACAATATAAATACCATACAACAGTATATAATAATGTCTTCGTATACTGGACTTAAATAAATTATTAAGCTGTATTTTCATTATGATAGAAGATTTTATACTACTGAAACAAATTAAAAACTCATATAAAAATCATTAAAAATTTACTATTTTTTACTATTTTTCTTTTTAGACACTATTAAGATTTGAACAGCAAGCTAAAGGCCATTGGGGTAAGTAATCTCTCTTAATCCCAAATTACAAGTAAACATCCTCCCAAGGTGTTGTTCCTAAACAAATATTTTAGCAATTTCCTTTCAGACAAATGACTACTTTCTGCAGATAAGACTTAAATGTTAATAGCCGAAACATTTGCTCCACAAATTCTCTGAAATTCTAAAATTCATGCTTACAATCTTTACTATTGATTAGATCATGCATATTTTTGCATTGACAGCAGCAAATGGTCCTAGGACTATATTCAAGCAAACCAATCTGAGAGGGGTGGCCCGTGTTCCATTTCTTCTAACCTGTTAAAAATCAAAAGTGTACAGCAGTTTTAGTTCAGCCTACTTGGGGATAACACAGGTTTAAACTTGAAACTTTTTAGGAGTAAGTTTCACCACTCAGTGCTTAGGAAACTGGTCAATGCCCTAGGTATTAATAATTATTCTGACATTACTAACTACGGGCATGGAAACCCTTCATTGGTTGCTTACGATCATTTGTGGGGGGTAAATTTAGAGCTTCAAAATTAAGTCCCTGGAAAGTTCAACAGAACCCAGGTACAAAGCCCCATTATGTTATCCAGACAATGGTCGGCTTCAAAGGCAGATGGAGTCACTCAGCCTCTTTCTTTCTTCTTGAAGAAGGATAAACAAATAAACACTGTTTCTGTTTTTAAAAGGAGAGCTGAGATGAGATGTGGGTGCTGACCTAAGAGCTCTGACACTGCTCTCATTATTCCTCCCTAACTTTGCAATAAAGCATAGAGGCTTAAACTTATCACCAAGAGTTAATAAGTTAGGAATGGTTAATGCTTAGACTCCTATTGTACCAGAAAAAGCTGGCAAGAAAACACGTCAAGCAGAGAAGGCTATTTCTTAATAATAATTTTTTAAAAGAATGTATTAGCAATTTTTCATTAATTTAAGATTATTGGCTTTAAAGGGATGTGGACAATTTTAGTGTGAGTTTCAGCCTAAAACTTATTAAATCCATGTTTTAAAGGAATTACCTCCAAGTAAATAAACACAACACCAAACCCAGGCAGCTCAGTTTCTAACACCGGGTATTTGAGTCTGGATATAAGATAACATTCAGAACACATTGCAAGGCCTGACTTCAAGATAAATTCTAGAGGGCTGAGATCTCATTGCTGGGGTGGGGAGTGGGGGGAGAGTAGATGGGTGTAAATGACTAATGCATTTAAATGCAGAAAGTAAAAAATTTGAAAAACCCTAAAAATGCTTAAAACAACTGAGCAAAAATAACTCAATAAAGCATTGTTAAAATGCTAACTTTTGAAATAAAAATATCAAGTAACCAAAATAAATTATTTTTAGACTTTAAATGTAAAGAAAAACGGCATTGGCTTTTAAAAACATGGTACATACAACTAAAGATTGATAATATTTATCATCTGAAGATTCTTACTTGTATTCTGTTTTTAAACAGCTGCTAGTTGGAAAGTAGAGCTGCAAAGACTTAGCTTCAGCAAGTGATTCTTTCCTTCCTCCCTTCTTCCTGCCTTCCTTGCCTTTTTCTCTTTCTCCCTTCCTTCCTTTCTTCATGTTGTGGGCTGACTATAGTATCATTTTCATTTGTTAAACCTTTGAGAACCTAAGAATCTTTAAAAAAGAAAATCTAAGTAGCATATTTTCATGTGACACACTACTATTTAGCATATTCTGTAAATGGGTTTTCCTTTTGTATTAATAATTTTAATGCATTCTAGATTCTTGTTTAACCAAAGTAACTGAAAGAGATAGGAGATACTGGCCAAATTACAAAGGAATCTTTCATGGGCAAAGGAGAACTTTAATCTTTGCTGACCCTTGTTTTTCTTAGACCTTGTTGCTATCTAGGGCACACAGACACACATCCTGTGCCCTCTTTAATCCCCTGGAGTTTCCTAAAGCCCTTTGCTGGAGTCTTTTCCAAAACACCCAAACCCTTTATTTCTCTGAATGAACCTTATTTGTCTGGAAAGCCTTTACTGAAGTATCATGTCAACTACTAAGCCTCCTTCATGTTTCCACAGTTACTATGGCCACATCATTTTTTACAAGTACCAAAGTGACAGCCTTTCCTTCTCACAGATATTGATAGACACCCAACTGAGGATATTGCCTGTGAATCTCTAGCTAACAGACTTTCAAATCCAGGATTTCCCAACAGGGAAGGGAGTTTAAGTCAAAAGAAGTATTGGCAACCATACATCCTGCTCCTTATCCCCTTCCCTGCCTGGAATTTCAAGGGCTTAGCTGCAGGCTCCTGCTGTGAAACCATCTCCTTTACCCAAGACTCCAAAAGCTCTGAAACTTGTGCCAGCTGAGCCTGCATTCCTATCTTCAACCCCCCCTCACCCATGTTGTCTGTCTCTAGTGCTAAGGCCTCAGACTCTCCTTCAGAGAATTCTTACCCCAATCCATTTCAAAGACCTTTTGGATCTCAAATCAAGAGCACACAGTTCCTTAAACAGTTTCTTTTTGCTTGTATGAAAGTTATAGTCAGAGCCTATATTTCTATATTCTTCTCTTTTAGATATTTTCAGTACATGCTGGATTCTGAGGGCACTGGAAAGGAATCAGGCTCACCTGCCCCCGTGACCCTTAGATTATGAAGTGTGAACTGATATTAGTGATGAGGGCAGACAGGAGTGAGAAAAAAAAAAAATCCCTGTTAGGCACACAGGAAGGGGGGGTCACGGCTAGGTAGCAAAGGTGGTGTCGAATTTCCAGGATAGCCCACTTCTTCAGCTCCCTCCTGATTTGAGAGAAAAACCTGGCAGCTTAAAACAAAGGCTCTGTAAGATTTCAGTCTCCCACTTGCAGGCCCTGCTGACGGACAGGCTCAACAACTTCTAAAGCTACTCTGGTCACACACAGTTCTGGACCATCCTAGCTTCCTTCAAACTGACCAACCCTGAATGACTGACTTGTCAGGCCTGGAACCTCCTGTACTGGAGAAAGAAGAGACTTCTTTTTGTTGTTTCTTTCTGAGTCCCGCTCACCCTGTCTTCTTTGCAGGTCTTTTTCTAAAACCCACCCACCTTTCTTCAACTGTTAATTCTGACTGAGGTATTTGAGATTCCCCTGCTACTATATAATGGCCAACCTGATTATAATACTTTAATTACACATTATACAGCACTGTTACTTAACATGGTCATTAGTTCCAACTGTGACAGCAACAGGAGCTGTTTCCTCTGTCTTTGTCCTTTTCCTGTAACATGCCCTCTACTCCAAACCGCCCCATCTCACTCAGTGACCTTCAAAGGAAAATAGGACACTGGCAATTAAATCAACCAGCAAGCCCTAAGGGCAGCCACTGCGTCTAAATGGGACTGGGTCTCCTTTTTCTAAATAAAGAAGAAAACCATTCACCAGCATCCTGTCAACAGGCCATTTTACAAATAAATTGTGGTAATTGGATCTTTTTTTCAGGAGCTGCCTAAGCATAGCCAAACAACTCTGAAAAAGCGTCACTTGTGGAATAAATTTTTGAATGAGATACTGATTATCTTTATATATTCACGCTATGTCGACCCTGACACACAAAGTTTACCAAGAACGTCAACCTTTTAAATCTTCAGATTATAATCACTTTCTGCATTGCTGGCTTGAAGGCAGTACCCATTAAGACATACCTGTGAAGATAGCTATCATCTAGGAGGGAAAATGTTGTAAACAGATTCTTAAAAGTTTAAAAGTTCCATGAATCCCCTGTTTTCTGTATTGCTAAAGACGTGACTTGCTTTCTGTGACTTCCCACATGAACATTGCCTGATGCCCTACATATCTGACCGTCTGACAAAGAAGAAAATAGTCCTTGAGGATACCTCACAGCAATTAGCCTACTTTCTAGGACATACCAAAGAAATCAGAGTGACATTTTAGCTTTTGGACACAAACTGTGGTGGCAGTTCCAGGACCTCCTGCCCGTGCTCCTGTAATTAAGGCAGAAAATAACTATTGGCTAAAATGCCTTTTGTCTCCTAAACACTGACCTGCACAGTCCTGGGAGTCATCAAACTCAACGTTAAAGGAGTGGCCATTGTTGACAATGCTCTTGGAAACAGCTTTATCATACAATATGAGCAGAGGCTGTAAGGCAGGGTCGTGCTGGGCAGTAGCCACGTCAATGTCCACCGGGGATTGCCGGTCTCCATTGGCAATGGGGAAGTCCTTGTGCCAGTTCTCTGGTCCTGGAGATGAGAAGACAGCTGTGAGGTCATCTGTGAGAAAGGAGACACCAGCCACTGGGAGCCACCGGTGATTCTAGACACAGTCCGCTTGGTTCCAAATTCGGAGGTGATACTTACTAACTTAACGTTTATGAAAACAAACTGTGCCTCTGTCCTTTTATTTGTGACATGCGGTAATAATATCCCAAGTCTACCTCAGAATGCCAGCACGAAAGTTAGAATCGATATACATCTATTTCTTAACATTGTCAGACAAGCATTAACCTTTTTGAGATCTTTTTTTACTCAAATTCAATGACTAAAACTGGACAGAACGACGACAACGAGGTGGTCAGACTGGAATATAAATCCTCTTGAGTTTGGGACGTAGATTCCAAGGCATTATGAACAGGTCCAAGAACCTCGTGCTGCCACACTTGGTAACAGTAAAGACCATATAGACCAACACTCGAGCTCAGACACCTCCTTTAGAATTTTCTTTGCTGGGGAGCCTACACAACCGCAAGCCAGGTGCACCTTCCTTTCCCCTCAGATGGCCTCATATACTAAAGCCTTTGATCTGGAAGACGTCTAGGTATCTATGACTGACCCTCTAACACTAGAAGTTGAGAGATGAATGGAAAACTCTGGAGCCAGAGCAATTAGATCCAAACGGGCCCCAGAAGATGCCACAACAAAGTGCACTGGGAATCTTAGCCACGGTGCAGTAGATACTGATGCGAAGGTTACAAGGGGCTCCCCTTAACCTTTCTGTGACCCACAATTAAAATGTTAGTAATAACCTTTGCCCGATGCTGCCTAGGTTGGCCTTGGGTGACCGGCTGTGGTCCCCATAGGTACTGTGGTCGGATCTTGCGTTGTGTTATCCCTCCCAGTCCCTGTGAGCGGCCAGGCAAGTTTGAGAGATCAGATTCTCGACAGCTCCCTGAGTCCGGTGCCAGGGACATCCCAGAGCCGGGACCCGGCATCCAAGCTGCGCTCCGGGATCTGCGGAGCGAGGCAGGTGCCTGAGCCAAGACCGAGAGCGCGCGGCCAGGAGCGCGCGGCCCCCGCACTCACCGTTGCCCTTGCTGTATCCCCAGTGGTGGGACATGGTCAGGCCAGTGATTGGGGCAGAGCAGCAGTTGTCTTCTGTCTAGCGGTCCTGCAGTGTGTGTCGCGGGTCGCACCGTCCGGCTTTTATAGGCTCCCGCCAACTTGGTGCTCTGGGCGGCCCAGGGGAGGGACCGAGTGGACCTCAGCAAGGGGAGGAGACGGTGGAGGTGGCGGACGGAGGTGACAGGCAGAGGTGACAGGCGGAGGCCTCGGTGTTCCAGGGCCCCCGCACTTTGACTGGGGCGGGGAGCCCTTCGGCTGCTCTCCGCTTCTGCGTCCGACCCGCTCTGCAGCAGCTGCGCGCTCTCCGGCTCGCCCGGGCGCGGCGCTGCCTCCCAGGCCAGCAGCGCCCCTACTCCGCAGCCCCATTGTGAGCACACACCTAGCTACCCGCCCGCACAGCGCGGCTCTGCTCCCCAGCACCGGCCAGCCAGCCAGCCACCCGGCCGCGGCCCGCACGCACGCGGCTGCGGAGTTTGACCTTGGTCCGGGAGCGTCCTAGAGGTGACGGGAGAGGGGATCCCCGAGCTGAGAGCGGGAAGCAGGGGGGCCCCCTGCTGCCCGGCTGCGGGAAGACGACTAGGCCTTGCCGCCCGGTAGCCCTCCAGCTCCCAGGTCGCCCCACAAATTAACCCTAGGCAACATAACCAACACTTTCCAAAAATCGCTTTGCTCCTTGTAATTGGGTTTTTAAAATGCCTTCCAAGGAGATGAGAACTTTCTCTTCCTGGCAAAGGAGTTTGTATTTGGCATGGCTAAACCACCCAACTCCCAAAATAATTAATGAAAATAACTTTTAGAAAATAAAAATAAAAAAAGAAAGTAGCTCTATGAATTTCCAGGGACCTTGGGCGTTCCAGGGACACACCCCATCAATGTTCTTTTTGTGAATTTTTATTTAAACAATTCTCTTCACCTAGCACTTCGTTTTGCTTATTTTGACTTTGAGAACGTATTTTGTATTGAATCTATTGTGGACCTGTAGCCATAGTATTCAAACTCTAATTGAGAAGGGTGCAGTACTTGTTTCTGTGGGGACACCTAGACATCGCGTTACCTATATATTAAAATCTATGTGTAAGTAGAATGAAAAATATCATCTGACTACTTTTTAAGTGTTCTCAGAATCATCATGTGCCTTTATTTCAGCCAGTGCTACAGAAAGATGATGCACACATATATCTTGTTCTTATTTTAAGACTGAAAATTATGGTCTTCTGTATACAAGACTTTTCAGGATGTCAAAGGAAGTTTTTGATGAAGAATCATCACTCACATGTTTAGGTTTCTAGAACCATTACAAAGTGCAGTGCACAAACAGTTCCTCTGTGACACTACAGCTGCATAATTTGCTAGCAGTCTCCCATTTCCTGTGAGGCACAATGTTCCATTACCATCAAGCATGGAATAAAAACAGATTTTGATTAAGCACTTCTCATGGCTTCAGACCCCACCAAGTCAGGTTGCAGCTATGAGAATCTTCATCGTGTCTGGTACATTTTACTGGGGGCCAGGCTCCTCCTAGCCAGACTCCCTTGCCCACCTTTGGACAGTCAGGAGAATATCAGGTATTATATTCATTCATTTTCTTTTCAAATTACAGAGATTATAGGGATTTTCTTTTCTCCAGGTTTTCATGATGGAGATGGCTTTGTAGTGTCATGTGCACTGTCTAGCTCTGTTGTGCTGGGGACATCCCTCCCAGGCTGTCATTATTCACTGGCTGCCAGAGAGTAACACTGGGTTTTCAAAAATAAAACCAGTGTTTATGTGTTCTTATCTTTTTAGATGGGAGAAATGTACCTCCTCCTAACCCAGGAGGTGAGGGAATATATATATATATATATATATATATATTCATATGTACATATACATACACATATTATATAACATAATAAAGAAAAGTCATATAAAATTGCTAAAACATGTTCAAATTATTATAATAAAAAGTCTTTAAGAGAAATCAGAACAAAATTTTCAAACAAAATGAGAAAGCATTTGATTTGCCCTAACTACAGCTCATTAATATATTTTACAAAGAGATATATATATATATATATATATATATATATATATATATAATTTATTCAATAATTAATGAAATAAGCAGGTAGTTTCATAGTCGTTAAAGTATTAAGTTTTGGGGGAGACTGAGAGCCATTTACTCCACAGGACTCCTAGAGTCCAATATGTAGACATCTCCGTAGCCTACTGTCTGTGATACAGACAGTATTCCGACTATGCCAATGAGTGTGAAGCTCGTGAGCCAGGACTGAGGTAGAATAGCACAGGAGAAGAGGCCGCTTTTAGACTGAGGGTCCTAGAAGACCTTAAAGAGCCAGTAAGGAATGATCAGGAACAGAACATCTCAAGTATAAGAAGTCAGTATAAAGGCCTGTAAAAAAAAGTTTCTAGAAGAGAAAAGTTTGCTGCTGGGAACCAAACCCATGAAATTACCTGCTGTTCTAAGAGAACCTCATGAAATTATCTGCTGTTCTGGAAAACCTAGCCAGTTAAAGCACAAGGTTAAGAAAGGACGTTCGCTGGTCTCAGGTCCCAGGAACTTAAAGAACGCCTGGTATTTCCTGGGAGCCGGTTATGACAGTAGGATGGTCTTAGACAATGATGATTCAATAGTGGGATAGCCCTAAGCAATGACCCTTGCCTAAACCTTCCGTTTTGCTGTGTCTTTATAACCTGCTGCCTGAAATTAAAGTTTCAGAGCTTGATCAGAACCCTTGACTTGCTCTCATTCTTTGTGTCTCTTATGTCTTTACTCTTTTGCCCCCTTCCCTAGGGTCTCGTCAAATCCACCGTGGGCCAGGGCAGTTTGTATCTTGGTCACTGGGATCAAGGAAAAAAAAAAAAAGTAGTGGCATCAGCCAGGCATGACTTGCAGCCGGAAGAAGAACCGTACTGACCACTGTACCAAGGAGAGGTTTTCTGTTAAGTGTTCAAGGAAGCCAGGGGGCAGGGCAGATGAAAAGGAGAGAATGACACAAACTAAGACAACTAAGAATTTTAGGCAATCCATTACAACTCTTCATTTTTACAGACAAGAATTAGACGGAGGGTCTATGTGGCTCTTGCTACCCATGGCTTTGTATGAGCCTTTCTAAAAATCACTTCCAGAAAAAGAGTCCAAGTCCCTCTGATATAGAAAGTTATCTAACTCTGGCTCTGGCTTCTCTTTTGGCCTGTGAATCTACCAGCATTCCTCTAAAGGAATGAGAGCCAGGTTTTGTGGGTTTGTACCGGGTCTCTAGGTCTTACCTACTGCATAAGCCTGCATGATTTATTCTAGTCTTCAGGACTCCATGTTCATATGTGGAATGTATATAACATACCCAGGACTGCTGAGTGATTAATTTTCTTTTATGTGGCTTAGCTATGGCTTCCAATGTTATTAGCTCCTCTGTTAGTGTCCTTGTTATTGTAGGGAGAAGTGCCTATTTGTGAAATTAGAATTAAGTTTTCAGTGTGAGCTGAGTCCACCATAGGGTTTCAGCATAGCTCTGAGCAAGATAGGTAGTGTCTGGCAACTTCTCCTGCTCCGTTGTAAACTGATGAGGGAGAATTCTAGCTCCAGAATATCACAATAAGAAAGAGGGTCTGGAAGATCTCAAAGGCCTGGCATCGTTTCAGGCCTAAATAAATAGTATCATGGTCATTAGAATACTTTTCACTAAGAAATAATAGATTGTCTTTTCTGTGCCACTAACTTGAATGGAAAAAGAACATTTAATTAGCATCTTTGAGTTTTTACATTCTAAATGTAAAGTATTAAGTTACCAACACAATTCTAAAATATAACTTACTAAAATCACGTATCTACCAATACCATTCTCAATGCTTCACATCGGAAGCGACAGAAATAAATTTCTTCAGTACAGGTCACTCAGCTAGCAAGCAGGAGAGCCAGGTATGGACCAAACTGACAACTCTGGTTTGAACCCTCAGCCCACTGTCCTTTGGCCCACTGAGAGGCTGTGCAGTCCTCCTTGTCAAGGACCCTGCCCCAGGGTGCTGGAAAAGCAATGCATGAAGATTGTATGTGTAATCCTACTCTATAAAGCCAAGTTGTATCAACACGCCAAACACTTTTAGAGCAGCCTGCTAAAGTCTCTGTAACTAAGCTATGGATCTGAGTTAGCACTAACATTACATCTACAAACAGTTGAGTTCAACTGCCCTTAGCAAGCTGTTTTTTAGATTAAAAAAAGAAGAAGAAGAAGAATTGTAGTATGTACATTTCTAAATTTAAAGACCTTTAAAAATGTCTTTGCTTTTTCATGATTGCTGGTGATATTTAACTTTTATAAAAACTAAATCCATCCAAAGTAGTCAATGAACTCATGTATGCCAACAAGTTTTCATTTTACACAGAAATGGAATGAAATGTTAAGTGAAAAAAATAGACGTGTCTGTAATACCTTTTTAATTTTTGTAATTTTGTAATACCTTTTTAATTTTTAAATTTTAATTACACCTTTTAATATTTGGCAACTCAGGGAAGCTGCCATTTACCATACACAATTCTCTAAATATAATAAAGGCCTATCTCTTTTTAGAATATCTGTTCTTAACCAATTTGCCTATAAGGAACATTGACCACCACTGGATACATTTCTGGCTTTCCTGGTTTGGGAGACAGGGGTGGTATGTGGCTGGCATCCAATGAACACATTCCAAAGATTCACTACACATGCTCCAGTGTACAGGAAAGCACTGGGAACTATTAACCCCAATGCCACCTATCTAGTAAATCTTTCCTTACCCATTGTTTTATTAGCTTCAGTTACCCATGGTCAGCCCTATACAGGAAGTAGTAAATGGGAAATTTCTGAAATAGACATTTTATGAGATTTGTATCATCCACTACTCTCACAAAATGCAACAATGTTCTGCTTCATCCCATCCAGGACATGAACCATCCTTTGTCCAGTGTAGCCATGCTGTAAACACTACCTGCCAATAGCTATTTAGCTGACATCTTGGCTACCAGATTAACTGTCCAAGTATCATAGGATTTTGTTCAAGCAAATCTGTTTTACTTTGTGATGACCCATAGCACAAAAGGAGTGAGCAGGGCATAGAACATGGGTGGACAGAATAACTCTGGAGCTATGTGCCAAATGGCAGAATATTTAAGAATAAGAATATTCGTGTGTGTGTGTGTGTGTCTGTGTGTGTGTGTGTGTGTGTGTGTGTGTGTGTGTGTGTGTGTTTTCTATCTATAGTTTGAGGTAGGACTAGAAGTCTTGGCCTGTATTCCCTCAAATAAAGGGAAGTCACACTATGTCACTCTGTAAAATCCTGACATAAGACTGTCTGTACTGTAAATGGCTGAGAAAACCCAGATGCAGAATGCTTGCCCAGCGTGTTCAGAGTCTTGGATTCTGTCTCTTTATGTGTCTCTGTCTCTCTATTGTTCTCTCTCTCTCTCTCTCTCTCTCTCTCTCTCTCTCTCTCTCTCTCTCTCACACACACACACACACTAAAATAATTCTTTTCTCAAAGGCCTGGGAAACAATTATGATAATTACCTTTGTATTTAAAAACATCTGAGACCTAGAACAGTGCTATGTTTCTAATATTCCCTCATTTATCTTTGGTTCATTGGATTGGAAAAAAAAGAATAGAACCAGACCTACCACTGTACCCTGTGAAATTGTCGGTTTATGCTGCTTGAGTGTGCACCCAGTGCTACCCAGATCCTAACAGCTTGTTAGGTGAGCTTTAGCTTCACTACATGATTAAACTTCTCTTTTACCAATAAATCACCACTCTGGGGAATTTTTGACTTCCTCTTACTAACACAAGCAAGCTAACACTTTCCACGTAGGGCTAAAGGCATAAGAGCTAAATGCTTCCTCTTGCTTAAGGGCAGGAGGCCAGAGTTAGCAGTCTACTCACAGGGTAGTAGACAGCACACACAGCCAGTACCTTCACAGTCCTGGAACATGGGTGAGCCGGCTTCAGATAATGGACATAGCAATATTTTATAGCGGTGGTTTTCTCGTTCTATGTTTAGCCAAGTTAATTCAGAAGCAGAGAGGAAATGCATTTTTATTTAGACAAAATTATTTTAAAAGTTTTGTACTACTCAAAATCAGGATTCAGGAAGAAAGTATACAAGCTAAGAAATTGCTCTGACTTTGAACGCTGACAGCATTTTCTTTAAGCAATTTTGCTTCATAAAATAATTCTATGCATTTTAACCAGATAACACAAAATTTTCAAAATTATACTCTGTAATTTTAAACAGTATCTCTGTGCCCCTGTTTCTCCCTCCTGACCCACCTCAGTACAGTGCCTGAAAGATAAATGCATACATTTGAATGAATAACTGAATGTCATTTTAGTGGACAGATAAAATGTCACTTGGCTTTTATATGTGACAAAATGTGTTTTCTCTGTTTTCTGTGTCTCTTCTTATTTTCTTTCCTTCCTCATCTTCCTTCAGTTCCTCTTTTCTGTTCATTCCTTCCTCCTTTCCTTCACAACAATAGGTGCCCTTTAAACCTTTTTTTTTTTTTTTTTTTTTTTTTTTTTTTTTTTTTAGCATTGTCTGAGCAAACTGAAAGGGTTCTCACACATTTAAGATGTAGCCACCAAACGCTAGCGCTGAAGAGTCCAGGTCACATGCTTCCCTCCTTGTACCACAGCAGGATTTTCTGCTTTTCTAATATTCATGGTGCAAAACTCTTTTCTATTTCATTTTCAGGTACCCACTTAGTAAGGCTGTGCATGAAATAATGGATCAGCAGAGTGAGAAAGCATGGGGCAGAACAGGTTTGATAGACAGACAGGAGACCACTGCTGCTCTTGTAAGCAGAAAACTCCACCCAGCTTTCCACAGTTCAGAGGTGTCCATGGTGCGTTCCTCCAGGGCAGGAAGAAGATGGAACTTGTGTTGATGTTTAATTGTTTTATCCTCTAAAATTATTTACTTTTATTTTGTAACAGATACTAAAGTGTATAACACTATAAAACTATATAACAGATACATAAGTTACATATATGCCTATGTAACTTTAAAAAGTCCTTTTTGGGGACTGTGTGCCTCGGGGCTCTCTGGAATCATCCTAAATATGCCTGGAGTCCATTGTGGGCTCCCAGGCCTGCTGACACCCAACCATGCTTTTCAGTTTACCCGCCCCAAGCCCTGTTATCTAAACTTCCTTTCGAATGGGTGCTGATATCTCTAGTGAACACTCCCCTGTGTTGCTGGCCATGCCTATGCCTGATAGGCTCTTCTGGTAGCCACAGCCCAAGTCAGCCTTTCTTTCATGCAATGCTCAGAGACTGTTCTTCTCTTCCTGTTCTTTTCTCCTTCCTGCATCCAAGAAGTTTATTGATCTTGTGTGATCTCTTGTACTCTTGACACATAAGCACATTGGAAAAGTGTAGACTTCTTCTTCTTCTTCTTCTTCTTCTTCTTCTTCTTCTTCTTCTTCTTCTTCTTCTTCTTCTTCTTCTTCTTCTTCTTCTTCTTCTTGTGTCTCATATGGAATGCTTGCTCAGATACAGGCCTTGCTTCTAGCCACATCTTTTCTTCGAGCCCTTGCTTGTTTCCTAACTCCTCTGGAGCTCTCCCTCCCTCCTGGGGCCCAATCTATGTTCTCTGTCAATTAGGCTGCTAAGGACAAGAGGTTCAGCATACCTCACAATCTTGACAACAGGCCCTCTGAAGAAAACAAAGTAAAAGGGAGAAATTAGACTTTCTCTAATGATATTTTGTTAAAATATTCCTTTAAAATAAAAGAATTTACAGCAGGCAGCTAGAAATTTACAAATAGACCTATGATCTAAGACACAAAGTATCACCTAACCTTCCCAAACCAAAATAATACTGCTTTCTCTTAATTGATTATCTAGGGTCAAATTTCAGTTTTTATTTTTCCAAAAATATTCTCAGCTATATTAAAAAAAATAAGGACTAAGATGGCCTTGTGGCACATACCCAGGGTCTTATGCTTCAGACAGGCTGGGTGGGAAAACTACAAGTTCAAGATAAGTTTTGGTGGTTTAATGCAAATTGGTCTCAATAATAATAATAATAATAATAATAATAGTAATAATAATAATAGAAGAAGAAGAAGAAGAAGAAGAAGAAGAAGAAGAAGAAGAAGAAGAAGAAGAAGAAGAAGAAGAAGAAGAATCAGGATGTAGCTTGTGGTAGAGTGCAAGTTTCCAGACAAGTATCATACACACATAAGAAGGTATTGAGTAGTAATTGTAAGTACATGAACATATTTGATAGTATTTTTGTCTGTGCTCCATGTAGAAGGGCCAAGTTTCTGAACTCACAGCCTTAGTGGAGTGTATTAGTTAGGACTGCTTACTGAACCTTCAAAAGCATTCTATTCTCCAATTTCTGACCATGAGGCAAAGATTAGACCTAAGAAGTGGATTCTTTATCATGTATATGGAATTGCTTAAGTGGACACAACTGGGGAACTAAAGTCACTACTGAAGAAATTAAGAGAAACTTCTAGAAAGAAAATGAGCCTGGAAAGACAGAAGCACTGGGATGATGGTACAGGCTAGGGCTACTGGAGCCTAACCCACGGGCACAATGCCAGCCCCTCTTCAGTGTGTACACTGGAGTGCAGGTGCTAAAGGAGATAAGTACTCTAGTACAATTTTTTTTTTATATCTCCTAAAACACATCTCTTCTTCACTGAGTTCAGTTTTCAATTCATAAGCAACAAACATTTGGATATATGTAAAATTGCTTTTTCCCATGCATTTTCTTCATTAACAAACTTGGATTCTCCAATATTTTAAAACCTCGTTGAAGTATCTCTGACCTTCAGACAATGAGGAAATAACTTTCACAGAGCACTGACAAAGTCTAGCAAACAGTATTTTACAAGTCTCACTTTACCCTTATTCATCCCTTATCAATTAGACAAATACTTTTGAGTTCTGACAGGCGCCTGGCTCTAGATCCTCAGGCCTCAAGATCAAGTTTGTACTGTCTTAAAACCTTGTAGTCTCCACTGTTCATTACACTCATATCAACACATACCAACCTTCATTTTACATAGAGAATTCAAGTACATATGCTATTCCCATTAGTATACACAGAAAGAACTGAAGGCCCTTTATATTCTCTGAACTGTATGGAAAATTTCTCTCTCAATACTGGGCCCTACTCTAACTTGGCTCGGCTTGGCTTGTTCAATTGCACCACCCTTGCCAGTTTCTCTAGGGCTTTTGCTCCATCCAGGCATGCCCTTGGTGACCTGAGGCCCCGCTCTGAGCTGCTCACAGAGAAGCAGAAGTGTGATTTCTGTAAGCCTTGTACTGTCTAGCACTGCCATTTGCATTATGCTTCCATGGGAATCAAGAGGCCTTTAGGGAATCACCTCCCTTTAGCAAATGTGTTTCGAACCATCCATATTTCAAAAGAGCTCAGGTATGCGACAGAAATTGACAGGCAAGTCAGAACAGACAAAGTGCTTACTTTATGGAAAAACATATTTTCCCTGAGGTTTCAGGCTCCTCTGCCTGAGACTGATTCAAATACAGGGGAGAACCTGGTTCCCTGTTTACTGCAGAGTGCCTTCTCAACTGGCTAAAATTAGCTTTTAGATCACTGGGCTGGTGCTGCCGCACAGCACCCTGTCCCTAGGGACTGTGCTGTTAGACTCACTCTCACTCTGGCTGATCAGCTGTGATTATTCGCCTTACCGGGCTGTCACAGGTTGTACCTGCTAAACATCCTCTCATCTGCAGAAGATACATCATTAGCACTGGCCAAACCCTTGATCCTAGATGTTATGCTTACACTGCCTGACTTCACTTTGTTCCATTAGAGTTGAAACTCCTCAGAAGCATAAATGCTTTCCTCCGGTGTGATTTGTACATCACATTTAGCATCCCCACTTTAGGACATGCCTAGGCATTCTCAAAATTAATTTCACTGCAGGAGTCTTTCTTCCTTCAGTCTTAAGATGGATTATCCCCTCTCAGGAAGCACCCCAGGGGACCCTGTTTCATGACATTTGAAAAGTTGGTGTCAAACAGACACGAACATTATAACTCTCGCCTTGATTTTCTGGATGTCAGTCTCCTAGAGTAAGAACAAAGTTCCCAAAGCAGAAACTTTCTCAGGAGAAATTATTTAGCCTTCCTCTTAACTACCTCTTTAGGCAATGTGCTGGTTCAGTGTGACCACACTTTCCTCTGCTACATGCATATTGAATACATGGGTTATTGCTTTTAAATATCATCACTGGGCCAGCAGATGGTAAAGTCTCCTGTCGCCAAGATTAAAGTCCTAAGTTTGATTCTTCAAGACCCACATAGTAGAAGGAAAGAACTGACTTCCAAAAGAACACGCATACACACACCATTTAACTACCTAAGTGCATACACACACAAATGTATACACACACACACATAAGTATATATACACACATAAATTTAAAAGAAATTCACCAAATATAAGCAGAAGTAAGTGAGAATTCTCATATCTCTTTCTGTGGTCTGAACAGATGAGATGTAAATTTCTGACACTGCAAACAGCTACATGAATGCAGGACCTCTGGGATTGTAATAAGCCATTAGAATTTTTCTAACTTGAAGTAAAATTAATTTTTAAAACATAAATGTTAATGCTTACCGAGAAATTTGCCAGAACGACACTTCTTTGTATTTTAAGTGTATTGATTTAATCCTTAAAATAACACTCCCTGCAGATACTGTTGCCATCCACACAGGCACACAGATTACAATCCCCCATGATCTCCTGTCCAGAAGACACTGTGTGATTTTTTCCCCCATCCTTCTACACATGGAATAGGACTTTATATGCTCAGTGCTTATCAGTCTCAAACAGTTCAGTGCTTTCCAGTTAGCCCCAACCCCCTTTTTTTCAACTAAGATTCTTAGGAATAAGTAAAAATCCTTCATCATTTTAGTCAATCACTATTCATAGATAATATTAAATCTGAAAGCAAAGGAATCATAGTGTCAGTTCAAAAAAACTTTGAAAAACTTAACAACCTAGACATCAACATGATTGAAACACAAGGTGGCTTTTAAGGGCTGTTATTTTGTATCATAGATTTTATTGCCCTCTAGTGCTCAAAATGGAAATAACACGTAAACATGGTTAGGTCTTAAAGTCTTACTCCCAGGGATTCATTTATTAAAAATCATTAAGTTTACATACATTAAATATAAACTAAAATCTGATATACAGAGTTCTTGTTTCTTCTTACACATTTTATAATTTTTATGCTAAATAATATACTATACATGTCCAGAGTTCATTCTTATATTGAAGAAAATCTAGAACTAATTTTCAGTAAATGCTGCTAACATGTTATTGGAGTATTTGAATTTTTAAAGTCAATTTTATTTGTGTCAGTTGTTATTTTTGTATTTGATGTACTTATTTATGACTGGTTCATCTCAATGAGATTTGTTTAATAACATAAATGGCCCCAGTGAGATGCTGAGAACTGTAGATGTCTACACATACACTGTCTATGTAAAATAGTTCTTATTCATCTACAAAATGAGTCACTTATTTTAATTTTGAAACATTTTACAATGGAGTCCCCAATTATATAATTTAAAAATATAGGAACTACACCCCCCCACACACACACCTAATGCCTGCTGCCAGCCTCCATGTAGGCTTTTAAGCATGCCATTATCTGAACATTATGAAACACTTAATTTACATCAGTTCTCCCCACTGATACCTGCAATTCTACCCAGAAGAATAAGGTTGGCAAGTTCCAGAGCTTTTTCTGATGGCAGCTGATGGCAGCTGATGGCAGCTGATGGCAGGTGGTGGCAGCTGATGTCAAACTGCTCTGCAAGTTACAGAAGTCTGTAACTTTCAGTTGTTTGGAGTCGGTACCTAGTCTGGAAAATGATGGTCCCTTATATGCAGAAGCATGTGTCTGTCTTCAAAACTCCAAAAAGAGTTTATTATGGCAGTAAACTTTAAGGGCAGTGAGAAATTGGGGGGCAGGGTAAGATGGGTGATTGTTGTGTGCACTATTAATCACTGACAATGTGGGCAGACTGGACATGGTGAAGTTTTTACCTAAAGTCAGTGAAATGATTTTTTCAAGAAGATGTAAAATAAACTCAGATAAATAAAAGTCATATGCGTATTAATATTCAAAGTGCTGTAAGGTTCCAGAGGCTAAGCCTTCCTTGGGCCTCTCTGTTCATGACATCATCTGTTCACCTAAAACTTGGCAAGTTGTTAAATTCTGATGGACACAGTATTAAGCGTCAATGGTGGGATACCAGTGGTGGAAATAGAGTCTATGCCCCTTGGAGCTTAAGGTCCAGAAATACTGCCTCCTCTACCCTTGTCCAGCCAGGTATGAGGGCAGTAACCATTTCTAATCAGCATGAGACCACGCGCCTCCCACACATGGCGGAAATAATGGATACAGTCTTTACAGCGCTCTGAACATTACAAGCTAAATGCCCTGAGACAAGCAGCTTGTGTATTACCACTAATGATCAGAGCTCCACACCTCCTAATTTCAAGGGATTTAATTAACACATCCTGTTCACACTGACCAACCTGGTTTTGCCTCACCCAAGTGGTAATCTATTAAATAACTTCAGCCTCACAGGACGTTATCACATGGCTTGACTTCCAGCGTCTCAGGGCTCTCCTGACCCAGGACTGTTCTCATTGCTTATTGCTGCCCTTTTCTCCAGTCAGTAATATATCAGCCACTGAAGAGCTGAAAAGTCAAATATATGCATTTCTGCACTGTTGAGACATGTCATCTTGAAGCACATTAAAACAAATATGAAAGATGCTGTTATGCCTAAAAAGAGCACTAGCTTGCTGCACTGGCCAGAATCCCAGAGCCCTAGTCAACTTTGACTTGATTCTTTGGGAGCACTCACATAAGATGGCCCAACACCCACTGCCCAGGTTGGCAGTTTCATCAGACTCCCTTACGGATTGCCTGGCCCGTTTCGTGAGGATGGTGGCATCTAAACTCAGAACTTGAGTCTTTTATTGCTACTTTAGTTACAAAGAAAAAACAAACAAACAACAAAAAAAATAAAACAAACAAACGTGGGAAGTTTTCTCTCTGGCTTTCATTCATTTTCTCATTTATGCTGCTTTTCTATTAATTGTACACACGTAACACAATCTTATTACAGAAGATAAGCCAGATGCAGAAAGATAAATACTGAATATCTTCTTTCACATATAACATTTAGGATTAAAGTTGCTCGTGTGTAGACATATAGGGGGTTGTGAAACTAGAAAAGGGATCACAAAGAGGGGGAAGAGATACATCCTAAAGGAGAAAGGCAATGGAATTCCTGTGACATTAAAGCAGAGCAGGGACTGTTGGAGGACATCTGTCACAGGGAGAGGGCAGTGACGACATGCAGAATTATAACTCACAAGCATGAAAATGTCACAGTGAAACTTGTCACTTCATATGCTGCCTTAAAACAAATGACTTACTCTAAATTTTCAGTTTAAGAAGATACCCACTCTTTTCATATGCATCTTGTCTTTATTGTTTCTGTGATCAATACAAACTCTCCGTTTCAGTGTTGACATTCCCTCCTTCCTGTTCCAGAAAATAGTCATTCCAGCTTCCAACTCAAAAGACACCAAAGACAGGGTTTTTTTGTTTGTTTGTTTTTTGTCTTGTTTTGTTTTTAATAGGCATGCAAAGATTAAAGCTGTGAAATAAAAAATAAATGGCCCTACTTTGGGCAAAGAAAATCATCTTTATGAAGAAGAAATTTAAATGTTGGATCAAACATTTTAAAACACCTGACCTTATGGATGTGTTTTATAGGTAATTAAAACCAGGCAAACTTGATAGTAGGCAAAATTTTTAACAAGTGATGAAATATAACTGGTATTATTTGAGATAAAACACATTATGAATTCAGTTTTTGAAGGCTACAGTGATCTTAATTTGTGCTTTCACTTAAATGTGGTAAGATCGGTGTGCTCCTCCGTGCCCACATCATGATGGATGCATCATTTCTGTAGTATCAATAACTCAGCCTGATAATATGAGTGCCGTGATTCTGACAAATTTAGTATTCTCAATAAGCCACTATTTTATATATTTCTTCTTCACTGAATTAATACTAGAAATACTAAGTTTTTTTTAGAAAAGGTGGTTATTAAAAAGGTTAGGTGTGAAATTCATGCTTTTGGGTTAGATCATGTCAAAAGTCATTGCAGTTTCATGTGACTGCTTCTCTTCCTTTAGGTACAGTAGGATAGCTTGGAGCTGGGAGCACCAGGAGGAGGCAAGCGGGCTCTTCAGTGGCAGAATTCCTTTCCTGAAGAGGGCAAGCCCAGAGCCTTACTTGAAGGAGGCCTTCACCACCCTGCCCTTGATAGGCTGAGGAGGGCGCCAATTCCCCACCAGAGGCACCGGGGGCTCATTCTCTGCACTGGCGAATAGGCTTCGGAGCTTGGCCATCTGCAAGGGGAAGCAGACAGTTAGAAACCACAGGCTTTCTAACCGGGCCAGGCAAACCACAAACCAGGCTCCAGGGTCCTGAGTTTGCAAGCACCAGTTCATAGCATAGACATTTTCTTACGTCCAGAATTCCCTACATCCTGAATAATGCTTTCCCTACCCGAATTTCTCTTAGGTTTTAAATTAAGGGTTCAGCATGAAGTATGTATACATTTTGCATAGAAGGGGATGAGGGTTTATCAATTACCTGCAAGGAAGAAAAACTTCAATAGGCTCCCAGTGTGTAATCAAGTATTTATGGAATTACATTTTAAAGGACTAGAAAGAAATTAAAATTGGGCTATATATAAAACTATGAACTATTTTTTTTTCTGTAAAGGATCAGAACATAGGTAATTCTCATAAAAATATTATGCCTCAGTAGTCGAGATGGTTCAGTGTGCAAAGGTGCTTATGGCCAAGCCTGAAAACCTGAGATCGAGGCCCAGAACCCACAAGTTGTCCTCCAGACATCGTAGATGTTAATTAATCGTAGATTGTTAATGTTAAAATGTATTATGCCTCTGTATAAAATTTTCTTTTAGCTTTCCCCCTTTAAAAATTGTCATTCTACTTTTAAAATCTTTATACCAATTAACAAGATTGTTAAAGCTTGATTTCTTTTTTTTAAGTGTGGCTTTATTTTTGGGTCTACCCTGGAAGAAGCATACAAGTTGCTTTCTTAAGCCAAGGAGTCAGGCTCATTTTATTTTGAGACACTCTGTTCCAGGCTGTGAGCTCTGTGGGGTTCACTTCTTTAACTATGTTCTCCATGGCCACACCCAGTTAGCTTTCCTTGAAGTCACGTCTTATAAATATTGTCAACACATTCTTTATATAAACGGAAGTAAGGTAGGGTGAAAAGAGAAGTTGGGGACTCTGGAAGTAGACAGGCTCGGCCTGGGATAAGATTTTGCACTTGGTTGCCCTTGTGAAGAAATAGTTTTGTTTCTGAGTCTCACTTTCTTTTTTGGAAAAAAAAAAAAAAAAACCTAGAGAAATAACAACATCTCTCAAAGGGTGTATTGCTAAATCATTTCAGCACCCTTCTCCTTCTCAGTCCTGAATTTGCTACGGAGTTTCCTGGCCAGCCTTTACTCTTGTACTGATGAAGGTGTTCAGGATCCTACCAACCTTAACGGGTTGCGTTGTCTGACTACCCTTGGGAAGCTTCCCTGAACTGAACTGAACAAGCTCAATTTGTTTTTTCTACAGGACAAACTGTGAGACTTCTGAGGACCATGCCATCTGTAGTCCACAGTTCTCATAAAGGGCTCTGCAGATGGGCTCACCTGGTCTGAGCTCACAGTCATGGGCTCCTTCAGCAGCAGCCACACAATGCACTCCTCGCAGGGCGGTGTGGTGAAGGAGCCATGGTAGGTCCAATAGTCCCGGCAAGCAGGGAACAAGCACGATGGGTCGAAGTGTGTAAAAGGAGCCTCCTTGCCCTGGAAGACACCAAGCAGGCTCTCTAAGCAGGCACTTGCACCAAGCGCCCCCTAGAGGAGTCAGCTATTCATTCGTGAGAACTGATTTCAATAGCAAAAAGGAAAGCAGATATTTGAACAGGTTCAGGGCCGTTGCTAGTAAACCACAGAAGGAAAGGCATCTGCTTGGTGTTCTAACTTTATTTGTCATAGTCAATGTAATATTTTATTCCTTTTTTACCCGGAGGGTGTGGCTGAGAATCTTCCCTTTCTCCCAGAGGAGACTCAGACTGGGATAGAATTACTTCTTGGAAGTTTGATGTGAAGAATTTCACTTTAGTTAGAATACTTACTTTTAGTATTACACCTAAAAGCAGCGCCTTAGAATAATCTAAAATACAATTAAAATGCATCTATTAGTTACAAGAGTTTATTGTCAATATTTAAAATATGTGGGGCTACCAGGAAAGGACGATACCAGGATTGAAAGAGTAAACGTGGCTGGTCTGGAGAACCTCAGCGATCCTGTGCCCACGGTAGTAGAAAAGGGGAAAGGAGACCCCGGAACCAATCACTTTCTTCTTAGGGAAAATCCTTATCTAACAAACTGACTGATAACTGAAATAACAGCTATGACAGTGCTCTAAGGTCTCAGCACTAAAAAACGCCACACATTTACTTTTGTATGCAAACACAGGGTATCCTCAGACAGTGACAGGCTCTACCTGAAATTCAAAATCACAATTCATATTGTCTTAGGTTTGCAGAAGGAAAATGATTCGCCCTTACCTTAGTCTTTATTTTGTCCAGGGCATCAAGGAAAATCTGGAACTCGCCTTTCTCCCGTCCTATCTGTAAGAAAATGGCATCCAATGAGATATTTTCCCCTTCATCATAATTGAAGATCATCTTAATAACTGATTTGACTCATCCACATGTAATCAGTATTTATGTTTTTCATATTCTCAGACTAAGCCAAATATAAGTTTATTCATTTCGAAAGATTGTAGAGTATATATTTTCTGATCTAAATTTGGATTTTAGTTCTCTGAAGTGTAAACCCACAAAATTACATGTTGATCCTTGACCCTCTGCAAAGTCATCCCATTCTTTAAAACAGTAAAAACTAGGGTGGACTTTGTATCCACAGCAAACTCACTGTCTCTCCTCTCACAGTCAGAGAATTCAGAACCTAGAACAAACTAGGTCATTTGGAATGAAAAAAAAAGCAGGATTTTCACTGCTGGCTTGAAATTCAGATCGGGTTACCATGAAGTTCATGTGTTAATGACACTAAGTCCACTTTAAACCAAAGTTGGCTGAACAACACACACATTCCTTCTGCCGCCCTAGCCTGAGATCCTGTGGGTGGTGGCCTCCTTAAGCCAAGGAGAGGTCTAGCCAGGCACTTGGCATCACACAAGTTCCCAGCACTGGCTTTCTGGTTTCCAGTGTGATGGAAATAGAGTAGTGGAGAAGGAAAATGAACACAGGTCAGCCTTTGCACTTGCCTTTAGAAGCTTTAAGTGTCTGCCCTCATACATGCCTCACATATAAGGAAAGAATGAAATGCATGGTCTCCTAAACATTATTAAGGGACTGCATTCTGAATGACGAAAAAAAAATAGTATCAGTGTCTACTTCACCTTCAGAAAAATGCCAACCACAGCAATTCCATCAGGCTGCTTCAGAGCCTCTCCGAAGGTGTTATACTTTGGATTCCAGTGAACCAGGTGAAGCTGCAACCACGAAACACAGGCTGTTAGATAAATCCTTCAACATGGAAATGGGCACAAGAGACCCAAAAGTGTGCAGTGGCAAGGTTGTTGCTGAACATCTTCATGGAAGTTGATGAAATTCTAAATATTAATAAGCAATGCTTTGGTGACATTTCAATAGTTCAGATCAAAAATATATTGAAGCTCCTGCCTCCAATTAGACAGAGCTCCAGTGCCTGGCTTATCTTAATTTAGGATGTGATCACAGCTTAAACAATTATGCTGTCCATATTGAGCTACTTACGATAGCAAGAGGATAGTTCATAGCTGCCAAAATGTTATATTCAAGTTCAAAAAGTGTTTGATGATTCTAGACCCCAACATTGCACTCAAATTGCACGCACTACATGTGGAAAAAATTAGCCTGAACTTTCCCAAGTGGTGGAGGAAAAGTAAAGACATTCCTAATAACTGACTGCTCCTACCCTAGCTCTCTAGGTCAGCTATAGAGGAATGGCTGTACCCCCTAAATGCACCTGATCTCTTCTGATCCGGAAGCCAACATGGCCAGGCCTGGTCAGTACTTGGAGTTTGAGTCTACTTAACCAACAGTTAAGTAGCCAGTGCAGTGATGCCCCTATGGATCAGATGCAGTGTGCTGCCACTGCCACCTTTTCTGTCTCATCCCAGTGCTCATCATTATGTGCCTTGGAAAAGACTGAAGCAGTAAAAAAATGAAATTTGTTCACATCTCCTCAATGCTAAACAGACTTGGCTTCCTAATGAAAACAGAAGAGACCTGTCTTATTCCATTTGCAAATTATTGCCTTAAATGAGATGCATACACATATAAGCATACTTCCTTAAGCAAACAGAGAGTTAAGAATTGTTTGTAATTGTAAAAAAAATGCTGTTTTGAAGCACTATATATAGTCATAAAAGTGGTATCTGAAGCTAGCATGTACAAAGAACAGCAGGCACAGCCACTCTGCCTCTGTTATGTAACTCTTCTGTGGGTCAGTTGCCTGTTTGTAACGTAGTACATAAGGTTGTAGTAGGGATCAAATGAACTAATGCACAAAGGTGCTTCACATGAACTTACTTCCTTACTGTTCTGGTTCTAGGCAAGTCTATGGCCCATTTCTCAGTGTAATCTGAGGAAAATTCATGGAGGATGCTAACCCACTTGTCCACTTCTCTCTGTCTTAGGATATTTGATGGCTTCACTTTATGTTAAAGCTAAAATATCTTCAGGGAGAGGCTTGAAGCAGAAAGAGTTGTGTAGCTGTTTCTAATTTTCTCATTTTGACTGTTAGAGACCTAGAGTGAATTGGGCAGTTTCTCCTACCTCAGCAGCATACTTCACACCATCCACTGTGTGCTCAGAGCCATGATCATCAGAGGAGCCCCAGTGAAGATGGAACTGGCGAAGTCGGTAGGGTCCAGAGAGAGGGCCACCCCTCAGCACTGTAAGTGAGATAACAAAGTGACTAGTGAGTTCAGCCTGCCTCTGCAGAGCCCTGTCTGAAGCAAGCACTCTACAGAAGACTCTGTGGGTAAAAGATGTTACCATATGGGAACATGGAACCATCCCTTCAAGTTTGTAACTTGAAGCCACAATATATCAGAGTAAAAATTTTTCTTTTCTCTCTTATTTTTGCTTGCTTGTCTTGTCATTTTAACACACAAAAAACAAAACAAAAACAAACAGAAACAAATTAAAGCAGCAGAGGTAGTATAAGGGCCCTGAGAACAGGCTAGCAGTACTGTTGGGAAGAGCCACACATTTGACAGGATCTAAGTACCATTCTGAGGTCACACCCCTCATAGTTGTGTGATCTCAGGCAAGATGCTTAACTTCTCTGAAATAGTCTTTGAGTCTCTGAGAAGGTGATAATAATTCCACACTTTGGGAGCCGCTGTGAGGATTAACTGAGATTTAAGCTCATCTCATAGTGCCCCTGTCAGGGATTCTGGAGCAGGCAGGCATTCCTTTTTTCAAGTCCTACTTTTAGTTGTGTTTTGTCTTAGATGACAAGCAAGAACGCTCATGCACATCTGCTTTAGACTGGGTCTACTCAAGTCAGATAGGACAAAAGTTCAGAAACTTCCCAGGAAGCTAGTTAAGGCAGATGGCTATATGTGGTCTTTCTTGGGCATTAGTTTGGATTTCTAAAGCACTTATCTTAATCTCTGATGTAATTTGGTCTCAATTCCTTCTGCCTAGAGAGTAATTTAAAGGTTCGGATATCTTCCAAAGGATGATAAAAAAAAAATACAGAAACTCTAAAATCAAGATATAGCAAGGCACTGTAACTGCAGCTATTTTAGGAAGCTTTGATTTCTACCAGTGACACAGGAAACCCCACAGTGCAGACTTAAGCAATAATTTTAGGCTTGAACCAGCTTGATCATATAGGAGAGAAATAGTTTGAATTTTTGTAGTTTCCTATCCAATCACTGAGAATAACTAAGATTTGGGTAGGCCTCTAATTTACTTACTAATTATTATTAATTTATTAGTAATTATTAGTTCACTTTATTATTAATTATTTATTATTGATCTATTTATTTTCTAATTATTAAATTTCTAGCAGTCAGTCAACTATTTTTCTTTTTAAAATGCTATCTCTTGTGGTTCTGCTTGGTGAGTGATACTTTAATTTTGTTTTTTTCTTGTTATTATTGTTTTTTTTTTCTTCTAAATAACACTTCAGCTTTTAAGTCAAAAAAAAAAAAAAAAAAAAAAAAAAAAGACTGGCAAAGAGTAACATGTAACAACAATTGCTCAAGAAGCAGTAAGCTTTTGCCCTCTTTCTACCCTGGAAGGTAAGAGTTGTCTGTCACTCTATCATTATTTCTTATGATATCACCAGAATGGTCATTCATTTTTATCCACAAAGGATATTTGAGCTTAATGAGGGGTGTGGTTCTAGAAAATTGCATTTTTAATTCTAAAGACTGATTCTCACTTAAACTTGTTTCCAGTGAAACAAAGCTTGTTTTTTTTTTTCTTTTCTTTTCTTTTTTTTTTTTTTTTTTTTTTAAAGACAGTTTCACTCTATAGCCCAAGTTGGCCTGAAACTCAATGGGCACACCAGATTTGCCTCATATTTGTGACCCTCCTCATGTCTCTGCCTCTTTAGTATTAGGATTACAGGTGTGAGCCACCACACCTTTCTGAAATTTCAAATTATTTCAAGTTAGTATTCAAATATTCGAAGTATTTCAAATTAGTCTTATTTTATTTCACAGATTGGTTACTAATGTAGGTTAAAAAAATTTATGAATTTTTCAATTCCACACTAACATTGACCCAAGAAAAGGTGGTCATTTACATCAGAAACACTCACTACAAAAATTCTTTGGGTTTACACCAGTGAGATACTTACTGAGGCAGGCCACTTTAACTCACACAGTGGTTCTGCTTGTCATATTAATTAGCCTCCTTCCAGCTACCAGAGAAAAGAAGGCCATTTTATTTCTTGCAAAGTGGGAGAGCTTATTCTCCATACCATTAGGAATTATAAGAATGTTGTCTCTCAGTGGTCAGAAAGTCCACATGGGCTCCCTGCCTTCCTCTCCTGATCCATACTCTGTCTCTGGGGTTTTTTTTTTTTTTTTTTTTTTTGGGGGGGGGGGAGGTGGTTTCTAACTTTTACCTTGGGCATATGGCCATTTTGCAGCAATGAGTGGGTGTGACATTCCTCTTCTTTGTGTGAATATAGTTCTTCACAACTAGAGCCAAGTCTAAAGTCATCTCCATTTCTGGGATGAACTTCTCCCTCTTCCCATAATTCTGTTACTGTGTCACAAATGACATCTTGCCATTACACACTGAAAACACCCACATGACCCACATGACCCAGTGCTATACTTACTGGACCTGTCGTAAGTATCATCAAACACAACTCTGCAGGTCTTCCCATTGTTCAGGATGGTCTTAGCAGAGCCAGGATCATAAGATGCTGACCAGGGCTGCAGAGAGGGGTCATGCCTGATGTCTTTAGTATGCAGTTCAATGGGTGACTGGTTGTCCCCTTTGGCAATTGGATAAAGTTCATGCCAGTGCTCAGGACCTAGGAAGTAAATGAGAGAGAATTTACTCATTTACTAGTACAGCCCAAGGCCTCTATCTAGTGAACTATGCCAGCGAAGTATACAGAAGCCAAAGCATGAATACAGAATGATCTTGGGTTCAGATTGAGAAATACAGCACTGTGATTTCAAATTTATTTAGAACCTTGTTTACCTATGCTCGAAGAGCATTCCAATCTCTGCATTCTCTCCCCTGGCTTGAGAATCATATAGCCAGAAAAGCTTATATTTGAAATGAATCACAGGTTGATCACATATTTTTGGAGTACTTTGCAGGTTAGAAGAGACTTTTTTCTTCTTTTTCCCAAGGCTGACTTGATCAAAGCAAAGATTATTACAGGACCCCAAGCTCAGAAAGGCCAAGTGCTCACTGCTCAGTTTCATAGAATAAGATTCAACTGGACATGACTTCGGGCTGAGTGACTGCTCAGACACATCACTGGACCTTAAGCTAGTTATAGTGAGTGTGTCTCTGAGCTTCAGGTTCCTCCGTGGAAAGGAAAACAGTGAGTTCCCTTAAAAAGACCAGCAGCATGGGACACCAGAAAGCTCTCAGTATATGCCAGTTCTTAACTATTCCTGCCTGCACACCTGTGCAATGCAGGCACACCCTATAGTGTCCTGGCCCCACTCACCATTATGGCTGGCGTAGCCCCACTCCTTAGCCATGGTCACCTTTCGTGTTTCTCAGCGCTGGACAGCTCCTGCTTTTTCTTGCTCCTGTAGTCAGGCAAGGTCTGCAAGAGTCCCCACTTTTATATAGGTCTCCTGCAGTGTGCATGACCTTATTAGGTCAGCGGGTGAGGTAGGGGGCTAAACTGGATTGGGGTGTTACTCGGAAGGCGGGGCGGGGGAAGCCAATGAATTACAAGAGCTGGACAGCTGTCCGGGTGAGAGGGTGGCAGGAGGGGGCAGGGAGGAGGCACGGAGGGGGAAGGCTCCCTTGGCTCTCACCAGAGCCCTGGCTTCTTCCTCTGTTCCCTTTGCAGGCTACCAAGCAGCTGAGCTTTCTAAGAGCTCCGGCTTTGGTAGTGCTGGTTCCTCCCAGTTTTTATGCACTTGGGGGTCTGGAGGAGCAGCTGGCTCAGGCTGCAGTCCCATGTGTTTAGTTACTAAAAGTAACTAAAAGTTGCACCCGCGGCTCTTGCAGCCTCTCAGACGTCTTTTACCTCAGAATGGAGGACCTGTTGTGGTCTCTGGACACTGGAGTTCCTTTCCCCGCAGGGATACCGTTAGGATGGAAAGAACTCCTCTGATCCTCTGACTAGTGGGTGATTCCCCTGCAGAAAATGTGTAAAATCTTGGGAATAGAGATGAGAAGGAGTCTGGGACTGAACGCTTTCCAGTCCCGATATCCTTAAAGGGATGAGTCTCTGAGGTAGACTGCCTAGGCTTTACATCCAGCCTGGCTTAGTTTGTCTAGTAGGACTTTGAGAACACAGCACTGCATCTCGGGCTAGGGAGGGACTTTGCACCCCAGCCTCACTCAGCCGCAGTCTGGGAGCTATGCTCCGTTCATCTCAGGACACTAAGGATATTCGAAGCTTTGAAAGGATAACCGTCAAAAATGAGTATGCTACATAAAAATTTCACTCTCGAAGACATAATTAGAGACAAAGGGGAAAAAACCGAAAAAGACTATGAAATAGGTTTGGGGGAGGGGTTGGGGTACTTGTGTCTTTTCTCTCAATCCTAATGTGTTTTGTAATACAATAAACCACATAAACGGAGACTAAAACTGGCATATTCCACTTGTGCATGACAAAGGTATAATTAGAAGTATCTGGTTATGGCTCACAAGAAAGAAACCTATAATAGATGTTTGCAATTCTATGCATCTATTATGAAAAAAAAAATCTTGTTTTGGGCAAGAATGTCTTGAGACCAGAAAGACATTTAGAAATGTCCTGAACAAGATTTCTGCAAGCATTTTCTTCTAACTTTTACTTTTATAAAAATGACTTTTCCATTTTACTTTTCCCTGCCGGCAACAAAACCTGAGAAGGAAATCTCTGATCACGGCAAAGACAGCTCATCGGCTAGGTATGTGGAATGACTGACCACACTCAGAACCTGGACGCCAGGGGAGTCAGTCTCTAGGGTATTTTTGTGACCATGGATCACTTGATCCACACAATAGCACTGTGGAATCAGGAATTCTCAGTTTGGAAGATCCAAGCAAACACAGAGAAACAAATACCCTTAGCTCTAAGTTAAGGGGCCATGCATGTCTGGCTTTCAAGCTGCCCGATATGGCTGCTGCTGTGTATGAGGTTAATAGAGGTGCTTTAAAGTTACAGCTATGTGACTGTTACTGTGAGTGAACCATAGTCTCATTCCATGCTGTCAAGTGTAACACGAACTTTTCTCTGACCTGGATGGTCAGATAGCTAACTCTTATAGTTACCAAGATTTATTTGATTCTGAGTAAAAAAAAAACACAAAACAATGAATTATTAATGCAATCTAGTAATTCATAATGCTACTACTGTTTATGCCCAGAGTATCTCTTTAAATGCTTTATTTGCACCTTAACAATGTACATAGTGGGGCATATTAAAAGACACTAGGTAGAATTTGCAACAATTTTGGATACAGGTTTGAAAACAGTATTTTGGATAAAACTAGTGAAAACTATAATTTAACATAATTTAGAATAACGGTTTAAATATAAACCAGGATCAGTGGCTCATGCCTTTAGTCCCAGCATCAGGAGTGAACAAGGCAACCATGTCTCTGTGAGTTCCTAGCCAGCTTGGTCTACATAGTGAGTTCAAGAGCAGCCAATAGCTACATAATAAGGCCTTGTCTTGAAGAGAGAAAGAAAGAAAGAAAAAAAGAAAGAAAGAAAGAAAGAAAGAGAGGAAGAGAGGAAGAGAGGAAGAGAGGAAGAGAGGAAGAGAGGAAGAGAGGAAGAGAGGAAGAGAGGAAGAGAGAAAGAATTATACCTCATCTGAATCTATCTGCAAATAAATTTTTCAAAAAAAAAAAAAAACCTATCAGCAAATTATCATCTTCATGGTACTTAACTATATATTTCAAAATTGCCTATCCTCAAAGAAAAATATACTTCCAAATTGGGAACAAGACTTCTAGGCTTTTGGAGTTGGCTTGAATAGGAACAGTTAAGAGAACACAGGTAGGAGAAAAATAAAAGAGCTATTAATTATTATCTCCTCCCATTCTCTCAGCTGCATCATTGGAAAGTTGGTGCAGTGGGCAATTTTCTGGATTTTTCTCCCCAAATGAGTTTAGGCAAACAGAAAAGAGATCAGGGGGAAGAAAAGATAAAGGTAGGCAAAGGAGTGCCCTTGGCAAGTCAACTAGATCATATTATTAAACTGAATGTAAAATATTAAAAGTGATAACACTTAGATTTGCATTACATTGCTAAAAAAGAAAAACATGAATTGGGATTTGAAGTAGTTTTATAATTCGGCTCAAATATTTTATTTTGGAGCATAAGTTTTTACTAACATTTACTTTTATAGAATTTTTATAAAGTAAGTTCTAGGAGAGAAATGCAAAAGTAGGCAACAAAAATTAAAATTTTTATAAGGCTATGTTACTGTGGTGGACAGCCTGACTTTGGCTCTCTTCCTTTTCAATGTCAGCTGAAGCTTGGCTAAGGGTATGCTATAGAAAATGACAGGCTTGATTCCTGAGTTTGCTGCTAGTGACAGCTGAGGAATTTGGACCTGGTCTTATATTTGGCCACTGTTCTTGGCAAGGCTGGAGGAGAGCTGCCTGAACGTCTACCCTAGCTGGGATGTGTCAGGCTGATCACTTTACTGGAAAGTGGGAGCATGAGTCCCAGGATGAAATCCTCCCAGATCCACTCAGGAAGAGCTGATCTTTCAAACCTAAATGGTTACTTTCACAGTATAAATATAGTATATTGAATATACAGAGATAGTATATTATATACTACATTATATATAGCATATATAATAAATATAGTATATTAAATTAAAGAATAATAAATCATGAAAATGATTGAACTTCATAATTTGTTTTCCTAGGATCAAACATGTATCATCAAGACTTGTTTCTAATAACTTAATGATGATATTTATTTATAGAACGTAACAGATAGACTCTTGTTTTGTAGGTTTTTTGTTTGATCATGATTTTTCAGAATGATTTAGGTGGATGCTTGCCTACATTTTTGTTTGGTCTTAGGTACCTCCTATGGGAAATGGAGGTAGTAGTGCCAACTACAAGGTTCTTTTGATACTTACATGACAACACATAAGGCAGTTAACCTTGATGTGTTTTTGTAAAAACAAGGTTATGTTTTGTAGAGTCAAGTACATGTTTTGTAGAGCGCAGTATGGTATGTGGGGGGGTGTGCCTCAGTGGGTCCATCCTTCCCCCCACGGAGGTACCAGCCATGTGATGGGTCTAATATAGAACAGAATTTATTTGGGGGCATGAAAAGTGGAGTTGAGAAGGGAGTAGAAGCAGAGGAAGAGAGGGGACAGAGAAGAAGAAGAAGAAGAAGAAGAAGAAGAAGAAGAAGAAGAAGAAGAAGAAGAAGAAGAAGAAGAAGAAGAAGAAGAAGAAGAAGAAGAAGAAGAAGAATGGTTTTGGGGATTTTTGGTGTGTGTGTGTGTGTGTGTGTGTGTGTGTGTGTGTGTGTGTGTGTGTGTGTTTGTTTTTATAGCAAGTTAGGCCTACCTAGCTATTGCTAGGTAACTATTGGGCAGAGAGTAGAAGGAATGCCAACAAACAGCTTAGGATACTAGAGTGAGCACTCAGCAAAATTAGTGTCTTTCCTTGCTCGGTACATTTAACATCTCTCTGCAAAGTCATTTTGTTGGCCGTAAATAGTGAATGCCTTGCTTGCATGATGCAAAGTGTAGGTGCTAACCCATAGACATCATTACATTAAACACATATCTTGAGTATATGAAATAAAAGTTGATACAGCATTCACCCTTTCCTACAGACTGTCTTGCACTCCTTGGAGTCATCATGCTTTGGCCCTCTACACCACAGGAACCATAGCAAACCTTTCATGCACGGAGAGCCAATTATGTACAAAATGCATCAATCTACCAGAGCTCAATGACACTCTCAGCACTCCAATAATACTTAAAGCTCACCTTATGAGGTTGCAAATTTGTCATGCTACTTGATGATCAGAATTTTCCAGTGAAATCCACACCCTTAATTCAGTTTCAAGTGTTTTCAAAAGCATGCTCTTAACCAATCCTTCATTGCAGCGATAGAGCCTCTTTTACTCTTCCCATAAGGCACTTATTATTCCTTACTGTGTACCTTTTCACACAGTTTCCTTTGGCTCAGCTCGTCCTTCATTTTTCTATACCTTATAGTTTTAAAAGGTTTATATGAGCAATTACGTAGACTTGTGTCATGTGGATAAAAATGTCATTGTCTTGTCATGTATTAGATCAACGATGCATCAAACCAACCTTCTTTTGCTTCCAGCTGCCATTCTAACTCCTGCTTGAGGAGAAGAAAGAATACTGTACCTACTGTAAAGTACTTTGTTTCCTGGGAAGAAAAATACACCAACATCATTTCTATAGGAGCTAGAAGAAAGTTATTTTGATTTCTCTGATGGTACTCTTTGTGTACTTCGCAATATAAAGCATTGTGACCCTCAGACAGTTAGATGCCTTCTCAGAATAGCACTCATCCTTCTCTGAGTTTCCAAACAGCCAACAGTGTAATGCATTTACATTTAAAAATTAACACGTTACACTAATTCTTACTCTAATGTTATGAATTTAATTGAATATATATTTAAAGAATTTAAGTATTAAAAGATTGGCTTTTAAATTGTAAATGCCATTCTGGCAAGACATACCTGGATGAGCCCCAAATCTAAAGCTGGCTTTCTAGAGGCTTAAGAAAAGACTTCTGCAAAGACTTGGCTCTGGACAGGCCCTTGGGAGGACAAAATCTGGGTAGAGGAGGACATGTGGCAGTGATGAACAGTGCACACAAACCAGTTATGAGTGTGCCAAAATCTCCACAAACAGCCATCCTCCAGAAAACTGGTCTAGTCCTATGAAACCTTACCTATTCGCAAGAGGCACCATTAGCCCATGCATAAGCATAGGGCCCCAGGATTAAATAAATCACCTTCTCCTAGTCCACACTTCTTAAAGGTTCCATCACCCAGCACTACCACACTGAGGATCAAGCTTCCAGATCAGAAAGCTTTGGTAGCTAAACTGCCTCAAAACACAACAGTATGTTACAGACATCAGAATGTTGAAGACTGAATTTCTTCACCTTTCTTGTGACAGGGCACAAAATCATCTTCACTGACCACCTTAAAATGCCGTCATTCATTTTTTTTCTTAAATTTAAGAATCAACAGTAACAGGACTTTTCAATAGGGATAATGCATCTTATTACTATTTATGCTCTTTATCCAAATAAATAATGCTTAGTACTAGTGTGAGAAACTTTAATATTGTAAGAGTAAAAATATTTCTATAAAAATGTTATACAGTATATCTTCATTTTTCTTCTTCATTTTAAGATAAAATTTCATTTTATGTTCCACAAGAAAAGAAAGTAATTTCAACTGAACTATAACCAAATTCTTTAAAAATACTACCAATCATGTATTGCTATTCCCTATACCTGTAAGACTATGTGGTGGTTAATTATATTTCATTGACTTAAGAAAGTTATTTAGACATTTTAAAACTTTGTATTGATTCTTAATGAATTTTACATTATGTAACTGAATCCCACTCATCTTCTCACTCTTGCAAACCCACCAAATAAAAACAAATGAAAAACCAAACAAAAATATTACACTGTGGAAACTGTAGTGTGTCACAGTGAGCCCCACAGTACACCCTTTTGTGCACACGTCTTTACTTGCAAGCCATTGGTCTGCTTCAAGGTCCCTGCTTCTGTCTCACCATCATACTAGATCCTCATTAGAACTTTTCTCAGTTACTCTGCTATTGTCCTGTGTCAATGAGATCCTGCAGTTTTGTATCTGTAGAACCATCCACTTCACTCACCCCAGCAGTTCAAAGATCACGTAGATGTCGGCGTAGGCAAACTCAGAGCTGTAAATCTGGGTCTATGTGGTAGCTGAGGTGGTCAGCCCTTCAGCTCTGCTGCCCCAGCTAACTCTACTGTGCTGTTCAAGCAAGTTAGGGTCTATTCACCCTAGGTGATGCAGCCAGTGAGAAGTGAGCTGTTGTGGTAAATCTCCAACCCAAATAAACCGGTCAAAGAGAACACAACTCAATAATTATGTATATATGCTGCATGCCTAGATTGGGCAGATTCGCCACTACAATATTCTATTCCCAGCTACGAGATTCCTTATAACCTGTGGGTTTTCAAGCCATGAGATTGTCGTTCCACCTCCTGCTCCTCCATCGTCTTCCTTCTTTCTAGTCCTCCTTCATCATCTTCCTCCCATCTTCCTCTCTCCTCTCTCTCTCTTCCCAACAACCTTTATTTCTCCACCTCTCCTTCTTCTGCCCAATCACTGGCTCTAGCCTTTATTTTACAAATTAAGGTGAGCAGAAGGTTCACTAGAATTCACTCCTCCTCTGCAACCCTTCCTAGAAAAGGGGAATTAGCATCAAAATACAAGGACTAGGTGGGGGGCTATCTACAACAGTGGGCCAGCTTTCATGACCCACTGGCCATCCCTCCTTCCTGTTGCAGGTGGTGAGGTTTAAGGGTAAGGAAAAAAAGGGTCTCTCTCTCTCTCTCTCTCTCTCTCTCTCTCTCTCTCTCTCTCTCTCTCTCTCTCCCCCCTCCCCCCACGGGCCACAGCAGATGAGCAGCAAGATAGCTCTCCAGACAAAGTTGAAGGGTGGGAACCATTGCTTAGATATAGATAAAGCTGCAGGCAGTAGCCTAGACCAGGAATATCTCTATGGCTTTTGGTCATAACGCAGACCTCTTACAGACAAACTGTTGCTGCCTATCCCAGATACATAATTAACATGATGTTTTTCTTCCTCGGCCATCCAAAATAGACTCAAAGGTGCCTTCTTAGACTAAATTTTCTCAAACACCCTTGCTTTTCCAAGATCATGACAATAGACCACGATGTTCTTGCTCCCAAGTAGCCTAATGCTTGCTAGCCACTCTTTTCAGACATCCCCCTGCCAGGGTGCTGCTCTCCTGTTGTAATCAATCTACAGGTGCTCCCACAAATCCATCTGAGACAACGCCATCTCCTAGAACCTACCTGGGACACCAAGCTGCCTTCCTCCAGACACTTCATGTAGGGCGGTGGGCTGTGAGAAGCAGCTGGGTGCTTGGTTGAGAACAAGCTTGGAAGCCCGGACCATTATTAGAAGGCAGGAGTTCCCTCTGCTCCCAAGCCCTGGTTCTTTTCACTTAGCTTCAGTATTCCAGCCAGTATGCCCTTGTATCTCAGTTCTTCCGTTGCTCCCAACGGAAGCATCTGGGAGCCCAAGGACACAGACCACTGGTCTCCCTATCTAGCCACTTCGGCCTGAAGACCCCCAACCCGGGAGCTCTACCCCCAAGGGACTTCAGGCTGAGACCTCTCCACACCCAGGTGGAGCCCCTTGGATTCTCAAAGCCCAGTGTCTGCCCAGCATCATGTGGACTGAACTCAGTCAAATTCCTGTAAACTTCTGCTCCCTGAGCTGAGGTTCCAGCCACCTGGAGCAGCAGACACATGGGATCCACAACTCAGCCCAACAGGACCCATGCCCACGCATGAACTACAGCCCCACAACAGACATAAACAAAGACCCTGGCTACAGCAGGACCACAGATACAGACATGGTCTTTGGTGGCAGCCTGGGCCAGACATCACCATGGCCTTGAACAGTTGCTCAGGCTCTTCATGCCTGCCTTGTGGCCACTGAGTCTCCATTTTCACCTTTCTCCACAGTGTATGAATTCACCTTTATTTTCTCTCCCATGTCTCCACCAGATAGGTTCCCACAGAGGGCACTTGGGTGATTTCTTCCAGGTCCATCTGGCTAGACTGGGCATTTGGGTATTTTTCTTTCAGCTACCCTGAACCACAGTCTGTTTGGACATTTTAAATTTTACATAGACATAAAAAGAAGCGTATTTTAGAAAAATCATATATTTTATTCTTATAAATAATTTTGTTATTTTCCTTTATTCTGTTTAGTTCCCTCCAAACCTATAATGTTTTTGAGAAATTAATTACCATGATATCATATTAACAATGGCTATAAATTATAGGCAATTGAAATCTTAATTACAGATTAGCATATGGTTTGGTATTTGATATTTAAATAACTAAACATATATGAAGTCTCTAAGTGAATTTTCTTAAGCCAGACACTTATTTGTTAAAAAGCACCACTGTGAAGAAAATGCAACTGTGGCACACAATGGGGTTAAGCTATGTAGTCGCCAAGGTAACCATAGCATATACTTAAGTGTAGAGAACACATAACTGGGAACAAGAGAATCTGCTGTGAGAGCAAGCAGCATCACTGGCCATTAACTATTCAGCTTCTTTCAGCTGTCCAGTTCACCACTTCTAAAAGATACAGTATCATTTTCTTGTGACAGTAAAGAACACTACAGCATGAATATTTACTGACATGAATTTTCCAAATAGGTATCTATGGATGGCACTATCTAAAATATACGTTTTGTTGCATGCTAGAATAAATATTTTCTTGGAGCCAATACAGTGTGGGATTATAATTTGTGATCTTTGGAATAAATAGTTCCATATCTGAATTAGCTGTATTAGAATATGTTTTCTTAGTTTATTTATTTTTTATGTTCTCATGTCAGAAGTATTGTGAATTATGAGGACTTTGAGGAATTTAAAGTTGACACTATTTTTCCCCTTATACCAATATATTTTGACCTTGAAATATAATAGAAATTGACAGAGACAAAAGCTGGTTTTTAATTTTTATGATGTTAACTTACCAGAATGCCCTACTGATAAAGGAGCAGAACTGAGTGAGAGTGCTTATGTGGCATGCAAAAGTGAGTCGCCATCCTTAAAACAAACAGGCAGGACTAACGGGGCTCAGAAAAACACACACACTCTGTCACATTCCATAGGATACAGCACCTAATTACTGTTAGGTAATATTTATAAATGTCAGCAAATGGGACAGTTGGAAATCATGTCCACACTTGACAGCCAAGAAAGTATCAATCAAACTGAACCTGTGGGATTTGAAGTGAAGGGAGAGACCCTGCTGCAGAGATCAGAGTGTCCTGGGCTGACTTGAAGCAGCTCTGTCCTGCTATTTCCCTCCATTAGTCCCTCATTAAATGCTGAGGTTCTGTTGACATTAACCTTGAGGACGGTTTATCCCACTGGACTCTACCAGAGCTTCAGTCCTCAAGAGTGGTAATTCTGATCATATCAAAGGTTTTTAGTTTCATATGCACAGTGATTTGTTATTGACGTTAAAAACATCCTTCTTTTCAGAAAGTGCCAGGAACAAAAATCAAACAATTCACAGAGAAAGTTCTGCTCTGATGAGATGCATGAACCTGGCTAGCTCTGCGGGCAGAAGTTCTCATAAGAATTCCTTGTTCACAGCCAGGCTGATGTACAAGGCGTTTCCAAGATTGTATTCATTCCACTGTATTCAGACTCACAGCATTTTCCTAGCATATGCTTTCTTTTACAAAAGGATCAGACATGAGGTGGAGAGGCACAGCTGGTCAAACCTTCCATCTTTGGATTAAGTCCAAGCCTTCCCACCTTGATATCTGACTGAGAGAATGAGTGATGGTCATTGTTGACTAGGACTCAGGTCTCTGCAACCAATAACACTGACTGCGCTACTACGGTGATGAAAGAAAGAAATAGTCAGCTGGCCAATTTCCTAGACACAAATATAAATTGGCATAATCTCAAAACTGAATTTAAAAAAAAAAGTACTTCAGATTCAAGTACAGTCTTCATGTTTTACCATTGTTGAAATTCTAGTTCTTAAGCCTTTTTGTTTTTTGATTTTTCAAGGTCTTTTATAGAAGGAAATAAAAGAGTATTTCTCTTTAATTATCCTAAAGAATAACTAACATAAATATCCTTTGATAGAGAAATGGAAAAGAAATGGTTGTACACATGCATATGTTTGAACACACACACACACACACACACAAAGAGAGAGAGAGAGAGAGAGAGAGAGAGAGAGAGAGCAAATTATGCAGCCTTTACAAAAAAAGGAAATCTTACCACTTGCAGCCACAGTGAGTGGAATCAGACTGTAACTGTACTAAGTCAAATAACTGAGACATAAAAACAGGAGACTGCACATTCCACTTATATTAGGAAGCCTCAATATCTAAACTGACAGAAATAGAGAACTGCTGAATGAGAGAGACATGGGATGTTGTTGGTCAAATGGTACAAAAGAAGTAACCATGTAGAAATGCTATGCTATGGTTATCACTGTATATGTGTATGTGCTGGCTAATTTTAAATTTTTGTCACCTTGATGAAAGTTAAGGTCATCTAGGAAGAGAATCTCATTTGAAAACAGCCAGCAAAAGACAGGCCTGTAGGTAAGTCTGTGGGATTTTTTTATATGTTTTGATTAATGATTGATCTGGGAGGCCTCAACTCAGTGGGGGCAATGCCACTCCTGGGTTATATAAGAAATGATGAGCAAACCAAGGGAACAAGTCACTAAGCCACATTTCTCTATGGCCTCTGCTTCAGCTCCTGCCTGACTCCCTAGTGTAAAGGGCTGTTATTGAGATATATAATCCAAATAAACTTCCAAATTATTTTTTTTCAGAGCTGAGGAATGAACCCAGGGCCTTGCACTTGCTAAGCAAGTGCTCTACCACTTAGCTAAATCCCTAACCCCTGCAAATTATTTGTGATCAGAATATTTTCTCATAGAAATAAGAAAGCCAAGTATGTAATATGATATGTTATATCCTTGGAATAGACACAACTTTCATATGTCAATAAAATATATATTATCAAGAACTAGAAAGTTTAAAACACAAAATAAAATCTGCAAAAAATATCAATTTAAATATTAGTTTTAAAATGACTCTTAAAAGTGGATTAGTTTGAGCCATCTTTTGAGACTGAGGATACATTTTTTCCCTTTGATTTCTGAGTAGTATGTGTTACTTTTATTTTAAAGACAGAATTAAATTCTAGGGCTATTTATAACAATATTTGATGAACTTAAAAGAGCCTTTATAAACAACCATGAATTGTGTAAGTGTTCACCATAAAAATGTAGGTAAGAACAGTGTAGATTCAAGAAAGTCCAGTCTACTGAATATGCATATGATGAACACCACATATTAAGATGAAAAGGGGTCTCATAACACACACAAATATAAAAACATTTGTAGTGGTTTCAATAAGAGTGTCCCCTATAGGCTAATATATTTTATGTATTTTAATGCTTGGTCATTAGGGAGTGGGGATATTTGGCAGGGATTGGGGTTATACAGCCTTGTTGGAGAAATTGTATCACAGGGGGTGCATTTTGGGAGGTTTCAAAATCTCAAAGCTGACCTCATGTCTCTCTTTTCCTTCTGCCTGTATATACAGATGTAGAATTATTAAGCTATGAGTTCAGCACCACGTCTGCTTCCATACAGGCAGGCTTTCAGTTATGATCGCAGTGGACTAAACCTCTGAAACTATAAGCCAGTCACAATTAAATGCTTTCCTTTATAGGAGTTGCCCCAGTCCTGGTGTCTCTTCATAGCAATAGAACACTGACTAATTAAAGATATTAAAAGATAATACATGCACATACTTGGAATTTTAATAGACATTCAATAATTACTAGCTAATTTAAAAAAAGAACCATAAAGTAGATACAATTACATTCCAGTTAACCAGTTTCTGGTTAAATGAGAGCTTCATAGAGATGAATCCTGATTTTGTTCAGGACCACATAGTATATAAGTTGTTTAATGTCAGATAGTTATTTGCCATACAGACAATCAGGAATGGTAGAAATACCAGAAGGGAAAGGTGGGGTGAGAACCTGAGCTACCCAGGCACTGACGAGTCCTTGAGAGCTGGCATTGTCTCTCAAACTAGAGAAAGGAAATCACTCTGTCCAGGACTTTGATGGAAGTCTGAAATATGTTGAAAATCTCTGGGTATTATGTAGAACTAGAGTATAGTCTCTAAAATCTCTCATATATAGGTGAAGCAACTCAGATATTAACTGCATATATAAAGTCAATCTTTGTGTCTAAATGTGACTGACATTCCAGAGAGCCTCCTTTCCAATTGATAACACCATGATACAGTAGTAAGATTATTGAACTCCACTCAGTATGACCATAAAGCCTTTCAGTTGCAGGATCTTTGAGTTTTCTGAATTCTTGTAGAATGCTTTTTCCCAAATGCTCTCTGTGCTCAGGATCTTCCTCAACACTTAACTTCAGATTAAACGAAACCAGCTCAAAGTGGGTCTTTCCTGACCTTTCCATCTATGATATATGGTTTATTTTTATAGTTTTTATTTTAATTGTTAGATTTTATAGTATGCAGTGTTATGATTCAACATGTGAATATAGTTAAAAAAAAAACCAAATTGCTATATTTAAAGTTATCAATTTTAAAGTCTTTAATTTTGACCAACATGTAATAGTTGTGTATGTTTGTGAGTAGAATACAGTATTTCAATACATTCATACAGCGTTTAATTAGGCCGGCCTACATGTTCAGAGATGTACTCCATTGCCATCGTGGCAGGAAGTATGGTGGCATGGAGGCAGACATGGTGATGGAGAAGGAGCTGAGAGTTCTACATCAAAACCCATAGGTAGCAGGCAGGAAGAATCACATTGGGTCTGACTTGAGTTTCTAAAACTCCAAAGCCCTCCTCCAGTGACACACTTTCTCCAGCAACACCACACCGACTCCAACAAGGCCACAACTCTCAATAGTGCGACTCCTTATGAGTCTATGGGGCCATTTTCATTCAGACCACCACACTCTTCTTATAAATAAGTGCCTGCACAGCAAAACACTACAGGATCTGACAATAGCTGAGACCAGAAATGCACTTGCATTCCTTCCCTGGACACTGTATTTCTCCTGATACAGGATAAGAATCTTTTAGCTCTTTTGGCTCACACCTTTGGATCACATTAAGCACTGTCTGTCAATTAAAATATCCAAGTCTTTTTCATGTGAATTCCTGTTAATCCAGTTCTTCTTGAGCCTTGTATTAGTTTCAACACATAGTTCCAGTCTGATGGATTTCCGTGAATCCTCATCCTTCTCTATGAGCTTATTAATTGTCTCTTCTAGCTCTGTGTCAATGGGAAATGTGGTTGTGTCTTTATTTATGTTGCCAATAAGAATATTGACTAGCATACACCCAGTATCAGAACTCTGTGAAGATGCTGAAAGATCGGGATCAGTGTAAGTTCAGGTTGCAGGCATACAGTGATTTACCTCTGTGACTATCCTTAATTATACCACCACTCTCTTACCACTCTTAGGCAAAGGCATGCTGCATATGAAATATGACCTACTGGAACAGTCTGGGTTTTATTGTAACATATAATAGTTCCAATTTAGCTTATTTAACCTCTGGGAACTTTTCATGGATATACAATTATATGTATACATATAATAGAACATAATAAATATATACATATAATAAATATATACATATATTGTATAAATATATGTATATATACACATCTAGAGAAGATTTTATATATATATATATATATATATATATATATATATATATATATATATTAGTAAGCTAATACCATAAACACCTGTTTCAGTCTGACCCCTATGTCTCCAATATTCAGAAAAATATAGGCACTTTTTATGAAGAAAAGTTGTTGGAACATGATTTATGAATGAAGTCATGCAAAGAGAATTCTGAGAGCTTATGAGAAAACTCCAAGAAAACAGAAGTTTTCTCATAAGTTCCTTCAAAACACAGAATTGTCCTTGGAATATGTTTTTCTGCTCAGCGCAGGTGTAGTGGACAGGAGTGACTGTACTTCAGCTGTTGTTATTATATATCTTTATGAGAAAACCTCTGTGGCTTGTTATTTTGATTGTATATCTTTCAAAATGGCTGAGATAAAAAACCCAAGTGTTCATACATGCTTGCAAGGATGTGGAGCAAAGGGAACACTTCTTCATTGTGGGTAGGAGTGCAAACATGTTCAACCACTTTGGAAATCAATTTTTCAGTTTCTCAGAAAACTGGGAATAGTTTTATCTCAAGACCCAGCTATTCCACTTCTGGGCATATACCGAAAAGATGCTCCCACATCTCAGAAAGACACTTGCTCAATTATGTTCATAGTAGCTTTATTCATAATAGCCAGAAGCTGGAAACAACCTAGATATCCCTCAACTGAAGAATGGTTACAGAAAATGTAATACATCTACACAACAGATGCTATGAAATGAAAAGACATCATGAATTTTGCAGGCAAATGAATGAATTTTGAGAATATCATCTTGAATGAGGTAACCGAGTCCCAAAAGGACATGCACAGTATTAGCCAAAAGGTTTCAATTTTTTAAATAAGTCTATAGCCAGTTCCTTTTAATTCTTTTGTTCTTTTAGAAAGAAGAGGTGGGATCTAGATGGTAACTGTCTGCCAGAATCCAAGGAGCCCTCAATTCTTCTTATCTTTTCTTGTCTATTTGACCTTGGTTCAATGCTTCCCTATAGGACTCCCTCTCAGAGACTTAACTCATTCACTGAAACATGTTCATTGTCATTTTCATGTTGCCAAATAGAAATGGATAATGCATAACAATAATATTTATAGTAGGGGAGAGTTGAGAAAATCAAGGCAACCAATCAACCAACCAACCAAACAAACAAACAAAAAACAATGGCATTTTTCAGATTGTGGAGTTCTCCATTTATTTCACAGTTATGCACACAAACTGATAACTTCATTTAAAAAAGAGAATGAATATATACTATTTATTTCTTCCTAAGGAGAATCATGTCTTTGCATCCCCAGAAAGCTAATATACATGGGTATTCACCCATTCACTCTAGAAAAAAAAAAGTCATGAGCATAATTGTGACCAAAAAAAAAAAAAAAAAAAAAAAATCCCTGATCTCAGGAAGCTTATATTCTACTGAAGAGATATACAGACAATTTACAAGTTGATAAATAAATTAAGAAGCACAATAAATGTGATTAGTGCTTTGAAGAATAAAGAAAAGACAATTAAAAAGGCAGATGTGAGGCACAATTTACAATGTTTGCAATGATTTGTTTCCCACTAAGAGTTATCTGCACAAACGACTAGAGGTGTTTTCCTGATGGAGTTCACCCATGGAAACTGTATCATCATAGGTTTATACTTCAAAGCGTCTTATAATACACAGCACCTGCTCTTCTGCTGGGTCAAATGGCCGTTGTCTCTGTGTGCCATTCTTCCACCTCTAACACCTCCCCACATTCTTGTCCCCTTTCCAGTCCTCCTCAAATATCTTTCCATGTGCTTTCTGTGGAAGATATGTTCTCCCACCAAGAGACATGACATTTTAAAAATGGCCTTTAACTTCTATTATGATCGTTTCAATATATGGAGACTGTCCCCTTTTGAACAGGCCCTCTAATTTCATCAGTCTTAATCTCTCTAATGTGGCACATCTCATTCTGTGACAAGGTACTAGTTTCTGTCATCACCATGTGGGCCACGATTTAATACCACAAGGGTGACTTGTCTTTTCCCATGTTTTGAGTAATTCTATCTAGCTTAAAAATATATTTGACAGTTGCTAAATTCATTACTTTATATCTACAAATAGAAAACAACCTACAAGGATTGTTTTAGTTCCCTTAGGTGATGGTTTTATTAAAATTAAAAAAAAAAATAAAGTCTCCCAAATCTGAACGCTATAAAACAACTGATGGCACTGTTTAGGGACTTTTTATATTACCTGAGATTATTTGTAGACAAAGATTATTTTTATCATGGGTAATTTTATGGGAGTGAGAGACAATCCTTTTAATCATAGAACTATTCCTTAAGGTTTACAATGGGCATGTTTCAAAGTTTTGGAGTGGTATACTCTCAAGAGAAGTGCTGAAAGAAAGATATGGGCATTAAACCAGCTTCTAGAGCCTGGTCATGACCCTCAAGACAGCAGAGGGTAAGTCCTCAGAACCCCCTTCAGCAGGTGATGCAAATGAAGGTGAGAAAATAAACTATCCCAGACCACACAGCCTTAGACTGAACAAATGGGATCAAACTTGACCGATGTGGCTCTAATGCCTGTTGTTTATCATTCCAGTAGTTCACATCATAGTGGAAATCAAACTAAGCTCATCCCCAATATCAGTTATTATAGAAATCTCAACTATGAGATCTTACTAACCAAAGAGTATTGGGTCACATGTGATTTTTAAAGTAATCAAGTCCAGTTAACTATAAAAACAAAATGCACCCCCAGCACAAAAGATATAAAATCTTGCTCCATATTGCCTTATGCAATCATTTTTGGTAGCATGGCAAGTGCTGTCAGTGTATTTGAAAAACATGACGAATGCACCAAGTATTTACATTAACACAGCAGTGAAAATTCAAGACTGGAATCTGAGTCTCATCTCTAGTGCAAAGTGTCATAAGGAGTGTCTCTCCTAGCCTCTGCTAAAATTTCAATTAAGAAGCTCCTCTGAAAGCCAGCTTCGTTTTTATGGGTGCCAAACACTGATGGGTCCCCACAGTCACGATCTCTACACAGAGTATTCAGTTCTGTTCTGAGAACTGTTGTTCAACTACACACACCAGCCTTATCCTAGGCCAGACATCTCAAAAGTTCACACCTCTGATGAAAAGAAAACGGAGACCATGAAAGACTGTGGATAACTTAGCACTCACAGAAAAATTCACAGACAGAAAAATACTGGCTCATGGCTTACATGAGATCTGTTATTTGTATTCGTACAATAATCATACAGTTTAACTTTTTAGTCAGAGCTATTGAGGGATATATTGTTTACAAGGTACTCTAAGATGCTAGGCAGATAATGCAGCTGGGCAGCACATGGGAGCTTTTATAACACTTGCTTTGGAATCATCTTTATAAAAGAGGAAAACATCAAATTAATAACATACATGTACCATGGAGTATGGAAGTGCAGGATTATATTGAATGGCCACAGGCTATATTTGGGATACACAAGAAGTGAACCATTCTGTGTACAAAGTGGAAATCTATGGTTAAATGAGCCTCGAGAACTGGTGGTAGACTGCTGAGAGCATGGATCTGACATAAGGGTAAAAATCAAGAGACAGTAAGGCTGTTGCTGTTCTCCGAGGCTTCACAGAACTTTGTTCCATGATACACAGAAGCTCTTAATAAGAACCGTGGCATTTATCTATGAACAACTCCCCAGAAACACTGCTTCTCTCTGCAGACTTCGTGCTTAGCAGAGACCTACTTTGATCAAATTCAGTAACCTGTGGAAGGCAAACAATGATTATAGGCTCAAGATTCTCAACCCCAACTTAACTACAACTGACATAAAAATGAATTTCCTCTTGGTTAAAAGGTAATGATAATAATGACAACAAGTAATTAAATATATAAACCTTATTAAGATTGAGGAAAAGTGTCCCTTGCAAATCCCAGAAGTCTCCCTTAGTTTTGTTTTGATTTCATTTGTAGATAATGATGTGAAAGCAAATGAGACCTGTTTAAGTTTGTCTCAATTTGACACTAGGCAAAGCACAGTCTTGACTGACAGCTCCTTTTTCAGTTTTAGGGGCCTTTCTGGTGATCTCTGCTTCGATCCACAGACAGATGACCAGTTTTACCAGCCTATTTTGGTTCCTGCACAGCAGAAGTCATTGCAATGTTTTCTAAGACAGCCAGGGAATGGTAAATATTTTTTTTGAACTCACCCTGTCTTTCTGTCCCTTCAACCACGATGGAATCAGAGTTCTAAATAAAGTGCTTACATGTGTTTTTAAACAGCCTAATTCACCTCTGTTTACTTTGCCTCCAGGAATATTCCTGGCCGGGAGCTCTGGAGCTTCATTTATGACTAGCTCAGTTAAGGCAGGCCATGACATGCTTCCAAGATGGCCTTTGGGCAGAATTCAAAAGAGCTGTTTCAAATTCTTTCTAGCAGCAAAGATGGAATAAATAAGAATAAGTTTGACAGCAACTACAAGACAGCTATGAGTCGTATCTTCTCTGGAATGAGATAGGATATAAATACATAGATAACTATGCAGGTTTCCATCTCAGGTACTTGTTTACAAGAAAAGGGTTGGATAACTCAACTCCACATACTTAATCAGTAGCAGGGTTATTTTCCTAAAGTGAGAAGCCAGTCCTACTGTTTTTCTGCTTTCTGCTTCTATGCCTTTCATTATCTACTAGTATACAATCCTTGTTTCCATTTACAAGAATTGAGGTTCTATATAATTTCCCAACCACCTCTCTTTCCTGTGGCACACAGTCTTCTATTCCCAATTAGCAATGAGATCCATAGCTGACATATCTCTGTCCCTGCTACCTTTCTTTCTTCTTTCTTTCTTCTTGTTTCTTCTTTGAGCATGACTACTAACAAATCACAAACAACGTTCCTAAACAGCCAACAACTACCCACCCTAAACAGCCAACAACTACCCACCCTACCCATCAGAGCTCTAGCATTTATATATCCTCTGAAAATGTTCCAGAATTCTAAATATCGCACAATTGCAGAAACTATCTGCTGCTGGCAAAGCCACGCCTCTGTAAAAGCACGAGGCAAATCATAGTCAGCTGCTGTGAAGCAGCCCCATATCCTCACACCTGGGATTAAAAAAAACACATTCTTATAATATTTCTGTTTTTCTTTAAAAAATAAAACCCAAAGTGCTAGCATTCTCAATACAAACTCCCAAGTCCATAATTTCAGTGGAAATGTGGTTTTTAAATCATTTTGTTAAATACCAAATACAATTATCTGTTTCATGTGATCAGAATATCTTTAGTGTTCATAGAAATGACCAAAGTCTCTTTCAGTTGGTTGACTTCAAAAGTTTATATTTCTAAACACTCCTGCTTTTATGAAAGATAAGAATCAGTTCTTCTTAGTCCATGAAAATCCTCCACTACTGCCTTTCTTACCTGCTCTGCCCATTTCTCACAGTCTTTTCCTTGTTTCAGTACCTTTCCCACCCTCATCTGCTGCCCCAAAGTAAAGTCGATGGCAGGCTTGAAGCATTTTACTTATTTGACACATCATACAGTTACTTTCTTCTTTGCAATATCTCGTCTTATTCTGAAAGGAGGGAGAAAAATATTTAACAAAGCAAAATCCACAAATTGTCTTTAGTGTCATTAACAATTCCTTTTCACCTATTTCTTCTCAGCAAGTAAACAAACAAAAAATCCAACACAAAATCTTTGTTACACTGTCCTAACTTTCTTCAACTCCTTTCTTCTCTCTCTTTCCTTTTACCTTAAATATTTTTGTTTCTTAACTATCATTCCACATACAAACTCATAGTGTTATTATACCATTTTCATACACACTTTTTTTGGTTGAGTCTCCCTCTCCTCTGTCCACTCCTTGTGGTTTCCTTCCTCCTCTTAGTAGCCACTATTCAACTCTCATAACACATATATTCTTTTATTCTTTCTCCCAAACCTTCCTTTTCTTAAAATATATTTTTCCCTTTCATGATCCCTCTTTTAGGTTGTGTTATACATATATCACCAAACACAGGTGTGTGTGCACACCTACAAATACACACACACACACACACACACACACACACACACATATGTATATATATATATATATATATATATATATATATATATATATATGTATGTATCACATATGAGTGAAAGCAGGCAGTATTTGCATTTCTGAGTAGACAACTAGGCTAATTACTTCATAGCTTTTGTGAATATCAATGAATATGGATGTGTAAGTATCTCCAAGGAAGGACTTAGAGGCCTTTGGGTATATACAAGGAATGGTAAAGCAGGGTCATATGGTACTTCCATTTTTAATTTTCAAGGACTCTCTATACTGACTTCTATAGTGGCATCTCACATCCGTTTACATCCATGTGAGCAATGAGTAATGATTCATTCATCATTCTCCACATATTCATTAACTCATTGAACCTTTCAATCAATAAATGAGCTAATAAACTGAACAGATGGGTCTCAAAAGAAACACAAAAGGCCAATACATGCTTTTGAAAGTGTTCAAAATACCTAGCCATCAGAGAGATGCAAATGGAAACTACTTTGAAATTTTCTCTTTCTCTGTAACTTCTCCCCCAGAAAGAAAGGGTCAAACCCACTAACGAAACTTGCTCCCTTGTGGTCCACTCTTCTACACACTGACTTTTGTACCCCTACTCCTCTGGCTCTGTATTCTCTAAAGTCAGCAGAAATCTAGTCATTGCATAACCTAGTAAGTGTTCTCCAGCCTTGCTCTGGCTGAGTTCCAGCTGCTTTCTGTGTGTTCTTGACTTCTTTCCCACATTCTCTGCCACTCTGACCCTTTGGTTTCATCCACTGACTTGCTTGTGGTTCACTCAAGTCTCTGTTCAGTATTTTCTTCTCAAAGCTCCAAGAAAGTTACTTGAACCTATCTTTGACTCATCAGAACATACTCTGAACCACCCTTTTTGCCTACACAGTTTACTGGTTGGCTTCAAGTCTATCTTCATTCCATTGGCTCACAAATTTATATATCTAGATCTCCAAGGCACTAATAAAGACATCTGATAATCTTACTTTGTTTTATCTTCTCCTTTCTGCCTTTTCTTCCCTCTCTGGACAAATGAATTTCTGGTAATTCAAATATATACATATACATATACATATATATATATATATATGCCTCAGTACATTGAGCATTACCACAATAGTCTTCCCTGCTTTCTTTAAACTTAACCCTCCCTATAATGCACTACCAGCACTGCACACTATCAAACAACTTGAAACCCAATCCCTATTTGAAAGCTTCCACAGATTTCTGGATCTTTGTGGAAGTTGCATCACATATACACCCTTAGTCTCCATCACCAGGATCTTCTCCAACACCTCAACTTCTCTTCTTGTCAAGCTCACCCTCATACTTCATGACCCTGAACCTTTACTAGAGTTTTAAATGTTATATCATGTAGGAGTTAAACAAACAAACAGAACAAGAATTACACTAGCTTTGTGACTGTGAATAGTTTAGGGCAAGGAGAATAACTGGGAATTGGAATTGACTCAGTCCTGCAAGTATACATTCCTGGAGTGTCTGTTAACTGGAGGGGCACTAAAAACAAACAGGCTCCTTCTTATCTCTCCTGACTTCCAATCTCCCTATATGAGAAATACAGAGCCCTGCTCATCCCTATGAGAGAAAATGACAGTGGGATATTCCATTTCTGTTCCCATGCAGGTAAAGCTTCTATGTCTACCTAAACCAGCCACTCGTAAACTGTGGGTCAAAACTCCTTTTGCAAGTCTCTATCTCCAAAAATATTTACATTAGGAGTCATAACAGTAGCAAAATTTCAGTTATGAAGTAGCAACAGAAATAATTTGATGGTTGAAGGTCACTACAACATGAGGAACTATATTAAAGGGTTGTAGCATTAGGAAGGTTGAGAATCAGAGCTGTCATCTTTTACCACAACTTTATTTCTGAAGCAAGTGAGGAAAAAGGGAAAGGATAATACAAAATCTACTTTGCTCTGGCTGGCAGCAGTAGTAAGTGGCAAGGTTTCCAGGAGAATGTGGTGGTGGTTAGCAGTGGCAGACCTGCCAGTGGAGGTGTCCAGTCACAGACGACAGCAACAGAAGGCATTCTCTCCTAGTTTTCTGGCTTGTTCTGATCTTGGCTCTTCAAACTTGTTTAGGATACTGGGAGTAACATAATAGCTTTTAAATTCATCACTTTTTCCTATTCAAGTCACCTGGCCTGGCATTGGTATATAGTGCTTACACACAGATATCCTGTCTCCCATAGCCAGCAAGCTCTTCAATGTCTCTTGTCTTTGCAGTTTTATCCAGTCTATTTATAAGATTCCTTATTTCCATATGCTTACTCACCCACGGTTCAGAAACACCACCTTTGCTCCTAGACCCATGCAGACACTACTGTTACAAAAATAAAATAAAAAATTCTGCCATATCAGAAAATTTATTGCACTCTCATGATAAATTGGCATGCTTTTTTACTTTCATAGATATTTTTCCAAGCCAGGCTATTATGTATCCAGCCATAAGCATGGACTATTTCCAGAATTATAGAAGTTTGATTAATAAGTAAACAAATTATATTAAATTTATTTACATTGCTCATGTTTAGTTGTTTACATTTATGCATTTCTTACATTTCCTTACACTAAGCTTCTATAATCCCAGGTAGAAAGAAGAGCATGCTCTGTTGGTCATTTATGGACAAACTTCTAGGTTAACATGTTCTGATCCCGTCCTTCCATATACTCTCAGTGCCATTGTTTAATGGCCTAAATAGGTCCTTGATCATATCTATGGTGTTTCTGAAGCCTCTCCAGGGAAGAAAGCTTCTGCTTCTACTTTTATCTCTTTTTCCTCCTATTCTTCTTCTTCCTCCTCCTCCTGCTTCAGAATCTTCCTTTTCCTCCTCTTCTTGTTATTGTTCTTTTTCCTCTTCTTCTTCTTCCTCTTTCTTCTTTTCCTCTTCATCATCTTCTTCCTCCTCCATCTTCCTTCTCCTACTCTTCTTCTTCTTCTTCTTCTTCTTCTTCTTCTTCTTCTTCTTCTTCTTCTTCTTCTTCTTCTTCTTCCTCTCCTTCCTCCTCCTCTTTCTCCTTCTCCTCCTCTTTGTCTTCCTCTTCCTCCTCATCTTCTTAAGTTTGATTCCTATAATCCCTAAGATAGTGATAACAGAGGCATTCTTGAGTACAAAGATGATACACATGTCACAGTATTTAATGTTGTACATGCCCCAGTAGAGCAAAACTCATTCTCTGAGTACTGTTCCTCCTTAGAAAGTGGGTTAAGAAGATTGGCAGTCTTTTTTTAAAGCCATAGAAGAGAGTACTAGAGGGCGAAGGGCATTCAAAAGGAATAATTGGGATCCTTGGGGACCCAGGAACTTACTCCAGGCCAGTGGCATGGGTTCCTTTCAGTCTGTGCTGGTGCACTGAGCAGACCTTGAGTGGCAGCTCTGCACCCAATCCCCCAAAACCCAGAGGAGGCTGGACTCCCAAGAGCTCTAACATACCCAGGAACATAGGGTCACAGGATCTCAGAAGATTGGTCACACCAGGATTTCAGGATCCCAAAGGAAGCCTGACTCCCCAGAGCTCTTCTTACACCAAGGATCTCAGGATCACTGGAGCACAGAGACAGCTGGATTCTGAGGAGTTCTGACACAACCAAGAAAACAAGAAATGCAGGCTGCAGCCAGAAACAGTGAGTGCAGTTAGCACTAGAGATAACCAGGTGTCAAAAGGCACGTGCAAAAATAAAAACAACAGAAACCAAGGTTACCTGGCATCATCATAACCTAGTTCTCCCATTATAACAAGTCCTGAATACTTCATGACAATGGAAAAGCAAGACTCAGATTTAAAATCACTTCTCATATTGATAATAGAGGACTTTAAAAAGGGCACAAGTAACTCCATCAAAGAAATACAGGAGAAAACAGGTAGACAGGTAAAAGCCCTTAAAGAGGAAACACAAAATTTCCTTAAAGAAATACAAGAAAATACAACCAAACAGGTGAAGGGATTGACATAAAAATGGAAGGAGAAACAATAAAAAAAAATCACAAAGAGAGACAACTCTGGAGATAAAGAACCTAGGGAATAGATCAGGAGTCATAGAAGCAAGCATCACCAACAAAATACAGCAGATAAAATAGAAATTCTCAGTTGCAGAAGATAACATAGAAAATATTGAAATAACAGTCAAAGAAAATGCAAAATGAAAAAAACTCCTAAGCCAAAAAATCCAGGAAATTCAGGAAAAAATAAAAAGATCAAACCTAAGAATAATGGGTATAGATGAGAGTGAAGATACCCAACTAAAAGGGCCAGTAAATATCTCCAACAAAATTATAGAAGAAAACTTCCCTAACCTAAAGAAAGAGATGTCCATGAACATACAAGAACACTACAGAACTCCAAATAGACTAGACCAGAAAAGAAATTCCCCAACACATAACAACCAAAACACCAAATGGACAAAACAAAGAAAGAATATTGAAAACAGTAAGGTAGAAAGGTCAAGTAACTTATAAAGGCAGAGCTATCAGAGTTACAGCAGACTTCTCACCAGATACTATAAAAGCAAGAAGACCCTGGACAGATGTCGTACAGACCCTCAGAGAAAACAAATGCCAGCCCAGGCTACTAACTCAGCAAAACTCTCAATTACCATAGATAGAGAAACCAAGATATTCCATTACAAAACCAAATTTATACAATATCTTTTCATAAATCCAGCCCTACAAAGGATAATAGAGGGGAAAACTCCAACACAAGGAGGGAAATTATACCCTAGAAAAAGCAAGAAAGTAATCTCCCAACAGACCCAAAAGAAGATAGCCACAAAAAAAAAATATAACTCCACTTCTAATAACAAAAATAACAGGAAGCATCAATCACTTTTTCTTAATATCTCCTAATGTCTATGAACTCAATTTCCCAATAAAAAGACATTTACAAACAGACTGGACAAGTAAACAGAACCCAGCATTTTGCTGCATACAAGAAATGCACCTCAGTGAAAAAACATACACTACCTCAGAGTAAAAGGCTGGAAAAAAATTTTTAAGCAGATAGTCTCAAGAAACAAGTTAGAAAATAAAATTGACTTTTAACCTAAATTTATAAAAAAAAAAAAAATTAGGAAGGACACTTCATACTCATCAAAAGAAAAATCAACCAAGATGAACTCTCAATTCTGAACATCTATGCTCCAAATGCAAGGGCATCTAATCCATAAAAGAAACTTTACTAAAGCTCAAAGCACACATTGCATCTCACACTATAATAGTGGGAGACTTTTACACCCTTCTCTCATCAATGGACAGATCAGAAAAACAGAAACTAAATAGAGACACAGTGAAACTAAGAGAAGTTATGAACCAAATAGACTTAACAGATAACTACAGAACATGGCATCCTAAAAAACAAAAATATACCTTCTCAGCACCTCATGGTACCTTCTCCAAAACTGACCATATAATTGGTCACAAAACAGGTCTTAACAGATACAAGAAAATTGAAATAATCCCATGCATTCTATCAAATCACCACAGACTAATACTGGTCTTCAAAAATGGCAAAAAAAGATGGAAAGCCCACATACACATGGAAACTGAATAACACTCTACTTAATGATAACTTGGTCAGAGAGGAAATAAAGAAATTAAAGACTTTTTAGAATTTAATGAAAATAAGGGCACATGATACCAAAACTTATGGAACACAGTGAAAGTAGCGGTAAAAGGAAAACTCATAGCTCTAAGTGCCTACAAAAAGGAACTGGAGAGAACACATACAAGCAGGTTGGAAACACACCTGAAAGCTCTAGAAAAAAAGAAGCAAATACACCCAAGAGGAGTAGATGGCAGTAAATAATGAAACACAGGGCTGAAATCAACCAAGTAGGAACTAAAAGAACTATACAAAGAGTCAATAAAAACAGGAGCTGGTTCTTTGAGAACATAAGCAAGATAGAAAAACCATTAGCCAGACTAACTAGAGGGCACAGAGACAGTATTCAAATTAATAAAATCAGAACTGAAAAGAGAGACATGACAACAAAAACAGGAAATTTAAAAAATCATCAGGTTCTACTACAAAAGCATATACTCAATAAAACTGGAAAATCTAGATGAAATGGACAATTTTCTAGACATATATCAATTATAAATTTAAATCAGGATCAGATAAACAATGTAAACAATCCCATGACCCCTAACAAAATAGTAGCAGTCATTAAAATTTTCCCCACAAAAACCAGCCCAGGATCAGATGGTTTTAGTGCAAAATTCTATCAGACCATCAAAGAGGACCTAATACCAATACTCTTTAAACTATTCCACGAAATAGAAACAGAAGAAACACTACCCAATTTATTCTATGAAACCACAATTACATTCATACCTAAACCACACAAAGACACAATAAAGAAAGAGAACTTCAGACCAGTCTCCCTTATGAATATTGATGCAAAAATACTCAATAAAATTCTAGCAAACGGAATTCAAGAACACATCAAAATAATCATCCATCATGATCAAGTAGACCTTATCCCAGGAATGCAGGGATGGTTCAATATACGAAAATCCATCAACATAATCCACTATAAACAAATTCAGAAGAAAAAAAAAACTACATGATACTGAGATACTGAGAAAACTACTGGATACTGAGAAAGAATTTGACAAAATTCAACACCCCTTCATGGTAAAACTGTTGGAAAGATCAAGAATCCAAGGCTTATACCAAAACATGGTAAAAGCAATATACGACAAACCAGTAGCCAACATCAAACTAAATAGAGAGAAACTTGAAACAATCCCACTAAAATCAGGGACTAGACAGAGCAATTAGACAATTAAAAAAAAAAAAAGGACAAGGTCAAAGGGATACAAATTGAAAAGGAAAAAGTAAAAATATCACTATTTGCAGATGATATGATAATATACTTAAGTGAACCCAAAACTTCTACCAGAGAACTCCTAAACCTGATAAACAACTTCAGTAAATGGGCTAGATATAAAATTAACTCAAACAAATCAGTAGCCTTCCTCTACTTAAAGGATAAACAGGCTGATAAAAAATTAGGGAAATGACATCCTTCACAATAGTCACAAACACTGTAAAATATCTTGATATGAATCTAACCAAGGAAGTGAAAAATCCATATGACAAAAACTTCAAGTCCCTGAAGAAAGAAATCAAAGATATCAGAAGTTGGATGTAAAAAGATCTCCCCTGAACCTGGATTGGCAGGATTAATATATTAAAAATGGCCATCTTATAGAAAAAAATCTACAGATTTAATGCAATCCCCATCAAAATTCCAACTCAATACTTCATAGAGTTAGAAAGGCTGATTTGCAAATTCATTTAGAATAACAAAAAACCCAGGATAGTGAAAACCACTCTCAAGAACAAAAGAACTTCTGGGGAAATCACCATCCTGGATCTCAAGCTGTACTATAGAGCAGTATTGATAAAAACTGCATGGTATTGGTGCAGAGACAGGCAGGAATGTCAATGGAATAGAATTGAAGACCCAGAAATGAACCCACATACCTATGGAGACTTGATCTTTGACAAAGGAGCTAAAACCATCCAGTGGAAAAAAGGCAGCACTTTGAACAAATGGTGCTGGTTCAACTGGTGGTCAGCATACAGAAGAAAATAGTAAAACTCTTGGAAAGATCAGGAATCCAAGGCCTATACCTAAACATAGTAAAAGCAATATATAGCAAACCCATAGCCAGCATCAAACCAAACGGAGAGAAACTTCCAAAGAGCATGCAAATCTATCCATTCTTATCTTTGTACACATTTGTACAAGGTGTACAAAGCTCATGTCCAAGTGGTTCAAGGGCCTTCACATAAAACCAGATACACAGAAACTAATAAAAGAGAAAGTGGGGTAGAGCCTTGAATACTTGGGCACATAGGAAAATTTCCTTAAGAAAACACCAATGGCTTATGCTTTAAGATCAAGAATTGACAAATGGGACCTCATAAAATTGCAAAGTTTCTGTAAGGCAAAGATCACTGTCAATAGGACAAAATGGCAACCAGCAGATTGGGAAAAGATCTTCACCAATCCTACATTCGATAGAGGGCTAATATCCAATGTACACAAAGAACTCAAGAAATTAGACTCTCAACAATCAAATAACCCTATTAAAAATGGGGTACAGAGCTAAACAATGAATTCTCAAAGGAGGAATACCAAATGACTGAGAAGCACCTAATGAAATGTTCAACATCCTTATTCATCAGAGAAATGCAAATCAAAACAACCGTGAGATACCACCTCACACCAATCAGAATGGTGATCAAAAACTCAGGTGATAGCAGATGCTGGTGAGGATGTGAAGAAAGAGGAACACTCCTCCATTGTTGGTGGGATTGTAAACTGGTACAACCACTCTGGAAAGCAGTCTGGCAGTTCTTCAGAAAATTACAGGTAGTATTACCAGAGGACCCAGCTATACCACTCCTGGGCATATACCCAGAAGATGCTCCAACCTATAACAAGGACATATGCTCCACTCTGTTCAAAGCAGCCTTATTTATAATAGCCAGAAGCTGGAAAGAACCCAGATGTCCTTCAACAGAGGAATGGATACAAAAAATGTGGTACATTTACACAATGGACTATTACTTAGCTTTTAAAACCAATTACTTCATGAAATTCACAGGAAATGTGTGGAACTTGGAAATATCATTCTGAGTGAAGTAACCCTATCACAAAAGAACACACATGATATACACTCACTGATAAGTGAATATTAGCCCAAATGCCCACAGTACCTAAGATACAGCTTATAGACCACATGATGCTCAAGAAGAAGGAAGACCGAAGTGTGGGTGCTTGGATCCTTCTTAGAAGGAGTAACAAAACATGCACCGGAGCAAGTTCTAAAACAAAGTGTGGAGCAGAGCCTGGAGGAGGGAACCACCAGTAGACTGCCCCACCTGGGCATTCATCACCATCACATGTGCAGTCACCAAATTCAGATATTGATGTGGATGCCAGGAAGTGCATACTGACAGGAGCCTGATATACCTGATTCCTGAGAGAATCTTCCAGAGCCTGACATATATAGAGTCAGATGCTCACAGCTAACCATTACACTGATCATAAGGTCCCCAATGGAGGAGTTAGAAAGAAGACTGAAGGAGCTGAAAGGCAACCAACCAGAGCTCCCAGGGTCTAAATCGCCAACCTGGCAACACACATGGACAAACCCATGGCTTCAGCTGTATACATAGTTGAGGAAGGCCTTGTCAGTCTTCAGTGGGCAAGAAGGGGTTTGGTCCTGGGAAGGCTGGATGTCCCAACATGGGGGAATTTGAGGGCAGAGAGGCAGGACTGGGTGAGTGGGTGGGGGCACATCCTCATAGAAGTAGTAGGAGGGGGGAGGGGATAAGGGGTTTGGGGGGAATGGTAAAAGGGAATAACATCTGAAAGGTAAACATACAAAATATCCAATAACAACGATGATGATAATAATAATAATTTAAAAAACAGATAATTGAACTGGCTATTGCAGTTGCGCATTTGAGACTTTCTGTCAACGTATTACCTGTATTACTGATATTCCTTATAATCCTCAAGGACAAGTTATTGTAGAAGGGGCCTATGGAACTTTAAAACAGTATCCTCATAAAATAAAAAGGAGGAGGTATATCCCCTTCAACCACCAATTTACTTAAATCATACCCTTTTTTATTTTAAATTTTTAAAAAAAGTTTGGATGCCAAGGAACTTTCTGCTGAGTGTCTATGGCACCGTACAACTAGGCATACTTATTGCAAGGTGAAAAGAAGGAATATATGTACTGGCATATGGCATGATCCCAATTAGGCATCTAATATGGGGAAGAGGGCATGTTTCTGTTTTTTTTTTTTTTCTGCAGGATGCTAAAGAAGCATGGTGACTGCCAGAGTGGTGAGACATGTTGATGCTGGGACAAAAATGATGCTGATCTGTGAACTTGCTGAGTACCCTGACAGTGATGACTGGGAAGCTGTATTGGACATATGTTACTGACACACCTTTGCTTTTCTATATTCCAGCTGGAACAAGCTGCTTTGCCTCAAATTTTTATACCCTGTGGGACAGAGAATCAAAAAATGATGTTGTAATAACTCTTCTATTTTTCTTAAATGTGACCAGTTATTTGACTCAATCATGTACTGGTCTAGAAATCAATCCAATATTGGAAATAACAGTCTTCATTTGGAAGGCTGGATCTAGACATTTTCAGAGACATATTTGGAAATTAGCTGCAGTTCTCTATGATGTTATGTTAGCAAGAAAATAAGTTGAGACAGGATCTGTATTTCAAACAAGTGTTAGTGTATGTGTAAATGCTCCTTTAATTGTCAAGTTAAAGTTACTTTTACTTCTTCTACATTATTTACTGTAAGTTGCATTGATTGTACACTTTTTAATCATGTTAGTATGTTGAAACCTGTCATGTCTGTTACAGGGGTCTAACAACCAGCTTTTGTGTTATTGCCCTGAGTATTACAAAACCTTGATTTTCTGAAAAAAAATCTTGCAAGTACTGGAAAAAGAGAGTTAAGCTTTAAGCAGAAGCAAGAGGGTAGTGGGCTTGATTATTACTGGTATAACAGCTTTCATTACATTAATGGCTAGCACCACTGCTTCTGCAATTGCTGTGACACAAGAAGTTAAGAAAACTACTTTTGTTAATCATTTAGCAAAAAAAAAATTGTTACTAATGTGTTGAATATACAAGAGGATTTAGATAGGCATTTGGAAGAACAGATTGATGTTCTTTATCCTATTCAAATTATTGGAAGAAGGTTCAGAGTTTAAGAGTAAGGAACCATCTCAAGTGTCATGACAAATACCAATGGAGTTGTGTTACTTCTAAGATTTACAATGATAGTCATTATAATTAGGAAAAAATACTTGTAGGGTATTTTTCAAAATTGTAGCACCTCTCTGTAGATTTTAACTTTGCCTAGTGAGATTATGAATTTAAAGAATGCTGCTCTACTGAACTTTGATGCTGTAGATAATGCAGATAAAATTATCCATTGCTTGAGGTCAGTATTTCCATTTTGGTCAAACATTAAGAATGGCATATATAGCTTGATTATGGGAATACATTTATTTCTGATCATCGTGTGAAAGCTTGTCTTTAACAACATCAACATGTTGGCAGCCAAAGTACATGACTTGAAACTGAAAATGGATCACCAGACAGAGTTATTAAATTAACAGGCTGGCAAGCTAAGGATGGGTAAGATTCTGAACAGAGCCTTACCAACCTAAAGCAGAAGTGTTTTGCTTTCGATAATACATATTTCATGATGGGTAAGAAAGACATTTTTGTCAGAATGACCTAAGACAGGCTCAGTCTTGTTTATGACATAAAAAAGGGAGAGATGTGGAGAGCTTTGGGGGCTGCTTGGCATTAATGTCATCAATTGGCCAAAGACACGGAAATGGGCTTCAGGTGGGAATCTAAGTCTTAGGCTAGAACAAAGAAGTAATTTCAGGCAGGAATCTAAATCTTAGGCTGGAACAAAGAAGCAGACTTCAGGCATGAAAATGAGTTTGGGCTAAGACAGGGATGTAGGCTCAGATATTTTGGTCATCCTGATAAGCCCTTAGAAATAGTGGTCATTGGAGTGATCACGGGACTTTGTGTGTTGCCTTGCTTGTTCTTTGACTATTTGTGTTTATTGTCTTGCTTGTTCCTTGACTATTTGCATCTGTTGTATTGCTAGTTCCTCAACCTAGAACTGACCCTAATACTTGCATGTAATTAAAATGGTTATAAAAGCAAAAAAAGGAGGAAGAGGGATAGGATGGGGGTAATGGGGGGGAGTAATGGGGAAAGGGAATAACATCTGAAATGTAAATAAAATATCCAATAAAAAACAAAAAAAGCAAAACAAAAAATGAGGAATCTGAACATGAACTTTGTTATGATTTTAAAGTTCTACAATAGTTGTTTTATTTCAAATAAAATACAGTGTCAAGATGAGTTTATTCTGAAAAACATTACAACTTTACTTCTTGGATTTATCTCAATATTCTACAAGGAACTTAGAGATTGAGGAATTCAACCAATCAAAGGATACAAATTTTATTATTCATAAACTCAAGGATACGTTACATTATTTCCATCTTATTTTTATGATTATAGTATATTAAATGAGAAAATGTGTTTTTCTGATGTAAAATAGAATTACTTGAGGATTTTTTCCCTCTAGTTCTTTTACATATTTTACCTCGATTCTATATATGTGTATCTTTGTATGTGTATGAGTATATGCACACATGTGCACATGACTGGGGAGGCTTGAAAAGAGTTTCAAATTTTTGGAACCAGAGTTACAGGTAGTTATGAGCTGCCTCATATTCAGAGGTGGAACTGAACTCAGATCCTCTGCAAAAGCAGCAAGCACTTTTCTCTATTCAGTCATCTCACTTCTCTAGTGTCTTGTTTTGATTTTTGTTTTGTAGTGCTATAGATCAAACTCACAACCTAAGGCATGCTAGACAATGGTCTATCATACCTGAGGTACTCTTGAGCCAAAAATACATCACTTTTATATTTTACGAAAAATATAAATTCAATTTAAATTCAAGGAATGAAGCTTGTTTGAACATACACTTTTACATGTGCTCACTTAAGTATAGTAGAAACTCTATATTTAACTTCATATCTAAAAGTGCTATAAAGTTGTTGAAATGTATTATATATCATCCCATAACTGTTTTTTTTCTTTTTTTCTTTTTTTTTTTTTTTTTTTGGTTTTTTCAAGACAGGGTTTCTCTGTGTAGTCCTGGCTGTCCTGGAACTCACTCTGTAGACCAGGCTGGCCTCGAACTCACAAATCCTCCTGCCTCTGCCTCCCAAGTGCTGGGATTAAAGGCATGCGCCACCACCACCCAGCTATATATCATCCCATAACTTAAATGTTTATTTACTTTATTAATTGAATTCCTAGATTCGTGTGTCTTTTTTTTATATTAAAGATTCTTTGAGGAGAATGCAATCAAAAAATGACTGATCAATGGTTTCTCAGAAAGAAAGTTGGCAGATGAGAAGGAATCACAAGGTAAGTTTGAGGCTTCCTGTTAGAGACCTTACTGACAGCTCTGTCAGCACCTTCAAAAACCAAAGTCATCCAGTGGAAATCCATGCTGCTATATAATTGACCTGGCTTCAGATAATGCATCATGTGTCTTATAACCACACTCATGACAAGGCTTTTAAGAAGGTCACATGCACAGAAACTAAATGAAAATTAGCCCCTATACTTTCCTATTGAAATTGCTCTATTTTCTTGCAATTTACCTTTTAAAAAGACCCTTCACTTATGGTGCTTTTATTTTGAAAACTTTTAAAAAGTACATATTTAAATTAAAATAATTGCATTACTTTTTTTTCTTTTCTCCCTCTTACCTCTTCCATTACCAACTTCATTATCAAATTGATACTCTTTTCTATAAATATATATACATATGTGAATATATACAGATACATATATGAATATATTATATACATATATACACAATGTAAAAACAACCTGCTGAGCCCATTTTTGTTGTTTGAGTGTACATGTTTTCATAGCTTGAACACATTATATTGGGTAGCTATGCAGTAGGCTCATTTTTGGGAGAGGCTAATTTCTCCATCTTTGAGAGCTTGTTACATAGTCAAATTTTAAATCTTTTCTTATTACCTGTGGATTTTTAATCAGGTAAGTCTTGCTCAGATTACATAATAAAAGAATCCATCCATTTTTAAACTTATTTTTTTCTTCCTCTCTTCCTTTTGATACCAGCTAGGTAGTGAGGGTTTTTCCTCAGTCAATTAAAGAATTAAAAGACATTAAAGTAGCTCATAGCAAAGTAAAAGAAAAGTTTATTGGCAACTATTAAAACCTCTGACATCCAGTCAGAGCTGAACAAAGGTGAATCCAAAGGCTTTCCTGCATTCAAGCATCCCCCTTTGGTGACTCCCTCTACTCCCTATTTTGAGTATGAGCTTGCTTCTTTTCTTGGGCACAGGAAGGGATTCTGTAGATTCAACACCTTGGTTCACAAGCAAGCAAACATCTCTGATAGTGTCCTCCTCATCTACACACATACTTGGGATGCTGACTGGCTGGAGTGTGAATGAGCCACCAATCCCATCAGTCCCTTTATTTTGTGGTGTAACAAAGAATAAAAAAAATTACTGCAGGTGAGAGGAAATGGCTTAGGCTTGAGTATAATGAAAGCTTACTGCTGTGGACTGACTCAGAAAGAGATTCTCTCATCCTAGATGACCTAGATGCCAAGATGACCTGTAATTTAAGATGGGTAAAAGTAAAACTAAAACAATCAGAAGACTCCAATTATTAAGCTATTAGCGGAAAACATAGGATGAAGTGCTATGTCACTTATCTCAGTAATGGTTTCGTAAAAACCATTCAGTGGAATAGCATAACACTAAAATGCTTTTATACAATGATGATGATGATAGCAATTGATGAATAAATCGACAACACATAAATGTGGGGAAAGTGTTTGAAACTGTATATATGCTAAGAGGATCAGATCGAAAATACAGCAGGGATTCAAGCAAATCAATAGCAAGAAAAGAATAATCCAATTAAAAATAGTCAAAAATAGTTCTCACAAAAAGAGGTGAATGTCCAACTGACAAATTAAATAGAACCATCAAGGAAACCACATTAAAACACTCATGTCTTTTATAATGACTTTCATCAGCTAATGATTAAACTATATAGGGCATTACAGGGAGAGTGTAACTTATGACAGCTATTTTGAAAATGATAGTGAGATGCCTCAAAACACCTTCAAATTATGTTATGATCTAGCAATTCTCTCTCTCTCTCTCTCTATATATATATATATATATATGTGTGTGTGTGTGTGTGTGTGTGTGTGTGTGTGTGTGTGTGTGTAGAGATAGATAGAGAGAGAGAGAGAGAGAGAGAGAGAGAGAGAGAGATACACACAGAGAAAGGAATTGAAATCAATACATTGAAGGAATATCTGCACTCCTATCTGTAGCCTATACTATTCTAAATAGCAAAGTCACAGGACCAAATTCTGTGCTGCTGAATGAACAAATTTAAAACTGTGGTATGGGACACTATACAGTGGGATACCAAGCTACTCATCAAGAAGAAGGTGTTGAGAACCGGTCTGCCCCACGCTTGGGGGCCAAAAATTTTGTGGACCACTGCTCTATCAATGTTTGAACCTGCATTGCCAAAAGCCTTGGGGGGCTAAATTGTTAGAGTCCGCACTGCCCCAAGCTGCTCCAGTCCGTGGGTCAGGGTTCAGCAAGAGAGAGAGTGAGGACAGACACAAAGAATGAAGACCAGACAGTGTGATTCAATCCCATTTATTCTTCAGTCTCTCTTCTTCTATCCAAGTTCCTAGTTCCCAGTACCTAGTTCCTAGTGCCAAGTGTCAAGTCTTAATCCTAGTTCCAGTTGCTAGTCTCTTTCCCAGTTCCAAGTTCTCTTCCAAGTGCCTGTCTCGAGTACAAGTGTCTAATAATTTCTTCTGTCTGTCTCTCACCTTTTATATGTCTCACTTCTAAGCCACACCTTTAAGTCACACCTTTGAGTCACACCTTTAAGTCTCAGCTCTAAATCACACCTTTAAGTCTCACACACCCAAGGGAAAATCCTGGGTATCTAAAACAAGATGTTATCAGAGTGTGCTCAGCTGTTGTAGGCTATTGTAAGCAAGTCTCTTGTCAGGGCATATGGCTCAAGATGGCTGCAAGAGTGATAGCAGCCTTCTGTCGGCTCCCCACAAGAAGGAAACTCTGTAATTCACATCAATATGAATGGAACTGTATAATCAGATACTAAGTGAAACCATACAGGTACAGAAAGATAAATATTATATGACTTCATTACAAATGGATTCTAAAAACATTAATAGCATAGAAATGGATCACAAAATTGGAGTTATCAGTCTTTTGGGACAGTGCACCATGGACACAGGGCAGATGTCACCTAAAGAGCACACAGACTTTAGTAGACTGAAGAAATAAGTTTTGTGACTCAATTGTGCAGTACTGACTATAGTTAGTGATAATATTTGTACATTTCAAATTTTCTATTTAGAGTATATTTCAGTTTTCTCACTGCAAAAACTATAAGCTAACTATGTAATACGTATTTTAGCTAGCTTAATTATACAAAGTACACATAGATCAACATTATTTTATAATCCATAATTATACAAAGTTATTTTTCAATTAATGGAAACTAAACACAGCATACCAAAAAACAAAAAGCTATGATGTGGAGTCAGTTGCCTGTAGACCCAACATTTGGTAGGATAAAATAGTTCAAGTTTATTCATATTACATATTAAATGTTAAGCTAGCTTCAACAGTATAGTAAGGCCTTACAAAAAAGAAATGGAAAAAGAGGTGGTGATAAGTTCGCCAGTAAATGTGTATCCTATGCAAACCTGGGACAAAAGTAAAAACAGCAGAAGAAAATGTACTCCACAAAGTTGGTGTCTGACTTCCATATGCAGTGTGGTATGCAAGTGCACACACACACACACACACCACATACATACTCACAAATAATAAATAAAATTATATTTAACTAAAAAAGAAGAATTATTAAAGGACTGTGAGTGTTATAAAGTGCTGTTCATATACTTTATAATTATGGTTAAAATTACAATTCATATAGTTAAATTAAATGTATACAATATCTTATTAATATGTGTTATGTTGGATTTCAGAACGTTTTTGTAGAATATGAGAAAGAACCATGTGAAAACCACTAAACCACAAACAAATTTTATTGTTCTTTAATCTCTACATGAACTAACACTAATCTCAGTCTCAAAGTTGTAATTATTTGTAGAAAAATACCATTTCTAAATAAACATTTAAACAAAATAACAACTTTATAAAAAAAAAAGTCATGCCTATAACCATGTTAACTCATTAGACTTATAAAAATAAGTGTAGTTATAGTTGACTAAGAAACCTTCAGATCCCAGCCTGATATTATTTATGTTAGTACATTACCTTACTTAAACCTCAGAAGCACTCTGGTAGTTGCTTTTTATAACCACTGCTGTACAGATAAGGAAAGCAAATCTGCCATCTTTGTCAATGGCCCACAGCCACAGGTGGTTCATGTGGAGTGTGTCATTCTATCAGATGACCTGCCTTCCAGTCATACTTGTCAACACATAATCAATTAAGCATTGAGTGGCTCAGCTAATGATGGAAAGTTACATACATAAATGTAGACCTTTCCCTACACTGTTTACTTGAGATTAATTTGTCACTTATCTGCTGATAGATCTGAATCACTTTCACTGGTTTCTCTTCTGTTAGGAGCAATCATGATGGTCTATAAAAGCATGCTTCCATCCCCAAAGGCAAGATGGTCAGCGAATGCCAGTGATGGTGACATGATACTGGATATTAAGTAGCAGTACTACACCAGACCTCAGTTGCAGGTGGAGTCACTCATCTGTGCTGAGACATAGCATCACTGCTGACAAGGGATTTGAGACCCTAGTGTCACTGGTCCTCCCTGAGAGTTCCAAATGGTCAATTAAAATCTGAGATCAAGGTGTCATCTCCATTCTAGAGCAGGATTACTGGTGTAGGACACCAGCAAGATCGGTTGCACATCTGCAGATATGGCAGCCTTTACAATTATGATCCAGGGCAATCACTTTTCACTTCTTTCATTCTGAGATACAGGAAGAATATTTTTATCTTGAAAGGCTTGGTTTTCCTTATTTTGAAATCAGCTTAGCTTTAATGACATCTTAATTTCAGGATATCACATCAGAAGTCTACTCTAGTACTTTTCCATATTAATACATGCCTTCAGCATGGCAAACAATGCTGGATAAATTATCGCCACAGATTTTAATCATGTCTAAATTAAAATAATAGATGAACACAGAGATTACAAACATATAGACCTTATTTGATAATCTGTGATTCTCTCTATTTTTTTAGTCAGTTGTTAAAAACTGTATAGGGAATGAGAACACCATTCTATAGATAGAGGTTTTAAAAGAGAAAAGAACTTGAAATTAATATGATTGAATCCCAGTTATTAAAGAAATAAAATTTTTTATCCCTTGTTCTAGTAATTCCCACAAAAAATGTTTGGAAAAACTTGTTTGAATATACACGTAAATTTATATTTCAGATTGTAAGTTGATATAAAAATGAGTTTTAGTATTTACATATTTCTCTCTGTAGAAATCAGTGTGTAAAGGTCTAAGAATGTGAAAAGGAATCCTAAGAGTCAGAATCCTCTTCACATTTGGTGATAAAATGGTCTGTAATCAACTTTCTCACACAGGAGACTTTGACCTGCATATAACTTACATCAGTTTGGAACCATGTTTTCACTCCTATTGCCTTGGATTCTACCTTTTCTGTTTTTGTACAAGCCTACCTTATGTTAAGCCTATGTCTACTCACTATCCCCAACTAGAGCACATGGTTCTGTTATGTAGCTATTATTCAGATCAAGCCCACTCAGCTTTGTCCATATCCTTTCCAGTGACCTCACTCACTTGGCCCTGGAATTTACAAGAATGGGCCTTTAAAACATTCCCTGTGTGTGTTTGAATCTTATTCAGTGCTCAGCTATTTCAGAAACTTATCAGACCAACTGCTCTGTCTTTAAACTCTCTGCAGACAGGTGTCATGGCTGAGCCATCCAAAGAATATCAGAGGCCATCAAAGCATTATGTGCAAGCCCAAAGTACTCTGGTGATGTCATTCAGGGAACACAATCCCCAAGCATGTATGCCATCTGGCCCAGCACTCTATCTAACTTCAGAACCCCTCAGCAGCACTCAGGGAAGGAGGAAAGAAAGGCAAAGAACAGGGTCTTGGCGAAGTCTGATCAAATTCTGTATCCAGCCAGTTCTATTTCTATGATCCCGGGCAAAATGCCAATGCCCCGAAATTCAGTTTGTACTTGTAAGTCCTGGGTTCAGAGAAGTTGCCTGATAAATAACCAGAGAACAAACAGATGGGAAACAGTATCTCTGATGTACTTGCAAGATTTCAAACCATTCCCCTCCACCCATGCGTCTCCACGAATCTGCATTCTTTGTCTAGGATCATCTTTGCTCTTTCTCACCCTCACAGTTACCTGGTTACCTGGTAACTATCCAGAGAATTTGATGACAAACATTTCCTGACAAGAGCTTCCCAAACTAGGTAAACTAAACTGCTGTGGCACCCAAGTCATGAAGGTGCTGCTTGCATCCATCACAGGATTAGTGAGTGCATTGCATTGTATTTGACTGTTAATCTGAGTTCCTTGGGATTGGGGGGGGTGAGTTTTATACATTTTTATGTAGTTTCTTCTGGCTGGAAAGTTCATATTACTTATATCTTTCAGTTTAGGGCAAGTGATTAAAATTCTCACAAAAGACTATTTTTAACTTTCCTCTCTTTATATTATTTTAAAGCTCCATGTCCAACTCCTGTGTTCTACCCCTGTACAAGTATCCACTGTGATCTGATTATGTGTGTCTTCTGTTTGTGAATGTCTTTAAATGAGTTGTATGTTTTACATATATATTCTTATTGTGTTAATTGGTGTATTTTTGCAACAATAATATTTAGTTCCCAATTTACATCTTTAATTTTCATAAATAGAACAAATACTATAATAAAGTCATCTGAGTTAATAAATACCTATAGTATTGTGAGGGGACCATGCCAGAAAGGCCCCATTTATTCATCTGTACTAGTTAAGATAGTTAAAACTCCATTAGCACCAGTTAAACCAAGACAGAGAAGAATAGCATTCTTCCTGACATGGTTTATTTAAAAAGAAGAAGCACTAAAACTTCTTCAACTGCCTCTAAGACCAATGCAAATAAAGGAAGGCTCTTTACTGATGACAACTATCTAAAGCCCAATGTTCTTGCTATCAAAGCAGCTGTGCTCAATATTCTTCAAATGCCAAAACACGAAATATTCTTTTCTAATCACTGGGCTTGCCAGTCTCAGTTTACCTTCTTCATAATATTAATGGACATGTCCCCATTTGCAGATAAAATATTTAAACACCATGGTTGTGGCCAAAATCCATTATGCTCAAGATCACAAACTGATTGGCTTTTCTTTGGTGCTAACATTGCACTATACAATTTTCTTAAATATGAACAAATCATCGAAGACCATCTATGCAGAGAGAGGCCTCAGTGTCCTAACCTCAAACCAGACATTGGTTTGGACCCATTAGTTGCTTAGTCCCCAATGCTGGATACCTCAACATTCCCAGTCTGGTTCTGAAGTCTGAAGAATTCCTGGAGAGCCACTTGTCTTCAGTCCATAGTGGAATGGCAAAGAAACTTGAACCCAAAGTCAAAAATTATGGCAACAGAGGCAGCCTCAGAGCAGATGCACTCACTCACAGGAGTCAGAGCAGACAGGCAAAACAGCAACTTTTTTCTCAGTCATCAGTGAAATAGAATCTCACTCTAGGGGAAGGCCTTTGTCTCTCAGTCTACCCTTTCAGGAAATTATCAATTTTAAAATATATTTTAATTTAATAGTTTTGGCAATTCTTCAAAAATGTTATACACTGTAATTTGATCACATTCACTGCCCACTCCTCCCCTTAGCTTCTCCCAAGTCCATCCACACCTCCTTACCAACTCCCAACTTTGTATCTTTTTTTTTTTTTGGTACCCACTGAGAATAATATGTGCTGTCCATACATTCCATGTAAGAGGCTATTCTCTGGACCACAGTCAACCAAGCAAAAGTCACACTTGTAAAGTAAACGGATACTTATTTCACCAGAAGCCATGAACTGTCCATAGGTCTTTAGTGGGGTAGAAGTTTGCAAACACTTTCTTTCTCCATGCTGGAATGTTGGATGGCTTGATCTTGTGGCAGTCACAGTTCTGTGAGTTCATGCATGCAGTGGCCCTGCCATGTCCAGATGACACTGTTTTGCTCTAGTCCTCCCCAACTTCTGGACCTTACAGTGATTCTACCCCACCTTACTTGATGGTCCCTGAGCTTTGAGAGGGTGGCATAGAAGTCTCATTTGTAGCTGCTAAGCATTTCACTTAATTTTACACACTGATCAGTTGTGAGTTTCTTCAATAACCACTGTCTACTGTACAAAGAAACTTCTCTGATGAGATCTGAGAGCTGCACTAAGCTTTTTTTTTTTTATTTAACAGAATAGTAGTTGTATATTCTGTGGTCTGTGAATACCACGGGTTCCTGGCCAGACTTACAGTACAGTGTATGCATTTCCTTTTGTGCAGTGAGCCTGAAAATGAATCAGAAAGCAGTTAGTCTCACACGTCCTATAACAGCCATGCTACTACCACATCTAGGAGCCTATCTTGCTACATTGCTATAATATGTCATTATTATAGTTTACAGAGTTCATGGGTCTGTAAGACTGTTGGTGACTTCCCCACAACACCTTATACAGAAACTTCCAATACTATAAAACTATCTGGAGATGAGGAAGCTCCAGAAAATATTTTTACAGACAACTCCATAGACCTGTCTTATTTGATTCTATATCTAATCAAATTGATACTTTCCCAAGATTAACTATCACAGGGACTAATTAGTGATCAAGCTAACCCAGTGATAATATACAGCCCTATAGACTAGACTGTGCTCACTTGCTGTTGGACTCATTTGAGCCTAAATTTCCTTCAATCCAAAAATTTCCTTATTATTCATGTTGTAAGAGATGGATGATTAATCCGACTTCTCCATTTAACTCTGTCAAAGAAACAGAAGGTACTGCTCTAGGGAATTTTTTACAAATGTAGACTATCAAAGAGGAAGAAAAACAAATCCAGTGAAAAAACGCTGGAAGCCCAGCATGATGACTCATGAATTTCTGAAACTAAGGAAAGAGGATTTTTGTGAGTCTAAGGACACTTAAGCTACATAGATAAACCTCCTTTCAAAATTAAGACAAAAAAATCACTACTTTACATTACTGTAAGACTAGGTAACCTTTCATTGTTAAAAATTCCCATCAGAAGAAAAGAAGTACCAAACAATAAAATGTTACATGATGTAAACACACAGCACCATGCTGGACCTTGGGTCTATTATCGGTCTAGATGCTTTCATTTTTATTTGATTTAGAGGCTCAAAATTTTTAAATAAACCCTTATTTCAACAAGACATAGCAAATTCTGTGACCAATGCATTTGGCTATTGCAAGCCTTGCAACCAAAATTTCTCCAAGACTTGCTTATCACCAGCCATCAACACCCGAGATAAAAGGCCCTAGTGACTGATGGAATGAATCACCTGTATGCTGATGAAAGAGTTCTGACCCTAACCAGAAATACTTTAACATACAAGCATCCTAACATCCTACTGACAATATGCACACATCACACTGTGTGATATAAAGTCTTGAGTATAGCCTAATCTCTCATCCCTCACCCACAAAAACCTTAAACTGCTGAGAACATTTAGGTTCGCCTCCTCATGACTGAGACTAAAACTGTATCAGTCAGGCTCTGCCATTTGATCTACTTACAGTTGTAAACAACTATACCTGAGTGTCCACAAGCCTATGACTGAGAAGACAAATCAAAATTCTAGAGCACAATACTGCATTGGATTCTACAAATGGTTCTGCTTCTACATATTAGCTGATATAACATCATATGCCACAAAATCACATTACTAATTGTTTCTGTGTAGAAAGGCATCACTAGTACCTCACATCAAGGCCAAAGACCTTTAGGGATGAATTTGTCACGTCTCCAACTACCAAGAGTATGAACTCCACCAGACTTTGGGAAGCCTCACCACCACAGGAGGACCTAAACTGTCAGTGAGCCATTAGATTACTGCGTCCTGTTTTATTTAAAAGGTGGGAGCCACCAAAAGGGTAAGTTTCCAATTTGCCCAACAAATTAAATCTGTACTATGATCCTGTATAGAATCTAAGTTCTTCTCTCTGTGACCACAATTTGACTGTATACTATAGTAAGTTAAGCGTCAATAGGACCACACTTAAGATGCAGACTCCTGCTACTATCAGACTCCTTCTTCTTCTCCCTAATAGGTACCCATACCAAAGGCTGCAAACTGTGTGGTTTCCTAGTGTCACAGGGCAAGTCTTGTGTCCTTTAACTGTTCAAATTATTTACTTTATCCTTCACTGCCTTCCTTATTGCTATGTCTCCTATGCCTTCCACAGTCTCTCTTAAAAGCACCTTGCCCTTTTATTCTAAAAACCTAAACAGAAAACAAATTCCAAACTTATTGTCATAAACACAGATATCCAAAATATTCACACATATGAATGAAGTTATCTCCTATGCAGTTGTTTCATCTCTTATTATCCTATATATTACAGACCACACATCAACCAAGATGACAATTAACCTAGAGACACAATATATTAGAAACACAACATATTGAGAAATTAATACTTCTTTCTAAACACCATCACCCTGTATCTGGGGAACCTTATTATGACAAGTGCCCTCATTTTTCCTCCAACAGAAAGACACTGTCAAGAGTCACAAAAGCTTTACTTCCTCCATTTTCATCCTTCATACTTATTTTTTCTAAAATGAGATACAATCTTCCAACCTAAGATGTTAGCTCACTTGACTGTGGCTGTAGCAAGGTTACACATTCCCCTACGTTGTCCTTTCAGTGCCCTCAAACCTAAAGTCATGCAAATATTCTGTTGTCTCTTGCCTTCCCATAAATATAATAGCAATCATTTTCCCCTAACTGTCCAGCTGTCACCAGTGTTCCATGCCTGAGACAGTACTTTTCACTGTTGCCTGGGCACATGACAGAATGGCCACAGGAGCCATTGCTGTAACCCAACATTGAAAGCCGTTAGTGCTAGTCCACAAAACTCCAGTATCTCCTGTATCTAAATGTCAACACCCCAACTGCTTCTCTTATCAGGGTCTCATGTTCTGGGGCCCACTATGGATCTACCCTAATCATTCTGATGCCAGGCAACTGACAACTTGGGACAGTCCTTGGGCCCCACAGCCCACCAAGATAATTATTAATCAACCCATCTGGGCCCATAGTTAGCCCCACCCTTCCTGTTGTATATTAGCTGCTTCCTACTGCTCCACATTGCTGTACCCATCCTCAGGAGGGATTTACTGGGTGACCTGGCCAGCAGCCTTCTCTGAAACTGTAAGTAACACAGGGTTCTTCTGTTTTTCACCGAGACAGACATTCTTATGCACCTATATATCAAAGAGATCTTATAAGCAGAGTTCTAACCAAAAGTTACAAACTTTAACTCCTTTTCCCAAAGCTTTATGTTTAACAAGTAAGTCATTATAAATGGTGAAATGGGAGAGGGAACATGTGTTTCTTGGTTAATTCTTCATTCATTCTCCTAAACTATGTAACTAATTGACTTTTAAGTTTCTTTCTTTCTTTTTTTTTTTTTTCTCCTGAGACAGGGTTTCTCTGTACAGCCCTAGCTGTCCTGGAACTCACTCTGTAGACCAGGCTGGCCTTGAACTCAGAAATCTGCCTGCCTCTGCCTCCCAAGTGCTGGGATTAAAGGCGTGCACCACAACTGTCTGGCGACTTTTAAGTTTCTATAAATACTATAAACTATATCAACTAAAATCTTAGTCTATCTGAATTTCTCAAGCATCCCAGATGTTTTACAAGTTAGTCTTTTACAAACTTCAAATTGGCAAAGAGATGTTGATCATTAATGCTGTGTTGCTAAAATAGACCAATTCCCATGTGATGTGGCACTTTTATGATCCTTGCATTCAGGAGGCTGAGATGGGTGTTCAAGTTCAAACCTTACTTAAATATACAATGAGAACTTGTCTTAAAAAGTCAAAAGAAAATAAATCAATATATCCATTATTCTGATCTCTCTCTTTCCTTCTAGCCCTATGTATAGACAAGAAAACATACTGTTCTAAAAAATTAAAATCATATGGTTAATACATCTAAGTTTCTTTTAAAAGTACTTTTCTTTGTATAACATTTATATGAGAGGTGGAGTATGTCATGGCACACCTATGGAAGTCAAAGACAACTTACAGGTGTTCTGTCATGAAGGTCCTCCCATGGATCAGACTCAGGTCATCAGGATTGGTGGCAAATGCCTTAACCTGCTGAACCTTCCATCTCACTTGATTTTCTAACATCTGATTTTATAACATCTTGGGTTCTGTTGTGCATTTCCAGTCCTTTCAGAAATCTTGATGGCTTACTTCAATGACTATAAACATTACATTTTTGAACTTAACATAAACACAAACTTTATGGGTTTAACATTCCTTTAAGTATCTATTTCTTCTGCAACTGCAAAGTCACTTACTGAAACAAAAGGAAGGGACTTATGACCATACAGTGAGGTTACTGTACTGAGAATCATGGCCAAGGGTGAAGTGTCAATAAAACATGTTAGAGAGGATCAGAGACCTAGTTGAGACATGGATGTCCAGAGTGACTGGCCTGAGACAAAGGGTGGCATGTGGCACTCTGTCCTCAAATGACAGTTTTCCACGTCTTGTAGACCTTTACTCAATTTTCAGTCACGTTGTGATCTGATCAATAAAAATCTGTTTACATTAATTTCCTCTAAAGTTAATGTTTCTTTTTTATTATTGTACCATGTAAAGCTTTTTATACCTTTCAATCTGGTATAATAGCAATCATTCTATTATTTTATTGACCGTTTCCTGCATAATAAGCCCTATCCATTAAATGCTTTGTTTTATAGTATTATGTAAATGTACATCAAGTTCAAGTTCACTGCATGGCAACTAACCTCCTCCTACCATCCTGTTTTGAAGATTGTGTGAGCAAGTACATACAGTGTCTCTGCACAGTCTCTGTGGGGTCTTAGAACCACTCTTATGCCTGCCATCTTGCCTGAGCATCCTTTCTTCTCTCCCAGTCAGAACATGGAGCTCATTTAGAACATATGAGATTTCCATGGAAATCCTTTGATCTTTTCTTTGTTAGATTTATTTGTTTTATATATGTTAGGGTTTGCCTAAATGTATGCATATGTGCCTGATGCTTGTGGTCATCTGGAACTAAACTACAGATGGCTGTGAGCCAACTTGTTGGTGCTGGTGATCAAACATGGGTCCACTACCAAAGCAAGTGCTCTTAGCTTCTAAGCTCCCTGTTTTGTATTCAGTACACTCGTGCCAATGTTTATTTTAATCTTTCTAGTTGTTTAGAACATTTCTCGCAAATATTATTCTCTTCAAAAGAAACAATTAGGAGGGAAAAAAAGAAAAAATGAAGGAAAGAGGACAGAAGGAGAAAGGGAAGAAGAAAGAAATAAAAAGAAAGACAGAAGAAAAAAATTGTATCAGTACTGGTCTAGGCAGGTGGGCCAGACACAAAATTACCTGTGCTGGGAGGCAGAAGAGGTGTTAATTTTCTGAAGTGCTAATAAAGACATAAAACAAGATCATGCATTGCAGTGAAGGCCAGCATGAGCTAGAGGAGCCCTTTATTTACTCTACAGCCTCCTCAGCACAGCTGCCTCTATTCCTTTCTGTCTAGATACTGATTCTCTTTGCCCTACTTCAATGCTTCATGACAATCTAAGGTCAAACACTGGAGTAACAAAAGCAAATAGACTTCATCAGAGAGTAGTTATTCTGAAATATAGTGTTTAAAGTTTTACTCCACCTACTTCCATAATCCTACAGGGTGATAGATGTATTTATATAGGTATATGCTTATATAAAACTTGAAAAATATATCCACATATAGTCAATGTCATTATCATTCTAGTTTTCATACAAATGACCATATTTCCTGTGTTAGATGGAGTTCCAGGGGCTATAGGATTTCTGAGATCATAATGGAGGAAACAGAGTTGAGGATATTATTTATCTAGCTTTAATGGGATCTATATATGGTGCACAGAGACTAAATTTTATTTTTGATTTTAATACTTTTGTGATAAAATAGAATTTTCTAAGTGAAACACATCCAGCTAGGGATACATATCTGTGTCATAATGTACATCAATGTTACTGTGGGACACTCTCCACCTTTGTCCTACAAAACCGCCAACCAGAAACCTACCTATTAAACAACTCCCAGCTCTGTTTCTTCAGATTCCAGTTACAGCTCTCTGCTTCCTCTCTCTGTGAATGTGATTATTCTAGGTCCTCATGTGATCAGTGTCAATGTTTGTTCATTGGGATCTGGCTTATTTTGCTAAGCATGTGCTGAGGTATATTTCCTTCTTTCAAAAGCCTTCTGTGTAGATAGACCATACTTCACTTGCCTATATATCTGGAAACAGTCACTAAATTGTTCCACTACTGTGCATATGTATACATTAGTATCTTTTTAAGTCTAGGCTCAACATTCTTTTAGGCACATTTCCAAAAGTAGAATGGTAACTGCAAAATCATAATCTTGGCTAAAATTTGGTGAGGAATTACCTTCCAATTCACACTGCAGCTGCACCATTTTATATCCCTGCCGGAATGAACAAGGTTTTCTGTTCTACCACATCATAGGCAATGCCTGCTATCATCTAGGACACTTTAGTTTATGGTCTTATAATACATATCAACTTGTTGACAGATGTATTTTTAGAGATCACCACCCAAAACACTCATGTATACTCAGTGGATTTCAGTGGGGGATGAAATTCTACTGGAGTAAAAAATGGTCAATCGAATTCACACCCCACATTCTTATAAAACAAGAAGAATGGTAAGCATGTCTACAGGATTCTCTTGAAGGTCTTCTGAAAGAATACATGTAATGCTGTTAATTCACACTTAGACAGACATGCCTTTCCCTCTTACTTGTTTTTACACCTCTCTCTTGCATAATTTTATGTATGACATCTCATGGCCAAACACCCAGTCAGTATTTTATGACTGCTGTGGTTTGTAACATAATCTGTAAAACTTGAGGCACATTCGTTTGACCATAGTGATCGCTGGAGCATCCCTCACTGAAGAGGAACTGGAGGTCACTATCAGAGTCTTTCTGCTCCATAATCTACTAAATGCAATGAAATCCTTATCAATGTGATAAAACTTTTATTGTTCTCATTCCATGAAGTAGTTTCACGTGTGCTCAGAAAGTGACTTTATTTTTCTCATAAAGTTATAAATTATAGTATTTCCATGGAAAAGGCTCTAGAAAATATTTGCATTGGGTGGAACCTCTCTGAACACTGTCATAGAATTCAAACACTTGGAATGCTTGTTGTCCATGTGTCATGAAACCCTTCATTGTCTACAAAGTGCATTCATTAGAGTTTGGTCTAGATCCAGGCATGCAAAGATGATAGAATTGTGACCTCAAATTAAAAGTTCCTCGAATACTTAGATTAGTATGAAAACATAAATTTAATAGCTATATACCTAAATGAACAGAACAATATTTTATATATGTGTTACTTTTGTGTTTTAATCTTATTAAAAGAAATTTGAAATTATGTGTCTTCCATGTAGGTCAGGTTAAAATAACTTATGAGAAGTCAGTAAAACAAATATTGACTAAGAAAAAAAAAAGCAAATCATGAGTGAAAGTGTATACTTAACTAGTAACAGTACAAGTGTCATACATTTTTAAGTATTTTATTACATGAATTTGCTTATTTTTGTGTGTGGTAGGGGTGTGTTTATGCCTTCAATATAAGTAGAGATCAGAGGATAGCTTGTAAGAGTTGATTTTCTCCTTCTACCATGTATGCTCCAGAAATCAAACTCAGGTTGTCAAGAATTGGTGACAACTACTTTAACCCATGAACCCCATTACCACAATTGTTATAAATTTTGAAAGTAATTGTTGTTTTTAGAAAGTTGAGGTTACTTTCTATTTAGTCTATATAAATAAAAAAACAAAATCTCTCCTCTCCTAGCTAGGTCAAGCCAGAGAAATAAACTGGGCAGTTTTTATTGAGTCCTGTGCTTCTAGAAGTGAGGCAGACTGTTTTGCTTCCTGCTGGCAGCAGTCACCTCTGGGGGAAACTTCAGATCCCCTTGTTTAATAAAATTAAAATAGAGCACTGCCCAGAAAATTATTTTAGTCCTGCTAAAAACATTTTTGAGTCTAGAGGCTTGATGTGACTTCCCCTGAATTACTGTCCCCTGATGGTCATGGTTGGTACCATTTTTATCCACAGATGTTAATGCAGTCTGATCAAAACTAATTTCTATGATTCCTATTGGCAAAGCTAAGAAGATCTTGGATTTTTTAAAGGCAAAAGAATCAGTATAAGTGAACATATTTATATGTCCAGAAGAAATATTATATAAGAAACAGAAAACGTGATTGACTTATAAATTATTGATTGAAAGATAGCTAGTTTCATAAAAAAATAAATAAATAAATAACAGTCTATCCAACCAGGCAGCTAGACTTCTAGGCCTGATACAAAAGGGTGGTGCCCTGTTATTTCTTTATCAGAACTGATCTACTAGAGTCTTACCTTACCTAACTTAGCCATGTTTCATTTGGCTATTTGTTCTCTACTTACAGAGATAGAATCAAAGGGCTTCTTAGCCATAATTAAATGTTACTTCTAGTCTGTATGAACTAAGCTAGAAGAAGTCCAACTGTTGGGTCAACAACATAAAGGGAAATGTTTTACTGTGAAGGATCACATTCACTGCCTCTTAGGAAGGGATTGCTTGGAGTCTTGCAAGGAAGAACGTTGCTCACATCCTCACAAGAAAAACTCTCGCAGCATCTTAAACTGCATATTATTATGAGAAAGATACTGGGTAACTAACTACTCCAAGACTAGCTCCCTGACAGTTAGAGAAGGTTTTCTTTGCCTTTGCTTGGTGATATTTCAAGCAAAGTAGCTTTCTCCTCTCCCATGGCTGAACTGACAGTCAACTGCTGGAAATACCTTCCTATATGTAAAGGTATTTTGAGTTTAAAATCTCCATATAAAACAGATTGAATCAGAAGAAATTATCTTTTTAAGTTGTTTCCTTTGAGAAGTTGCTGTGGATTTGTATCAAGGTAGTTAAATATTCAAATTCAAGGAGGTTTTGTTTGGGGGGAAAAGTCAGAAAGATGCCAGGCAATCTGGGTACTCCACAAAGTAGAACAGCCAAGGGACAGTTTTAAGAACAGTGAATTTGGAGAAGAGAGCATAGCAAGCAAGATGAAATCTGATATAAGCAAGGAGCAAGGAAGGTGAACCCTTATTTTCTCAGATCTATCAACCAACTGTAATTCTGACCTCTGCTTTCCCTAAAGTAATCGCTTTCACAAAGTAAATATACACTTTGAAAGTATATCCATAATGGCCATGCAATTATGATGTACAATAAAATGGAATGGGAAGAGCCCAAAAGACTAGGATTTGAAGCCATGGGAGAGGAGAAAGCTACTTTGCTTGGAATATCATCAAGCAAAGGCAAAAAAAAAAAAAAAAAAAAAAAAAAAAAAAAAAAAAAAAAACTTTTCTAACCTTCCTGCAAACACCTTATAACCTAAGGAGTCTTTCTCTGAAGCTTACTCCACAGGAATGGTCTGATGTGGTTCTGAGCAAGATGGCCTGTGCATGACACTGATAAATCTGAATCCTCATGTTTCAAACACTGAACTCTGGGACCATATGAACAATAGAGACCTGTGTGTCATTGAGGCTTATTTCTGAAAATCTCAAATATTTCTGACAAAGGTGATAAAATGTTTTAAAGCAATGTTTCTGAGAATTGTCCTTAGGCCACCATCACAAGCGTTACTGGAACACTAGGTATAGTATGTGTTTCCAGCTTTCACCCCAGACCTATTCACCAGGTACCTAAAGGTAATGGTGAAGTGGAGCGGTAGCTTTTCACAGCATTCCCGGTGATTCTAACTCACACTGACGTCCCAGAGCCTGGCGTACCTCAGAGATTACCCTGAGGTTTCATTCTCCAATCACTTAGCTTGAATATTTTAGTTTCTTATGCCATGGAGTTCAGTAATTCTTTGGTTCCTCCAAACCTCAGATGTTTATCCAAACAAATACTATTTTTTTAAATCTCCTAAGGTTATCATCATCATGTAGAAAGAATAAAATAAAATTTTTTTCCATGTGTTTGTCTGGTTAGGAGATTTTCAGTTTTATCAGACAAAGTATTCAAAAACTTTCATGACAGCTGAACTCGTATCAGTAGATTAAAAAACTATCTTTCTCACGTGTTATTAAATATGACTTTTGAGAAAAATATATAAGTATTTCAAATATATATTAATTGTAACCATTATACAACTCAGATGTAAATCAAGTGAAATTTGGTAGTCTTTCCTCCCTTCTAATAATGGGACCCTCAGGATGAGGTACCTGACTATATCTAACTGTGAACTGTCTTTTCACTGAGTGCGTAAGCTTTCTTGTGAAGGAAAGCGTCATACACAAATTCAAGACCACTGTATGTTATTACTCAGAACCTTTTACATTTAAAATGTAAAAGAAGTACAGTTGCATTAGTTCATCCATACCCTGTTAGATTATTGAATGCTTGCTCTTCGGTTAGCATTAGAACATATTTATCTCCATTTTTAAAAAGTTTTAAGTGAACTCGAAAAAATGAGGTGTGGGGGTCCTTTTCTATGTGTGTTTATAATTCAGATACAGTCTGCAAAATAATTGTTTTGTGCTTTATATTTCCACACAGAATAATATCATCATTCAGTTTTCCCCATTTCTGGCGTCTTCCATAGTTTCAGTTTGCATTTCCTGGACACTCAGACCACCATTTTTCCTCTAGTTGTCATTGAAAATTTTACCTCCGAGTCAAAAGGTTTCCCCGACTCTGTGTGCAGAAACTGATGTCCTGATGTTACTGGCAAGGAATGGTGTAGTAAGCGTTTCCAGTTCTCAGCAGTGTGGCCAAACAATACCTCAACTCTTGGTTGCAGTTTCTCTCAGGGCTGCTAGTGCTTTCACTAGAAACTGAGAGATGGATTTTCTTCGGGCTAAAGGAGAGCCTTTGTTTACATGTTTGGACCCACTCTGGGATCTGGGACTTTGAGTTTCTTCCTAGCTAGCAGATCAGCCCCCCACTCATCCTGCCTTTTGCGTGAGTCTACAGCAATGGACTGCATACCTGTTTGGTTTCAAAACTGTATCGTGGAGGTTCATTGACCTTATTCTACTGTCTGAATCTTTCACATGGAAAGCTGACTAGAAGAGGATTCATGGGAACACAACCACACTGCCATCTTTCCTAATATCTTAGTTATTATTCAACTACATGGTCTCAGTTTTTTACCCTCTGCTTATCCATATTAGTTTGGGAACAAACTAATATGATAATATTGAAAATTAAGTGATGACTTTAAAATAATATTAAAAATAATTCTCTGAAACTTTCTTTGGAATCAAAAGTTCTGTGTACAGTCAAGTGCAGAATGCTGCTTCAGGAAGACCATATTTGGCTTCCCCAGCCTGCAATATGAGAAATTCTTTTTCCCATAATAATATTCAAGAGGCTAGGCATAACCAGACAGGGTTCTCTTTCTTAAGTCATAGAGGTTTATCAGGTCAGGCAAAGTTTCAGCATTATGTAATCTCACCTCTTATTACCTCTTACATGAGCTCAAACTAGCTTCTTCTTGATTCATATGTCTATATTTGTTCTTAGTGCTCTGAAACGTAACACCCTTAAATTTTACCTGCTACAAAGGCCTCCATTTCTTATCATAAAAAATGAAATATTATCTCTCAATTCAATGTTGTAATTCAATCTAAGATTGTTTGGTCCCTTTATAGATCAACAATGACCTTTCTCATCACCCTGGTCTATACTATTCATCAGCATCTCCATAGGAGGATGGAGATTCTGATGCCCTATCCAATTTACTACCACTCTCCCAAAATCATCTGGGGTCTTTTAACTGGTGGAGCTTGACACATACATCTCTTGTCTGATGAGAGAGCAAGGGCTTCCTTCAAAGGCATGAGCAGCTGTTGCCACCAACACCATGACTAGAGGCCAAGCCCTAGCCTCTCTCCACATGCCTCATTTACTGGCTGTTGAGAGTGTAGCTAATACTTGAGATAATTTGAAACCGTCAGCTCTGTGACAGTTTGTCATCTATTAAAAATTGAATCTTATTTATTCTCTAGTGAGGAGGTTTCAGTTTTCTGGTACTAAGATTAGACTGAATCTTAGGTCATGAGATGGTCTCTTTCTTGAAAATGGTGTACTAAGATGCTGGTTTCTAGAGATGAGATTTCACTTGGCTCATTGTGTCAAAGTACCATCTTATTCACTTGGATAATCCATTATTCTAGGTCCAGGTGAATCTTATTCTTGAGCAGGTTCAAATGGTGTGTTCATATTGTCACAAATATCTCGTAAAACACATAAACAAAATCAAATCATTCATTCATGCTAACACAAAGTATAAATGAAGACTAATTCAAGATACCTAAGAGTTGTAAGATTTAGTCTCTAATTTCTAAAAGCTTGCCATGTGGAGGAGAAAGAAGCACATATAAGAAAACAGTTATGAGTTCAATGTGAAAAGTGTCAGAAACGTGATAATCAAATTAAATGGTAAGGCAGAGTTATCTTTCAATTTGGGACAGCATAAATTTCACGAATGCCTTCATTAATAGCGTATGGCTCCCTCATGAGCAGTTTCCTTCTTAGAACTCAGTTTCAATTACCTGCAGCCAACTGCAATCTTAAAATATTAAGTGGACATTTCTAGAAATGAAGAGTTCGTAAGTTTTAAATTGCACATTATCTTCAGTGCTGAAAACAAAATCAAAAGCAACAAAAATCTCTTGCTCATTCCTACTTCATTGTCTCTGGAATGAGACTCGGTCTGTGCTCTGTGTATCTATGCTGTGCACACAGCACAGCCCACCAGTTAGTCACTTAGTAGGCTTCTTGGTATCAAATTGACTACTTGGAATTGTGTGGCTTGTCCTCAAGTGACTCTCACATAGTGACCTAAGCTTACAGATCAGCACATTATGTCAATATTGCATCATACACATTGCCTCAAGGAGGAAAACTAATGAGGACAGTGCAATAGAGATTCTCACAATGTTATGACAGCCTAGTATTTTACTTTTGCTAACTTCATGCTTTGTTAATAAACTAGAAATAAATCATAAATGCACAGTGAGGGAGGAAACTGTTTATATGTTTTGATGCTATTTGTGTGTTTTCAGACATCCACGGAGGGTCTTGGAATTACTACATAAATAATAGGACATTCCTGTACTTGCCATGAAAGAGGGTCTCGGGTTTTCCTAGGTTTAGTAAAGTAAAATGAATATCAAAGTCTGAAGTTGTAGAGAATATGCAGACTAGATTTAGAGATGACATGAAGTCTTGTTTTACTGAAAACTCAAGCACAGACAGAAACTTGCATTCTGGAAGAATAGATTTAAGGTGTTTGTCAGGACTACTGTTCACCATTTTACAAGCCCGTGAGAAGCAGAAGAAGGTTCCTGGACTGCTAATGAGGTAATCAGAATTGGGTTTCAGTATTCTCAATAGAACTTGAGCTAGATCACAAAGAACAAAGGCTAGGGTATTATGTACAGTCAGATTGTGAATGTACATCAGTGAATAAGTACCAATGTCAAAGACTGGGTAACATGGCCAGTTAGGTTGTATTTATGTCAGTAGTAAGTACCAATATTAACAAAGGAAAAGAGAGAGAGAGGGAGAGAGAGAGAGAGAGAGAGAGAGAGAGAGAGAGAGAGAGAGAGAGAGAGAACCAGAAGGCACATAAAGATAAAATTGACAGTCTTCATGCTTGGAAGCCTAACAAAAAGGGTAGGAAGACCAAGGGAATGCCAAAACTGTGGATCTGGACCTGGCTCTCCACCTGGCAGTCCTGTTCATAGAAACATTAAATGCAGAAGGAAAACATTACATGTTCCATTGGAGATAGGAGGGTTGAGTATAATAGACAAGTCACTCCTATCATGCTGACCTTTGCACAGAAGGGATGAGTAGATGTTAAAGCCACTTTTACAGATGTCCTTTAAATGTGGTTCCGTATATTTTAGAGTGACTGGCATTTCTCATCAGCTGTGTAACAGTGATATTTACTCTGCTGTTCTCTGGCTCATGATGTCCCAGAGCTTAGAATAAAAGAATGTTTGTAGAGTTTTATTATAAGTGAAATCTGGCCTGACTAAAACAAGTGTTTGGGGGTGGGGTTCCTTTTGCTCTTTCCTCAAACTGTAGTGTTGGATTTGCAACGAAATAAAGACCTTAGTGACTAAGCAAAACTCTGAAGCCTTAATAGCTCCTATAAAATAAACCTGGTATCAAAATCAAACTGACTCACCTCTGTGCTACCATATCATAGGAGGATTAGGGTAACTAGCCCACACACATGGTTTTATTGGTGATCATATTGGCAAAAACAAACATTTTCAGTTAGTCTTTGTTATTTCTCATGTATCTGCCTCTGACATTAACACAGATATTTTCCTCAAATAGTATGGCATATTAGTTGCCAAAAATATCTGATAGAATAATGAACAGACATGTTATACCAACTACAATCAGTTGGAAAAGATCAGAAAAACAGTATTTATGGTAGTAGTGAAAATGTTAATTCATTGCTTTATGTCAGTTACCACATACTCTTCCTGGTACCCATACCATGATTACATGCACATTTCATTTAATTACTTGATTATTCAAGTGGTTGATTGCCAGGGTTGAATCCAGAACCCTGCACATGCAAAGGACATAATGTTGCTGGGTCAAGTTTTTGGCCTTATCTCCATGTTTTTACAGTAAAATATCTGGGTCTTTTTCAGCTCCAAATTTAGCCAATCCCCTTGAATATCACAGCCTAAATATACCATGCAAACATTTTCAACACTTGTCCTCTCACTAACCTAGTTTCTTTAGGATACCATATGTATTCCTATACCCAAACTCTAGCTCAGTTTTAGGAGTTCTTGAATAAGTGTCTTCTGTTCCCTAGTAGCCCCCAAAGATGTCCATGGGGTCAAAGGATCTCTAGAACCTTTGCACATGTCTCCTTGGACTGGAAAGAGAACTTCACAGTGTGGATAAATCAAGGACACCAGAGTAAAGAGTCTTTACAATAAGGTAAGGAGCAGAGGGAGAAAAGATCCGATGCTGCAGATTTGGAGCTGAGACATGCAGACAGCTTCTAGAAGCTGGAAGAAACATTCCTGTCTAGGGCCTTTAGAAAGAAAACAGCTTGCCAACATATGGGACTGAGCCTGTTAAGATGCATTTCAGAACTGTACGTTTCAGAAATGTCAAGAGAAGGATTTTGTGTTCTTTTAACACCACTGAAATTTTAGGAATCTTTCACTCCCCTGGTGCTCTATGATTTGCTATGAACTTTTGCCCAGCTTTATACTTCCTGCCCAGGGAGTGGTCACTGTATGAGCAAGGCAAGTTTAAGGGTCACGATAGCTGGAGAAGCAGCACTTGCAGCCTGGTTTACAGAAGAGAGGATGCAGTAGAATCTGAATTGACCTTCAAACAGAAAACTCCACCATTTCACTCCTCCTGCACAGTCTTTCAAATGTGGTCCTTTTACTTAGTTCTCCATTATTATCTTTAATTTTGAGCCCATTATTTGATGAGCTCTAGTTTCTCTTACTCCCCAAATTCGCCATCTTTCCTTCAGAGGGCTCATTGGACATCACCAACCATGAGCAAAAACCATTTCCTGTTGTAATCGTGGCTCCACAGACAAACCTCGGAAGTTCAGACCCTCCTCCCATAGGACCAACCTCACTGTGGTTATTAGCATCCACCTCTACTTGCAGCCACACTTCCCTTGTACAACAGCTCGCTGTTAGGTGTTTTATTTTGATTTTAGGCAGACAAGTACCTCTTCTGAAGGCTCATGATCTCCTTCATGACAGATAATCTTCTTGAACACCTTCCTAGAGTCTGTTATATCTACAGAAGGAACATGGTAGCGACAGAAGGTAATAAGAATGGAGATGGATTTAAGCCACTAAACTTGCTGGCTTTTAAATATAAAGGTTTGGTGAAAGAAAACATTCAAAACAGATTGTGAATTTTTTTTCAAGAAACAGGAAATCTATGCATGCCATTTACAAAGGCAAAATGGAGAGGCAAAGGAGACGGATGGAAGCCAAGCCTTGCATTTTACACTTGGGTGTGCCAACTTGGCTGTCTTCTAGTTTTCTTCCTTTTAGGTTTAATGTTGAATGACCAGAACAATTTTGATTACCTCGTAGATTGATAAACGTCAGTTGTGTTTATTTCATATTAATATATATTTATTATTTTATCATCTTATAAATAAGGTCTATCTGAGTTTGATTTTTTATTAAATATAGTTAGTGATATGGCAAATAAGTAGGGGTAAAGGAAGTAAAAGGATGAAAATCTCATATCTTTTATCTGTCTAGAAGGATTTAGACAATTGTGAAAGACCGACAAGGATTAATAGAACTCAAGAGGTTCTTCCTGTACCTTTGTGACTTTTATTTGTTTATTTTATTTCTTTCCACCAAATTTTACAATCTGAAAACACAATTTGCATGGAAAATCTGCACTCATTCTCCATGTTCCTCCAAGTAATGTTGTCCACTCATTAGTGTATCATATTCAACACCAGCAAAAGGCTTTGAGCCACACAGGGCTGTTTTTAAAATATATGTGTGTCCCAAAATATCCCATGGAGTTCAAGTGACAGATACACTATATGTACCTGATAGGAGCTCACAGTGCACCAGGCTGCCACAGTATGTGGCATCTCAGTGTATCTGCTTCTATCAGGTTCTTATGCATATAACAAAATAAGATAACTTTAATAAAGCTAGGCCCTTTTCCCAGCGTCCCATCTGGCTTCTCTTCTAGTTCTATGACAACCTCTCTTTTAAACTGAGGCTCAGAATCTTCTTTTTTTTTTTTTTCAAATCTTCTCCACTAGGTAAAATAAGAAAGGTTCTGCTATGATCATTGGCATCTCATCGAATTTCATGTTTATTTATCTGTTAGCTGACCTAGGCTGTTTTATTTTTAGGTGTTACTTGAATTTCCCTAGGCCTTGTCTACCAATGAAGTCACTTATTCATGGAATCAGCCTGTAGACCAGATTCTCCTCACACATGATGCTGGGATCTTCTCCCATGTTGTATTGGTTCAGTGTCAATAGATGACTGAAATGGCTTCCTAACTGGCTTTTTTGATCCTAATATTTTTTAATTTAAATCTGATAATAACTTCTCGTCTTATAATATGAAATGACTTTGCATGTGCTTGACTTCTTTGAACTTATATTACTTCCTCCTTTTCTCTTCCTCACCTCTTTTCTATTTTTCTGAATCTTTATTGTCTTAAGTCTTATTGTTTTTATTGACCATAGTTCTTTAGGGTGAGGGAATTACTCTATTGTTTTTAATTGAACTTAGTCTAGTTAAATTTAGTCTTATAGCTATATTTTGTTAGAAAGACTAGAAGGAAAAGAGGGTTCTAAGTTTTACTTACACGGCTAAGATGTTTGGTCCTTGATCTTCCAGCCATATTTCATTACTGAGAAAAGATGGAACCAGACCAGGTTTCCTCACATGACTCAACTTTGTTCTAAGTAAGTGCTTACCAAGCCCAGACTTGCACAGTTTGCTGATGTCCTAACCCCAGAGCCAACATTAGAATTAGTCAGTGATCAAGATCCCAGGAAACAAGATTCTTGGAGGTCCCTGAAAGACAACAACTCATTGTGTTAATGTTTCATGGTCTTTTCTCTTTATGTCTCATTGTGTGTATTTTCCAGCCAAATAAGTAAATAAAATAGATAAGACTTTAGCTAATCTTCTTTTCCAAAGAAGAAAAGTACATAATAAGTAAGTTGCAAACAAAGCAAGATTATTTTCACAATAACAAGATGATTAGAGGAACAAATTGAGGTAATGGGTAAGGAATAACTGGCAAAAAAAAAAAGGAGAAATAAAGAGGTCAATACATTTTCTTGAAGGACTGCCACTAGACCTAAAACCTAAATGATGAAAAAGAACCAACCATGTGGTGTCATAGAGAAGATTTTCAGAAAGAAACATCTCCTTTGCCTGATCACTGCCACCAACCCTGCCTTCTTCCAGGTTCTTGTCTATGAACTGCCTGTTTGTTCTGTCCTTACAGTTGTCAGCCTCATTCACCATTTGTTATTCCTTTCAGAAACGTTGCTGTTGTGTGTAGCAAACTGGTCTTGTTTTCTTGTTTAAGTGCACAATAAAATGCAATAGCCATAAAGACAGGACTGAGTCTACACAGTTCTTGAACATCCCCAGAAACCTAGTTGGTCAGCATTCAAAGGAATGCTTACTGGACCCTTTATACATCATTACGAATATTTTTCAGTAAAAAAATCGAGATCCAACCAGGCAAAAAAGATTTGTTTCTAGTTGCACAACTTGGGAATTAGGGAAGCTTCTCCATAGGGCAACATATTCTGTGGACTAATTCTGGAAGAGTTGAATATTTATTCTTAGTGGTGTAGTATGGTAAAGTTCAATGTGGTTTAAATCTTAAATTTTCCAATTGTGATGAAAAACACACGTGGACATAGTCCCTTTTGTGGAATCAAATATCATCTCTGCAGTCCTAAAGAGTAATGTCACATATGCCGTTTCCAACCTTAGAAGTGATGGTCACTGCAGTCAGTCCATATGTTTTTATGAGAATTATAGCAAATGCTAGAAATGCCACGTGCCGTACAGAGCCAAAAAACCGCTGCATGAAGATACTCGTGATTCTTTAAAACAGAGAAAGGTAAATTTATCACAACTTGTCATTGATAAAAAAAAATATGACTAGGCTCAGAGGATGTTTAGTTTCAAGATACAGTAGAAAATAAGGTATATTTCACTATTTTATAACATTGAAAATATGTACTTTAAATTTTTGCTTTAAAATTGCATTTATTTAGTGTGTGTGTGTGTGTGTGTGTGTGTGTGTGTGTGTGTGTGTGTGTACAAAACTGAAGGTCAGAGCACAGGTTTCTCTTCTTCCACCACATGAGGCCATAGGGATTGAATCTTTAGGCAAGTGTCTTTACTCCTGACCCAACCCACCTCCCCAGATTTTGTATTTATAAAGATTTATTTAGTTTTAATTATGTGTATGTAGATTTGGTAGTGGGTGGGTATGTGGACATGAATGCATCTCTCTTAGGGGTTAGAAGAGAGAATCGGATTCCCTGGGACAGGGGTTACAGGCAGTTATGAACCACAGGGCATGACTGCAGGAAGTTGAATTTGGGTACCCTGCAGGAGCAGCAAAAGCTTGTAACTCCTGAGCCATCTCTCCAGCCTCATGTGTATATTTTTTGAAGTAAAAAAATTTAAACCTCTATAAAGGTGTAGGAACATAAAATGTGTTCGGTCATCTGCAAATTGGCCTTTAAAGTTTTTTTTTTTTTTTTTTCTGTTTACCTACCTGGTATTTCAGTTGGAGAAAAGCTTCTCAGGAGTCTCTCTCCACGTACACGTGTGTATCTTCAGCATGTACTGAGGATTGGTGTGCCATGCTTCACCATGTGCCTTCTCCTCAGAACAGGCACTTTCACTCTTCCTTTTACTCAGAGAAGCAGTTTTAGTGTGCCACTCAATGGTGCCTTGGCAGTGCCTTTGGCTCCCTGCTTCCCTCAATCACGGAATCATAATGACTAGAAACAAACTTTCTGCTCTGTTGTCTCCCACCCACTTCTATCACAATTTGCTTTCTTTACTCAGTGCATGGTGAAGGAAGTAGATGCTTTTAAAGAATTCCAAAGGACAGAAGATTGTCTCAACAAAATTTCCATCTTAGCACCTTTTCTGGAAATTAGAATTGATTTCTCCAGTAAAAAGAAATATTCTGGGGGTGAGGGGGTGGTGGTGCTACAGAAGATGAGCTCCTGTCCAGCCTTCTCATTGGAAAGAGCTCTCTGTACCACTTCTCCCTAGATATAGTTTCCAACAAAACATAAATCTTACCTTCCTGTTTAGATTATTAGTGCAATCTAAGCAAGTGTTGGTGAGAGAGCATGAAGCAAAGCTGCCTCTCTAGGCCATTTGCATCACCAGAATCCGTTCCACTTCCTTTCAGAAGCCAGTGAAATTTGCTATTAACTTCAACTTAGTGTAAATGACTAAATAACCTGTAAATAATCTAAATAATCTATAAGATGATATTTTATAGAAAAACATACTTTCACAGTACAGACAAACTCTAAACAGAAACCAAGCAAACAAAAAAAAAATTACCAGGAAATGTCAAATTCTAAAAGGTACAATATTATTTGTATTCATCAGAAAATAATATTTAGTACATGCAGTTATCTTCATGCATGTTCATTAAAAAGCTCTAAAATGGCCGGGCAGTGGTGGCGCACACCTTTAATCCCAGCACTTGGGAGGCAGAGGCAGGCGGATTTCTGAGTTCGAGGCCAGCCTGGTCTACAGAGTGAGTTCCAGGACAGCCAAGGCTACACAGAGAAACCCTGTCTTGAAAAACCAAAAAAAAAAAAAAAAAAAAAAAAAAAAAAAAAAAAAAGCTCTAAAATGTATGAGATATTACGAGATATTACTGACAGAGTCTGCATTCTGTGAAACAGAAGACAGAAAAAGTGTTTTTACTTTATTTGTTTTTCCTGTGTACCCCTTTATTTTATGCCCTTTAGATTTAGAACCACAAATATCTATTGTGCTGAGTTAAAAGTTAAAGCTGTAACTTCAAATGTGTCTGGGTGATTTTTCACCATGTGTGAGAAACTAAAGATTCAAATGGTGCCCAGGCAAGCCAGCATATCTGTGTGTCGAAAGGGCAGCATCTGAGTAATGTCGCCACATGCATTCACTTTCCTTTCTCTTCTACTTTATGCAGATGTTTTCCTTTGAGTTCTTGACACTGGAGAGCTCAGCGAGCCCTTTGTTCCTAGCATAAGTTGGCTTGTTCTCTTTCCCATGGTTGGATCCCTGTGCACCGCTTTCTTCCTAGGCACAAGCTCAGTCTCTAGTCCAAACTGTCACTTAGCCTGCCTGAACTCAACTATGGTGGTTGAGGTAGCCTAGGCCACAGAGGATAAGACCTTCCTGGCCTGAGAACTTGTTTGACCTAACAAACAGGAGACAGGCAGGTCAGGACCTTGAATCCTGAGACAGACAGCAGTAAAAGCCAACCAAAGACTGAAGAACCAGGACTAAGGTCCAGAAGCTCTGGTGGTCCAAGACAAAGCTAAGACCAAGTGTAAGTGTATAGGTTCAGTGCTCATGCTAACTTAAATTGGTTTCCAGAAAGACAGGCCATATCTGAAGTGCTCCCCTGACAGGTTTTAAGCACTTTTCCTCCTTGCAACACGTAGCACAGCAAATTTGATTCTCTCCCGCTTCATATTCACTAATATCTGGCCCAAGTTTTTACCCCATGAAGCTATGGGAAGGTCATCGAGTTCTACAAACTTTTTCCAGTCAGTCTCAGGCATTGTGTTGAGTGATTCGGGTACATCTCCTCGGATAGGGGACCTAGTAGTATCAGTGACAATATATCACTGAATTACAAAAGCGACCCTTAGGTATTTTTAACACATAAAAGTGTCAGTGCTCAAGACAGCGCCCTCACCCTCAACCCCCTTCCTGGCCATGCTAACATGTATAGCACTGCTTGTCTCTACACTGCAGTTCTCATTTTCTGCAGGAAAAAAGATTCAGTTTAATCTTGTAGCATATGATAACAATGTTGCTAACTGCTCAGTTACATCAGCTTAGCTCACACATGAGGGATATCATTACTCTTGCCTCCAAGTTCTCTACAGAAGCAGGAAAAAGAAGTAGATTTGCAAGTTTGTTTTGCAAGAGACAAGTCGGAAAGAGACAGAAAGCTAACTATAAATCAGTTACTTTGGGCTGAATTCCTGCCCTGTCAGTCTCAGCTACATCCAAATGGAAAAATGGATGATCTAAGATTACAACAGAGTCATGCCAGTAGCCACAGTACTAAAAGGTCACATCTATTATGGTTGGCACTTAGCCCCCAGGGCTGTACTTTGAGAAGATGTCATAGTCATCTCATGCAAAAGGCATGTCCATCATGCCAAAATGCTGCTGTCAGTATTCGATCTAATAAAAGATAGTCTATTCCCCTTTCCTTCAAATTCAACAATATCTAGCTACTGTTAAACAGTAATCACTTTTTTCTTGCTCCTCTACATTTCCTTTTTGAGCCCTGGAATACCTCAACAAAAGTGTGTTGTTTGGCTCTGGCTTTGAAGTTACAATGATTCTTTCAAAAACATTTTATTAACCAAAATAAACATTTCAGTCAGCCTATACCCAGGGGTGGCTTCATATAACTAGTTTGTGGCGCCTTGGAACAAACTATTGGCCCCTGCTAATAATGCCATGTGCATCAGCAATCAGCAGTTAAATGGGAACAACAAAGAAAATTCTTAAAACAGAAATTAAGATAGAATAAGCAGCAACAGCTGGTGCCAGCTGAGTGAGCAACCACATAGTAAAATCTTACTCTGCAGGGGAATTTATGAGAATTCTCAGGGCCCAGCACAGGAGCAACAAAAGGTCTCATTGTAAGAATGTCCATGTGAACCCTGACTATCCAGCTCCCCTGGGCATTACCAACTGGAGGCATCAAGAACATAGCCAGGAATTTATCTGCCCAGATCAAATCACTCCAACTATATAAGACCAGCTATTTGTGTCCCAAGAGGTCCATAGTTATAAGGTTCACTCTAACTGGAACAGGGTTCTTAGCCCTGGGGCCTTTAGGATTCTTTTAGGTTCCACGTGCTTCTGTTTGAAAAACATCACTGACATGAACAGGAGAGGTGTTTTTTTCTGGAGTTTTTTTCTCACAAGATTGGTTCTGGCAACTCCTGGGTGGATGGAAAGTGAAGGCCCTGGCCTGCCCCAACCCCTGAGTCTGTAATCCTTGGGAGGTTGCACAAAAGTTCTGTGGAAGCTTACCAACTCGTTAAAGGCAAAGTTGGAAATAGTCTTAAAGATATTACCTCAATATCAAAGTACTGCACATTAAGGAACTCTGGAACAGGCCAGATACTGTCCCCAAGGCACACAGCGGGGACCTTGCCCTTTGATGCCTTTCCCAGAGCCCTAAAGTTCAGAAACCCAGTCCATCCAAGTCATGATTGAGAGCTCTTGCTGACATGGCCTAATCAGATCACGTAATTCCATATTAAAACAACAATAACCATGAAAACCATAGAAAGAAATGTCTCCTGCTTTCCAAATAGAGGATTCACACTTGAAGCATTCTGGCATTCATTACCTAAGCCACTTGGCATTCAGAATATATTCTATATATATATGTGGGGGTCACTCTTTTGACTGGAACAGCTTGCAAAAATTTTTAGAAAGAAAAACAGGAGATCAAAACAAGAGATGTCCATTTTCAACTAAATTAATTCTTTTGAGTAAACTTTCATCTAAGAAAAACAGGGTCTGAAAGGACATTCAGTTAAACCTTGCTTACTTTGCCCTCAGCTAAGAGAAGAGAAACCTTTCCGGACACATACTGCAGTGACTCAAATATAAATATAATACTGTTTTCTCTTCCTGTCCAAGATCGAAAGGAAGGAAGAAAGAAAGAAGGAAAGAAAGAAAGAAAGAAAGAAAGAAAGAAAGAAAGAAAGAAAGAGAAAGCAAAGCAAAGCATATGTCATTTGCCAGTAGACCTAGAAAAAAAAGTTTGAAAAACTGTAAGAAAATGTTCTTACCAGCTACACTGGGCTCTGGTGAGGTAAAGAAAGTGTTGCTGGGTTTCTGCACAAAAGAATCCAACATGTGAGCACCACGAGGGAAGCTGGGTACATGAGTAAACAATGGCTCAGCTCACTGGATACACTGGTGTGGACGTGTGCACACTCATGTGTATGCTCCTGTAAGGGGAGAGAGTGGCCCATATTCACAGACAGCACAAAAAAAAAAAAAAAAAAACACTGAAAACCAAGGAGGAGACAAGAGAGTCTGTGTCAACTCTGTAAATTTACAGGAATTTACAAAGACCATTCTGAGGTACTGACTCCTTGTTCAAATTCCTTGTTCTTTGTGTTAACGATGAAAGTGCATTTGGAAAAAAGCTGTTAGGTAACTTTGTCAGAAACCCATGATAGTGAAAAGTAATCTTGACGTAGTTTGAAAAGGAGGTTCTAAGTCTTGTGTGTATGTATAAATGACTTTAGACAAGTAGGACAAGCCCATCATCTGTCCTCACATTTTGAGGCTCTTCCTTCATTTTGAAATTGAAATACTAATAATAGTTCTTTCACCACACAGAATACTTAAATTACAGATAAGGCGGTACAAGTAAAGCTATAGTGACTCAAAGCAGCTTTAAGCAGCTTGCCACGTTGCATTCTCCTTTAAAATAGCTTTTGAGATTATACTTCTGTCATTCCCCCCCCCCTTTCCTCTCAACCCCCACCATGCATTCTGACCTTACTCTCTTTTAAACTCATGGTCTTTTTCTCTTTCAATTTAGGTGTGTGTGTGTGTGTGTGTGTGTGTGTGTGTGTGTGTGTGTGATAGAAATATAACCTATTCAGTCTGTATATTTGGTATTGAATAACTGATTGCTTTGCTTTTCTCTTAGGAAGATTATTTCTCCAGCTCTCAACATTCCTCAGCCACCTGTAGTTTTGTCTGGGGCTGACACCTTCGAGAGCTTTGCCTCTTGCACAATTAGCATGTCTATTGGTATTACCTTTTAAGTCCAAGTAGAGAAATGTTGGTTACTGATAAGGCATGGGTGCCACTACTTTACCCTCAGAGTTTTTATGCCCTGCTGGCTGTTGCTGTGGTTTATAGACATCATCACTGGGTAGGATTATTGGTGGCTTCCTTTCTTGGAAGCTTGCCCAGAACTTTCTGGTAGCATAAAAGATAATCTGAGCTTTCAGATCAGATCCAGTGCACGGTGTCTGAGGCCTATGCCTGAAGTACATGACATCTTCAGCAAGAGGGATTTATCTTTCACCTCTGAGGAATAAACAAGGGAAAAATCAATAGCCTATGTTTTTAGAGTCTCTTAGGCACTAACCAACCACTCAAAGTAGGGCTTCTAATACCTGGTGTTGGGATTTTGGTTAGCTAGTCCATGGGAGCACTACATATGGAAAAATTTTATTTAAACTACATGAGTATATGTGTACAAAAACTAATGTGTATTGCATATACTTGCTTGTTAATCATATATGTATACTCATAAACTTGGTAAGAACCTTGCTTTCACTCAAACATATCCCTTGGAAATGAAAGGAGAGGGATCATTCACATACCTCCCAAGTACAGCTAATGGGGCTAGAAATGCCAATGAAACACACTTGATACTTGTGGATCACTCACTCTAGCTACACTTATTTCATAAAAGTGAGGAAAAGTAAGACTTGTACATGAGTGCCTTTTTTAAAAAAAATCACTATTAGGTGAAACTAAGGCAGGTCTGTAAATTATACATTAGGAAATATGGGATTTCCTTCCGGTCTGGGCCCGAGCACTGAGCAGACCCCGGGGGCATCTCTGCCCCCAATCTCAGAGAACCCAGAGGAAATGGGCTCCCAGGAGCTCTAACCCAGGCAGTATCTTAGGTAAGGAGATAGCAACACCCACCCCAAACAAGGAGTAACTGGGACCCACTAGGACCCAGGACTTCACTCCTGGCCCAGAACACTGGTTCCTTCATGTCTGAGCCTGAGCAATGAGCAGATCTTGGGCCTCAGCTCTAACCCCAGTAGTAACAACCATCCCATACAGTTCTGATACAACCAAGATTATAGGAAAGACAGGCTCCAGTCAGAGACAGGGCAAGTAGCACTAAGTAGATCCAGATGGTGAAAGGCAAGTGCAAGAACATAAACATCAGCAACCCAGGGTACTTGGCATAACTAGAACCTAGTTCTTCCACACTAAAAAGCCCTGAATTCCTCATATCACCAGGAAAGCAAGATTCAGATTTAAAATCACTTCTAATTATGATGATAGAGGACTTTAAGAAGGACATAAATAACATTTTCAAAGAAATTGAGAACACAGGTAAACAGGTAGAAGCCCTTAAACACAAAAATCCCTTAAAGAATTACAAGAGAACACAACCAAACAGGTGAAGGAATTTAACAAAACCATCCAAGACATAAAAATGGAAGTAGAAACAATAAAAAAAATTACAAAGGGAGACTACCCTGGAGATAGAAAACCTAGGAAAGAAATCAGGAGTCATAAATGCAAGCATCACCAACAGAATATGAGAGATAGTAGAGAGAATCTCAGGTACAGAGGATACCATAGAAAATATTGACACAACTGTCAAAGAAAATGAAAAATGCAAAATGTTCTTAACACAAAACATCCAGGAAATCCAGGACACAATGAGAAGACCAAATCTAAAAATAATAAGTATAGAAGAGAGTGAAGATTCCCAACTTAAAGGGCCAATAAATATCTTCAACAAAATTATAGAAGAAAACTTCCTTAACCTAAAGAACAAGATGCCCATAAACATACAAGAAGCCTACAGAACTCCAAATAGACTAGACCAGAAAAGAAATACCTCCTGTCACATAATAATCAAAGCACCAAATGCACAAAACAAAGAAAGAATATTAAATGCAGTAAGGAAAAAAGGCCAAGTAACATATAAAGGCAGACCTATCAGAATTACAACAGACTTCTCACCAGATACTATAAAAGCCAGAAGATTCTGGACATATGTCATATAGACACTAAGAGAACACAAATGCCAGCCCAGGCTACTATACCCAGAAAAACTCTCAATTACCATAGGTGAAAAAACAAGATCTTCCAGGACAAAACCAAATTTACACAATATCTTTCTACAAAGCCAGCACTAGGAAGTATAATAGAAAGAAAGCTCTAATGTAAGGAGGAATATTATACCCTAGAAAGAACAAGAAAGTAATCCTCTTCCAATAAATCCAAAAGAAGATAGCCACACAAACAATGCCACCGCTAATAACAAAAATAACAGGAAGCAACAATCTCCTCTCCTTATTATCTCTTAACATCAATGAAATCAATTCTCCAATAAAAAGACATAGGCTAATGGACTGGATACATAAACAGGACCCAGGATTTTGCTGTATACAGGAAACCCAACTTAGTAACAAAGACAAACTCTACCTTAGAGTAAAAGGCTGGAAAACAATTGTTCAAGCAAATGGTCCTAAGAAACATGCTGGATTAGCCATTCTAAAACCTCCAGGCTGAGAACACAAAGGGAGGGACTCATGGCTCCACCTATATAGGTAGTTGAGGATGGCCTTGCCTGGCATCAGTGGACAGCCTTGGTGCCTGAAAGTTTGGATTCCCTAGTGTTGGGGAATTCGAGAGCAGGGAGGTGGGAGTGGGAGGATGGTGGGAGCACACCCTCATAGAAATCGGAGGAGAGGAGATGGGGTAAGGGGTTTGGGGGGTGAGGGAATGGGAGAAAAGATAACATTGAAAGGTAAATAAATAAAAATATCCAATTTAAAAAAAAAAAGATAATGAGTCTGGCAACTGTAGTTGAGCATTCAAGACTTTCTGTCACCAATTTATTTCGGGGATTTTGTATAATCCTCAAGGACAAGTTATTGTGGAAGAGGCCCATGGAACTTTCAAAGGATTGGTGAGACATACTGTTGCTGAGACAAAGAATGATGCCAACCTGTGAGCTTGCTCAGTGCCCTCACAAAAGTTACTGACATATGTTCCTGACCCACATTTGCTTGACTATATCCCAGATGGGACAAGCTGCCTTGCCTCAAGTTTTTAGACTTTGTGAAATAGAGAATAGAAAAGACAAGTTATGTGTCTTGTATTCTTCCTAAAGGTGCCCAGCTGTAGGGAGCCGACAGAAGGCAGCTATCATCCTTTCAGCCATCTCGAGCCCTATACCCTGATAAAAGATGTGATTACAATAGCCTATAACAGCTGAGCATACTCTGATAACATCTTGCTTTAGATACCCAGGATTTTCCCTTGGGTGTGTGAGACTTAAAGGTGTGTGACTTAAGGGTGTGACTTAGAGATCAGATTTAGAGACAAGACCTAAGGGCATGATTAAAGGCATGACTTAGAGGCATGGCTTAGAAGTGAGACATAGTTCGAGGCCAGCCTGGTCTACAGAGTGAGTTCCAGGACAGGACAGGGCTACACAGAGAAACCCTGTCAAAAAAAAAAAAAAAAAAAAAAAAAAAAAAAAAAAAAAAAAAAAAAAAAAAAAAAAACAAACAAACAAACAAACAAACAAACAAAAAAACCAGAAGTGAGACATATAAAAAACTAGTTCCGAACAATTTGGAGTAACAGAGATTCAGACACTAGGAGTAGAAGTAGACATTAGACACTCAGAAGAGAACAACTTAGAGTACAACTTGAAACTGAGAATTAGGTTAGACACTTGCAACAGAGAATTGGGCACTGGGCACTTGGAAAAAGAACTTGGAACTTGGAGGCACTAGGAACAAGGAACTAGGGACTAGGAACTCAAGACTTGGGACTTGGAGAGAAGAAGAGAGACTGAAGAATAAACGGGATTGAATTACAATCTGTCTGGTCTCCATTCCTTGAGTTCGTCCTCACTCTCTCTCTTGCTGAACCCTGACACGCAGACCTGAGGAGCTTGGGGCCATGCAGGCTCTAACAATTTAGCCCCCAAGGCTTTTGGCAGAGTGGGTCCCAACATTGACAGAGCATCCCGTGACATTTTGGCCCTCAAACGTGGGGCAGCTCGGGCTGCAACACCCAGCTGTTAGAACTGAATCATTTACTGGTCTAGAAGTCAATCCAATATGGGAAACAACAGTCTACTTATGGAAGACTGGATCTGGACTTTGTAAGAGACATATTTGAAAGCTAGCTGTAGAACACTATGATGATAGCAAGAGATAAAGTTGGGACAGGATCTGTATTTCAAACAAGGGTTAGTGCATGTTTTAAGGCTCTTTTAATTGTCAAGCTAAAATTGGTTTAGTCTCTTCTACAGCATTTATTGTAAGTTAAATTGACTATATAATTTCCAATTATGTTAGTGTGTTAAAACCTGGCATGTCTGTGATGGGGGTCTATCAACCAGCTTTCATCTCACTGCCCTGAGTATTAGAAAACCTTGATTCTCTGGAAAAAAGCTTGAAAGTGCTGGAAGAAGTGAGTTAGGCTTTAAGCAGAAGCAAGATTGTAGCAGGCTTGATTATTGCTGGTATAACAGCTTTCATTCCATTAATTGCTAGCACCACTGCTTCTGCAATAGCATTGATACAAGGAATTAAGACAACTATTTTTGTTAGCCATCTAGCAAAAAAATGTTACTAGTGTATTGAGTATACAAAGGGTTTATATAGGTATCTGTAACAATGAATGATGCTCTATAACCCATTCAAATTATCTGAAGGAGGTTCAGGGTTCAACAGTTAGAAGCCATCCCAAGTGTCATGACAAATATCATTGAAGTAGTGTTACTTTTGAAATTCACAATGTTTGTCATTATAATTAGAAAAAAGTTTAAAGACACCTGTAGGATATTTGGCATAATCCTAACACCTCTCTGGGTGTGTTAACTTTGCATAGTGAGATTATGAGTTTAAAGAATGCTGCTCTGTTGACCTTTGATGCTGCAGATAATGCCGATAAAATTATTCATAGCCTCAGCTCAGTATTTCCATTCTGAACAAACCTCAGGAATGGCATATGTAGCTTGATCAGGCTAGCCGTTCTTGTTCTGGGAATACTTTTATTCCTGCCCATTGTGTTAAAGATTATCTTTAACAACATGAACATGTTGGCAGCCAAAGTACATGGTTTACACCTGAAAATGGACCCCCAGACAGAGTTATTGAATTAACTGGCTGGCAGGCCAAGGATGGGTAAGATTCTGCACAGAGCCTTACTAACCTAAGACATAAGTGCATTGCCTTTGATAATGCATATTCTGTGATGGGTAAGGAAGGTATTCTTGTCAGAATGACCTAAGACAGGCTCAGTCTTGTCAAGAAAATAAAAAAGGGGGAGAGGTGGAGCCTATGGGGCTGCTTGGCAAGAAGCTGACATGAGCCAAGGACAAGGAAAGGGGCTGCTTGACAGGAATATGACATTGGCCAAGACAAGGAAGTAGGTTTCAAGCAGGAATCTGACATTAGACTAGAACATAGAAGTAATTTCAGGTGGGAGTCTAAATCATAGGCTACAACAAAGAAGTAATCTCAGACAGGAATCTAAATATTAGGCCAGAACAAAGAAGTAATTTCAGACAGGAATCTATCTTAGGTTAAAACAAGGAAGTATGCTTCAGACATAAAAATGACCTTGGACTAGGATAGGGAAGTAGGCTCAGATACTGTGGTCATCCTGATAAGCCCTTAGAAATAGTGATCAAGGGAGTGTTCACGTAACTGAGTTTAATGCCTTGCTTTTCCTTTGACTATTTGCGTTTATTGTATTGCTTGTTCCTCAGCTATTTACATCTACTGTATTGCTAGACCCTCAACCTAGAACTGACCTTAATACTTGCATGTAATCAAAATGGTATAAAAGCATAAAGGAAGAGAGTGTATAGGATAGGGGGTTCTAGGGAGGAAAAATGGAGAAAGAGGATGACCTCTGTATTGTAAATAAATAAAATATCCAATTTAAAAAAACATGGAATTTAAGAAAGCACATATTTAATTGCAAATGTATTTTAGGAATTAGTCTATGATTGGATAAAAGAGTTTAGGAGCTAATAGTGGTATTGGAGGGCAGGAAAACTTTTTCTTTTGCTCTCACAATAATTTTAGACAGAAAACCCAAAGAGGTACATGAAAGATATTATGGCAAAATCACTGATAAAAATGACCTTCATCATCTTCGATATTTACACTTGAAAACTTATCTCATTTTAGATTAGCTTGTGGTATTTAGTTTAAGCTGTGGTAAGCAGATCTGTTGTGCAATTGTTTGGATTTGAGGCCACATGTAATCACTACGACTCTCTTGCTTTATATAATTGTCTATTTGACTGAGAGTTAAAATCAAACTCTCTTCAAGGTTTTACTCAATGGCTTACATATATTTTATGTCTTATCAAACATTTCTTATACTTTATTTTGCTATGAAAAATATTGCTTAATTATATCATTTTGTTAGAGGGCATATTATTTCCTTAATGAGTTTTAGAAGCTAAGATACAAATGTTATTTCATAGCTTTAAAGATAAATATGAGGGTGATCCAGTCAACAATGAAGAAATTGCTGGTTATTACTTTAAATGTTTAAAAATCCATATTCTCAGAAGGGTTTCCCAGCTGGTTATTTTAGCAAACATGACAATAACTAAATATATTCAAACTTTAAAGTTTCTCATAATACTAAATTACAAGATACTATGAATTCCTGTAATTAAAAGGTGTGGATTAAAGTAGTTATTTGTATAGAGCTGAGCTGGCTACTAATTTTTAAATGTCCACTCCAAGATTTAAAAGTTACCCCCAAAAGTAATATGCTCTAAGATATTGAACATCCCAAAAGTCATGTATCAAGTTTGATACTCAGTATGGCACTTATTGAGAGGCAGGGTAAATCCTTATAGTTTGACCTAAGAATGCACTGTTCACTACTGGAGGCACAACATGAAGAGGATAGGGGGAAAACACTGGAGCTCTGTTCCTTTGCTTCCTGGCTCTTAAGTGAGATATTTGCTTACCTTACACTATAATCATAACATGCCTCATCAGATCAAATGCAATAGTCTGTCTTAGCCTGAAACCTCCAGAACTGTGAGTCTGAGTAAACTTTGTTGATTTTGAAACTTAATTTTTAAAAATTATTTTGTTATAGTAGCATATAATGATAGAGTATAATTTGAATCCCAAGAAATCCATGCAACCTTATAGAATTCTATACTCTTTAGAAAAGCAATTGTCTTCTGGACTTAGGGTCTATTGAGATGTACAGTTTTCTTTCCAATGGCATTTGACAGATCACTGCCATAGCCAGGCATATGACATTTGCTTTAAATTCATAGGTCATAACATTATTTGTTGAATTATTTCACCCTGTTAGGTCTTTTAAAATAACAATTGAATTCAACTTTCACAGCAGAATTAACCTGAGTTAGTTTACACTAGTTAACTTAAGAAAAACATGTTTTAATATCTGAAAACATTTTTTAAAATATCAATATCTTTTAATGTTTAAAGAGATTCTAGAACTGTATATTACATACTTTTAAATGACATTAAAGTGATTTTTTAAAACTTTTTAATTCTATTTTTTATCTCCTTAGTTAATAAAAAATAAAAACCTCTAGTTTTTAATTCTGTTTTAAAAGCCAACCACAGACTGTACAGCTAAATAAGCTGTAATGAAAATTAAGCTTAAATTTGCAATTAAAAAATATTGCTTGGTATAGAAGGAAGAAAAATACAAAACAGACCTGGGCTGTGGGCATAAAAAGAAACTAATTAAAATGCTTGCCCTGCTTCTTGAATGATCTAGACCTCATGGAACAGGCCTGTCCTTGCAGCTACTCAGGTAGCTAAGGAGAAAGCTACAAGTTCAAGGCCTGACTGGGTTACACGATGATTTCAAAACATCCTGGGCAACTTATTGAGCCTTATCCAAAAATTAAAAGCAAGAGAAGAAAAAGAAGGCAGAAGATTGCAATTTTGCAAAAGAGCTTACCTAATGAGTTCATAGTTCAATCCTTAGCACTAAAGAGTAAATAAAAACCAGAGTTGATACTCATCTAACTCCTAGGTTCTCATCTATAAAGATTAAATGAGATCATTATTTTAAAGGCCCTAAAAGACCAAAAGCATTCAATAAACAGTATTCCTTTCTAGCCTGCACTGATACCCTGCAGCATGACTATATAGTGAATTATCTCTTATCAATGGGAAAATTTTTGCACTCTTGCAAGTTTTTACTATTTTTTAAAAGAATTCATTTATTTTATATATGTGGGTACACTGTCACTGTATTCAAACACACCAGAAGAGTGCACCAGATCCCAATAAAAATGGTTGTAAGCCACCATGTGGTTCCTGGGAATTGAACTTGAGACCTCTGGAATAGCAGTCTAACCACTGAGTCATCTCTCCAACCCAAAAGTTCTTACTAATCAATTAGGCAATTCTTCAAGAAAATTATCCTTGTAATTCTGCTTTGCTTTTCTGAAGAGTTCAAGGTTTGTTCCATCAACTCAGTTGATTTATAATCAAGATTCAGGAGCATATGGTTTCCATCAAAACAGTCTAAAAGGAAATGCAAAAAAAGCTTTTTTTCCATATGTCCATTGATGGTTTCAGGAAATGAACTGTCTAGAAGAGCAAAGGCTATGTACTTTGAACATCTTAGAATGCAAAGCAATGCAAATGTTGTAACCCTTGGTGATGACACTGGAGGAGATCTATGGATCAAAGTCCAATAGATGAAAAATTAAACATCTTGCCTTTAGCTTAGACATAAAAGTGAGAGAGTCAGTTTATGAAAAGAAAATAATGATAAAGGTTAAGTGGAAGTAGTGTTAGGGTTGAACCCTTGTTAAATTTTATAACTCGCTCTCTGTCTCTTTCTTTGATTCTTTCCTATTCCATGAGTACATAAAAAAATAAAGGTAGGAGTCACAGAAGTTTTGTCCCTAAAACTTTAAATGAATTACCATGCTATATAAAAGTCATTCCTACACTGAATCATCATGCAATAATGCAAGAATGCTGTTCTTTTACAAATACACTGGTTAGTATAGTTCAATTTAATGATTAAAGAGATGGCTAAAAGATGTTCACTGCACATACATAGGAATTATAGAGCAAGGTAAATGTGGTTAACGGTGATAGATTGTGTTCTTAAAATGAAGAGTGGACATTTAAGTCACAAACAACTGTAGGTAATGTGATCATTAGCTGGATTTAAATGTTTTATAAAGCACATATACTCTAAAGTATCATGTCATATGTGAAACTACATGTTGGTGTCCATCAAATTAAAAAAAAATAATAAAATTTAAAGAAAAATAAGCTTCCTTGCAAGCTGTGCCTCCTGGTGTTATAGGATGGCCACTGTGGCCTCCTCACGTTCTAAGTATTCATGAGTTGCTGGCCATTTTGCTCATGAAGCAGGACACAGGCATCACCATTAAGGAACAGCAGCATAACTGGCAGGCCTGGATAGAGATAGTTCTTCATGGGTTGTAGCGAATCAGCTCTGCAGTGAGGGGAGAAAGGCACTTGTTATTTGGGAAGCTTATGGTTCTGGTGTTACTTCCAGAGTATGTTATTTGGAAACTTTTGAAAAGAAAGGCTTGCCCCTATTCTGACACATCCTGGTCAGCTTCCTTTGCCTCTCTGGAGAGCATTGTGCAACTTCTCACCACCATTGTGCAACTTCTCACCACGGTACATAAGTGAGCAAGGTGAGTTTTCACCTTAGTGATCACTGGACAGCCGGGCGGTGGAGGTGCACGCCTTTAATCCCAGCACTTGGGAGGCAGAGGCAGGTGGATTTCTGAGTTCAAGGCCAGCCTGGTCTACAGAGTGAGTTCCAGGACAGCCAGGGCTATACAGAGAAACCCTGTCTCGAAAAACCAACCAACCAAACAAACAAACAAAACCACAAATGATCACTAGACAGAGTTTATGAGCATTGTGGATGCATAAGCAAAATTAGAGAATATGTGCCCATGAGCCCATATGTCACCCACAGTGACATGTGACACGTGTGATAGTGTAGTGAGGGAGGCAACTGGGAGGCTGAGATCTTGACTCTGCACTCTTTAGAAAAGCAACACAGAATTTTTATAATTTTTCCTAGAGAATTACCTAATTGATAACAGTAAGAACTTTCAAGCATGCTAAACTTCTCTTAATAAATTGTTCTCAGTATATTCATGTGACAATGGAGGAAGAGAGCACTGTTTACTCTTGATTTCAATCTGTTGATGTCTTGCCAGTTGTGATGAATTCCTTCAACTTGCCTCAGCTATGAAATGATAATTCTTACTTTGTAGGACTTTTATGTGTGACAGTAAAATAAAATAATATGAAAGTACTACATAAATGTAGACAATGAGAAACAGGACATTGTTTATTCTAGGTGAAAAATATTCCACCATATTCAAATTTGATTTTATTATAATCTCCATTTATGAATTTCATTATTTCTCAGAATAAAGCAACTTTTCTAACCTGACTGGCTATTGTTGGCTATTGTTGGGTATTGTTGTCCTAAGAGGTCACATTGGAAGAAAACATCACACTGGCAAGTTCTTTAGAAGTCATCTATAAAATTTATCTTTATGAATAACATTATCTTACAAATAATTAATTACTGGTTCTATTACCTGATTCTAAATTATCATCATGATTTTCATGTAGTTCAGCCATAACCATTCCAATTCATTTCATCATTAAATTACTGTTGTTAACACCGCTTGGTACTTTACTCTAGGCAATTTGATAAACCTCAGCCAAGTCTTCAACAAACATAAGAGAACAAGGCTAGTTTAATAATATCTATGATTGTGACATTTCATTTTTATATTACAATAGCATAAAACAATTCAAGCTGACATACCCCAATAGACATTTTACAATACCATTTTATTTTATAGATGCCTGATAAGCAGAGTTGATGGAACAGTGAACAGTTGATGAAACAGGAAGACAAGTTCCTATAAAAACCCATGGTGTGACTTAAGATCTCTGCTGCAGGCAGTTGTTCATTCTACATACCATTTCTCTTTACAGGAATCAAAAACTAAATAGGAGAATATGGCAAGTGCAGACTGGGGATATGATAGCAAAAATGGTAAGAGTACATCAAAATAGTAGTTTATTGTCTTTTCTAATAGAGGATGTATTACTTATTTAACATTATGGTACAGCCACGGGCTGTTAGAGTCATTTTTGAATAATTATAATATTCTTGTATGTATTTTTAGTAGTTGATCTTCGGGCATGAAATGTATTTGGTATGTACATAGTATTTCTAACTATGATCATGTAGAGAGCATGATTAGGCCTATATTGTTGATATTGTGAAATATACTGTCTATTAACATAGTAACAAAAGATATATTTTGAAGTACTGAATGCCATTTAAAAGACCCGAATAAACCATAATCTAATTAGCGAACAGTTGTTGAAGTCCTGATACTTGACATGAAGCATGCTGTAAAGTTGTGGTTGTATGGATGTGTTTGTTCATGTAGGTCCTGACCAATGGAACAAGCTGTATCCCATTGCCAATGGAAACAACCAGTCTCCTATTGATATTAAAACCAGTGAAGCCAAACATGACTCCTCTCTGAAACCAGTCAGCATCTCCTATAATCCTGCAACTGCCAAAGAAATTGTTAACGTGGGACATTCTTTCCATGTAATTTTTGATGACAGTAGCAACCAATCTGGTGAGCCCAAAGACAATTATGACACTTGGTTCCTTGGAATCTACTAAGTGATTTTATTTTTATTGAAAATATATTTTGCTCTTATATAATACATCCTGAATAGTTTCCCCTCCCTCTATTTCTCCCAGTTTCTCTCCCCTTCCTCTCTCCCCCAGATCCACTCCCTCTCCATTTCCCTTCAGAAAAGAGCAGGTGTCTAAGAAACAATGAAAGAGGATCCAATAGGACAGGACAAATGCCCTCATATCAAGGCTGAACAAGGCAAGGAAATAGGAGGAAAAAAGTTCCAAGCGTAGGCAAAAGAGCCAGAAGGGCTTCAGAAACAGTGCAGCATACCCCATATTTTGCACATGTATTTGTGTATCTCAACATTGTAACATCTGGGAGGCATTGTGGCCTCTTGGAAGATGGCTTGCAGAACTCCCAGCTCTGTTTTCTTCTCAGTTCTTATTAATATGCTGTTAATGATAATAGGTTAATTAATGACCTATTCTGGCCATTCTAGAATCTTTGTGCTCTATCTGAATAAGTAACATTTCTTCAAAAGAGTATAGTGAGCAAACAATATGGGCATGAAACCAAAAGGGCAAATAGTGTAAACAGAATGAAAGTAGATGAGCGCACTAATGAGACAGGTGATGCAAAATTCCCCTAATATTCTAGACTCTGGCATGCTCCTGGCCACATGGTCATCAGTGAAAAAGCTGTTAAATGTTTATTCTCTAAGAGTTCCAGTGATGTAAAATGCAATGCTTGCTGTATTTTCCTCCAAATTTCTAATTTTAAATGGTAGGTACCTTAGGGGTCTGTCTATTGTTAACACTAAGTTAAGTCTAGTGTTGTGATTGTTTAAGTAATCATATTGCACAGACTCCCCAGGCTGGACTGTCATTCAGACAAAAAAATTTAAAGCAGCCTTGCCTGATATGCAGTCTCTCTTCATCCATGGCCAAGAGGTTCTCAACAAAATTTTCAAGCTACATTCTTATATCTTTACTAATTATATTTAAAAAAAAGTGTGATGGAACATTTTTAAAGTAGAAATTGCTATAAGCTCTGATACATACTATCCATGAAGCACAGTTTAATGAATGAATAAATTTACAAATTAATGAAGACCCAAGGAAAGCCCTGTGATCATATAACTTATTCCCTTTGAAATATGCCATTTTGGTAACATAAATAGGTAACTTTGTGGATCCTTTTCTAGAATTTGTATATATATATATATATATATATATATATATATATATATATATATATATATATATCATCAGCTGTATTATTGATGCCATAATCAGGAAGGCACTATATATAAGAGTGTCATCATCAGGGACATGGAATGGGGAAACTCAATGAAAACATAACATTGGCACACACTGCTTCCATCTCATGCAACACAATGTAGCACTGGTTTATATTAAAGATGAACTAGAAGTCACCTGGCTAACAGTAACTCTCTTTCTTTCCAGTTCTGAAAGGTGGCCCTCTTGCTGATAGCTATCGACTCACTCAGTTCCATTTTCACTGGGGTAACTCCAACGACCATGGCTCTGAGCACACCGTGGATGGAACCAAATATTCTGGAGAGGTAGTGTGATATGATAATGAGAGATAGTTTATGAAAGTGCCCGAGAAACATCTCTGGTATTACAAAAGCTACTATCAGAATGCTTTAAAGGGAAGACCATGCTGGTCTTTATATGTATGCCTAAATCCATTAAATCAAACACAGCACACAATATTGGACATGCCACTGAGCTCTGTTCACTTAACTTCCCAAATTTACCAGTAGCATGTATGTGTACAGACAAGAACACTGGCTTAACATTGTAGCAAGTTCTGAACTTTATTCACAGAGCTGGGCTTCAACAGTTGCAAAGGAGGAATATGTATGTGTATATGTATATATGTGTATGTGTATATGTATATGTGTGTATATATGTATATGTGTATGTTTATATGATGTATATGTATATGATGTATATGATATATATGTATATATGTGTATGTGTATATGTGTACGTATATGTACATATCTTTTGAAAAACTAAACACATGTACATCAAACTAAAAAGTTTCACCTTCGGTGGAGATAAAAATGATAAAATATTCACTTATTTGTATGAATGCATAATGTGTGTGCATAACTAGGATTACATATAAATACAATGGCTTTTTGGTTTTAATTTATTAAAATGAATATATGACTTTGAAGCTTGTGTTTTGCACTTACCAATATATTATTATTCTCCAAGTCAGAAGATTTCATTCCATCTCTTTCAACAATAACTGCTTAGTATTTCAATCTGTTTAAACTTGAATATCAGAATTTGTTTAACTAGTCTTTTTGATGAACAATTATAATATCTGCTTATTATATTTCGCTGTAAATCTTGTTGTTTTTATTTTCATCAAAAATGTTTCAATTAATAAATTATGGTTGTATCTGAAGTGCCAGTGGAAGTAACTATGTAAGAGAGATTTTCACAGAACAGGTTATAAAATATATGCAGTTTATTGTGACAAAATTAGATAGATGATGGGGAATTAAATACAGATACAACTCGTTTTGTTGTATTTTTTTAAGGTTAGATAATGCCTTCCAGTGTTGCAGTGTTGTCTATTAAAACTTTTTCCTAGTTTCCCCTCTGCAAAACTGAAGTTGGACTAAAGTGGAATGGAAGCCTAAATATTATGTTTTAGGAAGGATACCTGTGAGTATTCATGGAATCGAAATCAGAGATTATATTTACTCAACTAAGTGGATTAAAAAATAATCCAAATCAATGACAAGAAATATTTAGTCACAAAGTTCAATGTGTTATTTACTGTTCATCTCCAAAACCAGTGTGAGCTACACAGAAGGTTCAAGAGGTAGTGCAGGTAATGAGTGGCAGGTACAGGCTCCACCCTTGACCTTCATGGAGTCAAATCTTAGCCACTTATTGGCTGTATAACTATTCTAATTTATAGAATTGGGTACTATAGCATTAATTCCCTTGTACACTTACTGAAAGAATACTCACAAGGCACTTAGGCCAGCTTTTATATCGTAAGTGCTCAAAACCATCACTTCTGCAGAAGGGAAAGCATGTGCATCAATGCCGGGAATTAAGTAACTAGTACCAACTGGCAGTGTGGGTGCTCACATAAAATTGTCACAGAGTGAGATTACTCGACAATGAAACACTTTAGTTAGGGCTGGAATGAGGTCCCTGTTAAAAGGAGTGTTCTAATTGCTCTTTTTTATTCATCAACTATTTATTGAGTCTTTATAATATAGTAAATATTTATTTTTAGAGAAATTGAATCAGAATCTGTATTTTACAGAAGAAATGATTTTAAAAGAAGAGAGGGAAGAGAAGAAGAAAAGACAAGGTCTAGAGAGAAAGAAGGGATCAGATTAATAGCATGAAAAGAATAGATTATTATTATGTGGCCACTTTATATTGGTTAATCAATTTATTTGAGGCATGGCCTTTGAGTTCAGTAGAGGAAAAGGAAGGAAATTCCAGGAAGTCAACAGCTAATACAAAAAAATCAAGGTATGAACAAATTAGGAGGTATACTCTGCTAAGCATGGAGGCTGATAAATGTGTAAATTATGAGATTTATAATAGCTGTGGCACTTTTTGATTAAGCACTTAGGTGTATAGTGTTCATTTCTAAGAAGAGAAAATGAAAGATGCAGCATGAGAAGCTGAGCCTTTCTTTGGCCGTATGACTCCTCAGACTTCTGTTACTCACATGGAGATACCAAAACAATATTGGGAATACATTCAGGTACACACTGGTGTACAAGCCTAAAATTTCACCAAGAGTTTTGGCTGCAGAATTTGACTGACAGGATCCTGGGAAGGACACTGATATGCCGAAGCTTCCAAACAAAGAGTTTCTTACAAAGTTATCTCATGTGAGAAAAAATAATTTTACCTTTTATCCTAAAGTTAGTTACTCACCACATTAGGGGTCGTGTGAATTTTATCTACATGTGCCAAGATACATCTTCAATTATAACACATTTACATGTAACTTATAGTTCATCTTTTCCTTTGCATCAGTATTTACATGTCACCTCTTCTAGCTTCACTTAGTTCACTGGAATTCTGCAAAGTACTCCAGTGCTGCTGAAGCCATCTCAAAGGCTGATGGGCTGGCAATCCTGGGGGTTTTGATGAAGGTGAGTTATGGGTATTTACAAAACTCTGTCTCTTGATTTTTAACATGGTAGATGTCCTGTAATTTATCATTAAAATTTATATTATAATTGAAGAGATGCTCTAATAAAAGTCATCATTGAACTGTGTAAGACTGGGTGACTACATGACTTTTGGGATTACTGTATCTAGAGGTGACTTTTGTCAAATATTTATTTAGAATATGACAAAATGAGTTATGTATAACTAACAACAGATCAAAGTGAAGATGTAGTTTTGTGTCATAGTTTTGATAACCATATAGAGTTTGTCTTATGTAGCTTTCATCATCTCATTCACCATTAAATTTAACCATATTTTCAGTTTACTTCATTTTTTATATCTGATGAGAAATTTACACAGTACAAGATCCCATAAAAGTATATACCTCAAAAAAATCCTCTTTTGGAGCAGAACAAAATCTCATTTTCCTCTCTTCAGTTATGGATGTTAACTGAAAAATTAAATTTTAACTAAAGAGTATTTTCTAAATCACAATCTCGTTCTCATACTTTCTTTCTTTTTCCTTTAATTCTCCAGGTTGGTCCAGCCAACCCAAACCTGCAGAAAGTACTTGATGCCCTAAACTCAATTAAAACTAAGGTAAATAAGCTAAGAAAGCTAATTTAATTCTAGGAACAATACACAGAATCATTCAGTTGCCTGTTTGGAACAGAAAGCATCAAGACAGGTGTAGAAGCTACAAGGTACCATGGAACTGTTGCTTGCACCAAGGAACCTGATGCAGGAGTTGGCTTTGCCTTGTTTACATGAAGCTTGTCCCTTTCAGCAAAGCAGATTACTCAGTCATTTTTAGATCTGTAAAAGACTGATCACACTTTAGTAAAAGCTTTCTGTTCCATTAGGAAAAAAACATGTTGATTTCTTTAGTAATGCAAAAATTTGGGCAGGAAGAGAACTATTGGAGAACTACGATTCTGAACTAAACTCAGACACTGAAAGAATTTTCTGAAATCACCATCTTTAGCATCACTGTTTTAACACTGAATCCTAGACCAAATGTCAAGGTTTTTTGTCATTTTCTTTCACAATGTGGAAAGCTATTCTATCTATATGTAAAATAAGTTTGTTTTGTGCTGAGTTCATAAAATAATAAACTTTGGGTTATACATATTTATATATACTATTAAGTGAGAGATGGAATATTTTTAAACTCTACTTTAAGGTACCAAAAAAACTCCTGTAGATTGTCCTCTGACCTCTACATATACATGCACAAACATGTGCCCAGATGGATGTATAATTAATTAATTAATTAATTAATTAGAAGGAGAAATATATATATATATATATATGGAAAAAATTCTTGAAGTGAAAATTACTTATAATAGTACAATGGTAAATTCAAAAGGTTAGACAAAATCACAAAAAATATAAAATTATAAAATAACCCAAAAGAGAAACTAAATAAATCAAAACTCTAAGAGTAAACTGAAAAGACAGTAAAAATGTATTAATCAAAGCCCCATGCCCAGTTCAATTTATAATAAAGTATTCAAACTTAGAGAAACCATCAAGTAGAGCTGGGGACATAGATAAAGCATTTTTCATGCAAGTACGAGGGCCCACTTACGTGCCAGGTGATCATGGTGTCTCACCCATAATGCCACAGCTTGGAAGAGAGAGAACTGCTTGAGCCAGCTGCCTAACTACACGAAACTTAGCTGAGAGCTCTGGAATCAAGTGAAAGATACAGCATATAAAATACTAGAAAGAGCAATCAAAGAGTGTAGCCACACCAACCTCAGGTCTTTACGTGCATACTCACACACCTGCACATATGCCTGCATGCACATATGAGTGAGTACATATACAAACATGCAACCAAAACCACACACAGGTAAAAATGCAAAAACTAATACATTACCAAAAAAAAAAAAAAAAAAAAAAAGGAAAGGGGCAGTCATGTAGTATCAACTAAACGTTTGCCCAGGTGAGGGGACAGACAGAAGCCTGGTACACAAACTGGGTAAAGAAGATTGACAGAGGAAATTTGCAACATAGCCTTTTCTAGTAAAATTGCTGAAATAACTCAAAATTAATTATAGCAAACCATTTGCAACAGTATATTGATAATTTTCATATTTTTAAAGTTGAGTTCTAGAAGCATGCAGACGGTGTAGTGTTAGAACATCTTTTAGTAGATGTGTTATATTAGCCAATTAAAGAGAAAAATTCATGTCATCAGCTTCTCCAACTGAAGCTGTTCTATGGCAATCAAGAAGAACAGAGCAGTTTATACCACAGGCACAATTAACATTATACGTAGAATTTTAAGCATTCAACAAGAACAAAATAGTAAGCTAAGTTCTGGGAAAACAAAGACAAAATCACTATGTGCAGATTATATGTTAAATGCATTTACCTGAAAAATTCGAAAGAGTCGACTAAAAATGAAATTAATACAAAAGCTGGGTAGAACTGGTCATATAAAAAATAACATACAAATAAAACTTCATTTTCAGTGTGTAAATACAAACCAATCAGGAAAATTCATGGGAATAAGTAAGAGTAAAACATAACTGATAGCCTGATTGGTGAATGTGTTTGCCTCTAGAACAAGACACAACATCATTTCTAAACAAATTAAAATGTTTCCTATTGAAAATTGAGTGTCTTTTGATAAATATGAATTACAGAAAAGTTTTAGCTTTTACTTTCTATCCACCAAAGAGAAGATTAATGTCTAAAACAGTTATACAGTATTTTTCTGTCATTTGTATTGTTCATTTTTACAATCATCTCAGTCATGAAACAAGTACAGTAGAAAAATCAATTTAATGCAGCTAAAATGTCTAGATAACATGTACGAGGGCATATAAATTCTATACCATGATATCTACTGCTTTTGTTTCCAGGGAAAACGAGCCCCATTTGCAAATTTTGACCCATCCTGTCTCCTTCCTTCATCTCTGGATTACTGGACCTACTTTGGCTCTCTGACTCACCCTCCTCTTCATGAAAGTGTGACCTGGGTCATCCTCAAGGATAGCATCAGTCTAAGCCCAGAGCAGGTATCAATAGAATCAGATTTGTTTCTTGAGAAAGATCTCTGACTTTAAAATAATAATAAATAATAATAATAATAATAATAATAATAATAATAATAATAATAATAATGTCTATGCCATAACTGCTTTTACTGAATGCATGAAACAAACATATGAGATTCTGAGTTCCTGCTGTTCTTTATGAAGAAAAACCAAAACTTGTTAGGTAGCAGAGAATGTCTGAAACAGTGAACACTCCTTGGAACTCCCGCCATATCTCTTGGGTGGCCTAACTTCACAGTGACAGAATAGTTTTGGTTTTTTTCAGCTACGACTTCTGAATATCTAAGAAAGTACCTTCATGGTTCCTAGCAGACACTGCTGCTAGTTGGTGAAACAGCTCCTTTCCTGTTGTTTCTCACAACATTATGACCTGTTGTTAACTGACGTGTGTTAAGCAGATCCACTTAACATGGAGCACTAGTATAGGCCCTTTGCATGGATTAACACATTGAATCTTACAACCATCCCAAGAAGGAGATGTTATGTTGAAATAAGGGAATTGAGCTGACACAAGAAAGCTAGTGTACTGATAGAACCAAGTATCCCTCATTCAGACAAAGTACCTGGTGAAGAGACAGGAAAATGAGTACAGCCTCCCACCCTCCCACTAAGAAAGCCACCTCCTTCCTCCGTGGTTTTCTATGCAACAGTAAGTTAACTTCAGTGGAAACAAAGTGTTTCCTGGAACTTTAACAACTTTTTATCTTTCTAATGTCTCACCCCCACAGCTGGCCCAGCTTCGTGGTCTTCTGTCAAGTGCAGAGGGAGAGCCTGCAGTTCCAATTCTGAGCAACCACCGTCCACCCCAGCCCCTGAAGGGCAGAACAGTCAGAGCCTCATTTTGAGTCCCAGCAAGGAGTCCTCAATTAGGACCTTACCCCTCTACAGCAGCACCAAGTAAAGCAATCACTTTTAGAGTTATTTCAGTGCTAAGACAGTATACCTGAGAATTTAATCCATAGAACTAAAAAGCATTCATTTTAATTCTTGATGCTTAATGCAAATAATCCATACGCTTGCCTACTTTAATCTTTACACATGCATTTGTGCTTAAATCCACCTTTTTGTGGAAAGTTTCATAATTACAACTAAGCGATTTGTTCTCTTTCTGCTCTCTTCATGTTAAATGAACCAATAAAATGGCTTTATCATTTCTTGTTATCTATTGTGCATTTATTTAAAACTGTTAGATTTTTCCTCCATCCACAATCATGAATCTTAAATGACTTTAATTGAGTCTTTTGTCTCAAATGTTAGCTATGAGTGTAAGCCAGGGTCGAAACACTGACACATCTATTTGAGTTAAGTTGGCCTCTGGATTTAGTGCTTATGTGTTCGTACCACATTCCTTTCATCTGTGTGTTCTCTAATTACAAAATTAAATGAATAAATAAATAAATAGTGCCTTTTCATACAGCAAGATGGTGCTTCTGGACATAATTTCCACTTTCCCCACAAACATTAGTAACACCAAAGTCTTTTTGCCACCATTATAACTGACAAGCTTGTAAGGATTGTCTCTGTTTTAAAACAGAAAGCACTTGCCACTCAAGTGCAAAGACTCTAGTTCAATCCCAAAAACCCATATGAAAAATACAAACATGGTGGCATGATTGTAAACCAGTGCAATTGGCTGGTGACAGAAATATCTTGGGGGAATTTCTGGCTGCTGCAGATTGCTTGTATATGTATGGTGTGTGTGTGTGTGTGTGTGTGTGTGTGTGTGTGTGTGTTGCTCTGTGTCTGTCTGTTTATATACTACATAATACACAGTTTTCCATCCATCTGTATATTATGAGTTTTAGCCGCATTTGTGTATCCTTTAGGTTAATTTATTGAGTGAAGTGCATAGCTTCTGCTGAAGGAACATGTGTTAAAATGACTTGAGAACTGGGTCAGATGCATTTGTAGGTTAGAGGCCAATATCATCTGTAGTCCTTATTTTTTTTTATTTTATTGAGACGGGTCTTTACTGAGCCTACTTGACTAGATTGAGTGACCAAGGTCTCTGTCTCCCCACTGCTGGATGTTAATTGAAAAAAAGCTGCCATATCCAGTTCTCATGTGGGTGCTGAAGATTTGAATTCAAATCCTTATGGTTGTATGACAAGTACTTCACAGTCATAATAATACCAATTCCACACCCCAGTAATTCCATTTTGATTTTAAAGACATCATCCTGAAAATTGAAGAGGTAGGAACATTAACTTATTTTGAGAAACACATGTTTAAAGAATTCTCAGTAACTATATTTTAATATTTTCTGGAAAATAAGCAATTTTAAAAATAAGTCTCATAGGAAGGACCTAAAAATTACTTGATTCTATAATGTGTGATTTGTTCATTTAAGGGGAAAATAGAGCCCAGGATTTATAATGGGAAGAATAAAAATGTGACAGGAGACACACTAAGAACATCCATCAGTTTCCCCTAAGACTCCTTCCTGCTCCTTTATGGGTTTTCACCATGCTTCTTTAAAGAAGCTGATATATCAGCCATTGACAGACACAGAGGAGTCCTGGGACTGTGTGAGGATTTCACTTATTTGTCTTCTGTGCCCTCTCTGCTTTGGGTGGAATACTGAATATTATACAAGAAACACCTGTTATTTAAAAATATTTGGCAGTTAACCTTTATGCCAAATTCCATGGGGTTTTCAGAAAGGCCTTGAAAAAATGGTTTATTTAAACTTCAGTTTTCTTGCTATATGTCCTACCATGTGCTTCCACCAGGATGTGAGCTTCAGATCATCTTGCCTTTCAGGATAAAGTCAGCAGCTTAACGACTGTTCCTTCACTACAATGGAAGAATCTAGATCAGTGAATCTCAACTTTCCTAATTCTACATTAGGAATATAAGTGTCTGTATTTTCTTATGGTCTTAAGTGACCCCTATGAAAAGGTCACTTGATCCCCAAAAGAGTTACAACACAGCAGTTAAAAACTGTTGATCTAGATGATCTACTGGTGTCTCCTCTCCTGAGATGAGAAGTGTACCAAAAGAATAAATAAATCTAATTGACTAAGATGAAGAGAACTCATCTTTCAATATACAATAAAAAAATTTACAGAGCTGAGGAGATGACTCAGTGTGGTATGAATATGAAGACTAGAGTGTGCATCCCCATGACAGATGTAATGACCACCCATGGTCCCAACACTCAGAAGGCAGAGAGACATCCCTTGAGCAAGCTGGCTAGTCAGCTCTTGATCTAGTGAGAAACCATGTCTCAATAAATATAGTGGAGAACAACCACAAAGATAACCACAAAGATAAACAGGCCTCTACACATACACCTATATGCCCCTACAATTCAAGCATTCATATACACATATATGCATGCATGCATACTGTAAAGACAAACAGGCAAAAAAAGTCTATAACTATACAGAAACAGATACTGGAGCCATAGCACAAGCTCTGGCTGGGTTGACCAGATTTGGAGTCCTACTTGTCAAAGTTTGTCTTCTCATACCCTTCATTTGAGGCACCATTTTTAGAAACCACTATAATTGAATTTGGATTATGGTTCATTTGGCCAAGTTGTAAAGAGACAATATATATAATAAGTATGAATAAGGACTTTTAACTAGACAAGAAAATATGGCACCCCCTCCAAATTCCCAAGTCAAGTTCAGACTATGTTTTTGTAAATCTGTTTCCAATCAGTTTTGAAAGGTTACACAAGTTCAAATGAAGCAAAGAAAAACCACACAGTAGTTATTTTAAGTTAAATCAGATACATCACTTTGACAAAAAACATCATTCTGTACTATCACCATCTATCTGAAGCTTTCAAAAAGAATTGCAATATTCCCTTTGGGCAAAATAGACAAGAATCATACCAAAGGTAACTGGAGGCCATATTTTACTTATGTTCTCTCTCTCTCTCTCTCTCTCTCTCTCTCTCTCTCTCTCTCTCTCTCTCTCTCTCTCTCTCTCTCTCACACACACACACACACACACACACACACACACAAATACTAGCTAAGTATCGGGAACTGCTCTGCCAAATATTGGAACCTGCACTGCCAAAAGCTTGGGGGTCAAAATTGTTAGAGCCTACACTGCCCCAAGTTTTGGGAGCTAAATTGTTCCAGCTCGTACTGCTGCTCCGGTCCACGGGTCAGGGTTCAGCAAGAGAGAGAGAGTGAGGGCAGACACAAAGAATGGAGACCAGACAGAGTGTAATTCAGTCCCATTTATTCTCAAATCTCTCTTCCTAGTCCAAGTCCCAAGTCTCAAGTCTCTAGTCCCTAGTTCCTAGTCCCTAGTGCCTCCAAGTTCCAAGTTTCCAGCACTCTCTTCTGTCTGCCTCTTGCCTTTTATAAGTCTCATTTCTTAAGTCACACCTTTAAGTCATGCCTTTAAGTCACATCTTTAAGTCACACACACCCAAGGGAAAATCCTGAGTATATAAAACAAGATGTTATCAGAGAGTGCTCAGCTGTTGTAGGCTGTTGAAAACAAGTCTTTTGTCAGGGTATATGGCTCAAGATGGCTGCAAGGATGATAGCACCTTCTGTAGGCTCCCCACAGCTAACAGTTAGATGTGCATTAATCCCGATCCTTGTGACCTAATGCACCTGGGATGAACTTGGACCCAAGGAGACAGCAGCAAAGTCATACAGTAAAGAAACAGCATCAGACTAGCCCTCACTGAGAACCTACCTGTACCAATACTCTTTGGGGGAGGGGGGTGGTCAACTTTTCCCTTATAAGAATATAACTACTTAGTAACTCAAAGTATTAAAACACTTTATACAAATGAGTTCATTTAAACAAAGGAAGCTATGGTGAGGTTTAAAATGTCACAGATATCAAAGAAACAAACAGAAAAACCAGAAACACGTCTCACTATACTAGGCATCCAAGCACTTACAACATCCCAGCTCACCTATATATCCAGACTGCTCCATCAACCTATGTCCCTCTCAAAATCTTTCTCCATTTTTCTGGCATCTACATCATCACTAGGGAAAGAAGTCACAGCTTCTCCAATTCCATTATTCTCCACCAACTCATCCATCTGCTTCTATTGCTACGAGCTCTTAACTATGCCATGCATACAAAGTGCATTTTAAATACCCACTTTGTATAAAAACCTTTCATTTCCTCATGGTTGTGAAACAAATTCAAATTTTCTTAAAATTTTCCCTTAAGACCTAGCATGTGTTCCAACCTAAGATTCCAGACTCATCTTTAACTACTTAGCTCAAGTGTCCATGTTTCTAGCCATGTCTATAGTCTCTGAACAAGCTACACTACCACATATCGTGGTGTCTTTCATACACCCCCCCCCCAAGTAACAGATTTCATGATGCCTATCTCCTTCAAGACTAAACAAATACCTACTTCAACCAAAAGAAGCCCTTATTGCTACAGGTTATAGTTACATAGACCTTCACACCCAAGTAAGGAGAGTTTCAGACTGTATCCTACATTTGGAGTTCTTAATGCAGCATAAGAAAACAAAAACAAATTTACTGAAATACATATGATGTCTGTCTCTCAGCATCAGACTCTCAGACAAGCATATCAGACCTGAATATCAGCTGTGGTGACTAACATGATCCTATTCAATAAAATATCTCTCTGCTTCTCTAGACTTGTGCTCTAAATGTAAAAGTCACCTGTGACTGAATGACTCAAAAGCTTCTGGGTTACACCAACACGGATGCTAAAAACTGACTAGGCTAGGGAATGGGGGAGGACTTGGAGTAAGAGTTGTTGAGCAAGAGTAAGACCACAGTCATCACTCTTGTTTGCTGGCACATGTGCAACATGAAATTTGCAAATAGATTCTTACAAAACAAACTTGTATTCCCAGTAGAGAGGTGAGTATGCACTTTCTTATTTGCTTATGTGCTCAGATTTATGGTTCCAGGACTTTCATAGATCAGTGAATATTTACAGCAACTACACACTACAGCTAAGGAATATTGTGCAATTTTAAACAACTCGCCCTAACCCTTGTACTTGAATATTAGGTGGGCTAGAAGTATGTGGCATACATATATTTGGTCTCTAAATAAACATAACTTGCTTGCTACAGCTGGGAATCATTTTCTTTTATGAAAATATTGAATGAAATGATTCAATTTTAACTGAAGTAGAAATTTCATTTTTAGATAATGCTTATAAGTTTTTCAATGTTCATCTTATATTCTACCTTTTAAAATACACTACTGTGTATGAAAAGTAAATTTGGGTCTTGAGAAGTAGCTCAATTGCTTGTCTAACATGCAGGAAGCACTGGGTTTAATCTCCAGCACCATACATACCAAACAAGAGAATCAAGAACAAGAAACAAGAAGCAAGAGAATCAGTAGTTCAAGGTTATCCTTAGCTATACAAACTTCAAATCCAATCATATCATCAAAAATATCCATACATCAGAACTCAAAAAAAAGTTTTAAATTTTTTTAATTGTAATTAGAATTTTAAATTTTGTGTGCTAGTTTTACTGTTAACTTGTCAAATTTTGCTAAAATTTTATATACTTTGGTGTTTTGAGACAGGGCCTCATATGCAGGCTGGCCTTGAACTATGTACCCAAAGGAAGATTTGAATCAGGAGATCCTCTAGACTCATCCTCCTGAGCACTGGTATTGTGGGAACCACAAGCCCATCAAAGTTCTATAATATTTTGGAAACAAATTTTTTGGGGGCATCAGGAATTCCTGTCAATAGTTAACAAATTATGTGAAATTTTTCATAATTAATTAATTTATTAAAATTAAGCCCAAAATACTTTTATTTATCAACTATGTTTAATTTTTATTTTATCCTTTATCCACTACTATCTCCTGCCTGGAAAAGCAGCCCTTATCAAGTTCTTAACTCAGTCTCTTCCACCTGTTTTAAACTTACTGGCTAATCCCATCCGGCCCTGGCCAAACATGTATGACTACCCATGTCATAGTGGCCTCAGGCCCCAGCTTTTCCTGAGACCTTACAAGGCTGTTTCTCTAGTTCCAAAGCATCATATGATCTCTGCTCCTTCCCCATGTCCTCAGCCTGCTTCCAGTGACCTGAAAGTCCTATCTCTACTGTCTGCCCAACAATTGGCCCATGGCTTTCTTTACTGAAAAATTAAGAACTAATTGAAGAATAGGACTTTAGAATCACAACCTTTCCTTACACACAGCATAGCATTAAGATTGTTTGTTCATAAATATTTTCATGACAAAACCAGCACTTTCTCAAAAGCAAAGACGTCATCATCTCTATCACCCAAATGCCTATGATAATGCCTGGCATATGGTAGGAGTGAAATAAACTGTTTAATAGATAAGAGAGAAACCTTGCTTGAGAACATGAATTCTTGAATGTGAAAATCCCCATTGAAATCTAGGCTCTCAGAGTGTGTCTTGGCTTCATTTTGATTTGTTTCTAAGAATGAATCTCATCATTTATAGGCCAATCCACCTGTCTCCCATTTGCTGTAATTATGAATGTACCATATTTTTCTGTGGTGGTGTCAGTTAACTTGGAATTTAATTAGCTTCTCAGACCCATGATCTCTACATCCTTAAATTATGAAATCACCTAATTTACAAATGTGTTAATATGAAGACATTAATTAAAGGAATTGATAGCTTAATATTTACAAAGAGTCACCTGTGGCTACATTCCAAATGCTATCTACTTGATAAATAAATACATGAGTAAAGTTAGGTATAGTCCATTTGGTTTCACACCAGCCATGGCTCCTCTGATCATCACAGCTGTCCTACAAATTATGTCTAAGTATTATCTTGATTTCCTTATAAGAAACATAAGGCTCCAGAGTGCTCTTGAGCTTGTTTAAAGACAGATAGACAGGCACTAAAACAAGATGAGAATTCCAATTTTTTAGAGCTAAATCTGAACCCTTTAATTCCAAAATAAAATTTCTTTGAGATACAGTCATGTTTTCAATACATACATGCATATATATATATATATATATATATATATATATATATAATGAAAATGCAGCTGTACTTTACTATAATTTTATTTAATTTTTCTTAAATTTACACAATGTTCAAAACTATTTCAAAAGAAAACTGTATCTTAAAGCAAAACAGAAAGTAATAAATTTTTAGAATGAAGTATATCACAAAAGTTAATATTTATTGCTTAATGTCAATTAAACTTGTGAGCATAAGTATGTATGTCCTTGGCCTTCAGAATGTTATAAGTTCTTGAGTAGCCACAACTACTAAAACATTTTATAAGGACTATCATGTTTGTTCTGCAACATAAAAAGTACATGAGAATTACAGACACTGGAATAAAAGGAAATGAATGATTTCTGTAAGCTATTTTTAAGACAGAAAAAAATGAAGTCAATGCTCTTTTGTTCTAAGAACAAATTAAAAGTATCCTACCCATATAGCAAAATATTATTAATAATGTCATGAGATTTGAAGCTGTTGACACTGTGTTTTTCTGTTGTCAAATTTACAAAAAATAACTAAAGAATCCTCTGCCCCTTGACTCTGTATTCATATAGAAAAATGAAATTCAGCATGTGTGCCTACTCACATTAAAGGTTAGGGTGTTAAGCTTTAAGCCATGAGATCTTAAATGATCCACTCAGCCAGGCTCATCTACTTGATGTAGTTAGAAAAACACACAAGGAAACAAGTATGGGAAAGTAGAACCCTCACAAGAGACAGGTTGGTGACATCCTACCATCGAAGAAAGAACAGAGCGTAGTTTATGTAGGTTGATTTGGTCAGGAGGGCATATCACATTATAAATGCCACAGATCTCTACCAAATCTCTGGAGTGATCATTTACCAACAAAAACTAAGACGGGATGCTAGAATTGAAAGAAAGATAAGAGAGAAGCCAATAGCACAGTCCCCAAACCTAGCATGCAATGTATGTTTCCTGTACTATGATGTTGCCTGTGTACTCCACATAATTCTGACCCCATAAATTCACTAGATAGGCTTTAAGAACATATTTACTACACATAACTGTCATAGACTCCACAACACACAGGCTCGGGTAAAAATATTCTGCTTTTAAGGAGAGCCACTCCAGAAAGAGAAAGAAAACAGACAATGCCCCCATGTTACCCACTCTCCCAACTCTGATGATGAAATTCCCATGAAATCAAAGACCTGGTTTTTCATATCACCATCATGTTCCTCCTGCTTTATACATGGTAGGTCATCAATAAATATCTGCTCATTGATGCAGACAAGATATTTGTCAATAAGATAATTCATTTTTGTTCTCATTGCTGGCCATTTTATTTTTAGGGGGAGGAAAGGGGTAATTTGTAGAAATATGCATGGAATTCAACAGAATTACAAGGGGAAAAACTTATTTAGACTGCACTGGTGTTCTTTATTATTTTCCAAAATGTTTCATTTCCTGAACTTTGTGTATGGAATAAGTCCAACTGAAGTAATATGACCAGGAACAAAAAGTATCAGATTACAGCTGACAGAAATGTGAGAGGGAAAAAGTACAGAACTCTGTTGTGTTTAAACTAATAAGATGTTTGAGTACTGTTGCAATGGTTGAACATGGCAGGACACTTTGTTTTCCCAGCATTCAAGATGCTGAGACAGGAGGATCATGAGTTCAAGGTCAGCATAAATTACATAGTAAGATCCTGTCTCCAGCATCAGGGATATGTGCTGAGGTGACAAATTTGAACGAACTACATATGGTTCCACTCACGTTCCAAGATTGTTTAGTGAGTTTATTACCTAAAGATACTAAGACAATTTGTTTTAGAGTTAGATGAGAACTAGGGTGTTGGACACTTCAACAACACACTTAGAAAAGCCTGCTAAATATTTCTCCAACCATAAAACTTCTGGGATTTTTTTTCCTGTTGGATTTTAAATATTCTTTACTTACACTCCTCTAAACACATGTGGTAAAATGTGTGAAATCAGACCGAACTTGGTTTTGTGTACTGCCATTTTCAAGCATGCTTTTTATTTCACAACCTGCTAATCAGATCTGTGTCGGTTCCTTTTTAAACCTTTTCAGTGGGAGCATCCAGAAAAACAGAGACAGAATACCTGCATTGCTCAGCTTCTTTGGAGAATGTTTCAAACTTAACTTCAAAAACTACTTTTAAAGTTAGGAGTGGTGATAACTGCCATAATTCTAGCACTTAGAAGACGGAGGCAAAAGGATCATGCATGTGAAACCCACCTGGGCTACACACTGAGACCATGGGTCAAACAAAACGTTCACTTTACAAATGTTCACATTTGTCTCTATGCTTATAATGTTATGAAAATGTGATTTTTGTGTTTTTTATTTAGATCTTTAAAAGACACACATGTGTGAATTTAGGAATTGTTCATGACTTGTGGTACTATAGCACCCGTTAAATTATAACATGTGTGAGCACCATGATGTTATGACACAGACTATCCCTAAACCTGTTAAATTCCAATGTGTAAAGACAAAACTAGTAAACGATTAGGCAGAAAGTGTCTCCCAGATAACGTTCAGTCCACTAGAGCCACCAACCACAGCTTTGCTGAATATTTTCTGAGTGAGTCACATCTGTAAGAACAGATTTTGCTTGGCAAGATTTGTGCTGTTATCAATGCTTTTAAACCTGACAGTCATCACTTAGGGCTCTGAATGTGGTGGTGATACCTCCCTAAATGCTGCAGTATAGACACCTTACCCTGATTATCCTCTGGGCTAAAAAAGATGAAAGAAAAAATTCTGTGTGGAACCAACACACTCCATTTTTATCACCAAACCAGTAAGATATGTTACTGCTGCAATATGGTAGTTATGCATTGCTAGTCTCAAAGAATTTAGAGTAAATTTTATAGATCCTACGCTGAGTATGTAGAGATGTGGGTACAATGCTATATTGGTGCAAGAAATGCATTTTTCTTTATGATTGGACTTGTGAAGTTCCTGTCATGAGAAAGTTTCCAGAGTGTGTGGTGAAGAATGAGGGTTGCAACACAGGTTCACTATGTAAAAATAACAAAACACAAACAAGCTTAAAAGATAATTTTTTTTAAAAAAAATTAAGCAAACAAATCCTATTTCACAGAGTATGAATATATCAAAATGTCTCATCATATGCTATAAATACAAAAATTTTATCAGTTAAAACATGTATACATTAACTTAAAAATGTAACAATAACATAAAAATTCCTCAAATGTTCCTACCCAAAAAAATTAATACAAGATTATTAATATTAATAATATAATATTATTCTTTATTGTATTGCAAAAGTTTATAAACATATATGTATGAGGGTTTAAGGATACAGACCGAGGAAGCTGGAGAGATGGCTCAGAGGTTATGAAAGAGAACTGGCTGCTCTTCTAGAGGACTTAGATTCAATCCCAGAACCCATATACTTGCTCACACCATCTGTAATTTCAGACCCAACATTTTTCTCTGGGTACTGTATATACATGGTACACAGACATATGTTTAGGCACTCGTACATATACATAAAACAAAAAAAGAAAATATGTAGACAAATATATGAGTGAAGAGAGATGTAGAGAGCTAAATGTGCAACTATATTGTATAGACTGATAAGACTATAGGGATGTTATATATTATTACCTTATTCTTTTTATTGGATATGTTATTAATTTGCATTTTAGATGCCATCCCCTTTCCCCATTTCACCTCCCTAGAATACCCCTATCCCATCCCCCCTCCTCCTTTTTGCTTTTATAATATTTTAATTACATGCAAGTATTAAGGTCTGTTCTAACCTTAGAACTGTTAGTAGAGGAACTAACAATACAGTAGATGCAAAAAGTCAAGGTACAAGCAAGACAATAAACATAAAGTGTCAAAGAACAAGCAAGGCAACAAATAAAGTTCTGTGAATACGCCCATGATCACTGTTTCTAAGGGCTTATCAGGATGACCAAAATATGTGAGACTACTTCCTGTCCTAGTCCAAAGTCATTTTGATGTCTGAAGCCTACTTCCTTGTTCTAGCTTAAAATGAAGATTCCTGCCTGAAATTACTTCTTTGTTCTTGCCTAATATTTAGATTCCTGCCTGAAATTACTTCTTTGTTCTAGCTTAATATCAGATTCCTGCCTTGAAGCCCATTTTTTTGTCCTTGGCCAATGTCATATTTCTTTCCAGCAGCCCATTCTTACCAAGCAGCCCCAAAAGCTCTCCACCTCTCCCACTTTTTTATTTCATAAACAAAACTGAGCCTGTGTTGGGTCTTTCTGACAAGAATGCTTTCCTTACTTGTTGTGGAATATGTATTATCAAAAGCAATGCATTTATGTCTTAGGTGAGTAAGGCTCTGTGCAGAATCTTACCCACCCTTGGCTTGCCAGCCTGTTAATTTAATAACTCTGTCTGGGGGTCCATTTTCAGTTTCAAGCCATGCACGTTGACTTATTTTTTTGTAAATTATTTGTTTTGTCAGTAATTTATGAATAATATTCTATATAGTAAGAATTTTAATTTTTTTAAAAAATAAAAATATGGATATATGGTTTCATTCTAATCCCAGGTATGATGTAAACATAAATTTTTTCAGCCTATTTTAATAAACTTTCAACCTCTTCTCTAGCCCATCACCCATCAGAGGTAGTAGAAGAGAAAAGTTATTAAGATATGGGGGAAGTGGATCTATTTAGCAATAGTTCTTTGGGGGCAAGTTCAATCTTCTTTGTCAGCAGTTCAGACTCATACCAAACACCAAAAAAAAAAAATCAGCAGCTGCAGACCAGTCTTTTCTGCAGACAGACACCACATACAGGAACCAGCTGCTGTAGTTTAATCCTGAAGAAACCACAAGGTTCACCAATCATCCCAAGGCAAGGCCTCATAAGAGGCAAGCTACTGCATGAACCTCAGGAGTAGTTCTTTGTGGAGTTTCTCTCTGGTGTCACCACTAGTTGAGATCAACAACACAATGTAAGTCTAACCAATACATGTATGTTGTTAGCAAAGAATAGTGAGACAGCAAACTAAATCAATGTTCCATCTCCCACCATCTTTGGGGTCATATTAATACTCTATCACATGTTCTTTCCTGTGTCCACTATACCAAAGCATACTTTCACTTGTGTCTGCCCCAGAAAAACATTCTTTCCCATGTCTGTTCCAGCAAAACCTCCTTTCACCTTATCTGCTTCGGGAAAACATTCTTTTACATGTCTATTTTAGCAAGACATCCTTTCATCTGTGTACCCCAACAAAACATCATTTGACCTAACTAACTTTCCAAAGAAACTTAGAAGTTTCCCCTTCAATGTAGGGATATAGGGCTGCTTCAAAGAAGGTAACTATGATTTGTCTTGTGCTCTAGCAGGAGCATGGTTTTGCCAGCTGCAGATTTCTAACCCGTGGGAGCGTCTCACCAGCGGGCTCAAAGATCCTTCTGCAGCAAGTATTTATTGTATAATGCCCCGTGGTTGGGTCGTGAGTTTGGCACGCTCCTAGCCTTTGCGCCTGCGCACGGAACCTATCCACCAAGATCATCAGCAGATGTGGGCGCCATCCTACAATAGCGATTATTCGTAAGCCCGGGCGCGGCTTTCTACATCTCCCCCTTTTTGTTTTATTAATTGAGTAGGGTGAATCAGTTGTATCTGAGTGCAACTGTACAGTGAGGGAAAAACAGAGGCCTGATCCCTGGTATGCAATCAGGCATGTTTTCAGGAAATCTATCCATGTCCATGGAACATTCCTTATCGAGTGCTCACTTGACAACCTCAACTGGTAATATGGCACTCCTCAAGGGCTCATGTTAGAGGCCCAGTGAAGGCCAGGAACACCTATCCCAGTGCAATGAGGCGAAGACTCGATGGGGTGCAAAGGCTGTTCGTGGCTAAGCAATAAAGGCAACTTTTTACCGATACTTGGAGATATAGATTCAGTTTTTCCTCAGCATAGATAACCACACTGCTGGATTGGCTCCCTGTTCCATGGCTATAAGCGCCTGGGTAATGAGGGCCTTGTCACGTTTTTGTTGAGTTTTGAGCTTACAGACCAACCAGAGCATGAACACTAAACCACAGCATAGGGCTGCACCAAACAGGTCTACCCCCACCCACTCCTTAAAGAAGGAGAAGGCCGAAGAGATTCAGGAGGAAAATGCTTCAGTCAGTGACAAGTCAACTCGTGTTGTGTTGATGTTCACAATCGCTGCTCTCAATGACTCCATGGTTTCCTCAAATCCTTCAGACCAGTTTCCTGTAAGATATAGAGACAATTTTCTAGACAAATTGGCAGTTTGAGTAAGATTTTCATACTGTACGCTAGTAATGCAAAGCGCTCCAAGCTTTCTTTCACATCCCAATTGGGCCAATTGAAAGAGGATGTCTAATCTTTCTTCCACTAAATCAAGGTGCTGGTTAACAACCACCAGCCCGCCTTTTAACTGGGCTGTAGCAGATGCATGGGTATTCATAGCCTCCGTAACTGTAGCTGATAAGTGGTTGAGTGTTGTAGTTGTTTGTACAGATGTGGCCATGGCAAGTCCAGCAGCGGTCGCAGCAGCGGCTGTAAGAGATATAGCCGTTACAATGGCTGCAGTAATTCCAAAGTCTCTTTTCTGTCGAAATAAGGACAAGGTAGAGGGGGTCTCCACTGGAACTGGAATCCATCGTGGGACTCTAGCAACCATGGCCCAGGACGCCCGTCAGGTATCCCAGCACAGAGACATTTCACAAGTCTCATTGGTGCAGTATATAAATGAATTATTTGAAAGAATAAACAAGAAAGGGGGATAAACACAGACAGGTATAGGTAAAAAATCTGTCTGATTAATCAGGGTTTTATTCACTCCGGTGACCAACTGAGTTGCATCTGTTAATTGTGGAGCCCATTCACCTTCCTGCTTCACCATGGTTCCATTAATAACTCCCGTAAAGAATGTCCTTCCAGCCACCCCACCTTGAAGAAATACTAGGGGGTTAAGAGCAGTACAACTACCATTAATTCCACAGAGTAACCATTTGTGAAAAGGGTTCATTTTATGGCCCTGTAAAAAAGGGCCTTCTCTCATTACCGTATCAGCTTTGGGGTCCAACATCATGTTGGGTGAGAAAGAGAAAGTCCTATAGGTATCTGCCCATCGTGTTATACGGGACTGACATTCAGACCAGGGCAGAATTCCTCCCTCATCTTCTACGCTACAAAGAGGGGAGACTTTGGGTTGACGGGGGTGCTCCCTGTCTGAGAAGTTGGGTGGTAAAAATGTCCCGTTTAGCCAAACAGCCGGTTGCCAAAAGGATTGTGAGAACTCAGTATGGTTATTCTTTCTCTTAATTGTCATTTTCACCCATCCTCTCTTATCATAAAACCACCCCAAAGCCCTCCTCAAGAGAGGTATACAGTCTCCGTCCTCAGTTGTTTGAAAACAAAGAGAGCCTCATTCTGGCAAGGAGCGATTCTCACCTAATGGGGCCCTTGTAGGGTCATATGGCAAATAGGGCAGATCTAGAGTCTTATTTGTTGTAAAGATTTTAGGAAAAACTGCTGCATCATGTCTGACTGGCATAGGTTTTAGAAAGGCAGATAGAATAGCCCAACAATATTCTCCCCATATACTAGGAACCCAATTCTGGAGAATCATCATGAGAACTGGAATTAACTTCCAAGGAATCCATTGGTTCATTTCCAGGTGTTAGGATCTTTCTTGTCAATCTTTCAGGTAACCAGAACGGGTTATCTTCCTCCTGTGGAAAAACACAAACAGCTCCCCTGGATCTTATTAAGATAGGATCCGGGCCTTTCCATTGACCAGTCAAGACATCTTTCCATTTGACCATCTCCTTTGGCCTGTCAGGCTCTAAACAATGACGGTCAGCCGCCGTATGGCCCTGACTGTCCAGATTTAGAAAATTAAGAGTAAAGAGTGCTATAGAGATGGTTACTCGTGGCACTAAGCTCATCATGCATTTGTAACTCCAGTTCTGCAGAAGCAGAAACATGTAGACATAGGCTGAGATTTTTCAAAACCTATTTTAATAAGGGTTTTCAAAGCCTTCACCTCAACCCCTCTTCTAGCCCACTGTTCAAAGGTAGGAAAGGAAAGATGGTAAATAAGACAGGAGGATGTAGACCTATTTAGAAGTAATTTTTCAGGGTGATTCCAGTCTCTGTTGTTAGGATACGAACAGTCCAGTTCAGAAATGTCAGGATACCAAATGAGTGAGCAGTGGCTGCACAATCCAACAAAAACTATCAGACCTCTGCCAAATCAGTTCTAGCCAGCAGAAGTGAGCAGGACAACTCAGAATGCCAAGAGTTTTCTGCCCTGACTCCCTCAATGATGTGAAGATCAGCACAGATTCGAGACCAACAAAAGCTGCACAGCTGTCTATGCAAGCACCCAGTCACTGTCACTGAGTCCTATTTCTATTCTCTCCAAACATCACATGTCTTCTCATGAGTCTTGCCTCAGCAAATCACCACATGAGTCTGAATCACATGACATAACCAAAAATTTCTACTTCAGGCAGATCCCTGATGCTCACTGGACAGTCAACCTGACCCAATAGTGAGCTCCAGGTTCAATGACAGACCTATCTCAAAACACAAGATAAACAATGAGGAAGACACTCAGCATGGATCACACACACACAGAGAGAGAGAGAGAGAGAGAGAGAGAGAGAGAGAGAGAGAGAGAGAGAGAGAGAGAGATTCTATCAGGAGGTAAGCTATGCTTTATTCAACAGGTCCCCTAACTTTAATATGCCTTAACTAGCTCAATGGTTGGGCACTTCTAAACCTCAGCTAGCACACAGTCCTCACAGCTAGCACACACTTCCCTCTGGTACTCCTGGCTTAACATCTTCTATACCTATATTTAATCTTTCTTGTCCTGTTACCTCCTGGGCACCCCCTCATAGGGCCACATTCCCTTTTCACCTACATTGCTGGATGGTTTCTCTCCTGCAGTCTTAAATCAGATCCCTCTGGCTCTGACTCATGGCAATTCTCCTCTTTCTCACCTTTTTCTCAGTCCCTTGCTGCTCAATCTAAAAGTCCCACCCTGTCCCCTTGCCCAGCCATTGGCAACTTGTTATTATCAATCAAAGCCAGCTAGGGGCAGGGATGTTCAGGTCTAGATGTACAGCTTTTGGGAGCTGAGATAAGACAAAACATTAGAACCAATTCATAATACTTTCCTTTTGTATGGGCAACTTCATAGTGATAATCTTGTAAAACAAATAAACAAATAAAAACACTGAAAGAATGACATGGTTGCTTTTGTTTTCTGAATGTACAGAATGATGTAAAAATATGCATAACGAGTACTGGGTATATAGATCAGCTGATAAAGTGTTTACTTTACAAGGACAAGAACTTGAGTTCATTTCTCCAGAATCCATGATTAAATAATAATAATAATAATAATAATAATAATAATAATAATAATAATAATAATAAAAGGTCAGTCAGTTGTGTCTTATGGTTGCAATCACAGCATTGTAGGTCCTTGGGGCTTGATGTTGAACTAGCCTGGCATGCTAGTAAATCCCAGATGGATGAGAGATTTTGTCACAAAAAATAAGAAGTTGGGCAATTTCTGGGTAATAGCACAAAAGGTTGTCCTCTCATATCACCTGCACAGAAAGAGGAAGAAGAGAGGCAGGGAACTGTACTTTGAAAGTCAAGCCTAGGGATGGTGAGGAATGCTCTTCCATAATATAATCATCCTTTCAGTTGCTCAGAGACAGTCAACAAAATATGAAGTATACCATTTTAATGAAGAACATCTGCTTGTAAAAAAAAATAATAACACTAGTAGAATAGTTTTATTTAGTTTTCCTAAATCTCAAAAGCAAACATATCCATGGGCCCATTAACTGAGTACAGCTGTCTGACCAACTTTGCAGGTGAGGTTGGTAGAAGGTAGCTCCCGGCTACAATAGGCTTTTAGGATCTAGCTCCCTAAGGTCATTTTTCTTCCAGTAGTATGGATAGACTCCAAATCTATGTATGCTCTCCTGTCATGGAGCCACAGGTCATAGTAATAATGGCTTTGAGCCAAGCCTCTTCTGGGCCAGCTGATTTTCATATATAATTCACTTTCTCTGTTCCTTTCTATGAAGTTCCCATGTTGTCTTCTCTGCCATGCTTTGTCCCCCTTTTTAAGCCTGTAACTCCTTGCACATATTCTTTCCTTGTTCTCTGTTACAAACCATACCTTCCCTCCTTTCTTCCATCTATACTCTTTCTTACTAGGTCACTCCTAGATGACTTGGCTATTCCAAAGAAGACAAGAGTTGGAACACCAAGGATCAGAAAGTAACTGGGAGCAATATTGAGACTCTAATATGTCCTTTCACCCCTGACCCAGATACCAATGGCTGGAGCAGTCTCCCAGCCTATCTGCTCCCCTCTGGAAACTGAGTCCGGAGGCACCCTAGGGAGGTCACGGACTGCAGAGCTGCAGGCATCCTAGAGAGGACATGGCCCAAAGAGCTGCAGAGCAGGGGACACCATATCCTGAAGCATCATAGAGGAGCAACTACATTCAGAGCAGCAAACACCTAGGTGGTCTACTACCCTGGAGACACCAAATCCTGAAATCTCCTAGAGGAGCCACTGTACCCAGAGTAGCTGGAGCTCAGGATCATAGAGTCATCCAGACCCCGAGGAGTTCTGACACAACCAAGATAACTGGAAAGGCAGACCCCAGTCAGAACCAGTGAGTGTGAGTAGCACTACAGCTAACCAAATGTCGAAAGACAAGCTTAAGAATGTAAACAACAGAAACCAAAGTTACTTGGCATCATCAGAACCCAGTTCCCCCACCCTAACAAGTCCTGAACACCACATCACACCAGAAAAGCAGGACTCAGAATTAAAATCGCTTCTCATGATGATAATGGAGGACTTTAAAAAGGATATAAACAACAGTCTCAAAGAATTTGAGGAGAACGCAGATAAACAGGTAGAAGCCCTTAAAGAAATGCAAGAAAACACAACCAAACAGGTGAAGGAATTACACAAAACCACCCAGGAACTAAAAATGGAAGTAGAAACACTAAAGAAATCTCAAAGGGAGACTACCCTGGAGATAGAAAACCTAGGAAAAAGATCAGGAGTCATAGACGCAAGCATCACCAACAGAATACAAGAGATAGAAGAGAGAATTTCATGCTCAGAAAATACCATGGAAAACATAGACACAACGGTCAAAGAAAATGTGAAATGTATAAAGCTCCTAACCCAAAACATCCAGGAAATCCAGGACACAATGAGAAGACCAAACCTAAGGATAATAGGTATAGATGAAGGTGAAGATTCCCAACTTAAAGGGCCCATAAATATCTTCAACAAAATTAGAGGAAAATTTCCCTAACCTAAAGAAAGAGATGTCCTTAAATATACAAGAAGCCTACAGAACCCCAAATAGACTAGACCAAAAAAGAAACACCTCCTGTCACATAATAATCAAAACATCAAATATACAAAAGAAAGAGAAGATACTAAAATCAGTAAGGGAAAAAGGCAAAGTAACATATAAAGGCACACCTATAAGAATTACACCAGATTTCTCACCAGAGACTATAAAAGCCAGAAGATCCTGGACTGATATCATACTGACCCTAAGAGAACACAAATGCCAGCCCAGTCTACTATACCCAGCAAAACTCTCAACCAGTATTGATGGAGAAACCAAAATATTGCATGACAAATCCAAATTTACACAATATCTTACCACAAATCCAGCACTTCAAAGGATAATTGGTGGAAAACTCCAACACAAGGAGGGAAACTACAACCTAGAAAAAGTAAGAAAGTAATCTTCCAACAACCCTAAAAGAAGGTAGCTATACGAACATATCTCCACTGCAAATAACAAAAATAACAGGAAACAACATTCATTTTTCCTTAATATCTCTTAATATCAATGGACTCAACTCTCCAATAAAAAGACATAGACTATCAGACTGGATACATAATCAGGACCCAACATTTTGCTGCATACAGAAAATGAACCTTTGTGAAAAAGACAGACACTACCTCAGAGTAAAAGGTTGGAAAACAATCTTCCAAGCAAATGGCCCCAAGAAACAAGCTGGAGTAGCAATTCTTATATCAAATAAAATTGTTTTTCAACCAAAAGTAATCAAAAAAGATAAAGAAGGACACTTTATATTCATCAAAGGAAAAATGTACCAAGAGGAACTTGCAATTCTGAACATCTATGCTCCAAATGCAAGGGCACCCACATACATAAAAGAGACTTTACTAAAGCTTAAAGCATACATTGCACCCTACACAATAATAGTGGGAGATTTCAACACCCAACTCTCAGCTATGGACAGATCGTGGAAACAGAAACTAAACTGAGACACAATGAAACTAACAGAAGTTATGAACCAATTGGACTTAACAGACATCTATAGAACATTTCATCCTAAAACAAAAGAATATACCTTTTTTTTAGCACCTCATGGTACCTTCTCCAAAATAGACCTGGTCACAAAACAGGCCTCAACAGATACAAAAAAGATTGAAATAATCCCTTGGACCCTATCAGACCACTGTGGGGAAGAAATCTCATGGGGGGGAGGGAGTTCGGTCCAGCGGCATCCCATGGCGATCCAGCATTGGGTCTGGCAGGCTTCCTGCGCCTCCAGCGGAGGGTCCCACATTCACACAGCCGCTTTGGGCTGGTGGCTGCGGTGGCTGCTGTGGTTCGAGGTTCCAAAGGCTGGAAATCTGGCGGCGAGACCAGGCAACTCGTGGAGTCCGGTTTTCCAAAGCTTTTATTGTTCATGACATGACAAGTGGGTGTAGATGATGAGTGCTCCCGCCAAAAGCCAGGGGAGCCTGACTTTTATTGGGAGGAGGAAAAGGGGAGGGAATAACTTAATTAGCTACGCCCCTGGCCTTTAGATAACTCATTAATATTTAAATCTCTGGAGGTGGAGACTTGTTAATCATGCCCTCTACCTGTGTCCTATGTGATTGATGGGCGCAGGTTAAATGGAGGTACCTCATCCAAGGCCCAACATCCCACTCTCTTTTCTTTCATAAAAAGAGGGGTGACTCTGTATCATCTGTAGTCTACAAGGTGCAGGTTAATGAGAGATGTGGACCCTGTGGAGTAATCTGGAATCTGGGAGCATGGAGAGATAAATTCGGTCCCTGACAGGCAATGTCCTGTTGGGTCCCCGGCTATCTCAAACCCATCGCTCTACTGGGGAGACCAAACCATCACTTTATGGCTCAAATCTCACTCTTTTTTAGTGAAAATTTTGGATGAGTTATAAAAAAAAAAAAAAAAAAAACTATGTAGGCCAGAGGGTATAGCATAACCAAGTCAAAGGTAATGGGAATTGAGGGTAGGGTTTGAAAGGCAGGGGATCATTAAAATAATTAAACACAGGTTGTACAGCTTGAGGGTAATAACATCTGATTAATCTAAATAGACATTATATTTTCCTCATTAACATGTAACTTTAGCTATGTGACTTTGGCAAAAGAGTTTATCTGCAGCTGGAAGGTCTGGATCTGTCTTCTGTAGTGAGCGTCTCTGGGTTTTGGTGTGCATCTCTGGAGTCTGGGGTGGGTCTCTGGATCTCAGCATGTCTCTGGAGTCTGCAGTTAAATGAGGTGGCTGGGAGAAAGCAGCTTGGCATCTCAGGCAGGTTCCAGAGGATGGCGTGGACTCTGTTGGATCTCTGGGTATATCTGTAGGATAATCACAGCAGGGAAGCAGCATCTCTGGCAGGGAGATGTCTGTAAAGGCTGGATATTGAGCATTAAATTGCTTGGGAACAAGCACATTATGGTCTGTCGTTAAGATCCTGGAAAGGCAAAGGTGTTTGAGGAAATTTTAGTCCTGGAAGGTATCTTTGAGTGGCTGAGGGAGAAAAACAATGTTAATTATGTATCTGGGTTTGGCAACAACAGTTTGTCTGTAAAAGAAATTAATTGTTAATTAAAACTCAAGAAATGGTGATCAGCACATTGACTTAACCACTGGAAGGAAATTAGATGGCTTTTGAACCTTGAAGAAATTATAAAGGTTGAGAAAAAAAATGTTAGACATATATCACGAGTATTAGAGAGAAAAGGCAGCATTAAAATAAAAAATGACAAAATTTTTGGTTGAAAAGCACAAGCATTGTTGCTCTAGGTGTTCCTGTTAGGAAGAAAAGGAAATGTTTAAAATTTTTGGTTGAAAAACAGGAACGTTTGTTGTTGCAGGTTCTCCTGTTGGGGAGGAGGAGGAGTAATGGTGGGCTTAGAAGCAGTGGGGGGAGGGGCCTTGCTCTGCCACGTGGCGATTGGGTGCTCTGGCAGAGAGGTTCTGTATTCCCCCTTTTCTTTTTCTTAGCTGGTAAACTTTAAATGTAGAGAAGAAGAGGAAAGGCCAACTTTGAAGAAAAGTTTAAGGCAAGCAAGAAGCATTGGGGCTTGATTGGAGAGTTAAGAGTCAGAAAGAGTGAGAGTCTGTGTCTATGGGAAAGACACGTGGAAGTTGGATTGGAGCCAGGCAGCTTTGAGAGAAATTGGCAGGCAGCACAGGGGCAAGGGGTGCAGGCAGGATTTTAGATCCACTGCTTCAGGCAAGCTGGCTGAGCTAAGTAGCTTTAGTCAGCTGCAAATGACTGAGGGTGAGGGGAAGCATATGCTAGCTAAGGAACACAGGGCTGGGTAGCAAGCAGGGTTCTGCCCTGTTGCTTTAGGCAAGCAGGCTAAGCCAAATAGCTATAGCCTGTCACATATGATGGGGAAGCAGGGAAAGAAGCTACCTGGCAGGGTGCTAGGGGCTAGAGTTTGGAGCTAGAGAGAGAGAGAGAGAGAGAGAGAGAGAGAGAGAGAGAGAGAGAGAACGGTCTCAGCCGTGAGAAGGAGTCTCTCAGCCAAGGGAAAGAGTCTTAGAAAGAGGATTACAGCAGGTGCTGTGGCTTGAAGGACAGTTATTAGCTGTGAAGGAGCCCCCTCTGGGGAGCTGGGGGGATGGGAAGAGTGGGGGGGGGGCTAAGAAGCTGCTGCCATCTTGCCCTTGAGCTGAAGAACACATGGGGAGAGAGACCTAGTCCTTTTGTATTAGGCAGGGGTTAGGCTATAGCTAAGAATCAGAGAGAGAGAGAAAGAGGGGGTAGGGCGGACAGAGAGAGAAAGAGGGGGTAGGGTGGACAGAGAGATGTTACTCACGGCTTTTGCAGACACCAGCGGGGGGAGGGGGCGCTTGTGGAGCTGGCTCTGCACACATTGTCCACCACCTGTGGGAAACAATGTAGGCCCGTGCGTGGGTGCACGAGTGTGGATCTCTGTCACTGGTCTGTGCCATCCTTTGTCAGGGGTGGGTGTCTCAGGGATACTGGGTCTACTGTAGAGGAACAGAGGCTAAGCAGGGCACTCACACTGCGCCAAGTGGACTCAGCAGGCTTGCACTTGGGCAGGGAGCAAAATCAGCTTGATTTTAGCACAGGCGGGTGCAGAACTCTCTCAGTGAGTAATCTCCGTTTTGGGCCCCAGCCACTGGGGGGGTGAGCATGTGGCAAAACGGAGACTGTCAGGACGCATGGTGACAGGTCCATGCTCCAAGATTGGCCTCCATCTGGGGTCTCGAGACACCGGCAGGATGGAGGCCGGGAACTCGTAGGCGTACACTGAGAGAGGACCGAGAAAGACCTGGTATCACACCTCGTAGAAAGTATACTTGCTTAGCAGACTCACCCAGGATGGTTCTTGTGAACGCATGGGTGGTCGTGCCCCACGTTGGCCGCCAGCTGTGGGGAAAAAAATCTCTTGGTGGGAGGAAGTCTGGTCCAGCGACATCCCACGGAAGTCCAGCAGAGGGTCTGGCAGGCTTCCCATGCCACTGGCAGAGGGTCCCACATTCACACAGCCACCCTGGGCTGGAGGCTGTGGCGGCTGCTGTGGTTAGAGGTTCCAAAGGCTGGAAATCTGGCAGTGAGACCAGGCAACTCGTGGAGTCCGGTTTTCCAAAGCTTCTATTGTTCATGGCCTGATAAATGGGTATAGATGGTATGTGCTTCCCCCCAAAAGCCAGAAGAGCCTGACTTTTATAGGGAGGGGGAAAAGGGGAGGGAATAACTTAATTAGCTACGCCCCTGGCCTATGGATAACTCATTAATATTTAAATCTCTGGAGGTGGAGACTTGTTAATCATGCCCTCTACCTGTGTCCTACGTGATTGATGGGCGCAGGTTAAATGGAGTTACCTCATCCAAGGCCCAACAGACCACCATGGACTAAGACTCCTCTTTGACATGGACAAAAAACAATGGAAAGCCCACATACATGTGGAAACTGAACAATGCTCTACTCAATGATAACTTGGTCAAGGAAGAAATAAAGAAAGAAATTAAAGAATTTTTAGATTTAAATGAAAATGAGGACACATCATATCAAAATTTGTGGGACTCCATGAAAGGAGTACTAAGAGGAAAAATCATAGCTCTAAGAGCCCAAAAAAGGAAATGGAAGGAGAATACATTAATAACTTGACAGCACACCTGAAAGAGTTAGAACAAAAAGAAGCTAGTATACCCAAGAGGAGTAGACGGCAGGAAATAATCAAACTCAGGGCTGCAATCAACCAAGTTGAAACAAAAAAGAACTATACAAAATATCAACAAAACCAGGAGCTGGTTCTTTGAGAAAATCAACAAGCTAGACAAACTAACCAAAGGACGCAGAGACAGTACTCAACTTAATAAAATCAGAACTGAAAAGGGAGACATAACAACAGAAACAGAGAAAATTTTAAAAATCATCAGAGCCTACTAAAAGGCCTATACTCAACAAAATTGGAAAATCTGAATGAAATGGACAATTTTCTAGATAGATACCAGGTACCAAAGTTAAACGAGGAACAGATAAACCATCTAAACAGGTGCATAATGCCTAAAAAAAAAAAAAAATAGAAGCAGTCATTAAAAATCTCCCCACCAAAAAAGTCCTGGGCCAGATGGTTTTAGTGCAGAATTCTATCAGACCTTCCAGGAAGACCTAATACCAATTCTCTTCAAACTATTCCACAGAATAGAAACAGAAGAAACAATACCCAATTCATTCTATGAAGCTACAATTATGCTCATACCTAAGCCTCACAAAGACCCAACAAAGAAAGAGAACTACAGACCAATCTCTCTTATGAATATTGATGCAAAAATGCTCAACAAAATTCTCAAAAACTGAATCCAAGAACACATCAAAGCAATCATCCATCATGATCAAGTAGGCTGTATCCCAAGAATGCAGGGATAGTTCAATCTTCAGAAATCCATCAGTGTAATCCACTACATAAATAACCTCAAAGAAAAAAAAAAACACATGATCATCTCACTAGATGCTGACAAAGCATTTCACAAAATTCAACATCCCTTCATGTTAAAAGTCTTGGAAAGATTAGGGATTCAAGGTCCATACCTAAACATAGTAAAAGCAATATAAGGCAATCCAGTAGCCAACATCAAACTAAATGGAGAGAAACTGAAAGCAATCCCACTAAGATCAGGGACTAGACAAGGCTGCCCACTCTCACCCTACCTATTCAATATAGTACTGGAAATCCTAGCTAGAGCAATTAGACAACAAAAGGAAGTCAAAGGTATACAAATAGGAAAGGAAGAAGTAAAAGTTTCACTATTTGCAGATGATATGATAGTATACTTAAGTGACCCTAAAACTTCCACCAGAGAACTCCTACACCTGATAAACAACTTCAGTAAAGTGGCTGGATATAAAATCAACTCAAACAAATCAGTAGCCTTCCTCTACTCAAAAAATAAACAGGCTGAGAAAGAAATTAGGGAAATGACACACTTCACAATAGCCACGAATAATATAAAATATCTTGGAGTGAATCTAACCAAGCAAGTGAAAGATCTGTATGACAAGAACTTCAAGTCTCTGAAGAAAGAAATAGAAGATCTCAGAAGATGGAGAGATCTCCCATGCTCCTGGATTGGCAGGATTAATTTAGTAAAAAATGGCCATCTTACCAAAAGCAATCTATAGATTCAGTGCAATGCCCATCAAAACTCCAAATCAATTCTTCATAGAGATAGAAAGAGTAATTTGCAAATTTATTTGGAACAACAAAAAAAAACCAGGATAATGAGACCTATTGTCAACAACAAAAGAACTTCTGGGGGAATCACTGTCCCTGACCTCAAACTATACTGCAGGGCAATAGTAATAAAACTGCATGGTATTGGTATAGAGACAGGCAGGAAGATCAATGGACTAGAACTGAAGATCCAGAAATGGACCCACACACCTATGGTCACTTGATCTTTGACAAAGGAGCTAAAATCATCCAGTGGAAAAAGGACAGCATTTTCAGCAAATGGTTCTGGTTCAACTGGAAGTCAACATGTAGAAGGATGCAAATCAATCCATTCATAGCTCCTTGTACAAATCTCAAATCCAAGTGGATAAAAGATCTTCACTTAAAACCAGATACACTGAAACTAATAGAAGAGAAGGTGGGAAAGACCCTGGAATACCTAGGCATGGGGGAAAAGTTCCTGAACAGAACACCAATGGCTTATGCTCTAAGATCAAGAATTGGCAAATGGGACCTCATAAAATTGCAAAGCTTCTGTAAGGCAAAGGATATTGTCAATAAGACAAAATGGCAACCAACATATTGGGAAAAGATCTTAACCAATCCTACATCCGATAGAGGGCTAATATCAAATATATACAAAGAACTCAAGAAATTATACTCCACACAACCATTTAACCCTATTGAAAAATGGGGTACAAACCTAAACAAAGAATTCTCAACTGAGGAAACTCGAATGGCTGAGAAGCTCCTTAAGAAATGCTCCACATCCTTAGTCATCAGGGAAATGCAAATCAAAACAACACTGAGATACCACCTCACACCAGTCAGAATGGCTAAGATAAAAAACTCAAGTGATAGTAGATGCTGGCGAGGATGTAGAGAAAGAGGAACACTCCTCCATTGTTGGTGGGATTGCAAGCTGGTACAACCACTCTGGAAATCAGTCTGGCCTTTCCTCAGAAAACTGGACATAGCATTACCTGAGGCTCCAGCTATACCACTCCTGGGCATCCAGAAGATGCTCCAACATATAATAAGGACATATGCTCCACTATGTTCATAGCAGCCCTATTTATAATAGCCAGAAGCTGGAAAGAACCAAGATGTCCCTCAACAGAGGAATGGATACAAAAAATGTGGTACATCTACACAATGGAGTATTACGCAGCTATTAAAAATAATGAATTTGAGAAATTTTTAGGTAAATGGATGGATCTAGAAATTATTATCCTGAGGGAGTTAACCCAATCACAAAAGAACACACATGGTATTTACTCACTGTTAAGCAGATGTTAGCCCAAAAGCTTGGAATAGCGAAGACTCAACCCACAGACCACATGAAGCTCATGAAGAAGGAAGACCAAGAGGGGATGCCTCAGTTCTACTTAGAACGAGTAACAAAAATACTCAAGGGAGCAAATATGGAAACAAAACATGGGACAGAAACTGAAGGAGGGGCCATCAGGAGATCATTCCACCTGGGTATTCATCCCATGTACAGTCACCTAAGCTAGACACTGATGTGGATGGCTGGAAGTGCATGCTGTCAAGAATATGATATAACTGTCTCCTTAGAGGTCTGCCAAAGACTAACACACTCAGAGGACAATGCTCACAGCTAACTACTGATGTGATCAAGGGTTTCCCAATCGAGAACTTAGAGAGAAGACTGAAAGATTAGAAAGGGTTTGTGACTCCAGGAGGAAAACAACAATACCAAACAACCAGAGCCCCCCCCCCATGGTCTAAACCACCAGCCTGGGAGCACATAGGGAGGGACCCATGACTCCAGCAGTATATGTAGGGGAGGATGGCCTTGTCGGGTATTGGTGGGAAAGGAGTTTCTTGGTCCCATAAAAAACGAACACGAGGGGGGCGGGGGGGAATGTGAGTGTGGGGAGGGGGTAGTGGGGGGGAGGTGCAGGCACTGCCTCATAGAATCATGAGGAGGGGGGATGGGATAAAAGGTTTCTGAGTGGTGGGAGGAAGTGGAGTAAGGGGATAAAATCTGAAAGGTAAATACAATACCCAATTTAAAAAAAAAAGATGAAAAAAAGGGGAAAAGGAGAAAAAAAGAAAGAAAAATAGGAGATTTAATAAGACAAAGGGAAGGATTTAGAAATTTAGGAGGCAATTTATGTTCATGGAAATAGCATCATAGAAACTGGAAAATCACACCCTCATAGAAGCACAAGGAGGGGGAATGGGATAAGGGGTTCCTGGGTGGTTGGGGGAATGGGATAAGGAGATAAAATTTGAAATGTAAATATTACAACCAATTTTAAAAGGGGGAAAAAAGAGAAAATTTGTTAGAACCAGCATCTTTTAAAAAATGTCAGCCCTCTAGGAAAAAAAAAATTATTTTTCTTGATACTAAAACTTGTTCTGAGAATTGTATATTGCAGAATACACAGCCTTGGTGTATCTACTCATCAAGCATACTGAGCAGACCTGCCCAAACCTCTGATGTCCTGGAATTCCATCTGGATTCAGTGAAGACACAGCATCAGAGGCCTATCAACTTACTCTCCCCCCCACCCCTCTTCTAATATCTCAATGCCCATAATCAGCTTGAAGAAGTTAAAGAAGAGTCAGTGCCCCTATTCCCTGGGCTTGAGGACTAAGGTGGTTAATATTGGTCTGCCTTTCTAGGGAAAAGTAGTGGTTTTGTTAGAACAGGGAGGATTAGCTAGGACTTATTGCATAGCCATAACCTATTGGTAGAAATCTGTATAATTAATATCAAGATGAAGTTATAATTTCTTAAATGGTACAAAATTTACTTTGATTTCAAAGTTAAGGTTTTCATTGGTATGAGCTTCTTATTGATATAAAAGTGAGATGAATATTGATACTCTCATGGGCATTGTGCTTGTATAACACATTTAGGAATACAAGGCTTAGACCCAGTCCTTCTTTAACTTTTTTAACTGATTTGGGATGGTTAGCCTATGAGTTAAGGGACTATAGCAAATTCAGGGCTTTGAGTTTATTGTTAGGGTGTTTTCCATATTTTTTTTAGAAATAGCTGAGTGGAGTTAACAGACAACAGTCCAGGTTACCTTACATGGATAGTTGGTTTTCAAAACATCAGAAGTCCATAGAATTTACGTTACAAATATTTCTATATTAATGTTCATTTTGATTAGAGACCTGTCTGCTCCTGACAGCTTCCTGTCTTGGATTCTAAGAAGAAATTGAGCATCCTTGGAGTTAATCCAGTTGTGCAGTGACCGCCACTAGGCAAGAATTGCCTCTTTCCATCTACAGACAAATTACTGTCCAGAAAAGGACACACATGCAGAATAGTCGACTGATTCTATCTGCCTAGACAGAGTAATCAGCCCTTAATAATTCTGCATCATGAAGGTCTGTCAGATGATTCTGGGCCAGAAAGCTGAAGATTTGATGCTCCAACATTCAGTAGTATAGGGGCTTTCCAGGTGTTCAGCGGTCTCTATAAATTTGCTAAGTTTTAGAAGCTATGCTTAATGCCTCCCATAATTTCAGTTAACTCAGTCATTCTGGATTTCTGACGAGGTTGAAGACCTATAGTCTCATAGCCAATCCTGGCTATTCACTTTGAGAGAAAAGATCTGAGTGGATGGTTTTTAGCTGACATTCATTCTAAAGCCAAGAAAAAAGCCAGGTTCAAAACTAAGTGTTTTTGTTAGGAGAGATGACAGATGTTCTGGTTAGTCAACAAAATGATGGACTGGGTATTAGGACTATCTTGTACCTCACTGGTACAATTAGAAATAATTATGCTCTAATTGCATTTTGAGAGAAAAAAAATTTATTTTAACAGGAAGGGTGAAGGTAGGTGATGAGAGAAAGAGAGAGAAAGTGGGTGGGGGGCATGGAGGCAGATGTTCACGTGTCTCCACCAGTCAAAGATAGTTTATATATCTAGGTTGGGTATTGGGTTACACTTCTGATTGAGCATTACCAAACTTATAAAGCCTTTGATTAACATTTTTAAAAAATGTATAAAAGCAAAAAGGAAAAGGGGGCATGGGATAGGGTTTTTCTAGGGAGGTGAAATGGGGAAAGGGGATGGCATCTTAAATGTAAATAAAATACAAAAATAAATTTAAAAAAAAAAGAACAGAAAAAAAGACTCTAATAGTAGTTTAAAATGTACAGAACCAAGGAAAATTGAAGGACAGTGAGAATTTATATTATGAGTGATAGACAAGTTGGATGGTCCCCATTGCACTCAATGTTTTCAAACTGCTATAAGTTCAAAGTTCACTTATGTGAAACATAACAAGAAATGACTAAAGTATCCGCTACTAAGGTGGTACTAACAAAGACATGAAAACTCTCAGTGTCCTCATACATTGCTGATGGTTCAGCCACTAGGAGTCATCATTTTATGGGCACTCAAAAGCTGAAGGGGGAACTGCCAAATGATATGAAAATTTTTCTTTTAGATACACATCCAAGGAGTCGAAAGCAGCATTATCCACAATAGTATAAAGATGTAAACAACCTAACTGTCAGCAGAGGAATGGGCACAGAAATGCATTTACACAACTGGCAGAATATTATTCAACTGTAAAAACAAATGAAGTTCTTGTATATGTTACAACACAAATGAACTTGAAGACACCATGCCAAATAAGCAAATCAAACACAAAAGGAGGAAACTTTTTTTTTAGACTATAGTTAGATAAAACATCAAAAACAGAGGCAGTTTCTAGAAAACCAACCTAGTTGTGTTAGCCAGACTAAAGTTGGTTAGGCCTATAATGTATTCCTCCTCAAATTTTTTATTACTTCCATAACAACTTACAACAAAGCTGATGCCTTGAAAAATGCAAATTTATTTTATCGTCTTACAGCTCTGTAGGTCAGAAGTCACAAAAGACTCTCCTTGTGCTCAAGTCAATCAGCAGCAGGATAATTTTCTTGGCTGCTTCTAGGGTTGCATCTGTCTCTCTGGCTTCTCCAGATCCAAAAGCCACTAGCATTCTTTGGCTCATAGCTGGCTTTTTCCATCTTCAAGGCACATGATACAGCTGAGCCTTCTTCTGACTTCACCTACTTTTCTCTAACCATAGCAAGGAAAGCCTGTCAGCTTTTAATAGTCCTGTAGTTGCACTGACTATCTGTATAATCTGAGATCTTCTAGTATCTCAAATTATGAATCTTTATTTACATCTGTAAAAGCAATTAAAGACGGAAAAGTTAATTTGGCTCAAAGTTTGAAGAGATACAGTTCATTGTAGTTGGAAAAGCATGGTAGCAGGAGCATGGGTGCCAAGGATCAACCTCAGCTTGAAGAAGAGGTCCTGAGAAGGGGTGTTTGAGAGTGGTTCATGGAGTACAAGCTGACAGTTGTTATTCTACTCCAGATGGCCAACTAGATAGCTTAGCTCTCTGTTAACCAAAGCCCAGTCTTTTATTTACATATAAACTCAATCTCCACCCCAGGTTCCCTTTTGAATATCCCACAAATCAGCATTGTATGACCTTAGACCCTTGATTATTTTCTTTCATATTTTTTTACTATTTTTAATTAATTATTTTATTTATTTACCTTCTAGATGTTGCCCTCCCTCCCAGTTCTCCCTCCCACAAGTTTTCTTCCCATTCCTCCTCCCTTTTGCCTCTGAGAGTGTGTTCTCCCCACCCTCTTTCCTGGGGCCTTAGGTGAATCCACTCCAACCAAGGTCAAACAAGTCAATCCTCTGCTACATATGTGCAGGGGATGAGGGTAGAGACTGGGCAGGGGTGTTGGTGGCTTAGTCTCTGGGAGCTCCCAGGGATCCAGGTTAGTTGAGACTGTTGGTCTTTCTATGAGGTTGCCATCCACTTCAGCTCCTTTGGTCTACCCTCTAACTCTTTTATAGGGGTTCCTGACCTCAGTCTAATGGTTGACTCTATGAATCTATATTTGAGTCAACTGCTGGTAGAGCCTCTCAGAAGACAGCCATACTAGGCTTCTATCTATAGACACAACAAAGCCTCAATAATAGTGTCAGGCTTTGGTTCCTACTCATAACATGGATCCCAAGCTGGGCCAGTCATTAGACAGACTTTCCTTCAGTATGTGCTCCAATTTTGTCCCTGCATTTCTTTTAGACACAAACAATTCTGGGTAAGAAATTTTGACAGTAGGTTGGTAACCCCATCCCTTTACTTGAGGCCCTATCTATTTGAGGTGGTCTCTTCAGGTTTCTTCTACCCACTATTGAGCATTTCTGCTAAAGTCACCCACATTGAGTCCTAAGAGTCTTTCACATCTCAGGACTCTGGGACTTATAGAGAGTCCCTCCCCATTCCCAAAACCCAGAAGCTGCACATTTCCATTCATTTTCTTGGTCCCCTGGGCTTCTCTTCTGTTCCTCCCACCCCATATCATCCCCTATCCCCTGTCCCCTGTCCCCTGTCCCCTGTCCCCTGTCCCCTCCCCTTTGCCTCTCCCACACTTGTCCCTCCCTCCCTCAGCATCCAATGATTATTTTGTTCCCCCTTCTAAATGGTATTAAAGCATCCCTACTTGGGCCTGCCTTCTTGTTAAACTTCACATGGTCTGTGAGTTGTATCATGAGTATTCTGTACTTCTTAGATAATATCTACTTATTAGTGCATACATACCACACACATCCTTTTGGGTCTGAGTTACCTACTCAAACGCATATTTTCTAGTTCCATGCATTTGCCTGCAAAATTCATGATGTCCTCATTTTTGATAGCTGAATAGTATTTCATGGTGTAAGTGAACCACAGTTTCTTTATCCATTCTTCAGTTGAGGAACATCTAGATTGCTTCTAGCTTCTGGTTACTAAGAAGAAGGCTGTTATAAACATAGTGGAACACATGTCCTTGTGGCGTGGTGAAGCATCTTTTGAGTATATGCCTGGGAGTGGCATAGCTGGGTCTTCAGGTAGAAGTATTTCCAATTTTTTTTTGAGGAATCACCAGATTGATTTCCAGAGTGGAAAGCAAGTACATTTTTTAATGTAGCAGTTGAATTCAGAGATCTATCTGCCTTTGTAAGCACAGACAATAAGCTAGGTGGGTAAGATCTTGCTCTGAAATTGTCATTTCCACCACTCCTGTGTCAAAACTCACTCTCTTCCTGGCCTAAACTCTTGAACTCAGGAATCTGCCTGCCTTTTTAAGCACAAACAATAAACTTAGCTGGGTGGGATCTTGCCCTACAATCATCACTCCCCAAATCTCTTTATCTCTATTTTAAATATCTTTTTGACAAGCTGGCTCATAATGGAGCTACCTCTGTCTTTTCAAGTCTGTAAAGCTGCTCCTATAATTTATATTTCATCCTTATATTTTGCATACTTGAGAAATTATATATTCTTCAACTGATCATTTTAGAGTTCTTTCCCACAGATGTAAGGGCCATACTGAAGGTCACAGTGTTTTCCATTTTGCTAAGAACATTAGACATAGCCTCACCTCCCAGACTTATGCTGTCTCTGATTATCATAGAGTCATTAACATTGGCAGGAAGAATATTTCCCAATGGAGGAACATAAGGTAAATTGTGTATATTATTATACAAATAAGCCTCATATCTAGCAACCATCAGTGCTCATGGAGGTGTACACCCTGCTTGCTCTGCTCCAGGGGCAAGGACTGTGTAACACATTTCCCTTCACAGCTGCCATGCGGGACTTGGCACATGAGATAGCTGTTCTGCATCCACAGTCAGAAAGCAGCATTGGATGCCGGTGCTCAGCTCACTTCCTCATTTGTATTCAGATCAGTTCCTCAGTCCATGGAATGGTTCTTCCCACATTTATGTTTAAAAAACCATGGAATCATGCTTCCCACAGTTAATCTAGACATTCCTTCACAGATAGGCCCAGAGGTTTGCTTCCATAGTGATTCTACACCCCATCAGGTTGTTCATCAGGATTAACCATCACATCATCTGTAAATCCCACTGTTGTCTGTTGGGTAAAGTGGTTCCAGATTCTGAAAATTAGACTAGAAGCATCTTTCTGGGCTATTTATTCTTCACAGAAGAATGCCACAGTTTCAAGAACTACTGTTATAATGAGGGTATAGCTCTATTCTGTGCTCATTCTGAGGCCTTCTCTAAAAATGTGTTCTAAAACGATTTCTTCTGCTCTCAAAATTAACACCTAGCTTGCATAACCACAGGCCAATGCATGCTCTATATTTATCAAGCCCAAACTGACCTTTACTGTCATTTCATAAGTCAATTTTTGTAGATTGCTATACCCTGATTAGCAGACTGTTTCAAGTGTGCTTATCCTACACCTTTAGAAAATTGTTGGGAGCCGACTTTTAGCAGAAAGTGGCTAGATCATCTTTGCAGCCATCTGGAACCATATACCCTGATAAGAGATTTGGTTTTCAAAAGCCTACAACAGCTGAAGTACACTCTGATATCCTGTTAGGAGCCTCGGTGAGCGTGACAACATTCGCCATTACAAGATGGCACAGGCATCCTGTGCTCCCACAGTAAACAACTAACTGCACAGGTACAAAAGGCAAAAGTGCACCAAGCCACTGCCCATCCCGGGGCGTAATATGGGGTGATGAGTGAACAGCCAATCAGAAGTGAACATACCACTTTAGGGTACATATTGCAGTGCCTTTCCCAGGCTTGGGGTCTTCTGCTTCAGCTTATACAAGAATAAAGCCTCGTTGTAGTAACTACCCGAACACTGCCTCATGTGTCTCTTTCGCAGCAAAGGGGACTCAAAAAGGGGCGCGGAACAATCTGGTGCCAAAACCCAGGAACTTCAAGGTGCCACGGAGACCCCCCCCCCGAGACTCGGGGCGGGTTAAAAAACTACAGGATCAAGGTATGTCTCTGAGAGGTATGTTTGGGGTGGAAGCCTTGGTTGTGAGCAGATTTTCACTCATTGCCACCGCTGCAGTAGTTGGCCTCTTGTTTGTGTTGCTTTCGTTTTTAGCTTATTTGTGTTGTGAGGATCCAGCTCGCAACACAGCTATTAGGGCAAGTCAAGAGGTTTCAGGAGAGGTCCACTCCAGGGTATCAGAAACAGAGCGTGTTAGCCAGCATCAGGCCAAGGAGCCTGGGGAAAAAGACAAGGCCAAGGAGCCTGGAAAGGAGAAGCAGGCAAAAAAGCCTAGGCAGCAGAGACAGGCCAAGAAACCTGGTCAAAAAAAAAGAGTACTCAAAAGGAACAGGGGCCACTGCAGGGCCTGTTAAGGTTAAGGGCTCTTCACTGGCTGGTGAAGAGAGAGTGGAGGTCAAAAGGACCCCCCTTTACCCCATTAAGGAGCTTGCCGCCATAGACCTTAGCAGCTCCAAGGAAGACCTAACGCAAGGAGAGGAAGAGAGCCTAGAGCAGGAGGCAGCCACCTATGCAAAAAAATAACCGTCCTGAGATAAGACTAAGAAAGACCTTGAGTCCCTTGGCCCCGCCCTTGCCTCCGGCCTATGCCTCTAATTCATTTCTCAGCCCAGGAGATAGGAGACAGCTACAGCTGGCATTTCCGGTCTTTGAGGGGGCAGAGGGAGCCCGTGTTCATGCCCCAGTAGAGTATAGGCAGGTCAAAGAATTAGCTGAGGCAGTACGTGCATATGGAATTGGGGCTAATTTTACCGTATCCCAAGTGGAGAGATTAAGTGCAGCTGCTATGATGCCAGGAGACTGGCAGGACACAGTGAAGGTGGTACTTACCAATATGGGCCAATATTTGGAATGGAAAGCACTCTGGCATGAATAGTTACAAACACAAGCCAGAGCTAATGCAAGCATTGAGGGTCAACAATTATGGACTTTTGACATGCTGGCTGGAGTTGGCGTACACACGAAGGACCAGACCACTCATCCCTGGCAGGTCTACACACAGATAGCATCAGCTGCAATAAAGACATGGAAGTCTCTCCCTAGGAAGGAAGGCAGTAACCTTTATTTGTCCAAGATAATTCAGACATCTAATGAGTCTTTTTCTGATTTGTGGCCTGAATGACCAAGGCATCGGGTAGGATTTTTGGTGACCCAGAACAGGTGATGCCATTGATAGAACAAATGGTCTTTGAAAATGCTACAGTGGAATGCCGCACAGTCATTGCCCCTTGTAGGAACAGAGGGTTACAAGACTGGTTGAGAGCCTGTCGCGGCTTGGGAGGTCTCCTTACTAATGCCGGACTTGCAGCAACAAACTTAGAAATGGCTGCAGTCCTCCTTAAAGGTCAGAATCGTGGACCCATTTTGGAAAGGAGCCTAAGGTTTTGATAGTGCCTTATACTGCCCATCAAGTCCAAATATTAACGGCGACCTCTGATGTTTGGGCAGTGCTGGTTACTTCCTTCAATGGTCAAATAGATAATCATTATCCTAAGCATCCCATCTTACAATTTGCCTTAACTCAAGCTATCATATTTCCACATATTGTGTCTCAGGAGCCATTCCCAGATGGAATGGTAGTTTATACGGATGGGTCAAAAACAGGAGTGGGTGCCTATGTGGTTAATGATAAGGTTACATCCAAACAATACCATGAAACCTCACCTCAAATTGTGGAGTGCCTAGTGGTGTCAGAGGTTCTGGAAATCTTTCCAGGTCCTTTAAATATTGTTTCAGATTCCTTCTATGTGGTTAATGCAGTAAAAGCATTAGAAGTTGCTGGGTTAATTAAGACATCTAGCAGACTTGTAGAAGTTTTCCAAAAGATTCAGCTTACCCTGGCTAAGTGAAGATTCCCTGTCTTTATAACTCATATTAGGGCTCACTCAGGCTTACCGGGACCTATGTCCCGTGGAAATGACCTGGCAGATCGAGCCACAAAGTTGATTGCAATTGCCCTTTCGCCAAAATTGGATTTGGCTAAAGCCTTTCATAAAAGGTTTCATGTGACAGCTGAGACACTACGATGTCGATTTAACATTACTAGAAAGGAGTCCAGAGATATCGTGACTCAATGCCAAAACTGCTGTCAATTCCTACCTGTTCCCCATACCGGAATTAACTCTCGGGGAATTAGGCCATTACAGATCTGACAAATGGATGTTACTCACATCCCATCCTTTGGCAAACTACAATATTTACATGTCTCCATTGATACCTGTTCTGGAGTTATGTTCGCCTCTCCATTGACCAGAGAAAAGGCGGCCCATGTTATTCAACATTGTCTCGAGGCTTGGAGTGCCTGGGGAAAGCCTAAAATCCTTAAAACTGACAATAAACCAGCCTACATTTCTCAAAAATTTCAACAATTTTGTCACCAAATGGAGGTGACACACCTGACGGGTCTTCCTTACAACCCTCAGGGACAGGGCATCATTGCGAGTGCTCATCGTACCCTTAAAACTTATTTGATAAAACAAAAAGAAGTTGAGGAAGCTCTGCCCACAGTGCCATGGGTTATTGTCTCTCTGGCACTTTTTACTCTTAATTTTTTTGAATTTAGACAGTCAGGGCAACACGGCAGCTGATCGTCATTGCCTGAAACCAACTAGGCCAAAAGAAATGATAAAATGGAAAGATGTTTTTACTGGTCAATGGAAAGGCCCGGATCCTATTTTAATAAGATCCAGGGGAGTGGTTTGTGTTTTTCCACAAGAAGAAGACAACCCATTTTGGCTGCCAGAGCGACTGACGCAGCGACTTGCAGTTCCTGAAAATGACCCCTGGAAGGATTCATCTACAGACACTCTCAATTCTCATTTAGACTCTCCTAAATTGGGTTCCTAGTATATATAGTGAATTTAGATGGCTATCCTATCTGCTTTTCCAAAACCTATGCCCTTGCCTTCTTAAAAGGCTCCGCTTCTGCTAAACAGAATTTCTCCTATACCCTTAACTGTAATGCCTCACTCCAGTTTGTGTGTATCCTCCATTTCTTTTCATCCTATCCAACAACTCCTTTAATACTTCTACCTATGTAACTTGCTTTATGTCCCAGTGCCGGTCTGCTCTTGTCTATAAGCAGGCCCTAATAGCCAGTGTACCACTATGGATCCCTATCCCCATTCAGACATCTGGGACCTTGACTTTATTTCGACAGAAGAGAGATTTTGATATAACTACAGCCATTATCACTGCTGTTGCCATCTCTACAGCTGTAGCTGTGACAGCCGGCATGGCCTTGGCTGTTCAGGTTACAGCAGCTACTGTCGTTAATCAAATTTCAGAAAAGACCTCTGAGGCTTTGACCACTCTACAGAAAGTGGATGCATACTTGACATCAGGCATCCTGTTGGTCAATCAGAGAGTTGATTTGCTCCAAGCCCATGTGGAGCAGCTCACAGATGTGGTTCAAATGAGCTGCGTGTCAGCAACCCCACATCTATGTATTACACCTCTGAGATTTATGAATAATACATTTATTCAAAGCCATAATCTTTCTACTTATTTACAAGGGAATTAGACTAGGGAGCTGGACCAGATGCAACAAAGATTACAAATCCGGATTTTGAGCCTTAATAGAACACGAGTGAACCTTGTTACCCCTAGTGATATTACTTCTTGGCTTACCTCTGCCTTTTCTTTCTTTCTTAAAGGGTGGGGATAGGCCTGTTTGGTACAGCCCTATGTTGTAGATTAGTGTTCATGTTATGGTTGGTCTACAAGCTCAGAGCCCAACAAAAATGTGACAAGGTCGCTATCGCCCAAGCACTCGTAGCCTTAGAACAAGGATCTTCCCCTGAAATTTGGCTATCTAGGCTAAGAAAGTATCTGATGACTGAGACCCTCAGTTGATATACCCCAAGGGTTCAGCCCATTACACTGGGTCGATGAGAGGTCTAAGTCTAGCCAGCCCTTGCCTGAATAACTGTGGTACCTAAATATTTAGAGGTGTTTGTGAGTGGGTACTCGACAGGGAATGTTCCACGAGTGTGGATAGATTTCCCGAAAGTATGCCTGATTACACAAAGGTTTGATGCCAAAAAACCTCCTCTCCTGGTGGCGCCCCAGGGCGGAGGCTCCCTTTCCCCATCAAAAGACATCGAGATGGGTATGGGAAGTATTACTCATTACACGATGACAAGAGAAGAAACCCATTACAATATCTCATTTTGCACAGGGGATCAGGCCTCTGCTTTCCCTCACTGAGTTGGTGCCGCTCTTGATAGGCAAAAGGCTGTTCCATCTTAATATAATTGATAGGGGGAGATGTTAGGAGACGTGGTGAGCGTGACAGCATTCGCCACTTCAAGATGGTGCGGGCATCCTGTGCTCCCACAAGTAAACAACTAACTGCGCAGGTACAAAAGGCAAAAGTGAGCCAAGCCACTGCCCATCCCGGGGCGTAATATGGGGTGATGAGTGAACAGCCAATCAGAAGTGAACACACCACTCTAGGGTACATATAGCAGTGCCTTTCCCAGGCTTGGGGTCTTCTGCTTCAGCTTATACAAGAATAAAGCCTCACTGTAGTAACTACCCGAACACTGCCTCACGTGTCTCTTTCGCGGGCGAAGGGGACTCGAAAAGGGGCATGGAACAATATCCCACATATTTTGTGTTGCTGTTTACTGCCCCCAGCTGCAAGGCGCATGTGGTAGCCACACCTGCAAGGCATGCAGTTCACGTGCTGTCCATGTGCTATCCACGCCATACATGCTTATAAGGCGCATGTGCTATCCACGCCTGCAAGGCATTGCGGTGCACGTGCTATCCACGTTATAGACGCCTGAAAGGCATATGTCATATCAACACCTACAAGGCATGTGGTATTCACGCGACTACAAGGCACATGGCAAAAGTGTATAAATACCTCAGAATTCCCTTCAATAAACGAGACTTGATCAGAATCTCTGTCTTGTCTCCATTCTTAGCGTCTTTCCGTTTATCCCCACTCTCTCTCTCACTAGACCCTGGCCCTCGGACCGGAGCGGCAGCTTGGGCCAAGACACAGTGCCCGCCCAGCGTGGAGCAGAGCAGGCTGCAACATTTTGGCCCACAAATCCGGGCAGTACGGGCCGCGACAGAAAATGATATTCAGAATCATCAGATGATTTAGACTTGTACTAAAAGTAAAGAAGGTGATACATTACACTATGTGAAGGTAATGCCATAGACAGACTGGGGATTGACCTGTGCTATTGCATACAGTCTTTAATCTCATGCTGAGGTTTCTCACCACCCTCTTCTGACTCTCCTACACATTCTTTATCTGCTAACTATGTACCTTGTAGGTGGAGCCAATAACCGCTCCCATGCCCCTAAAGGGAAGAAACAGCACACCATCTACAATAAAGTTGACTTTTGTTTCTGTGGAATCTTCAAGACCAGTACCCTTGGTAAGCACATCATGGAACCATGGGCCCCCTGGACAATCTTTCATCATCTTAAAACTTATAATTCTGAATATGTGGAAAAAAACATAAAATAAGATAATTCTAAAATACCTTAAGGGTTTCATGCCATTCTAGGGTAGTAATTTTAACTCAATGCAGGAAAAGTATTCTGCTTCCATAATACTATTGAGTTTATTGGGTTCACTCTACTTACTTTGTTTCTGGATGAATACTGTCCTCCTGATTAGAAGCACACATTGGGCAACTGGTCTCTGGACATCTCCCTAGTCTTATGGCCATGTGCCTCTACGTTTCTTCCTTCAGGAGTAATCATTGTCTCTGTACAAATCCTTTTGTGACCTCTAACCTTTACAAAATGCCAGTTGACTATTTTGGGTCACTAGTAGCTTGCATTACATGAAGAAACCTGAAGCAATCCTCCAGACACTGACCCCAAGCCTAAGAGATAGGTACATACTGAAATTGAAGCTTGCCATACAACGTTCTTCTATTTCTCCTGTTAAGTTCTGCTGAGTCTCAATATATGAGAAGATGGCTGAGGTGGTGGCAGAGACACTATTGCTCTGCTGCTACTCTGGAGTTCTAAAGAGCAGGGCTGACAGTGATAAAGGCCACAACTCCATATGTATGTATACATATGTATATATTTATATATATACATATGTGTATATATTTGTGTATGTGAGTATATGTGCTTAATTATATATGTGTATACATGTGTGAATGTGCACATCTCCATGTGTGTACTTGTGTGTGCTTATGTATACATGTACATTTGATTATACATATGTATGTGTGCATGTGTAAATTTTACAAATCTGTAAAGATGTGCATCTGTGTATGTGTTCATGTGTATTTTATGTATGTGTTCATTTATTTATGTATGCATATGCATGTGTATTTATGTACCTCTACATGGCAGTGAAGTGTACTGTGGAGCAGCTACCCATGGCAGGACAAGGAGAGACTGAATGCCCTACACCCTGTAAGAGCACCCAGGATTTATGCCTCTGATGATAAAGCAAAGATTTGCTGTTTAGACACATATTGAAACAGTACAAAGAATAAATTATATTTGCTATCTTTATTTTTACTCATTAATCTTTTAAAATGTGACCATACACTGAATCACATTTAAAAGATTACATCTTAGAATATTTTTCTGTTTAAAAAAATGTAATACATAATATGATTTTTACTATTTGTCATTCTCCCTCAAAAAGGTTTTTCAACCTTGTCATGCCAGACTGTCATACTGTTTTGTATCCTAGTGCCCATCACAGCACCAAGCATACAACCAGGATAAAAGAAGGGGCAGTTGATTAAATAGATAGCAAATAGTATAAACAGGTATTGTTTGCTTTTTGTTAACCAATAACCTATTTGTGCTAATGCATTCATTCTCAAATATTCATCTAGCTATGACAACATCTGAGTGCTGTGTCTGTTAGTATTCTGTCTAAACTCCACCTCCCCAGTTGCCTGGCAACAGCCAGGTATGTTCCTCCCCACAATTACCTGGCAACTGCCAGGTAGGCGACCCACTATAAAAGGGGCTGCTTGCCCCCTCCTCTTCCTCTTATTCTCTTACTCTCTTACTCTCTCTCTTACCCTCTTGCCTCTCTGTCCCCTCCCCCACCTTCCTCTCTCTCCACGTGGTCATGGCAGGCCTCTACTTCTCTTTTCTCTTATCTCTTCCACCTTCCTCTCCCCACCTTTGCCCTATCCCCTGAATAAACCTCCTCCCCCCCTTGGAACCTTGTGGTCTGGAGTGGTCTGTTTTGAGCTGAGGTCAGACTTTTTCTTAAAACACTAGCAGTGTCACTTTTGAAGTTGCAGACATAAAATACACAGACCTCTGCCTTCAGAGACCTGAGCTGAGTATAAGTGAGAGCTGTAAAAACAAGAACAGCAGGCATGATTATAAGCCAAACCCATTAGAGCAGAAATGAAGAATGCCCAGTGGGGGCAGGTCAAAGTGTCAAAAGGAAGTTCTAAAGACAGGCTACACTGGTGTTCCTTAAGAGAAAAAAAAAAAAAAAACAGAAAATGAGACTGGTCATAACTGCACACTCTGGAACTTGGGAGGCTGAGAAAGATGGGTTACAAGTTCAAAACCTACCTGGACTATATACGTGCATGTATAGCAAGCAGAAGGCCAGTCTGTGCTACTGAGCTACAGCTTGGACAACTTAGCAAGACTTCTCCGTATATAGATAAAAAGGACTGGGGATGTAGAGCATAGGCCTTGGTTCAATTCTCAATGCTGCAAAACATAAAGGAGAGACAAGCAAATGATGGAGTGGAGGGAAAAACAGACAAAGAAGAGTAAGCCAGCAAAGTTGGCAGAAGCATGGCTTAGAGAGTAGAACGTTGATTGGCTGACTACAGAGCCACACTGCAGGGCTAGCTGTCCAAGAAATGTTAAGAATTGTGAACAGGGCTTTCTACAATCCCTGAGCCCCCAGTGCTGAAAGAAAGTGTCCAGACTCTTGCAATTCTGTTGTAAGTCTTAGAGTTTGGTTGGTGGAGCCCTAAGCAAATATATGTGGAGGAGGAGAAACTCCACCAGCTCTATGTTCTGGAAGTTGTCAACAGTGGTGAGGGCTGACTGCAGATATAATTTGTAGAGTCATTTTCTTAGATTCTGACTGATGACAAGTAGTTCAGTAGCACAATTCCTTCTGTGTCCCAGACAGACTCAAGCTTAAGTCAACTTTTCTCTGCAAAAAGACAAGTGGGCAACTTTAATTAGAATCCTAGTGTCTTCCATATCTTTTAATTAATCCATCCTTGCTTTCTTCACCCTGAAAGTTGGCATCTATGTGTCACCACAGACTGAATATCTCTGCTCTATGAGAAGACAGATTAGCACCTTCAGACACTGTGTGAAATTCCTCAAACATTTGTCATCATCCTGCCTGGGTGATGTCACTTGAAGGTGAAGAAATAGAACAATTGCTTCTTGTCCTCTCTGCTAAGCTTGACGGCAGAAATGAGAACTGAGGAAGGCCAACTCTATTTACCCTTCACAGTACAAAGTGTATGTATGTTAATCCAGCTGAAAATGTGTAAACACACAGCTACACCTAGCTTGTACTCCCCTGGATCTCCTTGTCTTGTCCAACTTATAAAAATCAAAATAACTTATCCCACCTTTGTAAGAGCAATATATACCACAGTTTTAAAATCCTTAAATGATAAAATAGTACCAGCTGGTGGTATAGAGGTGGACATACAAAACAGTGTTCCTTATTTCAGTTTTCTGTCTTTGATGGCTTTAAAGCTGTTATCTGTAAGAGTTTAAAAAAAAAAAAGTCTAACTTTTCTCTAATGAATGAACAGAACCAACTGAATTTTTTCCTATTTAAATTTTAAATTTCAGAGTCAAGATGTCAAATGGGAAAACTAGTTCTTAGGTTTGTGGCAGCTCCTGAAATTCCAGGCTATGAGTCTTGAAACTCTAGGCTGGGGGGGGGGGGGGGGTGTTCTTCTGTGTGGTCCCTAAACACCCTTCCTATGTGTAGCATCGTTCTACATCAGAAGACTTGCTATTCAGAGATAGATTTTTCTCACCCATTGTTGACCCTGGATTAAGTGAAAATGTAGTTCAATAGGCTTAGCCACAGTTTAGCTGCCCGTTTGGGGTAAGGCTTTCAATCTTCCTTCTGTTTTATCTCATTTAATTATTTACTTTAATTGCTTACTTTACTTTAATTCTTGTATTTCTTTAGGCTTTTGAGTCAGGGACTTATGTATCCCAGCCTAGGTATAAATTACCTATGTAGCAGAGAATAGCGCTGGACTTCTAATTTTCTTTTCTCTGCCTCCCAAGGGTGGGGATTACAGGTTTACACTACCATGCTCAGTTCAATCTTCATTTAAAATTAGGCTGATCAAAATATACTAATATGTTTCTAGCTTTTTAATGCTTTGGGTTTTTTGTATATTTATTAGACTTTATTGTTGTTTGCCTTTTTAAAATTTTCAAATTCTTTATTGTTGAGATATGGGTAAACTTACATGGCCAGTGGTATCATTAAACAAGACAACTTCTGAAATTATTCTTAACACACAAATGTCTGTCCTCTCTACACCTAAATCTACATTTGGAGATTACAAATAAAGAATTGTTAAATAGCTGGTCATAGCAATATTGTCTATGGCAATAGAAAAATGAAAGATTTGTAAAACTCATATTTGAATGGAAAAAAAGAAATAAAAAGAAATGGACATGACTGTCCCTGGGTATGGTAGAAGAGAAAGTTTATCATAGATAAAAGGGAAAGCCAGAGGCAGGGACACCTGGGACAATCCAAAGTGACCATGGCCAGATGAGTTGGGTCATGTGAGGAGAGGAGGTAAGGGAGAGGGGAAAGCCAACCCAAGAGTCCAGGAGGGTGAAGAATAAACAGATAGGCCAGGTAACCAAAATTGTGGGATTAAATAGGGAAGGGTAACTGGGAGAAGGGCAGCCCATCCCCTGGGCTGGAGAACTTAGGGTAAGGGGCAGGGTATGTCAGCCATACCCTGTAACTGGTAGATGCTGGGATAACCTGGAGGTCAAGTCTGCTTTGATATGTTTGTAGTTAGCTCACCCATTTGCCCCAGGGTTTGAGATCTAACAATATAGTTAGTGAGATTTGAAACATTTTGCCATGAACTCCTCTCTTTCATGAACTAAACATGGAAATATTGAAGTTTTATGGAGAAACTGCTATAGAAGGAACAAGAAGGCAGTGACAAAACAGGTTGTGTGCTCCTTACACATTTTCACTCCTCAAGGGAGCCTTGCATACTTCTCAGAAGTGCTGAGGACACTGGGATAGAGTATAAGCCCTGCTGTGAGAGCCTATCTACACTGCCAGTATGCTACAGGGGCAGTTCTGCGAGTAACACGGAATGGGAAAGAGCGCATGTGTGATACGAGTCCATACAATGTGTAATGAGTGTGATATGAGTAAGTTACATTTAATTAAGAAAATCAGAGCCATGGTGTGTAGAAAAAAATCACCAGTTTCAAAATATTATTGTATAAATACATCTACATAACAGGAATGCCGTTTTAACATGATGGCTGCTTTGCCAGGCAGTTACCCTGGCCATCCTTGGCACTGTCATTGTAAAGTGGGGTTCCATGTGGCACCCGTGCTTCAGGTCACTATATTTCGAATGGTGCCCCATGAACTTCTATTTGTAATCTTGCCATCCACACACTTAGTTGTAAAAGCTCTGGAGGTATGGTGTACAAACTAAAGATACAGGATGATACTTAGCCAATGAACTAACTCCCTATTTTTTTTTCAACAGTTTCTCCCTTACATTAAAGTGCAGAAAATGCACCTTACTCTGAATAATCCTAATCAGATGCATTCACTACACACAACAAGACAAACAGGCCTGCTCCTGGGGCCCTTTCCCTATCTTAATACTTGCTAAAAACAGTTATGCCCCCTCTAACACTTCTAATGGGCGTCCCAAAGGTTCCATTCCTCCTGAATGCACACTGCATTTCTTAGTTGTAGGATATTTATTTTCCTCTAGCCACGTGCTCTAGTCACATTCAAATTGGATGTAGGATTTAAATAAAACCTGAAATATATATAAAATTACATGTAAGCTTATAAAACTATATGTAAACTTAAAATTTTATGGGGAGAAATCCTTATTTTTATGTCACCTGACATACATACAGTATGAACAGTAAGATGGTTTATTTTGACCTGTTTTTTTCTTCTCCAGTTCATAATTTTGCTGATACCCTTCTGCCATCTCCCCTCCACGCTCTAACTTTTGAGGTAGAGTCTTTTGTTTCCTATCACAACCAGAAGCAGAGGCTTTTTAGATACAAAAGGTATCTCCTTTTGTATCAACTTCAATGAGTCAAATCAGCAAATCATGCTGGCTCAACTGATGTCTAAATATCTTGATTAAAGCCATACAGAGTGCATAGCACTGGTGTACTTTTAGTTTTTCAAGGCATTCTTTCATACTTATAGTCTTAAGAGATTAATTCTCGACCCAGCCACCTTCTCAGAATGTCACCATCTGTTGTCATACTGAATGTCAGCAGTGTCATCTAGTGTCGGAATCTAACAAGAGTCATCGAGCACCAGAGGGTTCTTGGTTCTTGTGACTCCTTGAGTGGCAGCATGCACACATGCAAATGTAACAGGCCATGCTTACTAGGCATCTCAGGCACTGTGGTAATCATGAAATAGAAAGCAATCTGTGCAGCAGGAGTAAAGGAGCATCTGGCAGAACTGTGCTGAGGTGTCCCCCTAAGGAATCATGTCATGTGACAGACCTACTATAAAGATTTATTGTGGGGGAAGGGAACGGAGACCTGGAAAAGAGGTAAAGGCAGAGAAAGGGGTGAACAGAGAAGGGCAGAAAGAAAGAGAGGAAGAGAGGCCAGACAAAAACATGTAGGAACTCAGAGTGAAGAAGAGAAGAGAAGAGGAGAGAGGGGAGGGGAGGGGAGGGGAGGGGAGGGGAGGGGAGGGGAGGGGAGGGGAGGGGAGGGGAGGGGGAAGAGAAGAAAGGAGGAGAAGAGGAGAGAGGGGAGGGGAGGGGAGGGGAGGGGAGAGGAGGGGAGGGGAGGGGAGGGGAGAGGAGAGGGAAGAGAAGAAAGGAGAAGAAGGAGGAAGAGGAGGAGAAAACGTGCTTCGGCACCTGGCTTGCACATGGCTATGTTTGATGTTGCAAGCTGTTGCTAGGTAACTGTTAGGCAGAGCCTAGTGGAATTGTCTGTAAGGCAGTAGTAATTGCTTTAAGAATGATGCCTTCTGAAAGATGACACGAAATGTATGAATCTACATTGATGCCACTATCATCCCATTTTAATGACTAGAGAGTGAGACATGGGGGTGGTAAGAAATGCAGTGTTTGCAAGCTATTTTACTTTACCCATCGTCTTTCTATCAGGGCCACTACTGTTAACCTCAACTTTAAAGTATTCAGTCACGGAGCTGGAGCTCAGTGGTCAAGAGCACTGACTTCTCTCCCAGAGCCTTAGGTTCCACCCCCAGAACCCACATGGTAGCTCCTCACAACCTTTTGTAACTCCTTTTACAACACCTTCTTCTGCTCTCTGAGGGCACCAAAGCACACAACCAAGCACAGACATACAGGCAGACAAAAATACCCCTACACATTGTGTTCGTCATCGTCATCATGTGGTCATCGTTGTCGTCATCATCATCATAAGTAAATAAATTTTTAAAAAGATTTTCAAAAATTCCATTAACAGTGTTCATAGTTGGCTTGGGTGTCTCAGTTGAGGGTGAGTTAAGCAAACCCAAAGACCTTTCAAAGCATGAGACATTTATTTAAAAAACTGGAGTTTCTGAGCCTCCGGGCTACAAATTTATAACCAAATTCCCAGAAATTTTGTATGTCTGCCTTCTCTAATTCTAGCAATATCTTTTATGGAATAGATTTGTGTGGGTGGGTGGGTGCTTATGTGAATGGAACCCCGGGGTGGGGGCGGGGACCGTGAAGCTGAGCGAGATAGCACACTACTTGGAGCTCTGACCACAAGGTTATCTCTTTAGCAACAGAAAAGCTGGAGCTGAGAGAACTGAAGTGCACCAGCTGAGCCTAACATCATGAATCAACAGGAGCACAATATACCAGACAGTAGAAGGGGAGGCGAGAGTAAGCCTTGGCGATGGGCGATGGGCGATGGGCTGTGAGAAAGGAGCCTTTAATAAATGAGCCTTTGGCATTCACCTACGTAGTTGCTTTCAGACCCTCGTTCAACCCAGCGCTCAAGCACAAGTCCGCCTTCTATTTGTAGAAAACTTGGAAAAGAATTATGTAGCTACAGGGATGCAGGTGAAGCCCCTCTCGTGACACAGACAGGACTTAAATCCATTGGTTTGCACCTGAGGCTGCCCCTGAGGCTGCTTAGTAAACTCTCCCCCACCCCCAACTCCCACCCCAGGGGAGACCGCACACGCTGTTTACTGTTGATGAACTTTTCCTCAACCTCTCTCCTCCCTGGCAGCTGCAGAAGCAGCAGGCTCCCGCGGGATCAATATGACACCCAGAGGTGTGCGTAGTACCAGAACAGGTGGCAGGCTACTCCCTGAGGAGGATGGCCTGGAGGCAAGAGGAGGAGGGAAACAGATGAAAGCAAAGAAATTACAAGACACTAAGTGTGATTGAGTTACTAATGAGCATCAGTGAGACAGTCCCTGGGGGTCTTAGCAATAAAAAGGAAATGCTTTCTGGAAGGAGCTGAGAATCTGCACAGATCAGAGTGAGCAAAGTGGTGGTTTTAGCTGCCTTCCCTACTCCGCTTGCCTGTCCCGCAGTCTCAAAGAATAACAGTTTTATATGCCAACAGTGCCACCTCCTGGTTACAAAGAGGATGGAAGATGGGGGTTTTTTGGAGAAATTTTCTGGATTTTTCTTTTCCCCTGTTAATGTTTGCATAACTGCTGCTAGACAAAATTTACTTTTACTTCGTGTTCTTGTTTTCTGCAAGAGTTACTTTCACCCCAGCTCACCCTCTCCTGTGGTCTCTTCTGGAATATGTCTCTCACCAGGATACTGTTTTGACAGGTATGGTGTGAGGTGTTCCTCATGTTGTAAAAACAGCAACAGCAGTTAAAAGAATTGAAACAACACTAAAATAGTTAGAAAACTTGTGTATTTTACATGTTCATGCATGCAATAACACCTTTAAACTGTAGTGTCTTTTGAGGGGTGGTTGAGGAAAGCTGTGCATGTAATGTATAAGTAAAACTAGCTTAGATAGATGATAGATAGATAGATAGATAGATAGAATAAATAGGTGATGTTGCATACCGAGACAGTCCCACCACTCAGCTGGAAGAGGCAAGGAGAATCATTGAAGTGTTCAACGCCAACCTGCTCTACACAACAAGCTCCCAACAAACAAAAAGGCATATATTTTTAATTCTATACCTAATCATCTATTGAAGAACTCCAAACTCAGGAGACCCTTCCTCGAGTCTCTGAAAATCACGACCACCCAAAAATCACAAGAAACCATATCTGGATGCAATTAGCAGAGGTTTATTGGGGAGAGTTGGCTAGCCAAGGTCAAAACTGCTCATCCACGCAGGAACAGAATTTTGACAAAAGGCCAGCAAGATGAGGGGCTTTTTTTATAGCACAGGGTGGGGAAAGGGAGGAATTTTCACAACATGATTGGTTTCTTTACAAATTTTGAACATCAGCAGGCTGTAACACTGGGAAAACCTCAAGGGGGGCAGGGTAATCAAGAACAGTGGAAAGTTAGCTACTTCTTGGAACCACCCAGATGACTTGCATCTTTCTCTGTGGTCAGGAATGTGTTTTCCTGTTTTGGGACTTCCCCACCCTGAGGCTTGAGGAATGTTGCTCTTCCCTGAATGTATCCCGGGGCAGTGAAGGCCTGAAATCTTACATCCAGTTCCGCTTTCTGGAACCTGCACTCTTTCTGCTCAGGTCTAAGGGCAAAGAAAAAGCCTGCATATATTTCACAAAATGGTCTTTATAATTTTTCACTCTACACTATCAATGCACAAAACTAACAGAAATTCAATTATACTGCAATCCATATATTCATTCTAATGTTCCTGAAAAACTTTGCTTGTAATATCGAGACAAAGTGTGGGACAGAAACTCAACGAGGGGCCATCTGGAGACCATTCTACCTTGGTATCCATCCCATGTGCAGTCACCAAAGATAGACACTGATATGGATGTCAGGAAGTGCATGCTGACAGGAGCCTGATATAGCTGTCTCCTCAGAGGTCTATCAGAGTCTGACATATCCAGAGGCAGATGCTCACAGCTAACCATTGGTCTGATCAAGGGTTCCCAATGGAGAAGTTAGAAGACTGAAGGAGCTGAAACAGTTGGTGGCCCCAAGAGGAGAGCAACAGTGCCAACCAACCAGAGCTCCCCAGGATCTAAACCACCAGCCTGGGAGCACATAGGGAGGGACCCGTGACTCCAGCTGTATATGTAGTGGAGGATGGCCTTGTTGGGCATAGGTGGAAGAGGAGATCCTTGGTCTCATGAAGGCTGAACACCGAGCGGGGAGGAATTCGAGGGTGAAGAGTGGGGGGTAGTGCTTCTATGAGGGGCACACCCTCATAGAAGCAGGAGAAGGGGGGGATGGGATAAGGGGTTCCTGGGTGGTGGGGGGAATGGAGTAAGGGGATAAAACCTGAAATGTAAATATAATATCCAATTCAAAAAAAGAAAATGAATAAAGAAACCAAATAACAAAAGAAAAAAAGAAATTAGTACTTAACACTTTTTAACGAACACAAAATGTGAATTTATGTCCAATCCTTGACTTGAAAAAATAAAACAGAGTTTACATTTTTATGTATAAAAAACAGAAAAACTTTGCTTGTGAAATAATCATCCATTGGTATTTCCCATGTGCTGTCATGCTAGAACACTAGCTAACAAAATAAAACTACTGTCCTTAAGAGAGACAAAGAGAGAGAGAGAGAGAGGAGGCATGAAGACTGGGGGGGGGGAGGAAGAAATACTTGAATTATGCTGTTAATTTATTATACTGTGAAAAAGGTAAAAAACTGGGGTGAGAAAAGCAAAAAGAGACAGACAGGAACACATCTTCAGGAGCAGGGTCCCAGAAAGTCAGTTTGAGGAAGTAGCATTACCATGAATGAGAAAAAGATCCAGATGAATTGTCTGGAGAAAAATACTTCAAGAAAACATGAAAAAGAATGTTCTAAAAGCAAGAAGTGTTGATGAGGAGGCACAGAGGGTGGGGCTTGGGAAAAGGAATGGGTGGAAGAGCAGTGCTCAAATCATGAGGAACTCCCTAAGCCATGATCAAGACTTTCTGGAGCAGGGTAAGGCAGCATTCATAGAGCTCGCTACGGAGGTCTATGTAGTTCCAAGAGAAAACAGAGAAGACTGTGAGACCTGAGCAGCTAATGCCATCCTTGCTGAGGGAAGTTTGCAGGGAGAGCCAACTTTCCAAAGAGGATCTGGGTAGGGGGATAGGCAGTGAATACCACTAAGAAATCTGTCTGGACACGTTATCAAAGATCCTTGTGAGCCATTCACAGGTAAGTGGATATGAGCTCAAATTTCAAGGAGAAGAGATTTTAAAAATAAATAAAAAGGTATTATCTACTCAAAAATCCAAACACACTCAATTTTAGTATATTGAAATAGCTATCTCCAAGATATTTTTTGCTAGGAAATATTAAATGAAGCATATCTACTTAACTTTTCAATCTCTCTGAATTTTACCAAGGAAACTTTTCTGGCAAAGACAAGGAGCTCTTTGTTCAGATGGGCATGTGGCATATGATGAGCTAGCCTGACTCCATTTTAAGATCAGTAGCCATCTTGTTACAAGGTCAAAATATTTGTTTTTGTTTCCTATAAAATTTAAGTTTCTACCTCCTAGCATTTGACCAGATCATAACTTGAACCTTTCTGGAATTCAGCTTAGTGCACACCTGCCTGAGACTTGACCTATACCCACCCTGAGAAGATAACATGTTCTGCCAAGTAATTTTGAGATGTTCTGCCAAGATCCTATGTAACTAAAATTCCTATGAAAAACCCTTCAACCATTGGAAACCCCCAGTTTGGAGGGTTTTTTTTTTCTTCGAGATATATAAATGGTTCTTTCTCCAATGCTTGATGTTTTTTCAAGCCCCACTTTAGGAAAACAGTCCTATCTGACAGAAAATAAAGCTTGCCTAATTCGACGAAAACTTCTGGGTCTTGACTCTCATTCAGTAAGATGAACACATGAAGTAGTTTTTCACAGTGAAGAAAAAGAGATGTGCTTCCTCTCCCTCACCACTGGTGGGATAGCCATATGGAAAAGAATCACCCAGGGCTCACATCTCATATTCTTGTGGCTAGTAAGCAAACAGCTCTATCCTGCTTCTGCATAGTGACATGACATTAACAGAGACATTCATTATGAGGAAGGAGCCCACATAGTTTGATGTCTACCTAGAACATACAAAAGCTACCTTGTAGCAAATAGAAGGGCAATCTACTGGGAGTGGGGATGGAGAAGAAAGTTGGGCCTCAGGGTGCCTGAGTGACAGCCAGACAGACCTACATACTGTCTGAATAAAGAAACACTGTTAGGTACATATAGGGAGCTCCCTTGGGACCAAAGCTGCAGGATTTTCATGGGTCTCAAAGACTTTACTCAAATGATAACCATGAAATCTGCCTACAGAACCCTTTACATTTATAAATCTCCACTTACAGGCTGTGATTACTCTGGTGGTGATTTTCACAATGGGGGTTTCTCATCTATATTCTGCCTGGCTGAGAACAGAATGTACCCACCTGAATCAGAAGCAGGGTCTCCTAGAAGAAAACTCGCTTTGAAACGGAAGAGGAAACAGTGATGAATCTGCCTGCATTGAGACATTTTATCAACAATGGACACGGGATCTCCATCCCAACACGGTTTATTCAGGAACCTTGTAGTATCTCGAAAGGCCCATGAGCTCTAGCTCCCAGCCCTTAAATCTCTGTGTCCTCTCCAATCAGAACCTGCCACAAAGTCATTCTTGATTGGTGCTGAGCGCATACGTCACATGGCCCGATCTTACATAACGATGAACAAGCAAAATGCATGCGCAGTAAAGCCTAGCCTACATGCCACCCAGGCTTCCTGAAATGGTAAGCCAACACACCAGGGGCGTCTGGCACCCAGCCAGGCGCCATCTTGAGTTCCGCTCCCCACACCATTACACAAGAGTGTAAAATCCTACATAAGAGCAAAAAAAGAGTTAATAATTAGACATTAATGTATATATTATGGGTAAGAGTGGAGCTAAGAAAACTCTCCATGAAATCAAAATGACCTTCCAACTGGAAAGCTTTGAGTGGGTATGTTTGTAGAGTGAAAAATTATAAAGGCCATTTTATGAAATATGTGTAGATTTTTTGCCTTACAGAACTGAAAATAAGATTTCAGGCCTTCACATTCCAGGTGAAGGACACTTGCTGGATTACATTCCTCAAGCCTCGCCCAAGGCAGGAAGGCATTCCTGATTACAGATAAAGATGCTACCACCTAGGTGGGGCCCTAGCCCTATAGCCGGAAAAAGTAAAGATAGCAATCTGAAATGGCAGGATAGGGCACAATGGCATGGTAAAAACCACATTTTTGAGAAGAATGCAGGGCGATTTCCACATGACACTAATCATTTAGAGTGAATACCTCTGAATTGTTCCACTGTTTTCATGTTTTGTATCTTTAACAACCCCATCCCACTCCCCTGGTTTGTGGTTTTTCCCTTTAAAACCCTCCAAGGACTGGCCGAGGGGGTCGGACCTTGACTCCAGCGCGAGTACCTGGTCAGACCGCTGGCTGCCAGCTCTTTCCCTAATAAACCTCTGCTGATTGCATCCAGGTATGGTTTCTTGTGATCTTTGGGTGGTCGCGATTCCGGAGGCTTGAGGAAGGGTCTCCCGAGTATGGGGGTCTTCATTTGGGGGCTCGTCCGGGATATGCGACCACCTTAATCCAAGAACCACGCTGGGAGGTAAAGGGACACCGCGGTTTTTTTCTGTCTGGTTGTTGTGTGACCTTTTGTATAAATTGCCTGGTTTTTCATGTACTGATTTCTGGTTTTTCATGTGCGGGTTTGCCTAAATCGTCTGATTTCTCGTGTGCTAGGGTTGCCTAAATCGTGTGCTGTTTTGTCTAGGTTTGTTTAAGTTATTTGGTTTCTAAGTTGTTTGTGCCCGTCTGTCTGAATTATTTGGTTTCTGAAAAGTGCACTTCGGTTTGGACTGGCAGCTGTTTCTGTCTCGTGAGGGGCAGTAAACCATTTTTGTTTCGAGAGGAGACAAATGAGTGATTAGCAGACGTGCTGGAGAGTCACTAGCTGCTGCACCCCCAGAGACGTTTGGGGGTTCATCTAGGTGCCGGGGAGGACGTGGAATCCCTCTAGGCTGGCACAGGTTTGCATCTAGGTGCCGGAGAGGACGTGGAATCCCTCTTGGCTGGCACTGGCGATTGAGACGGGTTTTTTTGTTAGTCTTTTTGTGTGTTAACAATGAAACTAGAGAGAAAAGGTCAGAAATGGCCACCGTGGTAGTTGTGCTCTCATGGCAGTGTGTCTATTTTTGGGTTGTTCATTGCTGGTATGTTAGAAATCTGTTAGACTTGGTCCAGCATAGGCTGACCAAGTTGTCTGAATCTGTTAAATCTGAATCTGTGAAGACTGACCGCATTGTCTGGTTATTGGAGTCTTACTTGGAAGGTGAGAGGACTTCCAGAAGGTCAGGGGATCTGACCGTTGGATTTCAGGGGGAAGGTGAGAGGCCTTCCAGAAGGTCAGGGGATCTGACTGTCAGGTTTCAAGAGACTGAGCGCTCCTACTTGGGAGAAGACGTGGAATCCTTCTCCATCTGGGGTCGTGACCAAATGTAGTTAAGTGTTATTTGTGCCACCCGTGGCAGGGGTGAGCTATCTGTGTTTTATGTACTACACGTGAGAGGGGTGAGTTATTTGTGTTGTTTTTTTATATGTGTGTGTCTTTTCTTGGCAAATCATCTGTGTGTTAGCTGTTAATCTACTGTGTTAAACATCTTGAGTTAAAAATAGGTAACATGATTGCCGGCAGAGAGAGAAATGAAGCCGCCGGTACAAGAATACAACTGCAGAAAGGCGGGCAGGTCCTTTAATAAGGGGCAGCTACCTCGGTTCGTGCTAGCGGTTCGTGTTCCTACAGCCCGCCTACCGCATGTAGGGAATGCTTCAGGTAACAGCACATGGAGGGTGCCCTCACCCAGCCCGCTCACCCAGCCCCCACTTGGCGGGCTACAACTCGTGGTTCCCCAGCACAGCAACAGCGTGCAACAGCTACCTAGTTTGGTATTCCTGGCTGTACTGGGTACCTTGAGGTCACTAGTGCAACAAATGGCGGTTTTCCACCTGCCGCCTATGAAGATAGATGAGAACCCAGGTGATAAAAGAAAAAAGAAAAAAACCTGGCAGTGGAGCCAGGACAGCTAGACAAACAGCCACAGCAAGATTGTTCACCTGAGAGTTAATTATTATTTTTTTTTTTTTAAAAAAAAGAGAGACAAGAACTGGTTAAAACTGCTTACTTAATTTAGTTTAAAACTTACTTGTGAGGCAGTCTTGATTTACACAAGAAAAACTGATAATTCGCCCTGCTCTGTGGCTAGGAGAAGGACACCAGCAGAAAGTAGAAAAAAAAAAGAGGGCCAGCAGTTTTTTTAGCTTCTGTAATAAGGAAGTTGATAATGATTTTTCCCAGTTTTATAAGTAAAGGAGTGCTTTTTTCTAAAATTACAGCTTAAAAGTTATAGGCTGCCCTGAGTCAGAAATATATATATATATGAGTCAGGAATATATATATATATATATATATATATATATATATCCTTCAGTTTTGATAAATTTTTTAGCCATTACTGTTTGAGACAATTTCATTATTTGTATGAGATTTTCATTAAGATTTGGTTCAAAGATGAGAGTTCTGACAAGATAAAATTAAAGAAGTGGTGAAGACTTGTGCTCTTACGTTAGACATAAAAATGTTTACTTTATTGTCCTTGTTGTAATCAGAAATAACTCTTTAAAAGGTTTTTATAGAACTATGACCAAAGTTTCTATTTTGTTAAAAGTTAAATTCAAATAAGTGTCAAATGTTACTCAAGTTGCCTTTTAAAAATTGTTAATACTGTGTAAACCTTTAACATCGTAATAGTCCTTACTGTGAAATGCTATAGATAAAGCTATTTGTTCTGATTTGATTTCTTTCTTAGAGCTTCAGAGGTGAGCTCACATTACACCTGTGGACAAGGTTTACAGACTGAATTAGGTTATGGTCTCTAGTGTGATGTGAACAGCAGTTATGCAGCCTCACAAATGCATCAGTCTACACAGAGTTCAAAGCAATAAATAAGGTAAAAGCCTTGCTTTCACAAGACCTTTGTAGGTTCTGGTCTTCAGATTGGGGACCCCGTCAATTGATCAGGCCGTGGTCAGCAGCAGGTCAATTTGGAGCAGATTTGACTGAGACCTCCATGTGACAGAAGGTAAGGGACACCAGAGGCCCACGCCAGATTCCGCTGATAGGTCTTGAGAGAGAAGATTATATGAGACCCCACTAAGTTTGATCAGGACACATGAGGTTAAGCAGAGATCAGATAAGTTACCCACAGCCTTTCTAGACTAGCTCATAGAGACATTCTGTCAGTGTAGACAAGGCTCCAGAGGCTACAGAGACTACAAGATAAGTCATTGAAAGATTTAGGAAGTATACTACATAGTAAAATTATTGATGGTAATAGCAAGTGAGAGAAGATTTTACAGAAAGGAATAGAGAAGAGGAATAGAGAAGGTTTAGTGTAAGTATAGAAAAAAAGAGTAGAGAAGAAGAATAGAGATAAGTTGCTGTGAGTCCAGAGGAATAGAGAGGAATAGAGGAGACTAGAGAGAGGTGAAGAAAGAGAAAGGTGACAGGAAAGAATTTACAGAAAGCAGAAAAAAGGGATTCCAATCAAAGAGAGATAAAACTCTTTGAAAAAGACCAGTGTGTGCATTGCAAGTAAAGGAGCCAGCTTCAGGGTCCAAGAGGGCCCTAACAAATAGAAGCCAGGGCCAGAAAATCCCAGGCCTCGAAAAACACCCCAAGTGGCGAAGATAACAGCTCTGTGTGAAGACGGCTATTGAGATAGACGGGGCAGCTTGGAGCCACCCAACCTTTGATAGACCCAGGGGCTTCCTCCAGGCCAATGGGTCAAAACGTATTCATGGACTACCCGAAAATGGTGGACTAAGAGATGGGCTGGGTATCCCATTCATTTATGGTCATCCTAGACTGTTCCTACCCTCTGTCGGGTTGAGACTTACTCCCCAGGATTGGGGCCCAGACAGGCTGCAACTAACTGACAAGAACTCACGGGTAGAGGAAAGGCTCCTCCTACTGACTCCAGCCAGGTAACGTGCTTTACAGACGGGAGCAGTTTTCTCCATGCTGGTCAGAGACAAGCCAGCGCTACTGTGGTGGACACATGCCATCTGGACTGACTCCCCACCCCTGAGATCATCGGTGCAGAGAACAACCTTGGAACTTGGGGCTGACAAGAAAGCCAACATCTGCATGGACAACAGGTATGCTTTTGCCACAGTCCATGCCTGCAAGGCTATATGCCAAGAGAGGAAACCCTGATGAAACCGGAAGCTGTAAATATTTGTTGCCCAGGATACCAAAAAGGGAGGAGACTCCAGCCTGAGGCAACAACCGGACAGATCAAGTGGCTTGATACAGGAGCCCTCCCAGGTTTGGGGCCTAAAATAGACAATGGCGCACACAAGAAGAGAGAACTATACTCCCCAGAAAGCAAAGGATTTACCAGGCTAAATACACAGATGGACTCTTAAGATATGAGTGCAACCAAGCAGCTAAGAGACTTAAAGCGTATAAGGGACCTTAGGTTCTAAGCCAGAGAAATAATAAGACTTAGAGTAGATAAGAAATACCTAGGAGAAAACAGCCTAGAATAGGGACCTTCTCGAGGTTTCAAGTGTCCTAGGTAATTAGATCAGATAGCAGTTTTAAGGTAAGTCAGGAATTGAAGACCCACTGTTTATATTGTCTCCGAAGCTCAGGACAGGTAGAGAGAATATACAGGACCCTAAAATTAAACTACCCTTGGGAACTGGCGCTGGCTAGAGTGTCCCTTGTTCTTGCTCCATACCCAGAATGCCCATTTTGTGTGAGAAATGATTTTTCAGGCTACTAAAAGACTGTTCCTGGTGCTGTGGACCATCCGACCTCCTTGAAGTTCACCATCACCACCTGTGACTGCCAACTGGAGAAGATCCAGATGCCTGAACAACCCCCTACTCTTTGGCTCCAGGTCTTCTGCTATTCTACAAGGCTAAAGAAGCAGCAGGCCTTGACTCCTGAGACCACCCCAGAGGCACAGGGAAAATGCTGCCTTGGAGGGTGGGACTTAGTGTGTGTACACCCAAGGTTAAATGACAGCTTGTGATTACAAGATTGAAGTTGAAATGTGAATCTAGAGTTATATAGATTTGTTCCTTTTGCAATTTCTCTTTATTATATATGTGATTTTATGTATATGTAGACAGCTATGTGCCACAAAATGTGGAAAAGTCAGAAGACAACTTTGAAAGTGTGCTACAAAGAAAAGGAAATGTTTTGAAACCCCTAGTCAATAGAATAGAGCCCAAGAGCCCCTGCTAACAGATACCTAGTGCCTAAAATTGATAAATGGTAGACTTACAGCTCCGGGTTAACACCATGTGTTTCCACTGCTATCTTTGATGAAAACAAAGATTATTGTGTACTTGTCCAGCTAGATCCTGCAGGTACTCTTGAACTGAGTTTGAGATACACCCTAGATGATTCTGCAGACAGCCTATTTTCCTTGACTCTAGCTGTTACATTGTGACTAGGAGTGGCCATAGGTATAGAGACAGGTGTAACTACATTGATACAGACACCTCATTACTTTCATCAGCTGAGAGCTGCCACTGATGTGGATTTGAGAGCCCTAGAACAGTCAGTAACAAAGTTAAGTTGTTACTAGACTTGCTGTTTCTTAAAGGAGAAAGTCTGTGTGCTGCTCTAAGAAAAAATGTTACTATTATGTAGACCATTCAAGAGTGACCAGAGAGTAAATTCAGAAAAAAAGTTAGACCAGAGACAAGATAGAGATGCACCGCAACTTTGATTTGAGAGTTGGTTCAATCCTCCCTTGCTGGACCCCTTGTGATTTTACTTTTGCTCTTAACCATAGGCCCCTACATTTAAAATAGATTAGTAACTTTTGTTAGAGAAAGGATAAATGCTGTTCAGCTTTTTGTGTTGCGCCACCAATATAAGACTTTGGGTCAAGAAAATGGTAATTATGATGACACTGGAGTTTAAACTTTTCTAAAGATCCTAATCGGAAAAAGTGGGGTGAGAATAGACTTACTAATAATTGAGTTTTTATGATTAAAAACATAGCCAAATCGGAAAAAGTGAGGAATGTAGAGTGAAAAATTATAAAGGCCATTTTATGAAATATGTGTAGATTTTTTGCCTTACAGAACTGAAAATAAGATTTCAGGCCTTCACATTCCAGGTGAAGGACACTTGCTGGATTACATTCCTCAAGCCTCGCCCAAGGCAGGAAGGCATTCCTGATTACAGATAAAGATGCTACCACCTAGGTGGGGCCCTAGCCCTATAGCCGGAAAAAGTAAAGATAGCAATCTGAAATGGCCGGATAGGGCACAATGGCATGGTAAAAACCACATTTTTGAGAAGAATGCAGGGCGATTTCCACATGACACTAATCATGTATTCATTTCAAGCTTTCTCTGACCTTCTTATGTCTCCAGCGCGAGTACCTGGTCAGACCGCTGGCTGCCAGCTCTTTCCCTAATAAACCTCTGCTGATTGCATCCAGGTATGGTTTCTTGTGATCTTTGGGTGGTCACGATTCCGGAGGCTTGAGGAAGGGTCTCCCGAGTATGGGGGTCTTCATGTTCAGTTAAGGAAATGCTAACTAAAGGGAACACTGATTTTGAAAAATATGATAAATAATTAAGAAGCTTACAGAGGTGGAAACAAGCTTTCTAAATGTGCCATTTTCTCTGGAGAGCTCTGATTTTATCAACTGATGGACACTTTATTGTTCTTATATAAGTAATCTTAATTTGTTCATTGCCAAGAAAATTTTGCCAGTTACACAAATCTGGATATCTAAAGTTTGACAGCTACTGTCAGAAATAATGCCTTATGGGGAAAAAAAAAAAAAAAAAGTAGTTAGCTAGCTCAGCTTCCAACTCAACAGAATTGATGTGCTTGGTTGCACAGCAGTCCTTCACACTAATGTCACATTTGTTACACTGCAGATTAAAAAGGGAGCAGTCACAGGTTGAGATTGAAGACAATTCGGATTTTACTCCAAAAAAAATTTCAAAAAAAATGAATTTACTGAGATGTACTTTTGGGGAGGAAAGATTGAGCTGATGGAGATGACCATCGATTTACTAAAAGAGGAAATGGGTCAAATTGTGACACTACCAAGGTTCCAAAACTAAATTCCCACTGACTGTATGTCCAGGAAATTTTAAGGCAACCTTCAGGGTTGTAAGAAGACCATAGATGGGTGGTAAATCTCTTGCTGTGTTGTGTTCTTTTCTGTAACAATGGGTTCTACACAGAATAATCTCTTGAGAGAGAACAAGTACTGATAGACATAAGAAGGTCAGAGAAAGCTTGAAATGAATACATACCCTCATCTTCAGTCAATAAGACCAATTATTTGCCTGTATGAAGAAATGGGGAAATCAAAAGAACAGATACCTCTAAGTTTTAATTCATGAAGCTGTGAAGATTTTTGACAAAGAAAACTAATTATAAATGACCTTTGTAAAGTCATGCTTTGGTGTCGATTTGATAACTACTGTCACTGCCCCTTGTAAGCCAATTTTGACCTTTCAAAAATATATTTTGATTAGTGGCTAGATAATATAAAAATGTTGGGCCATGGAAGGATATCCTGGTTCTTGGGTTGTGGGTTTGGCCATGCCCCCAGAACCCAGGCTCCTGTCACAAGGTCTAATCTCCATTCAACCCACGCCCTTCAGTACACAGGTGGAGGGCGTGATAAGCAGGCCTAGGGCCTAGAGAGATTTACATACTAATAAGGTACCTGAAGGCCAGAGGGTGGAGTTAATTAAGCATTTCTCCCCAGCCCCTCCCCCCTCTTCCCCTCCCTATTTAACTCAGGTTTGCCCTGGTCCTACCATCTACCATGTCAATAAACCGATTTTGGAAACCCAAGGACTTTCTCTTGTGTTGGGGCTGTGCCGTGAGAAACCATGGAGAGGCCTGTACTGAGCTTCCGGGCCTAACTTCCAGCTGGAGGAACCCAGGGCGTTCCCAGCCAACTACACACAGCATGGCGTGAGGAACCCTGCCATTCCCCAGTAATAGCAAGACAACTAAAGTTTCACGGTTACTTTAAAATGTTTGGTTACAATAGTGGATAATGAGTCCATGCTTAGCATCATCTTGGTTATTATGATGCCCCCAGAATAAATCATCAGATATCACTGTGTTCCAGTAAAAAGAAGTTTGTCCTTTTATAGTTTGTGAATTCTAAGTAAAATTGCTTAGAATGCATGTATATATCCATTTAAATCATTGCAGTATGTTGGGATTATTTTCCTTTTTCTGCAGATTTTAACTTTCTAATTTATAGACCAATAGGAGCTTTTTTTATAGTTGGTTGTTGCACAAAGTCTTTAGAAAACATTCATGAAATATAGAAAGCATTCATGAAATTCTTAGCAATCATTTAGTAATTATCAAGTAACTGATTATTTCTTCCAGAAAGATACAAACACTGGCTTTGGCTTAGTGCAGTGCATGTAAAGTTGTATTACAGGGCACAGTGTTTGCTTCCAAGGTTTAGGTTTGCAGATCAAGGAGTTTTGAGCCTGAAAGAATTGTACTTCTTTCTGACTTACTCTCTGAGGCAAAGGTCACAGTCATGATTCGTGTTCTTTATGCTCTACTACAAAATGGTGATAAATCACTGTTAAGTTGATAGTATTTGCATGTGTACTTGTTTCTTTATGTGTATGGGTGGTTGGTCTGCTTCCAGTTCTGTGTTCCACATGCATGCATGGTGTGCTCAGGCTCCAGAAGAGGATGTCTGACCCCCTGACACTGGGATTATAGATCATTAAAAGCCATCCTTTGGTTGTTGGGAATTGAACCCAGGATCTTTTGGAAGAGCAATGAGTGCTCTGAAACCCTGAGCCACCTCCCCAAGCCCTGTTAAAACCTGTCTGTCTTAACACCTAGCTATGTAAGTTTGGAATGCATGCGCTAAAGTGACTTAGTTCTCATTTTAATAATATTTTATGGTTTTTTGTCTTTGTTTTCTTAAATAAATACAGAGTTAGAATAAATTAGAAAAAGTGAAGAGCTCCAAACTCTGGAGACCCTTCCTCAAGCCTCAGGACATTGCGACCACCCAAAGATCACAAAAAACCATACCTGGATGCAATCAGCAGAGGTTTATTAGGGAAAGAGCTGGCAGCCAGCGGTCTGACCAGGTACTCGAGCTGGAGTCAAGGTCCGACCTCCTCGGCCAGTCCTTGGAGGGTTTTAAAGGGAAAAACCACAAACCAGGGGAGTGGGAAGGGGGTGAGGGGTTGTTAAAGATACAAAACATGAAAACAGTGGAACAATTCAGAGGTACTCACTCTAAATGATTAGTGTCATGTGGAAATCGCCCTGCATTCTTCTCAAAAATGTGTTTTTTACCATGCCATTGTGCCCTATCCTGCCATTTCAGATTACTATCTTTACTTTTTCCGGCTATAGGGCTATAGCCCCACATAGGTGGTAGCATCTTTATCTGTAGTCAGGAATGTCTTCCTGCCTTGAGCCTCTCCCACCTGTGGGAGAGGCTTGAGGAATGTCTGCATTTTTCCTGCTCAGGTACTCTCGAGAAAGTAAGTTTTTCTAAGGCGAGAAATCTACACATATTTCATAAAATGGCCTTTATAATTTTTCACTCTACAAAAGCAATCAATGATTTACATTTCCTGCTGTACTTTTTTTTCTGAAGATTTTCATAGTTATTCATTTAGAATAATGTAAATACTATCTCACTTTGGTCATGAGAATAAACAATATATTAGATCTTTATTAATAATATATAATATATTTTTGTATATTTATAAATATAACATCAAAAGAGCACCTTTAAACAAAATAATATACAGACATGCTGCTTGTTGCTACAGTCTCAATTTCTACTGAGATATCAGCAGTCTTGGCCAACATTTTTTTTTTTATTAATCATTCCATTCATTTACATCTCAAATGATATCCCACTTTCCAGTTACCCCTTCACAAGCCCCCCCCCCCCATCCCACAACCTTACTCTCCTCCCTTCCCTTTGCCTCTATGAGGGTGCTCCCCCACCCACCCACCCTCTTCTGCCCCACCCCTTCAGCTGGGACATCGAACCTCCTCCACAGGACTAAGGGCCTCCCCTCCTATTGATGTCAAACAAGGCCATCCTCTGTTACCTATGTATCTGGAGCCATGAATCCCTCTCTATCCACTCCTTGGTTGGTGGTCTAGTCCCTGGGAGCTCTGGGTGGTCCAGCCAGCTGATGTTGTTCTTCCTATGGGGCTGCAATTCTCCTCAGTTCCTCCAGTCCTTCCGCCAGCTCCTTCACCAGAGTCCCTGAGCTCAGACTGATGGTTGTTAGCCAACTTTATTAATCAGAAGCACACGTATCAAACCAAGAATACAGCAAACAATATTTTGGCATTAGTATCATTAGTATAAAATAATGTTGATCTCACTGACCGCCTGAATGTGTCTCAGGGATTGATTATGCTGGAAGTCAGCAAACCACTCAGAACTGTTGGTCCATGACATTTCCCTCATTGTCCAGAGGGTGGCAGTAGATTTGACTCTGAAATAGGTGGCTTTGGCCGGAGCAATGCTCTTCAATAGTTTATCTTGGAGTAATTTCATAATCTCCAAGGTAGCATTTCTTTAGCAAGCAAATTGCTTTTGTTTTTACTGGGACAATCTAGAGCATCTGCTATTTCACCAGGGGAAAAATACATAGCAAACTGTGCTAGTCTTGAATGTAATGGGAGCATTTACTTTCATCCATGTGTTTATTCACTAGTATTCAACAAATATATTTACTTCACTTCTCTCCCTCCCTCTCCTCCTCCCTCCGTCTCTCCCTCCCTTCAACCACCCCTTCTTCCTTCCATTCATATACTCATCTCTCCCTTTCTTCCTTTCTTCTTGCCTTCTCGCCCTCTCCTCCTTACCCCTCCCCATATCCCACCTCTCCCCTGAGTAGCCTTGGCTGGCTGGAAACTCCTCATGTAGACCAGGCTGTCTCCAAACATGCAGTGATTCTCTGCCTCTGTTTATTGTCTTCTGGGATTCCTTTGGTGCTTTTGGAGTGGCATATAAAGACAGGTTATTATAACAGTCTATGTTGTTTGTTAAGTTTAAAGGCACCTAAGAAAGCGAGAGACAAGGTTAAATAAAAAGATCTCCTTCCATGAGCTGTGTCTTCCCTTGGCTATGGTGACTTGGTTAAGCATTGAGAAGGAGATTTGCTTCTGGCCAAGGAAAATATAAATCAGATACATTTTAATATTGCTGAATGTAGAACCTGTCCTTTGGCACTAGTTTGGCTCACAAAAACAGAAGAAACCCAATCTATGCTTAAGACAACTTTCAAGGGTGTAGATAGACTGGGTTTTGATTTTAACCCTCTGTTTTACCATTAGAACAGCCAGATTACTGGCTTTGTTTTGCTTTTTAATTTAAAAAATACATTTTATGTTTATGAATATTTTTACATGTATCTGTGTACTACATGTGTGCCCTGTGCCAAGAAAATTCAGAAGCACTTAAACTAGATCTGGAATTACAGATGATGGTGAACCACCATGAAGGTACTAGAAGCTGAACTCAGGTCATCTATCTGCAAGAGCAACAAGTATTCTCAAGGACTGAGCTACCTCTCCAGCCCCTACTTCTGGGTTTTTCCTTTAATTGTGTGAGTCAGTAAACACCAGTGTTTGCCTCAGCTACTTTGAAGTTTCCATCATTCACAAAATAACCCTGACATTTGTCCCTCCCACTCCGCACCAGTTGCTAAAACCTCTAGAGAGGAAAAGAACCTCACTGAAATGCATCCCACCTGAAAAATCTTCCTGACTGCATTAATTTCTCCATCTTCTCCACAGTGCCATGCTACCCCATAAATACACCAAACGGAGATACTTAGTGTCTTATATTGATCAACTCTGTTCTTATAGTTTGGAAGACTTGGCCTGCCTAAGAGCAGGATTCACCTCTCTGTCATCTCTATATCTAGCACAGTCATTAGTTCATATCCACTGAGTCATTGTTAAATTTCCAGGGAATAGATGTGTGACAAAGGTCTTCCACAACTGGAGATTCCCAGCTCAGCTTCAAGTGACCCATATAAAGGAGGATCACCTCAATAGGTGACACTGCTGGGGAAATCTAGAGTGTTCTCCATATTTCTCTGCTTCAAGTAGGATTCCAGAGAGGAGCTGGGCCTCTCAATAAACAATGATGAAGGTGGTGATGGTGGTGATGGTGGTGATGATGATGACGATCTCCAAGCCACACAACTTCAGCTGTGTGGCCTTGGCTTGTAAACAACAACAGGGAAAACTGACTCCCAATAAGGAATGAGGAAGTTTACTGATCTTACTAACTCATGGTTGTTCGCCTGTCCTGTTCTTTTTGTTTGATTGGCTGGTTGGTTTGCTTCTGGTTTTGCATTTTCCATTACTTGTGGTATTAATTCCAAGCATTTACACATTCCATTTGAAATACTGAGTAATTCATGCCTTCCTATGGGGAAACTGACATCATGTTATATTGTTTCAATGCTAAGTGTGTGTGTGTGTGTGTGTGTGTGTGTGTACACATGCTCGTGTATATAGCAGAGACCCTAAGAGGTGCACTATACCTTCATTTCCTTCCATCACCAGTCAACCACAGATGACTAGAATTGGCTGCATAAAGGTAGTTATTTCCATAAGTTCCCATCAAAATAGATGCCTTTGTTAATTTTTTTCATGTCACACCTCCAGTAGAAACTTAGGACTGAGTCCTTCTGATCTCAGGAAACATACACTCCCCAAGACTTCTTCAGTTTTTATGCTGTGAGCACAGCTAAGAAAAAACTAACTGCAGTCCCCACCCAGAATAACTTGTACTGAAACAAACTCATTGGCAGGGATGTTCATGAACCCACACACTAACAGGAGCAAAGCAAAGAAATATGAGGCTCTGTCAGAAAGATTTCTCTCAACCCATGACAGGAGTAGAGGATTCATTTCTGGTATAATTCCTCTTTGGAGAGTCAAACCTGAGGTTCCAGCCACCCCAGAGAAATATCTTAGTCCAGTATAATGAAAAGTATTTTTTACTTACCAACACTGAGAATTGTAAGCTCTCCATTCACTAGGCAAAGAATGAAGACACTGCCACAAGAACACAGAAAACTACAAGGACTCCGGATGGCATCTTACTTTAAATAATTCAGGGGAAATGGCTTTGTTTTGCTTTGTGTTGGGCTTGCAATGTTTTATAAGTCTGACATTATTTCCTTTTAAACGGTGTAGAATATACAATCCAATTCCACTTGTTACATATACAAAACCTTGCTACTGACAAGTGTTTTTCTCATTTTCATTAGTTTGGTTGAATTAAAATCAAATTATAAGATAAAATGCTTAACAAGCATAAATCCAGTAGGTGATGTGGGAAACCACATGATATAAAGAGTCACATGAGTAACTTACAATCCTACTTAATGAGAACATTATGACAATTTTAAAGCACTGACCTACCTCCAAGAGATACAAATAAGCAGATGATCACCAAGGAAATCAGTGCTAGATGGATGGGGTTAGCCCACTATGTGGAGACACAGAGCTGCATTGAAACCATGAGTTACCTATTAGGTAACAGGTAGATGTCATTAGAGCCCCACCATCACACATTCCAGATTCTGAGAAAACAGACTCTGACTAGAATGCTTCCCAGCATGTGTTTCCAAACTAAAGAAATACTTTCCCACCCAACACTGATATTTTTAAAACCACTTTTTAAAAACCACTTTTTAAAGTTTTCTAAATAAATACAGGATTTATTTGCTTCATTGATTTACTTATTTTTTATCTAGAAGTGAAAAGAGCTAATGAGTCTGAATTCTTTTTTTTTTTTATTATTTTATTTATTTACATTCCAAATGTCCCCCTTCCCACCCACCCCCCAGAGTTCTTCACCCCCTACTCCCTCTGCTTTGGCTCTGAGAGGGTGTTTTCACACACACACACACACACACACACACACACACACACACACACACAACCATCCCCCTCACCTACCCCCTTTCTCCCCCAACCCCCCAGCATCTCCCTTCCCTAGGGCATCAAATCTCTATAGGATTAGATGCATCCATTCCCACCGAGACCAAACAAGGCAGTTCTCTGCTACATATCTGCCAGGGGCCACAGACCAGCCCATGTATGTTCTTTGCTGGGTGGCTTAATCTCTGTGAGCTCTGAGGGGTTTGGGTTAGCTGATACTGTTGTTTTTCCTATGGGGTTGCCATCCCCTTCAGCTCCTTCAATCTGTTCCCTAACTCTTTCATAGGGATCTCAGACCTCAATCCAATGGTTGGCTGTAAATATCTGCATCTGTGTCAGTCAGCATTAAGTCATCAGGGAAATGCAAATCAAAACAACCCTGAGATTCCACCTTACACCAATCCAAATGGCTAAGATCAAAAACTCAGTAACCGCACATGCTGGTGAGGATGTGGAGAAAGAGGAACATTCCTCCATTGCTGGTGGGATTGCAAGCTGGGACAACCACTCTGGAAATCAGTCTAGCAGTTCCTCGGAAAAGCAGAAATAGTTTTACCTGAAGACCTAGCTATACCACTCCTGGGCATATACCCAAAAGAAGTTCCACCATGTTCATAGCAGCCTTATTTATAATAGCCAGAAGCTGGAGACAACCCAGATCTCCCTCAACTGAAGAATGGATACAGAAAATGGGGTTCATTTACACAATGGAATACTATTCAGCTATTAAAAACTATTTTTAAGAACCTCTGGTTATAGCTGACACTCTGTTCTGTAAGATATCTGTACTCCCCTTGAACACTTAAGTTCCTGCATCATCCCCTTCCCCCACATCCTGCATTTTTGTGTATATAACCCTTGTGTGAAAAAGTAAAAATGGCGATTTGATCGGAAAAAAAACTCAATAAATAAAATTTTCTAACATTCTTTTAAAAAAAAAAAAAGAACCTCTGGTTATAAAAATGTGGATTAGTAAATATTACCTTTAAAAAGCTTCCAAGAGATAGCTATCCTATTTTAATTGTTAAATTAACTTGGCTGCACTCCATTTCAGAAAGATGGCAGTTATCAAGATAATTAAACAAATCCTTTAAATATCCAGCTCATAAAATATTTATGGTATGTGTGTCTCCCTCTAAGTCTCAGGTTGGACTCTGCAGGTGAGAACACCGGATAAGGTGTTCATTTTAATCTTTGGGCTCTCATTTTTTGTGACGGTAGACATCTTCATACAATTTACTCAAAATAAAGTTATTCTGCTAAGAAGAATATGAAGAATTTTTTCAGCAGTTGACTTTACATTTAGAAGATGAGAGAGATCTGAAACAAGTGATTAAACTTAAAAACCCAGGGACACAGTCTCACAAGTTAGCAAAACTATAACAAATATTCAAGTCTTAAGTGTGGTTATTTGGGTTAATGATAGAAACACCTTATAATGGAAAAGCAAAAGGAATATGGTACCTGTTTTCCATCACTGAATGCAAAAGAAAACCTCTCCAGATAGAACAGTCTAAAGTTAGTGCCAAATGGCATCTTATAAAATCATGCAACAGCCTAATGTGTACAAATGAGAAAGAAATAAGCTCTACCTAGAAAATGCACAGAATCCTTGGGCACTTATGCAAGACTTGGTTCATCTTTTTCAAAGTGACAAAAAAAAAAAAAAAAAAAAAAAAAAAAAAAAAAAAAAAAAAAAAAAACAGGTATGGAATAGTGTCCTGCTCTGTTAAAACCCAGGGCAAGTGTGAGAACCTGTTCACCAGCTCAGGGCAGTTCTGCTGCAGTGGTATTGTGTACACTGCTGGTCTGAACTATGTTAATACCATGAGCCACACACTATGTCAGTCATCATCCTGGTGGTCAATTACATGCAAAACAATATATTAGATGGATACTGCCTTTAAAAGCTGTTCTTATCCTGAGGAATTCTTCACTAAAACTGTAGGTTACTTTAATCATAGGAGTAGCCACATTATTCTACCCTAATCTGTGTGTGTCTTGTCTTGTGTGCTATATATTACAGTACATAAAATGAGAATCTGAGAAAATGTGTTAAAGGAAATATATACTCCTGGTTAATCAGAAAAATATCAAAACTGTAAGAACTGCTTGTTTAGGAATAATACCATTTCAAAGTGAATTTAAAGTTTTTATCAAATGCTATTTAAAATAGGATAGGCTCAGCCAAAGCCCACAACAAAGTTTAGTGCAGCCTGAGGTTTGTAAGGCTGGCATTATTGTCAGGAAGGCTGAAGCAGGTATATTTTGTGATTTTAATATACATCCAAATTTAGCAATTGGACATCCATTGGGACAAATCTAGGAGTGATGGGCTAAGATATTTCAGACCTCTGGTTTCTCTGTGGTGCCAAAAGTGCTGGGCAAGAGGACTCCACAAATGTGAAATTCTCAAGAAGCCATTAGTCAGAAAATCTGCACTCCATTGTGTTTGCTACCTCCATGTCCCTGTTGGGTTGACCCACTGGTAGCTGCTAATAGAAAGATGCTCTCACTCTGCGGCCCTTCAAGGGCTGTGGTGGACGGTGATTGCTTAAGAGAAAAGCCGCACTCTCTCCCTCAGCTGTGCACAAGAGGCTTCGGAATCTGGCCAGCTGTGGAAAATTAGATCAGAATTAATTTATCATAGAAAGTCACAGGGATCTTAATGAACTGTATGGAAAAGATAAACGAGTTATAGTCTTTACTCTTCCAACAGTTAAAAATAATGCAATGTAAAATTTCTAAGTTATAAGTCACAGATCATAAAGAATTGTTCTGTTAGAGTCTCTTTGCCATATAAATAACAATGAATCCAAAATTAAGTATACAAACATTCTTCACTTGAGAATCAAAGTTGTAAAAGTAGGTTGTGCTCCGAACAGCACAAACTGAGATTTGCAGAACGGTTTTCTATACATTCCCTCTCTACAACATACATCTGACATATTTTATTACAAAAATGTGCTCAAATATACCTCATGTTTGATATCCCCATTTTCTACATAATACCTACTATAAGCATCTTTGGATATCAGTAAGTATAACTTTCCCCACTACTTGTAATTGCTGCAAAGCTCTATAAACATAGTCTGTTATAATTTTGATTTCTAAATCTCCAGTAATTTGGGGAAATTCAGTATTGCTTAAAAAGATTCAGCAAAAGTCTACAGTGATAAAGATTGGATAAATTCCCTGAAAAAAATATATATACTGCATATACAACAAGGTTTGTTGTTTCTTTTGATTTTGCAGTATCTTGATGAAGAAAAATTAGTAACCTGCTAGGTTGAGAGCCTTTATTCTCCAGAAATTTTAAGTCCCTTAACCTCAGGGCACATCAGTTAGTCTTCTGTCCTTCATTTCCTGTATAGTATCAGACAAGAGGAAGGCAGAGGAGAAAGTGGCTCTCACCGTTAATATAGTACTTTATAACCATGGCCTATGGATGAAGAATTTAATCATTGTTTTCAAAAGTGAGATTCTGTCATGTCTTTTTAAAGAGCTCAGACATGAGAATGAGGAGACAAATGATCACAACTTATGAATAGTCATTTTCCCTAGAGTAGATCATTCTAGTTAAAAACAGATAAGACTTATGAGAAAAACTTCCTGGTGAAATCCAGCAACATAGGCTAAAGTAACGTTGGTCATGACTCCAGTCCACATGATGGTATTAGGAATGCAGTTCAACCTTAAGATAGTGATCTATGAGCTTCCCAGGACAATATGCCTCCCCAGGGATGGATGTCACTGATTGCTCAGAAGACACCAACCACACACACACACACACACACACACACACACACACACACACCATTCAATTCTCAGAAGCTTGTCATAGATTCCTACCTCTGTATCCCTTTATCCTCACCCATGTAGAACTGCATCTTACTGCTGATCTTTCTTCTACCAGCTTGCACATTTGCTAAGAGTCCTAAGCCTTAGTACTCTCACCATCACCTGGCCCAGCCAGGCGGGACATGCCAAGCCCTGCTGAGGTTAGTTTCTTTTAGCTTTGTGACCTACCTGGCTGGCTCAGATACCTTATCCCTCATGGAAGCACAGGCTCATTCAGGCAGAAAACTCGCCCCCTTTTCAACAAGGCTGACTCAGCACCCAGCCCTTCTTGGCAGGTTTATCTCAGTACAGCCCGGAGGCTGAGCAAAGTGTGACCTGCTTTGCTGGTTTCCTGGGCCCAACTAAGATCTTCATTTTCCTGAATATAAACCCCAGCAAGACAAAATCCTTTTGCGAAAAGTTCTCTAAGTAATTTTGTGTCACACTTGTCTCAGCCATCTTTAAGAAGTCTCCACTGGAGCCAAAGTTGAGTAATAATGAAATAAGCTCTCTTCTGGAACACAGAGATCCAGGTCCTGTGCTTAAGTTCTTTACACCACATTATTTTAATTTAATCCCCCAAATGACTACAATGTGCAAGTATGTGGTGGTCAGATAAGAGAGAAAGAAAAGTGGAACAACCTGAGCATTATGGAGAGAGATAGAAATGGAGATGCAAGGGCAGAGAGGAGTGGTCTGTTGTGAGGGCCAGCCCTGCCATTTGGGGCCATGGTGAGGTCCCATCCTGACCTGCTACTGAGGGACATGTCTGAGTCCACTAGACTTCTAGCAGGTACCTAACTGACCCTGTTCCTCACTGTATGCTGTGCTCTGAAAAGCTGGCCCCATCTCTCACTGGAGGCAACACTCAGGAAATCTGGCCCTCCACCTCACACAGGCAGCACAGTGGAGCTAGCCTGAGGAAAAAGTTGTGAGTAGCTGGCCCTAAGGGCACAAGTGTGGGATAGCTGATCTTGCCACTATTCTGCTGTGATATGGCACAGGCAAATAGGTGATATCCCCCTACCCACCACCACCACCACCACCTCTGGCAGTCGGTGAAGCTACTCAGAGGGTCATGAGCTCAGGAGATCCAGCCCTACCTTTCACTAGCTGCATGCAGCACTGTGGAAAGCAGGTACTGCACAGCAGAGCTGACCCTAGCAGTGGGCATGCAGGTTAGCCAGCCCTAAGAGTGAAAGCCCACCACTAGTCCCTCATCTGCCATACAGTGGCATGGGTACAGCGATAAAACCCTCCCGCCTGTTGTCCCTCATCACCTGCAATAGTAAGGAGAGCAGACCTGAGGACATGATGATCAGGAAAGCTAGCCCTGCCCAATATAGCATTCAGGAGAGTGAGCCTGGCACCTTGACTGGGCAGCATAGTAGATCTGGCTCTGAAGGCATGGGTACAGGTGCCCTGGTGCCAAGGGTATGAGAGCAGGAGAGCTGCGTCTTGCCAATGGCAGCATTGGGTGGCCTAGCCTTAGTAGTGCTGGAGAGTTCACTTTGGTGGTGCAGATGAGGGAAAGCCTGCATAGTGACCAGCTCTGTTGCCACCCTGACCCAGATCCAGGGCTATAGTTGGCCCACCCCAAAATCTGTATCATCTATGAAGATTTGAGATTTATAAAAAGGTCAGTCCTGCTGTTTCAAAGCTTCTGGATCTCTTTGACACAAGGCAAGAGCAGAATAATCAGGAGGAACCCTGGTAAGGATCCAATATTGATGATGTTACTGAAGCCAGAGATCTCAAACCAGATCAGTGGAGGCGATAGAGAGATGAGTAAAACTGGGGTGCATGATGTGAAACTCACAAAGAATTAATTTAGAAACAATGAAAGAGAAAGGAAAGAAGGAAGGAAGGAAGGAAGGAAGGAAGGAAGGAAGGAAGGAAGGAAAGGAAGGAAGGAAGGAAGGAAGGAAGGAAGGAAGGAAGGAAGGAAGGAAGGACATACTGGAGCTATGGCTCAAATGGTAAAGGCACTTACCACACAACTATGATGAAGTGTGTTCAATCCCTAGACCCACACAAATAGGTAAAAGGAGAGAACCAACTCCACAATGTTGTCCTTTGATATTCACATGCACAGTGAGGCATATATAGACCCCCATACATACATACATACATACATACATACATACATACACACACACACACACACACACACACACACACACACAAACATCATATGCATAGAGACCCACACAGACCTCTCTCTCTCTCTCTCTCTCTCTCTCTCTCTCTCACACACACACACACACACACACACACTCAAATATACATTCACAAGATAATAAAAGCAAGTAAAAATTTTTACAGAACTAAATGTTTAAAAAATTACTTTTGCTGAATAATTTTTAAAATCAATAATATAAGACAGTTTGTCTCAATATGAAAACACTGTGCAACTGAACGATTCCTTCACATTTTGCATTTTTATAAGCTTTATATTTTAGGAAAAAATTTGATTTATAGAACTACTGCAAAGAGATTATAGATATTTCCCACACAACCCAACTCAGTTTTTCTATGAGTCACATCTTACATTACATGGTACACTTTCCATAACTGTTGCTTTCATATAAACTTGGAAACATTAATTAAAGTTTCTGCCTAATAGTGACATACTTACTTTCTTCTGTTTTGCAGCATTGGGACTGAACCCAAGGTCTTACAGGACACTAGACAAGTGCTCTACCACAGAGCCCAATTCCCAGCCCATCCATGGACATTCCTTTTTAGATTTTCAGTCTCCTTTTGCTTTTGACAACCTTGACATGTTGGAAGGAGTCCTAAGTATTTTATGGTATGGCCCCGAAAGGGAGCTTTGTCTTAGAGTTTTTGTTCCCCATAATTAAGTTGAAACTTTTTAAAGTATCTTTTTCTTTATTCCTTAAACCTTAATAGTGATGTGAATGGTTATTAAATATCTCCATCAGTCTGGGTAAGATGGAAATAGCTGACAGTATCCCAGCTACAGTCAATTTACGCTAATATTCCAGAAAAAAATTGCCAATCTATGGAAGCTCTAAAATTAAGCTATTCTTTCTCATACTCATACATGAAAAGTCACATTGACAATTTTAGTTCATAGAGCCTCAACTATAGCACAGTGGTGAATTCACAATTGAGGCAATTACAACCCTTAATTTTGCAGGAAGTTACTTTTAGTAAGGTTCATTTTATTCTGTTTAAAGAACTATATTATATATTTTGATAATATGCTCTTCTAAATCACTCATGGATTAGAGAAAAAAAACAATAATAAAAAACTATTTTCCAAGTGTCTAAAGAATAAAGATGTTCTTAAACTATGAATGGCCATGAGCCATTTTGAATTTATAATAATTAACTAAGTTTGTGAAGTTTAATAAATGAGTCAATGTAAAAATATTTATCAAGTTAAAGAAAGAAAATCAACTCTATTAATATACCTACTAATTCAGTAGAAGTTTTTTTTTTCTTATTAGACAATGGACAAAATTTATAGGGCTCCTAAATTTTTAATGTTTATTCAGAAATGAATTTAATGTACATGATATTTTATCTGCACATATTTCTGTGTACCGCTCACATGCCTGAGTCTCATGAATGCCAGAAAAAGGCATTGGACTCCTTGAGATAGGAATTACAGACCATTCTGAGATGCCTTGTGGGTATTGCAGCTAGTACTCTTAAATACTTAGTCACCTCTCCAGTCTCAGGAGTCCTAGATTTTATCCAAACCTTCATGAAGTGTTTTAATAACTATGCACTAAGTTGTTATTTTTTTCTTTAACCCTAAATACAAAAGCAACAAAGGAAAACACTCAACACAAGTTCTCACTCCAAGGGAAAACTTGTCTTGAGATGACCTTGGAAAGATTAACCTGATGGAGGCGAGGTGAATACTCAACCAGACATGCACAGGCCTCCAGCAGGAAGGCAAACTAAAACACTGCAAAAGTAACTAGACTTGATTGCTGTGAAGATTGCTAGGCCTAATTTCAGAAAGCTCAACAGATATGAGAAAAAAAAATCTCTTAATAAGTTCAACATTCAGAAAGACATTTCTAAGGACTTAGGACATTCTAAGAATCTAGATCCTGTGGCTTATTCTAAGGGCTCAATAATCATGTTATAGAAAAAAAGAAGGCCTGTGGTGCAGCTCAGTGGCCAACTGCTTAGCATGAGCAAGGCCTTGCTTTTGATTCCCCGTCAGTTTCAAAGAAAAATACAAATTTACAAAGAAAATGCCACAGTAAATGCTTAACAAGGAGGGTGCAGGTTCTCAGCAATATTCCCGTGGGTAGACCCACAAACATTTTGCTAACAAAACCCAAAAACCAATTTTCATTAGAACAGTAGAAACAAAACAGTTGACAGGAGATCTACGTTCATGTTGGCCTAAGTATCCAACATTTCCTCTTCTTGAAGCAATTGAATGCATGTTTCTCATAAGGTCTATGTCTGACATGAATGTTCACTTCTGAATCAGTGGGAACAGCAGTCTAGGGACTGAGGAGAGAGGAGTGGGTTCCCGTTATAAAGGCCCCTCTGTACTAGCTGTCCTCTCTGTACCAAGCCTATTCTATCTCAAATAAAACAAGCAGCAAAGCAAAAGACAAAAGCAAATAACCAGGCCTTCCTAACGCTGTGGCCTCATGTTGTGGTGACCCCCAAACATAAAATTATTTTTGTTGCTACTTTATAACTGTCATTTTGCTAATGTTATGAACTGTAATATAAATATCTGATATGCAGATATCTGGTGTGTCCCCTATGGGGTAGTGACTCACTTAAAGCTTAAGCACTCAACATTTCTGAGCAGTGATTCAAATAAGGACTTAAACCGAAGGTCAATTAAGAAAGGGATCGAATCCACGAGCCTCCATTGGTGGCACACACTTGTAATTCCAGCTCCTGGGCATCTAAATCAGAAGGATCCAAATTTCAAGGCTAATCTAGGGTACATAGAAAGATCTGATAGAAAGAAAGAAGAAAGAAACAAAAGGAGGGAGAGTCAAAAAAAGGGAAAAGGATATGAACCTCATCTAGTCCAACCATTCACCTATTTAATGAAAGAAAATGTCAGACTCCAAAATATGGCAGAAAGAAAAACAGTGTTTTAAAAATTACTTAGAAGTTTCCTCTGAGACCGTTGCAATTATCTTAGAAGAATGAACATACCTGTTGAGAACTGATACTTATAGGTTGTTTTAAAACAATCCACGTGACACTCTCAAGAAGAGGTGGAACCGTCAGAGAACCAGGGTATGTCCAGTAGTCCCAGGATGATGGAAGCAAACATAACGGGTCAAAATTCGTGAACCGTGTTTGTTTACCCTGGAAAAACAAAGAGAATTGCTACAGATAAGATATAAAATTAATATTAATAAAGATACCTATGCACACATGCATGCACACTTTCACTGTGTTATAACTATCATCCATTAATATTTTAGTAAAACAAATTTCTGTTTTAATTCAGAAAAGAACAGATAAAGTGGTGAATTTTATAGATTTATTGAATAAGGACAAAAGAGTGAAATATGATGGCACATACCTACAATCCCAGGAGTCAACAGGTAGAGGCAGGGGTTCATGAGTTCAAAGTCAGCCTGGGCTCCAGAACAGGCTAGTATGAAATATGGAGAGAGATCCCGAGTCAAGAAAAAAAGAATCTTATTTTACATAAGTAGTCTTTTAAGTAAGTTATAATTTAAGTCTTTTTTTTTTTTAAATAAAATTATGGTATTAGTACCTAAATCTACAAAGACTTATTGGTGATTACTTTAGATAATATCAGGCTCTTCACAACTCTGAAAAGGTAAGTGATAATAAATTATTTCTGTAGTCTGGGTCTAGTAAGTTGAAACTTGCTTCTAAGAATGCAGGATATGTCTACTGAGTAAGTGCTCAAAATTCAGGAAAGTAAAAAGATATTAGACATTAACAAACAGTAATTAATTTTACCTTTTCCTTTATGGAATCCAAAATGTCAGTGATCTTTTGCAGCTGAGGATTGTGTTCCCCAATCTAAAAGTGTAAAGTTTCAAAACAGACATAATTACAGGAGTAAACAAGCAACAAGCATTTCATTTCAATCCTTAAGTTTTCATTATTTTCTAAAAAGCCAGAGTCAGCTCAAAGCCTACAGTGAGTGTAGAACCTCTACCTGACAGGTTGATTGTGACAGAAGAGTCTGAACAAGATAACATGAGAATTGGTTCCAAAGCTGATAGTAATAGCTTCACATGTTGCAAACATGCATGTGCATGTGTGTGCATGTGTATGAGTGTCAGCCATATATATGTGGAAGCTCCAGGAGACCAGACAGAAGAGGGTGTCAGATTCTCTGGAGCTGGAATTACAAGCCCTGGTGAACAATCTGGCTACTATCTGAACTCTGGTCCCTTGGAGAGTATCAAGCACTCTCAATTGCTGAGCCATGTTTAAGATGCAGGTTAATTTGAGAGAAACCCTTTTTAGGAAATTGACTGACTATTAAACCAGCTGTGAATTTCAGATCCAGACTAACTGAGCTGCCCTCAAATCTTACATGAAATCTTAGATCTCCTACTTGCAGCCTCAAGTTTCTTAAAGTCCCAAATCAAAAGGTTCCACCCTGAAAAGCATATTTGTTGTAAATACACAAATACATAAAATTTATGCCTTTCATTAATAGGAACATTTTCAATCTACCAAAAGGTTTAAAATCCTTTAAGAGTCAAGCATCTTCTTCTGCTGTTCCTAGATCCTGTTACTAGTACCCAGACTTTATGGATAAAATCCTGGCTGCCTCTGCTTGGCACATCATTCCTAGTCTCAGCCTCTCAGCACCACTCCAGTTCCACAAGTTGCAACATCACACAGATAAAGAGGCATGGAAATAGTGCACACCCTGTAAGAAACTGTCCCCAGGCATGATGGCAGAACTTGCTGTTTACACGCAAATATTTGAAAAGAAATGTGGTACTCTTAAAAAAAAAAAATCAAAAAACAACTGATCAGTATTTCTGAGATGATTTGCCAATGTGGTCAAGCAAGTGGCTTAAGAACCATGAAATTGAATGTTCCTCTGTTCTAGGGCTCTAAATGTTGAAGTCAGGAACCAGAAGACCCTAGGTTTCTTCTTGGGACTTTAGCTGTTACTTCTGCTGCTTTCTTGCTGTCATGGAAGTTGCTACTCACATAGTCAACTGGCAATTCGAAAAAAAAAAAATGTGACTCTTTCCCCAAACTATTATGGAACATTTTAGTGTTCACTTCAAAAGGAAAATGCTAGATTTAGAACTAGTTTGCTATTTTAAACTAGTTGAATGGCTATTTAAAATCAAATAGTGAATTCTCACCTGTAGAAATACTCCCAGGACAGCCAGCCCATCAGACTCATGAGCTGCCTCTACAAAGCTGGGGTATTTGTCTGAATTCCAGTGGACAACATGGAGCTGAAAAAAAAAAAAAACACACACACACACACACACAACCTAGTTCAAACATTTGTATAAGCACAACAAGAAATGAAAAAGCTAATCAAGTGTTGATATAACTCTCTGATGCTGAATGCTCAAGTGCCTAAGGAATCCTTTGTCCAGACACTGACTTCATTTCCCCCTAGTCTACTCTTACGTAAAATGAGACCAGAAGGATTATGGGCTACTAGTTAGCTGTGAGTGAGATACCAGTTGCCCATAGAGCCTACTGAGGTGCTCGGGCTCTATGGGTTCAAGAAGTCAACTTCCTATAAACTGACAGATGAGAGTAACAAGGCTCCACGTGAAACTGACCTGTTAGATGTTCCTCATTACAATCTCCCACTTTTGTGGCTGGGGTTTTTGCATTTCCCTATGATAAACTACTTTAGATCCAGTCATATGCTTTTATTATTAGATCATTTGTTGAATGATAATTGCATACATTTGTGCGGTAGTTTGTTTTTATGTGCAGTTCTGATGTAGGGGTACATCATTCCCATGGTCATATTGAGCTGACTGACATAGACAGTTTACATTGTCTACCTTATACAAATAGACTCAGATCTTTTGCCAAGATATGATTGCTATGGGTCAAAAAGTCAACGGTATCTGAGCAAGAAAAGAGGCAGCTGGTGCTAGGAAGGACGGAGGGAGGTTTGAGAACTTGAGACTCTCGAAAAGAATCTGCCTACTTTACAACATTCTCACGTAAGCAGAAATTTGCAAAACCCAAAGAAAGCCTACTCCTTCAGCCACATGGGCATCAGAGGATCCCAAACACCAAGGAATATGAGAGAAGGGAGAGTAACCACATTGACTACTACCTCAGTCTGCTTGAAAGAAGGACAGAGAGAAGCCAATGGGCAATATTCCATGTCTAGAAGATTTAGTTCCTATCGTAAATGCTGCTGTTGGGGCCATGTTATTACAAGCAAGGACCTGAGGACACCAGGGACCACCTCAGACAAGAATTCTTGTGGATCTGCTTGGTAATTGAAGAAGGGACATTCATTCAGCCTTCATGTTCATTCCACCCTCAGAGCCTATTGTCACAGAGATGATTTAGTTTATTCAAGTAAATGCTTTCGTCTCCAGCCTTCAAAATCTTACTCCACATCTTATAGGCAACTAATATACTTTCTGGTTAGACAAGAATAATTAAAAAAAAAAAAGAATTATCACACATAATCAACTATAAAGTGATAAAATAGTGCAACAACCATGTACAATCAAGGGATACAAAGCAATATCCAGACAGAAACATACAAAGGTGGACTCTGTGTCATGTTAGTGTGAGATAGCTGGGGGAGGAAAGAACCCTGAAAACATGATGATGAAATAAGGCTCCCATGGTTCAGGAGAGATAAATGGCATTCCACTGTGGGGATGGGCCAGGGAGAGCACTAAAGTTGTTTCAGATGGCTCTGTGCCAGCTACAACTTCTTAAATAGCTCACTTAGTGAGAAATGGCATCAGTGGGTCAGGAACAAAACTGGTTATAAAATGAGAGTATAAATACAGAGAAGGAAGTCTCCTGTGTAGACATCCTTCTATTGGCTAAGCAACAACTGTTTGAAACATGATGAGAAACCAGAATAAGAAAATATGTTTTCAAAAAACTCCTCTTCTCTCCCACAAAGCCTTATAATACCTTTCAGGAGAAATTGGTATCACTTTTATATATTGGTGCTTTTTTTGCATTAAAAGTAAATAAATTAACAAACTCATACTTCCTGACTAAAAAGGACATTGATTTGAGATGAATGACAAGAAGCTCGCCCTCACAATAGTCAGAATAAGATTCTTCCCACCCAGCATAGTAGCACTCATCTTTAGTCCCAGCATTTGAGCACCCACAGATACAGGTAGATTTTTACAAAATTTAGGTCACCCTTATCTATAGAGTGAGCCTCAGACCATCCAGAGCTGCATTGTGAGACTGTTTAAGAATAAAACAAAAAAAAATATTTTTCCTTTTAGATGAAGTTCTTTCTAAATAATAGTAGTATTTAACTTCAGCATTTTAAGCTGAATGTTTGTGATATGCAAAATATTCTGCCACGTACTATGTCAAGAATCTACCACGAATGTGGAAATCTGATTTATGCTTCTCCTACATTTACGTGTTATCTTTTCATCTGTTCTGAAATAATTCACTTACAAAAAGAAATGACTCACAGTTTGAGAGTTCTCAGTATATGCCCCTGACTTTTTGCTCTCTGGCAAAGTAGCATATCACAGTTGCAGTGTCTGGAGGAGCAATACTGATCACCTCATCAACAGGATGTAAAAAAGTGAAATGATGGGGCAAGATCTTACTAACACCATCAAAAGCACATGGGAATGGCCTAAGAACTTCCTCTGAGGCGACTCCTCTGAGCTTCATCAGTCTCCCAATAATACTACCCTGGGGAGGAAGGCTTTGATACATGGGCTTGTGGGGGATAGCTCAGACCCAACATACAACAATGATGGATAAACCATAACTACATACAGTTTTCAATATGGACTATTAGCCTAATTCTTATATTTGCATGTGTATTGGTTACTTTCTGTTGCTATGATAAAATATCATGAGTTCCTCTTTAAAATCTAGTTTGCATCCACAGCTTGCTGGAGCTTGGCATCCTTGGTATAGGCAAGTCCTATTTGTGTGGCCCACCAAATATATCATGGGCCTCTCCTGTGTCTTCATAGTCTTGCCCAAATTACCATTGCTGCTCACCTCAACTCTCCCATAGCCATCTACTTTGTCTTCCTCCAGTCAGATATGTTTTAGATAAAGGAAAACAGAACAGGTCTTTGCTCTGCAGGACAGGGTCCACCCCTCTTTTTCTCTTCCCAGTACCAATCCTATAAAGAAAAACCTTTCTCTCTGTGAGCAAGCTGACCTCATTCCTACTGCACAGCTCTTTTCCTTGCTACTGCCCTTCCCTGGGAGGGCACTCTGAGTCTAGATTTTTCTCAGGGTGCTTTCTCCTTGATCATTTGGCTCAACTTACATACCATCCTGAAGAAGCCTTTCCTAACCGCAAAACCACTCTCCAGATCCCCCACAATCACTGCTGCCATCGAATAAACCACCTATCACTTTTTCCATCTCTCCAGAGGACAGAGCAGGCACTGCAACACAAAACACTTAGATAAAACTGAAATCTTGGATGGCAACCTCGAAGGCCAGGTACACATAAGAGTGAAAAAGAAGTTCCATTTGCCGGATTTTCTGAATGACAGAGCATTCTAGGTATCTAACTTCATCTCAGAAACTGGAAGAAGCTGAAGACAATGTGTAAGGCATGGTAACACTCAGTCTTGTCAAAGCAAACCACGGGCCAGGACTGTTTCCCTCAAAGAGTTCTCACTGAGACTTGGCTTTCATTTTGGGGTAAAGTTCAGTGCTACTTAATGGTATTAAAATGAGGTATATCACACTCTGTGTTTTAAGCAGAGGATTAGACTAGGCAGAGTATACCTAATGAATGTCATTATAACAAAAAGGAGCACCTTGTCAGCAAAAAGTAAGCATGATAATGATCGTTGTTTGTGGTGTTTATCAGTGTTCTGAATGTTGCTCAGAGGTTGCATTAGAAACCTGAAAATGCAATCTGGAGTTTGTGCCCTTACAGTTTGTCCCTAAGTGCCACTGCTGTCATGTACAGAATGTGAGCTTTATTTATTTCTGATTATTTGTCTGGATCAAATAGGCACAAAGCTGAACATAAATATAAATGTTTCTCTTCTCTCTGGCCTTTCAAAAAATCCAACAGATAAAGTTTTTTTGTCACAAGATATGGGTTGTAAATAAACTCATCATAATGTTTCCTAGCTGGATAAATAACTTACTGTTTTCTGGTCTCTGGTTTCCACCACACCCCCTCCAACAAGTACTTCTTGTTATTTTTGGTGTTATTGCCATTTGATGTTGTTTGATAAGATAGAATGTTGTCATATATCCTAGGCTGTTGGCCTGGAAGTCCTGATCCTCCTGTATCTGCCTCCCCAGTGCTGGGATCACAGGCATGTGACAGCATGTTAAGCTCAGTCTACTAATTTTAAATGTATAATAAATAGTAAGCTCTTTGGTTTGATTTAAGACTACGAAAGGCCCTGTTTGAAGCTTTCCTGCTGGGTTAGTGAAGCTGTTCCCTACACTGGGATGCCTGAGTAGCAAAGGCTCTGCTGGGACCATGAATGGCTTCTCATATTGATTAGGCAGTGTGTGTGGCTTACCTCTGCAGCATACCTCACTCCATCTACCACGTGCTCAGAGCCATGGTCATCTGCTGACCCCCAGTGCAGATGGAACTGCCGCAATCTATAGCTTCCAGTAAGAGGACCTCCACGCAGAACTAAATCCAACACATTTTAAAGAGTTATAAAATAAATAAATAAATCACATTTATACAATCCCATCAAAACCCAGAACTTCTCCCTCAACCACTCAGGACATTCTTGTTCTTACAGATGTGCCATTTAGTTTGCCAACAGGGATACAACCTTACATATACAAAGAGTGAAAAGGAAATAGAGACCACCATTAAATACTTGGAAAATCACAACATACACACAGACAGCAAAGAGAAAAGATTAGAATTCTCAAAACTGAAAATCCACTCTGTTTAACTGAGAGCAAGACAAAGTTTCTGAGTATGAATTTGAAATACAACAAAACAAAACAAAACAGTTTAGTGCTAGCTTGGGAGAACCTAACAGATTGTATGATTAGATACAGGCTCTGCAGGGTCTTAGACAAACTTTACCACAGGAGAGAGGGATGTAACAGCCTAAGACTGCTGTGAAAATAGAAGAAATGTGTGCAAGACACTTGCCCTCGCCTAGGACACAGCAGCACTAGAGATGTGCTACCTATTGCTACCATGGCATGGTTGTTGCTATAACAATAAAGACTGTCCTTAGACTCTATATTTGTGAGGAAGAAATGAAAGTATTTTTTAAAACTCTAAGATGTCTATTAGTCACTTTGGTGAAGTAAATTTCAGTGTTTTTCCTCAGCAAATATCATCTCTAAGACAGTCCTAAACTAGGCGTGGTGGCCCACACCTATAATCTTGGCACCCTGGGCTATCCAGTGCTAGCCTGTGCAACAAATTTAAGAACAAGAAAGGAAAGGAGGAAGGAAATGAGGGAGGGAAGAAAGGTAGGGGAAAGGAGGAGAAGGGAGAAGAAAGGAGAAGAAAAGAGGAGAGTCCTAAACTATTTCTACCTAATTCACTTGTCTGCTGAAGACACAGGGATGGAAAGGAAACATTGTATGCTGGTTGAATACACCATAACCATAACTAAACTCCAGCATACAACAGAATTGTGTTAGAAAATAGATACGCAGAGTTATCACATATTTAAATTATTCTTCAGAGTCTTAAATTTTAAAATGTATCTCTCCACCTTATATAAGAGAGATTTCTTTGTAATACATAAAGGTCGAGTAGGAGAGATGACTCAGCAGTCAAGTGTGCTTGCAGCTCTTCCAGAGGACCAAGTTCAGGTCTCAGCACCCATGTCAGATGGTACACACACACACACACACACACACACACACAAATAAACATCATAATAGCAAAAAATGGCTATTTTCAAAGCTCTATGAATAGTGAAAAAGACGAGACCACAATTTAGGTCAGTCTGTGTGAAACGGTACTTTTACTGTTTCTCCTTATACTGGGCTGCATGTATTAAAGCAGAGGCTAAGATCCTGCTATCACCTCCTAGCATAGTAACTGTCAGAGGAGATGCACAAATATCTGATGAATAAGTGGATAAGATATTTGATTTGTCTTTAAACAGTTTCAGCATGATTTCCCTAAGGGACACTAGCAATGTGTTCATTTATACAGCCTGAATTGATGGAGGATGGAATGGAAGCTAAAAGAAAGCAGTCAAGGGCTCTATTGTGCTTTTTTTTCTTCTTGCTGTTGCATAACAAAATCTGAGCTGGGTGAAAAGTCATTCCCTTGCAGATAGAAAGGAGATTAGAGAGCTTGAAAGCAGAATTGACTTTGGGAGGAGACTCAGGCATGCTGGCTCTGGAAAAAGAAAGTGATACAAAAGAAAGTGATACACATTGTTAGGAAGGCATCCAAGAATAATGGCAGTAGAGGTCACTGTTAAAGTTAGATTAGAAGGCTTTGTCCAGCTAAGCAGCATGGAGTATTTTACAGGTTCCATATTCATTCTGCACAGGTCAGTATTTCAATGAGTTTATACCAAGCAAATGTCTAATTGTGAAAAGGACCATTCCGTTGGAACGATTCTCCCCAAAAATCAGATGAGCTTAAAACATCTAGGTTTTTTAAGGAAAGCTAGTCTGTGGATTTCTTTTTGGTTTAGACAGACTGACTCATCACTCTCCTACTTCAGCCTCATTGTCAGAACTTGCCCAACAATGGAGTCCTGTAAGAATTCTGAGCACTTGGGAGAAAACTCCAAAAAAACAAGACCAGAGTCTTGTGGCCTCAGTTTCTTCAAAAAACACAAAACTGTTCTTGGAATCTGTTTATGTGCTTCTCCCAGGTGTGGTGGATGGGAGTGAGTTTACTTCAAATTACTCATTATTGCTTGCTACTGTGATCCTCTATATGCCTGTATGAAAAAAAAATATGTTTTTCCAAAGTGAGATTTGCACACCACACATGGCTTGCCCTTGTAATCAGATGCTTTACTCACATGACTCCCTTCAACATCAGAGTAAAAATTGTATGATGCTCTGAATAAAGTGGGCTGTTTCATGAGACTTTAGTCTGCCTCATTTATCAGCTCCATTCTCTCCAGGTCCACTACCAATCAGAGCAGTGAGTCTCTCATAAGGGAAGGGACTGCAGATGGGCTCCACAGTAGTAGGCAACAATACTTAATTTTAATGAAAATGATTCTGTGTTTTCACAGGACCAATTTTCATTTTACTTTCCATCCCGGATCAGTAAATAATAAACCATTGTCTCCATTTTATTCTTTAAAAGAAGTAATGACCTCTCCAAACTCATACCTCCTTTTTAATCACTATCACTTAGAATTTCCAAGGAGAAATCTCTTCCAAATAAAACACTAAAGTAAGAGGTCAAGTGATGCCACCTTGCAGTTAAAACATAGTGTGGGAAGTTCTGGAAGGAATCATCCCAGACCTCCGGGAAACCAGGGTCAGGTGAAATTAGTGAGATGAGTCTAGAGCAGCCCCATTTTGTCTCCCCTCAGCAGCCCCTTTCATATTTAGTGAATATTCTTCTGAAGAATTTTGTGCCCATTTGTCCCCTTTCAAAGGACTATTAAAGTTCTGAAGGACAGATTCCTGCATGTTAGCCAAGATGCAATGTTAGGCAAGGCCCAGCCAAGCACAACCTTCAAGGACTATGACAGCAATTTTGTTCTGGTGGTGTGTTCACTATCTGATAAAATTCAGAGTTAATGTTCGGTCAGGAATGGCCTTGTGGAGCTGGGGAGATGGCTCAGTGGGTAAGTGAAAGCATGTGAGCCAGTCAAAACCAAAGCCAGGGCTGGGAGTGGTGGCTCCCACCTTTAATCCAGCCTGGACTTTAAAGGTCTTCACTTTTAATCCAGTCAGCAAGGACTTCACTGGGTACAAACAAAACAAACACAAAAACAAAAAAACATCTAGATGTGGCCACGAAGCCAGTAACCCCAGTGCTGTGTGTGGGTAGAGTGAGGACAGGAGGATTTCTAGGGTTTCCAAGCTACCAGCCTGGATCCAGGTTTAATGAGAAACTCTGTCTCAAAGGAATTAAAGAGTCAAGGGGAGAGAAAGGGAGGGAGGGGAAGGGGCAAGAGATACAGGGAGATAAGAGCATCAGGACGGAGGGAGAGAGAGAATGAGAGACCTAGATTACTGCAGAACAAATTGAATTCAAGTTTTTCCCCCAATAAAAATACTAACATTCATAAAGAAAATGTTTTTGAAGAATAATCTCAATACTTTAATATTAGATATAAGTAGCGTTAGACCTTTTATGTTTGAAATATTATAAAACTATCCTGTAACAAATGTGAGTGGTAGCAACTTAATATTTAGAAGCTTCAGGCTGCTTTTCCAAACTATTTAGTGCATTACAGACACACATCTACTAACAAACTCACAAAATTGAAAGCTGGAAGTTAATAAAGTTGAGTACATATAATACAGCAAGTTTTTCTCTCTCTGCTTCACAGAAAAAGAAATATCATTGATTTTTCTTTATTTATTTTACACAGGCCTAAAGAAATATATCAGTGTGGTTATCTGACAAATGTGAAGAAGAAATTTTATAAGCTTACTACCCTCCATAAGTTCACTGGATAGGTGCTTGCAAACACACAAAGGACAAAAATGTTTTCCACATCTTTGCATTCAACTACATTTTTAAACATAGTATCATCCATACTTGGCAACCAATCGTCTCAAAGAGTATTGAGTATTCAAATATTCATTTTAAGTAAATAGTATTTTATCCGTCCTTTAGGTAATAGACTGGCAAGTGAATTAAAATTTTAATCTGTGAGTCCATTTTTCTATTGTGAAAGATATGACCCATGAACAAGTTAAATGTAATTTTTATTACAACTAATGAAAAATAAAAATAAGGATAGATGTTTTAAATGCTTCTGTTTTCAATTAAATATCTACTTTCTTTCTTAAATGTCCATTATTATGATGATAATGTATAAACTATGATAAAAGAATAGCTGATATATTTTATTTATTAACAAAAGCTGCACATTTTAATGAAAAGTATCCATGAAATATTTTGAGTAGAAAAAAATTTTCAGAGTAATATAGCATCAGTCTAAATATAACTTAAGAGGATAATGTAAAATAATATGGCGTGCATGTGTGTACATGTGTGGCTACAAATGTAAATGCTGAGGACGATGTGCTGCTGCTAACATAATAATAAACTGCAGAGACAGCCTTAATTTTTATCCTACATTTCTGTGTGTTCTGTTTTCTACACATACATATTATGATTGCAAGCACAAAAAAAGGATTTAAAAGGCAAATATCTAATCACTTTAGGTTTACAATAATTAGCAAAGTAGTTATGACTAAACAATTTCCAAACACAAGACTAGAGAAATGGCTTAGCAGTTAAGATTAAGAGTATTTTTTGCACTTGTCCAGAGGACCTAGATGTGATTCCCGGTACCCACACTGGGGCCTATGGCCACCATAAGCTTAGACAGCCACACAGTATACATCCATACAGATAAAAATAAATAAATCTAAAAAGAATTTCTAAAGTTTCCATGAAAAGAAAATTATTTATGAAGTACTATTAAACTTCAATATTTTCATCATTATGTAATAATAATCTAAGACCGATATGAAAATATTCAGCGTACTTTTTTCTACAAATTTTCTCTATTATTTTATGGTAACATTATCTTAAGTTTTAAATATGTAACATTTGAATTCAAATGAAAAACATGCTTCAATTCTGAAATTTACAGAGTGAAAAACCAGAGAGTAAATCTAACCATCCAAAGTCTTACCAGAACAAATAAACAAACCAAGCCTACCTGATTTGTCCTCTGTGTCGTCAAAGTCAACGTTGAAGGAATGGCCACTATTGCTGATGATTTTAGCTGAGGCAGGATCGTACTTGATACTGAGAGGTCGGAGTGAGGAGTCGTATTTTACTTCTTTGGTTTTAATCTCAATTGGAGACTGCTGATCACCATCAGCAATAGGGAACAATTCATTCCAGTGAACAGGACCTGAAATTCATAGGACCAAAAGCAAAGGGCTAAGTAAGTTCTTTATTCAGCAAATCAAAACTGGTAACAGAAGGCTGGAGCCTCGGCTTCTTGGATAAAGTGCATGCAGCACAAATGTATGAGGATGAGACTTTAGATCCTCATCCATACTAATGCCAGGTGGGTGTGGCAGCTCACTTGTAATCCAGCATTTAGGCAGAGACTTAGGGTGTCCAACATAAACTGACTAGTTAAACTAACTCTGAATCTCTGACCTCTAGCTTCATAGAGAAACCCTGTTACAATTCATAAGGTGATAGAGATCAAAGGAGGAAGAGGACCAAAGTCCACGCACAATATAACATTCATACACACAGGCACACCACCCACATTTACAACCCTCTGGAAAAATAAAAATAAAAAGATTAGCAAAAGTACGATCCTCATTCTCAAGACTCTGGTCTTATATTTTAACCACGACTAGTGTTTTGTGGGTATACAAAACATTTTATTTGCTTTAAATTGTTTTCAGAATTAAAAATGTGCCTTATAGATGAAAGAATATTTACATTTCATACAATACCTGTTATATACAACTGATCTACCCAAGACACACACAAATCTTACACAGAGCAAACAAAATGGCTATGCCCTGTCAGAAAATATAACATTGTTGCTCACTTTAGTTTTGGGGGGAAAAAAGCCACACCATGAACAAATGACAATACATTCTGCTTAAAAGGTGTCCTGTGAATCAGATACTATGGGTCACAGTGATTTTCCATTAAAAATCCTCAGAAGACATTATAGAAAGGGCATTATGTTTTCTTATGAGATAATTTTACTTGTGTTTCTGTGTGAGTACTCTTTCTGCTTACAATTTTGTTTTCTCATTTAATATAGAAAGTCTTTCTGTCATGGCCACTGCGTGTGAGTTACTCTAACAAGCACTAGATTTCAAACATCAATGCATGAGTCACAACATGCAAACATTTTTACAACAAGTAAGGGGCTGCTTTCTCTTCCTAACCCCTTATGTCATTATTCCCAAAGGCTTCTCAACCAGGCCTCTTCTTAGAGAAGTCAAACCTACCCAAAATAAAGCCACTGCGACTGAATAACCAATTTTATCTATTCACTGGTACTATTGTGCTGCTTTAAATAGAAACACTTTTGCAAGCTTTCTAGAACACTCAACTTTAAACTCACTTAAACATGGTTCTTAAGTGAAAGGTACATGGTGCTGCCTCAGTGGCTTGAGGAATTTTTGAATATCCATAGTGATATATAATGTTCTGTGATGTCACATGGCCTAAACCAGTAAAATGATCAGAGGTTAGTGGAAGAAGTAACGAGCTTGTTGGGAACAGGCACCTGTCCCAGAGCTCCAGCTCCCGTTCCGTGTTACTGCCAGTCTCAGCTTAAGTTCACCTTAATCTGTTCGGTCACTGGATTTTGCCAATGACTAAACAAGAAAAAAAAAATGTTTAGTCAGGACCCAGCTCATCCCAACCCAATCCTGACAACATAATCTCATAATCTAATTTCAAGGTGTATCCTCTGAAAATCACTGTTTCTGTGAGAAAAGAATGGTTCTAGGACTCCTAGCTAGAGTGGAAACTGGGAGCTGGAGAGAAGGCTCGGTAATTAAGAGCAGTTGATACTCTTGCCAAGGAGCTGGGTTCAATTCCCAGGCCCACATGGAGGCTGCCACCACCAGTCCTGGGTGATAACCACAGGTACTAGGCATACATGTGCTGCACAAACATGCATGCAAGTCAAAAACTCATAAACATATTCTAAAAAGAAAATGAATAAATCTTTTTTAAAACTTAAAAAAAATGAATAAGATGTAAAACAACTCCTCATTATAATGCCCTTTCTATGTTAAATTTTTAAATTTTCTGGAAAATTTTATTGAAACCAATACTTTGTCTACCTATTAGGGCACAATCAGTACCTGCTGGCTAGTACAATCTTCTCCCCAACCACAGAGAAGGTTCCACTACTGGCACCTACTAACTGCCAAGTAACAACAATAAAAAATGATTTCATCAGGGACAAAAATGAAATGTGTGACGATTATCTTTCAAAAACACAAACTAGAAAGTAATGAAATACAAGATTGCTATGTGGCTTCCATCAAAAAGGAACTCACCTATATTATAAATGTCATTCTTAAAAGGCTAAACTTCATCTGATGCCATTTTTAAAGTAACATTAATCAGCACACCCTCAAGCAAGCTACAATAAAAAATGAATTTTTTCCATCCGAGGCAAGAGGATGACCACAAGTCTAAACTACGGAGTAAAGATTCGTCTCAAAACATAATAAGGGGAAAATAAAATAAAAGAAAGAAAAACTTTCCGTAAACGTTCATAAAATGTACTGTAGAATATTATCCTATCATGTATATGCTAATTGAAGTTTTTGATATTATTATCCGCAAACTCCATTTTGAAGACTATGATGCTTTTCCAGTTTTTCTTTGCAATTCTTTTGATTAATTACTTGAAGCAATCAGTTCAATAGTCAAACAAGAGTATGTCTTATCCCTAATACACTTACGCAATGACGGAAAAGTACACATCTCTTTGCCGTGCTTATCAATAAATACACTTAATACCACGTTATAATTTCTATAATCATTTGCTAAACCTTGGTCGCTGAAAGGATGAGTATGGTAGGTAGGAAAGGAAGGCTGAGAACAAGCCCCAAGTAAACTTCAAGTATGCAAATTACAAGTTACCAAGATTGCTTCAACAGCGCCTGGAAGACGTCCCGTGACCTAGTGTTCAGTGCTCATGAGGCTCCGAAGTTGTCCTTGTTTCCTTACGTTTCCTTACAAATGAGTCATCTGACTTCTGACCTCTTGAGCTTTCTCTGGACAGCATGAGCTTTCCCAGTGAAGGTGAATGAACGCCGCAGTCCACTTGGGAGAGCGCAGGCGGGGACCAGGCTCCTGGCCCCCAAGACGCCACCCGGCTCAGAGCTCCCGCAGGCCCCCACTACCACGCTCTGGAGCCCGCACTCACCGTTGTGCTCGCCGTATCCCCAGCTCAGCCTCGCCATGGTCCTCGATGAAGAGCCTGTGGCAGGGACACTGTGGACCTGTGGCAGGGCGCCGGCTCCAAGGAGTTGGGCGGGCCTGGGTGGAGGGCGGGGACGCCCGCACCCCAAATTGGGAACATGAAACCCGAGGGCAAGGTCGTCACCCGCAGGGGGCGCCCGAGTGAGGAAAAGGGTCTGTGCTCAGCAGCCAGAAAGGTTTCCAATGGAGATTTTCTAACTTCTGGGAAGTCCACCCCAGAAAGGCCCTTCTGGAAATGACTCACCCAGGCAGGAGCTGCTGGCTGGAGTTGGAGATCTTGTCTGGGAAATGCAGGGAACCTTGATGGAGATGGCAGTGGTGATTACACACGCACACTCATCAGTGCTGATAGCGGTAATAACTACCACTTAAAATAACAACTACTAGTTACCAAGGGCTCACCTTCCGCGCCAGCCCTCCCTGCCCCCACAGCTGCATCCTTTGCAGTCTGCATTACTCACTTCCCTGATTCCTTTTTGCTTACTCCAGCATCTTGCAGACTTGGCCCTGCATAGAAGAAACCAAACTTACTGGATTCTTGGTTCTTAACTCCACTGCCGCTCTGACCGTGCAAGAAGGAAGGTGTTCAGACGAGATGTGTGTGAGTTCCTAGTGAACAGTAAAAACTGTGACCTTCGACGATTGTTCTAGCTACCTGAGGGTTTGAGTTGTGATCAGTTTCTAGTCCTGATTATGGACCAACTAGTTTAAAGTCCTTCTTGATGAACAAGATCCTGCCATTAAAATACAGTGAGTGACTTTTTTTTTATAATACCATCTCATTCTTTCCCTGCTATTGCTGCTGCAATATGCACATTGCTGCTGCATGAAATAAGAACCCAAGTCACTGGAGAGCTGTGTGGTAATCACTGCAAAATACATGCCACTTAATAATAATCCATTTAACTGTGTGTATTGATGCCCCATTAAATACGTCATATTGCAGCCTGTTCCTCAGAATAAAAAGCAACAAAATGGGTTTTCAATAGAGTATTAAACTTAGTAAGCTTAGCATTCCTCCTGAATGTCAGCGAAGTACTGGTTTTGGGGTTTTTTGTTCTCCACTTTCTTGGAGAATTGAGTTCAGTTTTGGTAATAACTCAGTGTGAAACTTATAAGAATACAATTTAACTCACATAAATATAACTAAATAATATATAAACATACTCACTTTTATCACAGAGGAATACATGTAGTTTGTGCAGGCCTGTGGGGTGGCTCAGCAGCTGCCCTTCAAGTTTGACCGCCTGAGCTCAACTTCTGAATCCACTCAGAAGTGGAGGAGAGAGTTGATTCTACGAAGTTGTTCTCTGACATCCACATGCATACCCTGTCATGCAAGTACCAGCGTGCGCGCGCTCACACACACATGCACACACAAAATAACAACAATAAGAAATTCTTTTAAAAAATACATCAGGGCCAGAGAGATGATTTGGTGGTTATGGGCACCTTTGCTCTTGCAAGGACTGGGATTCATTTTCTAGCATCCACATGGTGGCTCACAACCATCCATAACACTAGTTCCAGGGATCTGACGCCTTCTCTGGAACTTTGTGAGCACCAGGCACTTACAGAGTACACATACATAGATGTAGGCAAAACACTCATACACATAAAGCCAATAAGTCTAAAAAAATTAAAAGAACATACATACACTACTTCCTCAGTACAAATGGTACTTTTAGCAAATGGTACTTAAAGCCTTTATGTGTTCTGCACAGTTTTGTATATTTTTTATTTAAAGTAGCTTAAACTCACACATCTTCGAGATAAAGAGAGCTGACTATGTATTTTATATGCTCACGTACACAGTATACATGTGAATGTATTGTGTGCCCTATATATATTTAAGATTATCATCTTGAAAAAGTAAACTTAGGTGTGTGGTGGCTAATCTTGGCTGTCAACTTGATACATTTGGGATGATGGAACCTCAAATAAAGAGTTGTCCCCATTATTGTTGATCTGACCATGTCTCTAGTGGTGTTTTCTTGCTTGCTTACTGATATAGGAGGGTCCTGCTCACTGTAGTAGGACCAGCACTAGGCAGCTGGGTTTGGGCTGTATAAGAAGGGTAGTCTGGGAAGAAGCCAGTAATTGCATTCCTACATAGTCTGCTTCAAGCTTCTGCTTTGGCTTCCTGCTTTGGCTTGGCTCCATAATGGGCTATAACCTGTAAGCTGGAGGGTTTTTCTCAGTTTGCTTTTGGTCATGGTATTTATCACAACAGTAACAACAACAGGTATAAAAGAAAGGTAAGTAGGGCACTAGGTTACTCAGCTAAATAAGTACGCCAGTTCTGCTTCAAACCTGTGGGCACAGACTTTAATTGTTGGGGCCATAACTACTCATAATATCTGTCCTAGTTTGCTTTCTATTGCTGTAATAAGCACAACTAAAAACAACTTATAGAAGAAAAGATTTATTTAGATGGCATATCCAGACCCATCCTGTCATTGAAGGCAACCAAGGCAAGATCTCAAGTCCAGAACCTAGAATCATGAACTGAAGCAGAAATCACAGAGGAATGCTGTTTACTGGTTTGTTCTCCATTGCTTGTTCAGCCTGCTTTCTTACACAGCTTCCTGCCCAAAGGTAGCACTGCCCCACATAGACTGAGGCCTCCTGTATCTATCACTAATCAAGAATATGCCCCACTTGGCATAGCCACCAATCCGGTGGAGGCATTTTCTCAGTTGATGTTCTCTCTTCCTGTATGATGCAAGCTCGTGTCAAGCTGTCAAAAAACTAACCAACACAGTATCTGTGCAGTGACAAAAACTCACTGTTTCAATGAAACACTTTCCCCAGTATTCTTACCTCACAACAAGTGCCCATGCTTTAATCCAGACAACTTCTCTATGAAGTAATGCATCTTCGTCAATTTAAATGATTTTACATATCACAGTAACTACTGTTCTAATATTAGTTTCTGATAACAGATAATAGTTGCCCAATGAATGGATAAAGGAGTAAACAAAAGTTTTTGAAGAAGTTGGAATGGAAACGTTTTTGAATTCTTCTTTAGGTAGTCTGTTCACTTTTCCAAACCTGCAGTATGTAATTTAATGGGGGAGTCTCAAAGTACTACCTATAGGAGATGGGTTAGATATCCCAAAGATATCTGCATGGTCACCAGCCATCCAGCTATGAGAAACATACATAGAGCCAAACAACTCCTTGAGCAGTATGGAGTGAGTCCTGAGACATACTAGTGAGGAGGCAAAAAATTGAGAAGGCAAAAGAATGTATGTAACATATGTTCGATCTATGGAAAAAGAGAAATAAGGTAATATACATTAGCAACTTTTTGAAAAATGCCTCTTAAAGATTTAGTTTTATCTTAATGTATGAGTGTTTGCTAGCTTGTGTGTGTGTATGTGTGTGTGTGTGTAAGCATCCGTGTGTGTGTGTGTGTGTGTGTGTGTGTGTGTGTGTGTGTGTGTGTGCACATGCACATCACATGCTTGATGCTGGGAAATCTGAAAGAGAATGCTGGGTCCCTTGGAACGTTAGCTACAATTGTGACTTGCCATGTGGGTGCTGGGAACTGAACTCAGGTCTTCTGAAAGAGTAGTAAGTGCTCTTAAATTCTAAGCTATTTCTTCAGTCCCACGAAATAGCTATGGAAAGATAAAGTCACAAATTAATACAACTGGTTTCTCATATGAAGCAGGTGTGAACAGAATGGATGTATTAGTAAAGCATGAAACTGTCCGATATATCTTTTTGCTATTTAACTATGTTTGCATTTTGTATATAAGAAAAGAATGCAATCAATGAGGAATGGTTGCACATAAGAGGGTTCTAAATTTCAGTGCATCTGGTTAAGTCAGTGAGTTCAAGACCACTGGAAATACTACAACATCTTGATCCAATAAAATAGAAAGAGAAAAATAAAATAAAGGCATGTAAGATATTTCAGTGGGTCAAAGTGCTTGCTGCCAAGCCTGATGATATGAGTTGGATCTCCAGAACTCACATGGTTTAAGGACAGTATTGACTCCCTCAAGTTGACTTCTGCATATGCATGCCAAGACACAGACTCTCTCTCTCTCTCTCTCTCTCTCTCTCTCTCTCTCTCTCTCTCTCTCTCTCTCTCTTTCTCTCTCTCTCTCTCTCACACACACACACACTCTCTCTCTCTCTCTCTCTCTCTCTCTCTCTCTCTCTCTCTCTCACACACACACACACACACACACACACAATCTCTCTCTCACACACAAATACATAAATGTAAAAACTAATTAATAAAATGAAAGAATTTTAAAACTCTAAAATTGGATTCACAGGGAAACAATGTCTATTGTATATTGAACTGATTGTAAGTATACAGAAGAAATTGTAGTGTAGCTCTTGGTGTGCAAAGCTTCAGCAGCAAATGCACTAAGAGCACCTGGACTAACCAGGAACAACTACTACAATTACTACTGGAATGTTTTTAGTAGAAATATTAGTTGTAGGATACTGAAGGTGGTTTTGCCTCTATTATAAGACAAAGAAAATGAACAAAAATATTGATGCAGAACTATGATGGTCACTCTGGCTCATAAAACGTGAAGGTGTGGAAGCTAAGAAGGGATCATCTATGTTGAAAATCCTGTTCACCAGAAGACACTAAAAGTGAGTCTGGGCAGTAAGACAGGGAACAGTAAAGGGACAAGGGGAGGGAGAGGACCCTCTCACCCTGGAGTCTGATTGAAGTCTGACTGTGAGGGAAGAAGCAAGCCCAGCACAGCTAAGTCTTTGCTGAGATGCTTGTCTCCAGAAAGACATTCCTTTCATGTGGAGATAGCAAAGAAGTATGCTGTAATATGCTGTAATAACAGTGATCCTAGCTCAAAGCCTAAAGTATGGCCACACACTGCCTTTTTAGTTTCCCCCACTGTAAACCTGCCATTCTCTATGAATCTCACAGATAATACAATTACATAAAAGCTATGAACTAATTCTCTTGAATTTTGTGTAAACAATTGGACAAGTGACCTAAAGTAAAAAGTCCTGATTTATAGGAATTTAAGCTTTAATACCATTTTCCAGCTACAGTAGTTTATAAAAACCAAAAATGATTGAATGTGTTTTGTGTATAGACTTGTATAGCTTAAAAAGAATAAAGCTCAACTTACATTAAGAATTCTATATTAGAAACTAAGACAGAAAGCCAACAAATGTGAAGGAGATGTAGCATGTAGGTACAGCTTTGATGAAAGAAAATACGTTTGGACTAGAAAGTATTTTATGTGGTAAAATAGAGTTTTGTTCTACAAATAAAATATTGCCCCAGACTAGAAAGAGAGGCAAGGACAAAAGCAGATGCTTAAAGTGTCTGAGTTTGTAAAAGGAATAAAGGTTTGTGAAGGATAAAACTTACAGATACCATAGATATGACTAATTGATTATTAAAATTTCTAAGGTTAAAATTAAATGCAACAATATAAAAGTAAAACCTAATTCTATATAGAGAGCAATAAGATTGTCTTAAAATGATGATCTGTTCCTAATGACATTTATAAAAACAAAACAACAACAACACGCACTAGCTTGGAAAACAAAGATTGTATATGTTACCAAGACACTTACTTAGGTTTTCTCCTAGTTTGTCAGATTATTAACTGTTTGGGGCCGACTTTTAGCAGAAAGCGGCTATTAGCTTTGCAGCCATCTTGAGCCATATACCCTGACATGAGACTTGGATTACAATAGCCTACAACAGCTGAGCACACTCTGATAATCTTGGTTTAGATACCTTGAGATTAAAGGTGCGTGAGATTAAAGGTGTGTGAGATTAAAGGTGTGTGACTTAAGAGTGTAATTTAGAGATAAGATTTAGAGACAAGACCTAAGGGCATGATTAAAGGTGAGACCAAAAAGCGTGGCTTAGAAGTGAGACATATAAAAGGCAGAGACAGAACAGAACAAAGAACCAGACACAGCAGAGAGAAGACAGGTAGCAGGCACTTGGAAGAGAACTTGGAAGCAGTAACTTGGAACTTGGAGGGACTAGGAGCTAGGGACTAGGCACTAGGAACTCAAGACTTAGGACTTAGACGGAAGAATAAACGGGATTGAATTACACTCTGTCTGGTCTGCGTTCTTTGAGTCTGTCCTCACTCTCGCTCTTGCTGAACCCCGACCCTTGGACTGGAGCGGCAGCTTGGGCCGGGATACAGTGGCCGCCCAAACGTGGGTCGGCCCGGGCCTCAACATTTTGCTTGGGCCGCGACATTTTTTGGCCACCCCAACGTGGGGCTAGTGAGGACCCCAACAATTAACTACTTATGAGGCAGAGTGTTAACAAAGTCAAAATGTACTTTAAAGTCTTTGTTTTTTCTAAGCTTTAAGTATGCACTTTCAGTAATTAAGATTAAAAGTACTGTTTCTTCTTCAAGTCTAGTATAACTGACCTTACATGCATTCAATATTCATTCTTGAAGGCTGAAGTCAATTCAGATAAAGAGACTAAGAGAAGGGCCAATATTGTGGCCCTTGATTCAAGTCTTCTAGGTCTCAGGAAATGATTGCACACCTATAAAAGGCCTTTCAACTCTGGCAGTTTACTCTTCAGAGCAGTCTTAGAGACTAAGCTGGACTCTAGCCATTCTGCAAAGAAAAATCACTGCAGAAGAAAATGTCCTCAGTTTTCCCATGGAGGTCATACAGTTAGCAAGACACTGTCCTCTCCCAGTAGATGACGCAACTCATAGTGGAAAAATAAAGGCGCTAAGTGGCTCCTCTGAAGTCCTTAAAAGTAATCCCTAAGGAGATGCAGCTGGACTTAACAGTAAAAAGAAGAAAGGTAATTTGAGGTCCTTACTTGCTCTACATATACAACAGGATAGCAAAATTCAGACTGGAGTAATTAAAAGTGATACAATGCAAAATAAGGTACAATTTCAAAAGGACTCTGGATACTATTCTAGCTGTTATGGAATCTAGTCATGGAATGATCATGTAGCTTCCATTTTATGCTATCTGTAGGGCTTCATTTGCCATATTAAAACTCTTACTAAATATTCTAAAAATACTTTATTTAAATGACTCAGCCTAGGGAATTTTACTTAAGTCTGAAGAAAGAAACAAAACAAACAAAATAGCACAATTTTACAGAATTGTGTAACCCTTTTAAAGTAGGGGCTTTACATACCCCTGCTTTGTACTATTAGTAAGATGGAAAGCTACATGTATGTTCCAGATAAATTCACTAATGTCTCATCTGCTTTAAACAATCTACAAAACGGTAGGGAAATTTTCCCCTAATTAATTGATTGGCTAATAAAAACAACAAGAAGCTAATAGTTGGGTGAAAAGGAGGAAGCAGGCCAGGTCTGAGAGAGGAACAGGGAAGACAGGAGGAAGAAACAGCCTTTTAGCGAGGTGGGATGTAGAGCAGGAACTGTTAAACCTGGTGGCTGCTTCCACCACCTGAAAATTTCCAACATAGAATAGTTGAGGTTAGGACAATAGATTCCACACCCATAGGTTGTGTCATCTGTTAATTTTAAACTACGGTTGTCTGGTGGGACTGGTTAAACCTGGTTGGCTCGGGTGGGCAGGAGCAAAAGAACATAGCCAGGGCGAAATTCTGCCAGGATTTGAAATGAGATTAGGCAAAGGACCAAGCTCCAGGGGAGAGGTAACCACAGCTGAGCGCAGGTTGGCGAGAGCAGGCACACCACAGCTGGCCTTGAGGACTGAGAGAGCTATCTGATAGTTCTAGAGAGGCAGAGCTAACGTTTGTGGGAGAGGCATTGGCTAGGAAAAACACATGGTCTTAGTCCCGGGCTATACCCTATGAGTGCATAGCCACCTGTAGTGTGGACCATTTTCTTACAACTGCACACTACACAGAACCAGATTCAAGCCTGCTGGGTTTAGATGGAGTGGGTTGGCTCAAAGGACGCTGAGACAGATTTCCATTGTCTAAGCAGTTTCCTGGAAGAGTTAGTAATACTGAGTAGGCAGACAGAAGAGGAGCAAAAGCACAGGAGGGACTCCAAGGAGCACTTAGGCCCTTGCTCCAGAGAGAGAAAGTGTGACGGTCTGTGAAGAGAGTCCGAATGCACATGGCAGAGGAGGGAACGTCTTTTCAGACGTTTTAAGGATGAGAGAGGTTCAGAGAAAGAGCCTACAGCCAGGCTTTCTCACTTTCCACATCAGATATCGTGGTTCTGAGAAGTCAGCCAGGTCAGGACTGACACCAGGCCGGTCAGCATCTATGAGTAGGTCTGAAGAGAAGCTGAATGCTAACAGTACATTTTGACAATCCCCACCAGGCACTACTATTTTTTTAGTATTAGAATTAGGACTTCATATGCCCACAAGCAAATGTCTTGTCCCTTCTGTAATCTTAGTAGTGATTCTATTAGCCTTCAAACTTTGTGTGCTGCTTAATGGCTGTTCTGATTTTATCTCCTCTTGTTTCCACCTACCTTCAATTTCACATACCTGGGTCCCTTCACTTGTTCTTTGAGTTTTAAAAGTCAGCAAAAGTGTAACTCTATGTCCCATTTCAACAGTAAGTATTCTGAACAACCCAGGACCCATCTCAGAAATTATTTTAAGGACTCATCTCTTGAGGGAAAACTGTTTGATAGCATTAATCCTGCAATTCACCAGGAAAAAAAAAATCAACTCCATCATTTTGGATCAGATTTAAAGCAACCGTTTATTAAATATTAAACACTGATTAAGGGATGGACTTTAGTCAGGACTATTCCCTGAAATATCCCAGTTGGAATGGTCTCATGCCACATGTTGCAGGTGCTTATGAAGACAAGCCTATAGGCCTCTGTATTTTCCCATGAGGCTTTTGTTATATCCCAAGAACTACAATTCCCAGCATTCCAGGAAGATACCTGGTTCCTGAGCAGGTAGGAGTCATAGGTTAATTTTTGAGAATTACAATATCAAATTAGATATTAGCAGGCTGGGAGCTTAACTGGAACTGGGACTCTCCATAATAAAGAGCTTATAAAACTGAGGATAGTAATTCTAATTACTAATCAGAAGAATAGATCCTGAGTCTTATCTCTGGCCCCAAGGTGGTGGGGGAATCCTCATTTCTCTGAAGATCATTATTAGATAACAACTATCCAAACCTGGCTTTAGGAGGATCTCATTTATATTGTTTCTGTGTAGTGGGTCATTTTCTGGTAATTTGATAGCATGACTCCCGGATATTAAATCAAACAATCTTGTTGACCGCCTGGATAGGGTACATCTCTCAGGAAGACATACTTGTTCTAAGACTGGAACTAAAAATAAGCCTGCCTAAAATGAAGATCGGAAGAATGGTCCCTTTGACAATTGTCCACTTGTTCTAGCTTGCTTTTTATTGCTATTGTAAGAAAACCACAACCAAAATCAACTTAGGGAGGAAAGGGTTTATTTTGCCTTATACTGTTATAGTCCAGCATGAAGGAACATGAAGAACTATAGCTTTATAGTCTAGTAGGGACTCAAGCTCAGAACCTGGAGGCAGGAACTAAAGCAGAGATCATGAAGGAATGCTATTTACCACTTTGCTTTCCATGGCTTGCTCAGCTTGCTTTTGTGTGTAATCAAGAACTGTTTTTCCTGGAATTGAACCACCACGGTGTTCTCGCATCTCCCACATTAATCTTTAGTCAAGACAATTCCTCCACTGACTTGCCTACTGGCCAATCTAATAAAGCATTTTCTCAGTTGAAGTTCTTTTTTTCCAGAAGACCATAGTTTATGTCAAGCCAGTCAAAAAACTAACACACAACACTTACCCTTCTACAAATAATATTTTTCAAACAAGGGATGAATATTTATGAATGACCTCAATAGTCATCTCTTAAAAGTTCCCTAAATAAAGGGACAAAGAGTTGGCTTGGTAGTTAAAAAGCACTTGCTGCTCTTGCAGAAGACTGGATTCAATCTCCAGACTCTAAATGGCTGCTAACAGCCATCTCCAATGTTCCAGAGGATCCAGTCTGCTCTTCTGGGTGTTATATGCATGCCTCTCTATGGGTACTGCATTCATGTAGTGCACAGACATCTATTCAGGCAAAACACCAATCCTTGTAACATAAAAACAAAACTTTGTTTTAAAGAATCTTCTGGAAGATTCGTTCTTAATATACTCTGCCTATCTTCTACAGTATATCCTTTTGTTTTTCATCTGAATTCTGTTAAGCAGATCAGAAGAAAAGATCAGAGGGAAGTCTAGACCAAGACTCTGGTAACACAAGATACTCTTCAAATTATGCCTTGTCTTCATTAAGTCCCGTGATTTGTGCAACTGGGACTGAGTAACCATAGAATTATCTTATAGTTTATTATGGCATCTATATTGTACAGAGTTCAATTTCTTTACTTTTCTATTTCTAAAACAATAGGATTGCAAAATTTAGGTCTCCCAGGGAAAACTTAATTCTTCCAAAGTTGCTTAGTCCCTCGGGCCCTCAACGCTGTGCTCCAATGTAGAAGGAGGCAGGAGGCACCTGAGTCTGCTGGCGCAGCTCAAAGGGCTGGTGACATCCACAGAGGCTAGGTCCTTGGGCCACAGGACCCAACTTTCTTCATCATAGCTATGTGGTCCATCAGTGTGAGAGCTGGGGGCCGCTGCTTTGGCACTGCTCCTGGGCAACACAGACATGTTTCTGTCCAAGCCCCAGAAAGTGGCATTGGAATATTTGGAAGACATAGCTCTGAAAACACCAGAGAAATAACCAAGAATACCTATTCAATGCAAAGCAGCTATGGGGAAAGAACGGGGCTATGATTATGGTTGTGCGAAGTCCAGGCTGCTTCCTCTGTATCCTTGAAGCCCAAGTTGAATGAGCTAAGTGTTCCTCCCTATGCTGTGGTGAAGGTGCCAGTGAAGAGAGAAGGACTTCCAACCTTACTTAAAAGGGGAAATCTTTTTGGAGGAAAAGAAAAAAATCCTATGGTCCAGAGAGGCGGAATATGATGTTCATGGCCCTCATCCATTTAGGGTGTGTGGTACAATTCCTTCTGGGCCTGGACAGGAGGTAACTCTGGAAACCTGGAAGGCGAAGGGTTCATCCTCAGGAGTTTTTCTGATAAGATCTGGGAACCAGGACATTATTCTTTAGCACGGAGAAAAAGAATTTGGAGACAGAGTGAACTCACTATCTCTTCTGGAAGCTGTAAAGAAGATCAAGCCATAGACTCTGGTCTCAAAGAAAAGGTGATCATGTACATCTGCAGGTTGGGGAAGAATGAAGCCTGTGCAGTGTTCACCAAATGAACTATACTTTCGCCATGGTCCCCAAGAGCTAGGAAACCATCTCACCATATTTACTAGAAATTGACAATGTGTTTTAACACTGTCTTCTGTTTAGGCCCAGTAGGGCAAATAGGTTCCAGACAGAACTGAGTAAAATCTACCAGTGAGAGTTATTTGAGGAAATATCTAGAAAATTCATGGCTTAAAGTTTACTGCTACACCTTCTTTCAAAGGAATATGTCCTGAGTGCTGGTATATGAAGCAAATTTTATTTTTTTGCCTACTTAAAAAAATAAATCTGAAATCTGAGAAAAGTGGGGGAAGAAACAGGTGAGTGGTAGAACAAATGTGAGTGGTAGAACAAACCTAACATGCACAAGGCCCTGAGTGGAAGTGGTTGGCCTTGGTGCCTGAAAGTTTGGATTTCCTAATGTAGGGGAGTTGGAGAGAAGGGAGGTGGGAATGGGAGGATGGTGAGAGCACACCCTCATAGTAATAGGAGGAGGAGGGATGAGGTAGGGGGTTTTGGGGAGGAATGGGAGAGAAGATAACATTGAAAGGTAAATAAATGAAATATCCAATTAAAAATAATGGGTCTGGCAATTGTAGCTGAGAAGTCAAGACTTGTCAACAGTTTATTACAAGTCATTTCGTATAATCCTCAAGGACAAGGTATTGTGGAAGAGGCCAATGGAACTTTAAAAGGATTGGTGAGACATACTGTTGCTGAGACAAAGAATGATGCCAACCTGTGAGATTGCTGAGTGCCCTGACAAGGGTGACTGGGGCACTGTATTGGACATATGTTCCTGACCCACCTTTGCTTGACTATAGCCCAGATGGGACAAACTGCTTTGCCTCAAGTTTTCAGACCTTGTGGGATAAAGAATCAAAAAGAGAAACTATGTCTATTGTATTCTTCTTAAAGGTGCCCAGCTATTAGGACTCAATCATGTGCTGGTCAGAAATCAATCCAATATGAGAAATAACAGTCTACTTTTGGAAAACTGGATCTGGACTTTGTCAGGATCATATTTGGAAGCTAGCTGTAGCTCGGTATGATGTCACAATAGCAAGACATAATATTGGGACAGGATCTGGATTTCAAACTAGGGTTAGTGCATGTTCTAGGGCTCTTTTAATTGTCAAGCTAAAATTGGTTTAGTCTCTTCTACAGCATTCATTGTAAGTTGCATGGACTGTATAATTTCCAATTATCTGGCATGTCTGTTATGGGGGTCTATCAATCAGATTTTGTATCACTGCCTTGAGTTTTAGAAAACCTTGATTCTCTGAAAAAAGCTTGAAAGTGTAGAAAGAAGTGAGTTAGGCTTTAAGCAGAAGCAAGATTGTAGCAGGCTTGATTACTGCTGGTATAACAGCTTTAATTCCATTAATTGCTAACACCACTGCTTCTGCAATAGCATTGACACAAGGAGTTAAGACAGCTATTTTTGTTAACCATCTATCAAAAAAATGTTACTAGTCTATTGAGTATACAAAAGGGTTTATATAGGTATCTGTAACAATGAATGTTGCTCTATAACCCATTCAAATTCAAATTCAAATAACAACCATTCAAATTATCTGAAGGAGGTTCAGGGTTCAACAGTTAGAAGCCATCTTAAGTGTCATGACAAATATCATTGAAGTAGTGTTACTTTTGGAATTCAAATTGGTTGTCATTATAATTGGAAAAAAGTTTAAAGACAACTGTAGGATATTTGGCATAATCCTAACACCTCTCTGTCTGTGTTAACTTTGCATAGTGAGATTATGAATTTAAAGAATGCTGCTCTGTTGACCTTTGATGCTGCAGATAATGCTGATAAAATTATCCATGGCCTCAGCTCAGTATTTCCATTATGGACAAACCTCAGGAATGGCATATATAGCTTGATCTGGCTATCCCTTCTTGTCCTGGGAATATTTTTATTCCTGCCCATTGTGCTAAAGCTTATCTTTAACAACATCAACATATTGGTAGCCAAATTACATGGCTTAAACCTGAAAATGGACCCCCAGACAAAGTTATTAAATTAACAGGCTGGCAAGCCAAGGATGGGTAAGATTCTGCACAGATCCTTACTAACCTAAGACAGAGGTGCATTGCCTTTAATAATGCATATTTCATGATGTAGTAAGGAAGGCATTATTGTCAGAATGACCTAAGACAGGCTCAGTCTTGTTAACAAAATAAAAAAGGGGGAGAGGTGGAGAGCCTTTGAGGCTGCTTGGCAAGAAGCTGACATGGGCCAAGGACAAGGAAAGGGGCTGATTGGCAGGAATATGACTTTAGCCAAGGACAAGGAAGTAGGCTTCAAGCAGGAATCAGACATTAGACTAGAACAAAGACATAATTTCAAATAGGAGTCTAAATCGTAGGCTAAAACAAAGAAGTAATCTCAGGAAGGAATCTAAATATTAGGCCAGAACAAAGAAGTAATTTCAGACAGGATTCTAAATTTTAGACTAGAACAAGGAAGTAGGCTTCAGACATGAAAATGACCTTGGGCTAGGATAGGGAAGTAGGCTCAGATACTTTGGTCATCCTGATAAGCCTTTGGAAACAGTGATCACAGGAGTGTTCATGTAACTGGGTTTAATGCCTTGCTTTTTCTTTGACTATTTGTGTTTATTGTATTGCTTGTTCCTCAACTATTTGCATCTATTGTATTGCTAAACCCTCAACCTAAAACTGATCTTATTACATGCATGTAATCAAAATGGTATAAAAGCAAAAAGGAAGAGGGGGTATATGATGGAGGATTCTAGGGAGGGGGAATGGGGAAAGGGGATGACATCTGTACTATTTTTGTTAACCATCTAGCAAAAAAATGTTACTAATCTATTGAGTATACAAAAGGGTTTATATAGGTATCTGGAACAATGAATGATGCTGTATAACCCATTCAAATTATGTGAAGGAGGTAATATCAAATTATCTGAAGAAGGATAAAAAAATATCCAATTAAAAAAGAGAAAATACTAAGTTTGAAACAACTAAACAAACAAACCAAAAGAAAAAAAAAAGAATATGCATGAGGAATTAAAAAAGAAAAACAAAAAAACACACAAAATACCTCCCAAAGATTAAAGACTTGTTCAAGTGACCTAGATGCCATGCCAAGATGAGGGTTCTCATGCCAAAATTTAAGTGTTTCATCTAATCACACAACTTTCTTATAGAAACATATCCATATCCTGTTCTATAATAGAAGTAGGTAAAACATGAATGACAAAAGACAAAGCTAAGAGTATCTTAAATGAAAATTAATTTGTATAAACATCAAATCAATGTTGAAAGGCAAAGGAAAACCAGGACAAAATAATTAGCTTCAAAAAATAGGTAATAGTTCCTGAATTGAATCAGGTAATTCAGTTTTACTCTATAGCTATCAATTCTTTTAACTATGAGCAGAGAAGAAATAAAGGTTGCTCTGAGCATTCTCTCATCAACGCATATAATATTATCTACTTGTTTCTTCCTGCTAGGGCAGGGCAAGCTGTTCTCTTGAAGAAGGGGGTATTATCTTCATTCCAAGAGGCTTGCCTTCTGGATATAACCCTCCTAATCCTGAAGGCTTGCTGTACTAGCTCTAGACACCTAGCAAAGCTCTGCAGTTCACACCAATACACCTACAAATATTGTGTATCCTACATCACCAGCTCTTGCCCTATGTATGACCATTCCCATTAGCATATGCCATGTTCTATGTTTTTATCTTTAAGGGAGTAATCACTTTCTCAAAATATACACTTCTTCCATTTGCTAACCACCCATTTTTCCATAGCTCTTCTGGGTATTCATTCTGGGTATCTTCTTTGATATTCATTTTTATTTGTTGAAGTTCTCTAAAAAATATAGTATGTGAGAGAAAAGAGAAAAGGGGGAGGAAAGATGGAATTGGAGGGAGAAAAGTGGGAGAGGATGTATCTAAGGTATTGGTTCATTTTATAACAAAGGTCTACATATCCCACAATGTGCAAGATAAATTTGAAGGCTTAATAAGGCTGGCAGCATTAAGATTTAGGCAGTAGGAGTCAGCACTTCAATTTGAAAGCCAGGATAGGAAAATGACAACGCTCATCTTGAAAGCAACCTAGAGGAGGAGTTACTCTTCTCAGAAAGTCAGCCTTGTTATAACACTCATGCTTTCAATTGAGAAGCCCCATGCACACTAAAGAGAACACCCTATTCACTTACTCAACTGAATCAAACACCAATTTCATCCCACCCACTCATTCAAAGATCTATGTACCTCATGCCTCATCCAAATTTACAAATAAAATCAACCATCATACCAACCTTTGTGTTTAAAAAGTGAGAGCTGGATCTGTCTCTCTTCTTATTGCATCATCTTCAATACTGCCAACAATTTCTACATACACAGTGTCCCTGGCTTTGACTTTTATTTCAGAAACATCCAAAAGAAACAGTTTGAGTTATGAGTTCAAGACCTGTATACATCTTAAAATGATACTAGCTACAATTCTGAAAGTAAAAAGAGAGAACTGAACTTAGTCCTAATGATTTGTTATTTCATCCAATAGATACAAAATATTATCACTCTAACATAAATCCATATTTTCAAATCATTGGCTGTGTCTGCCCTCAGCTCAACTCTGACCTCCCCACATATTCGTGGTTCTGTGATAATGAGATTTGAGAATTTTTCTTCAATGTAAGCACTGTGCTGAGCTTTTTTTTTTTTTTTTTCAGTAGAAGGGCATTGCAGAAAAACTAAATGGCTCTTCCTGGTTACAGAAATCCTGCCTTCATAATTTCTTCTTCTTGTTACCAGAGAATTTAGGATCAAAGTCTGAACCTTTACATCCTGACAAGACAGATACAACTCCTCATCTTCACTATAACAATCAAAGAAACAAGTAGTAATGAAAGCAGAGAAAGGACAGTTACTCAGTGTCCAATGGCCTACAAATCTGTCTTCAAGATACTGGCATAAGGTGTAGGTTTAACTATAACAGAGACTATAATGCATTATTAACTAAGTCTGAGTTGCCATTAACCCATTGGCTTCACATTAAGAAAGAAAAAAAAAAACAAAAAACTTCCCCTTGGAGCCATTCAAGTCCAGTTCTGAATTCTCTACCTCATGTTCTCTGTGTTTTTCATTCTCAGTATGGTATATCAGTTTAAATTTATGACTACCTGAATGCTGTCTTGTGAATTTGTCTGTCCCTGTGTCTGTGTGTGCATCCCTATGTGTATCTGTCTGTCTTGTGTGTGAGTGGTGTGTGAGTGCTGTGTGGCTGCTGTATCTGTATCTATGGCTATGAGTAGTGTCTGTCATAGAGCACTTCACTCTGTGATGTGTTTATAAAATGATAAAGGGATAGAGAGTATGTTTAATAGGAGTATGTGTATAGAGGTATGGGGGAAGGGAATGTCAGGCATCTCTTCCCCCTAAAGAACCAGCCACACATAGTATAGAATAGAATTTATTCAGGGCATGGGGAGGGGAGTTAAAAGGGTAGTAGAGGCAGATAGAAAGAGAGAGAGAGAGAGAGAGAGAGAGAGAGAGAGAGAGAGGAAGAAGAAGGAGGAGGAGGAGGAGGAGGAGGAGGAGGAGGAGGAGGAGGAGGAGAGAAGAGAGAAGAGAAGAGAAGAGAAGAGAAGAGAAGAGAAGAGAAGAGAAGAGAAGAGAAGAGAAGAGAAGAGAAGAGAAGAGAAGTAGAGGTCAGCCATGAGCACATGGAGAATGGAGAGAGGGGAAGAGACAGGGGAAGGGATAAGGGGACAGAGGGAACAAGAGAGTGAGACCAAGAGAGAGCAAGAGAGGTATAAGAGAGAGAGGATGGGGCAAGCATCCCTTTTATAGTGGGCTAGGCCTACCTGGTTGTTGCCAGGTTACTGTGGGGATGGAGTTTAGACAGAAAGCTAACATTCCCCTGTTTTGGTTTAATTTAAAAAAATGAGAAAGACATGATGGTGAAGCAGGAATAGAGTCATTGTTATATCTGACTACTTCCTGCTGGCATTGAGGGTGATGTGTCTCTAGGGAACCTAGAAGAGAATGAGTATGGGGGATGTTTTTTGTCCAGTCTTAGGAGAGTTTACTGTTTCCTGCTGTCCAGGGTCCATGGAGCCATCTGAGGATAGGTCAGAAGGAACAGGTCAAGTAGAAGCGCCTGTATGTGTGACAGGAGATGGAGCATCTGGAAGTTGCTTCTCTGGAGCTGTTTTTGGATGTGCCTGAACTTGATAAAATGTAGGGAAATAAGATTAAGTACATTTTGGAGAAAGAAAATTTTTCTAGGATGTACATTTGAAACCCAGAGGAATCCCACCCTCTGGAATAGGTAGTAAGTGGGAACTTTAGGCAGATGTACTTATCTGGATGGAGTCTATTGGGCCCATGAGAGGTAGATCTGAGTGGGTTTCCAATAGCTTATAAGTTTACAAAAGAGATAACAGCATGAGTTAACAACATGAGCAGTCTTTAAAATGAGCCTTTGTTGGATCATATGGTGGAATGTTTTATTAGAGTTAGGCAAGTTTGTAGAAACTCAGATAATTTAGGACAGTGGCATAGCAAGAAGAGGAAATATGAAGCATTTAATTGATGGAAACTAAATTTAGGTAATGAGGTAACAGATTACATCTGAGAAAGTTTAGCTGTCAATGTAGTCAGAAGTCTGAGAAAAGCGTAAACATTCTATCAGTTATATATTATTTTTAAAAATGACAGAGTCCACTAACCAACAATTCCCATGGTCTCCATGGTTTCTTGGGTGGAGTCAGTCTGGCTTTCAAACACAGAAGACACAGGGCTTTTTCTCTGTGGAATGGATATGTGTTATATGAGAAATGACTTACCTTGGTTTAGCCAAGTCATTTGACTCAGGGCACCCAGTTTTATCCACTGCGGTTTTTTAGTGACTATATCAATTGCATACAATCCAGGCAGTATCTCCTAGGTGTCCAAATCTTCTGAAACCATCTTGGGTCAACTGTTAAAGGCTTTGGGAATTCTTTCGGTCATAAACTTAAAAATACTATTAGCAGACTTCTGACAAGATTGAAAGCCGTAACTGAGTAGAATTTAACGGCAGTAGTAAAAATCTATGAAGACAGGATAGGAAAGAGTATTAAGTAACTTTGGCAGGTTGTGTAGGTTGAGAGAAGCACATTTTTGTATTAACAAACAAACATTTGGCCAGGACCAGCATAAGAAAGCTGGCAGCAGTAGCATACAATTGTATGGCCGGCGGGGTTGGGGCTGTGGGCCATAGCTCATGGCCCCAAGGTTGTGCTATGGGCCCCATAGCTGAGGCAGAGGTGCTGGGGGTTGGGTCCGCACCACTGCAGGGCAGCTCTACCCAGTGAGTTCTAGCTACTCTTGTGTCTGGCAGCACCACGAGAGCACACTTACTTTATAGGTCATGGGCAGAGAAGGAAGGAGAGAGGGAGGGAAGAAGGGAGGGAGGGAGGAAGGGAGGGAGGGAGGGAGGGAGGGAGAGAGAGAGAGAGAGAGAGAGAGAGAGAGAGAGAGAGAGAGAGAGAGAGAAGAGAAGCAAAGAAGTAGAAGTGAGCATTAGCATTAGGAGAGGGTGGAAGGGAAGGAGAAAGGGATGAAGGGACAGGGAGAAGCAAGAGGCAAGAGAGAAAGGAGGGGGCAAACGGCCCCTTTTATAGTGGGCCAGGTCTACCTGGCTGTTGCTAGGTAACTATGGGGATGGAGTATAGACAGAATGCTAACACTCTGTATTTATGTAACAGCATAATGAGTGTCACATGGGGAAGGGATACTTTACCAAAATCTTTAACGGAGTTTTACAAGGGATTATGTCGCTAGCTCTAAGTTATTCCAACAGAACCAGACAACAAACAACATTGTTTATCAACCTATGTGGTAGATTTTAGGAAGTTATTTTCAACTTTTATAGTTGCTTCTTTCAGCAAATGATACACATGCATTATTCTGGGACACAGGCAGGGAGAGTACATGATTTAAGACTACAGCTATGTGTTAGCTTAGGTTGTTAAAATAGATTACTTAAGAAATCTATTTTTACCAAGGTTGGTTTTTATATTGTTCTCTTAAAGGTAGGTTAAACAAACAGTTTGAGTACATAGCAAGCTAGCAGTCTTAAGTGACTTCAAGGTATATTATTAACTTTGAATTGAGACCCAGCAAAAGTTCATCTCTTAGAGTGTAAGAGACATTTTCAGAATATTGCATCATCACAAAATATAGGGATAGAAAGAAGTATGCATGGCTAGACAGTCTGTGGTCCTGTCCATGCCTGACACATCATTCCCTTAGCTGCCATCTCTCCTGCAAGGTGGTCTGCTAAGTTGTCAGAACTCAGTGAAACCTCATCCTTGGAGGTAAGTTTCTTCTCTAGCAACACCAGGGTTCATCTTTTCTCATCCTCTAGCAAGAGATTCTTGTGTTTCTATTGCTGGGAAGAGACATCATGACCAAGGCAACTATTATAAAGGACAACATTTAATTGGCTTACAGGTTCAGAAGGTCAGTCTACTACTATCATACATTTTGTGTTTTTTCTTTCTATGCTTGCTATGCTTCAACAAATCGCTCTTTATGAGAGTAAACCAGAATACAAAATCTATGCTGGGCTTTTCTGAGACTTCCTTTTGTCAATGCAATTAACTGAAATCTCTTTACCTTAGCCTAATGCAGACACTTCAGAGAAGGGCAAAAAGCAGCAATATTCTTCTCCAAAACATCTTAAGATAATCTCCAGAGTTCAAATTACCATCAGCACCAATGTCTTCCATATTTCTACGAGGATGGCCCATTAAGTCCCATTTAAAACATTCCATTTCTTTCCAAATCTAAAGTTCCCCAAAATCCACATTCCTCCAAACAAAAACATGGTCAGGCCTAACACAGCAATAACTCAAGTCCCTGGTACCAACTTCTGTTTTAATTAGGTTTTCCATTGCTGTAAAAGACACCATGACCAAGGCAACTTTTTAAAAGAGTTGTTTTTTTTAAAGGACAACATTTAATTGGGGCTGGTTTACAGTTTCAGAGGTTGAGTCCATTATCATCATGATGGGAAGCATGTCAGTGTGTAAGCACTCATGACACTGGAGATCTGAGAGCTCTACATCTTGTTCAGAAGGCAGACAGGAGAAGACTATCTTCTAGATATCTGAGAGGGTGGTCACCAAGGCCACCTCCACAGTAACACACTTTCTCCAACAAGGTCACACCTCCTAATGTTCCACTCCCTGGACAAAGTATATTCAAACCTTCAAGGGGGAAATTCCAATTTCACCCCTGAATAATGAGGACCATTATTTCAATAGTCTGCTCAGTCAGTGGGAGAAGCTCAAGTGTCTTTCTTTAAAGAGCCTGCTCTTGTGAGGACAGCTGTATGGCTCCTGCTGAGCTGCTGTCAATCTGTTGTCACAGTGAAAGCAGTATGCAGTCTCTCATCAGTGGCCTAGTCCCAAGCCAAGTGACCAACTTGTTACCTCTCCCTAAACTAACTCCATACAGTCCAGCCTCATGCCACTATCCTGATAAGGATTTTCCTTGCCTCTCTCCATAGGCTGCTCATCAACTGCCCATCTTGACCACCTTGACAGGAAGCTGTGCAGTCAGTGTCACATTTCACACAGCTTGTGCTTTATATCCTGCAGCACTCTTGTGTGTCCCCACACCAGCCCTCCCTTTCCTCATCTCTGCAGTGGCACTCTCTCATTGCTTGGCAACCATGGGTCAGCTCTAGATCAGGAAATTCTGCTATTGATTGAGTTATAACCACAGCTTCCTCAATGGTGTGAATCCAGTCTTAGACTATAGGTTGACTTGCAAATGTGCTTCTCTTTAGAAACTTCCATAGCTACTGAGTATGCATTCTGACTATCTTTACATATTCACTCTAGGTTACAGTGACTAGATTGTTACCGTGAACCATTCCTGTACCATGTAATAGTTGGCTCTTCAGTGGCAATGCAATTAGACATTTTACGTCCTTTTTCTCATACAATACGTTTTAAATCTGGTGTTTACTTAATTGTATATGTCAGTTCAGACCATCCACATGAGGTTACTGGCTCCTAGAAAGCAGAGTTCTGAGATTTCTTTTTATGCCTTTTGTGTATGTGCTCCACCTTCATGCAGGTACCCACAGAGGGCTGAAAAGGAAGTCTTATTCCCTGGAACTGGATTTACAGGCAGTTGGGAACTGTCAGTTTGGCTGCTGAAAATCAAACCCAGGTCCTCTGCAGCAGCAGCACATGGTCATAGGCATTGGGCCATCTCTCCAGCACCAGCAGCGCAGTTTGAGGTCCACTGAGTCAGCCACTCCAATTTGGATTTAAGGTAACCAAATGGAGCTGAATAATATTTTTTCATAACTTAACTTCCCTTTAGGTTTTTTTTTTTTTTTTTTTTTCCCCAATGGCAGTGCGGGAAAGAGCTTTGTAGAAATATATCAAAATAAGCTGAGTGATAGGATCCACTCATTTATCTAAAAGATTTGAGCTCCATTTGTGTGCCAGGCACTGTTTCAGGATAGTGAGCTAGAGGCTGCACTAGTCAGCCTGCTACATCATTCACAATGACCTCATCTTGTTTTTAGTTCTTTGTGCAGCATCTTCCTCACTGAGTTGAAGGTGACAAATGTGACAAATGAATGGAATCGAAGCAATGGTGGTGATTTCAAGCTCCATTCATAAAAACTGTCAGCTTTCCCTGACTGTCTTGCAACACTGGGTCTTAAAGACACTAGCTGCCATGCCATGAGGACATGGGATGGCTCTATGAGAGGTTCATTGGTAAGGACATGGATCATCGTGGATCTAGTGGGGACCAGCCTGCAGATAGATGTTCATGAAGTTCCTTGGAAGCAGATTTTCTAGCTAAAAGAAAATATCTAACTTAAACCTTTCAAAAGACCCTGAGCCAGAAAAAAAATAAAATAAAAATAAAAAAGCCAAGCCTTTCAAGAGTTCTTTTGGCCCCTGCTACTTCCTTATTGTTCATCACTCATGCCAGATATGTTTCTGTTCTTTGACCTTTCAGTCTAGAACACTCCCTCAAGGCATAGTGGCTAGGGTTAGGGACACCACACCAAAAGCAACTTAGAGATGAGACAGTTTACTTTAGCTTAAGTTTATAGGCCATCCTGAGGAAAATAAGAATAAAAGGGGGCCCAGACCAATGTTTTTACAACTGGGGACTGCCTGAAGGTATTACCCACAGGAAGCTTAGTGAAGAAAATATTCAATAGACTTCCCTGCAGGCCAGTTTTACAGAAGCATTTTCTCAAATGAGGTTTTCTCTTTCCAGATGACCCTATCTTATATCAAGCTGACAAAACAAACAAGCAAACAACAAAAACCCACCTCACCAGCACATTGTCATCCAGGATGACCTGGGACACTCTCCATGTAGACTAAACTAGCTTCATAGTCACAGGGATTTGCCTATTTGTGCCTCTTGATTAAGGCATCCATTGCCATGGCTGGCTGACTTGTCTTGTTTTCTCCTGCTAGAACATTTTATACAAGCAGGTCTTTTCATCTTGTTTTGTTTGTTACTGTTTTAGTTTTCTAATGTTGCACAGTCATACCAAATTACCAATCATTTCCAAAGCTCAAAATATCAATCATCATTTTCTATTTTGCAGTCTCTGGATCTAGCATTTGGTAAGAGCTAAGCTGTCGGAACACAGTTTATGAGTAAAGCTATGTGAGATGTCTCAGAGCATGTGGCTCTTTTTTTTTTCTTTCTGAATGCTTAGAGGAGTCAGGAAAGTTTGGGATAAGAAAGGATAAATCTGGTTAACACTCTAGCATTAATCCTTCTGTCTATTTAACTGAGCAGACCACTTAGGAAGGGATTATAGTAAAGCAAGAGAGAATGTGGATTAGGTTAGAATGTTGCTCATTTTCATATTCCTCAAAAGTTTTCCAGAGCCAAATCTTAGCAAGTCTTAGCTTTAGAGTTTACATTCTCAAGTAAATTTGATTATTACAAAGCACTGCATAGCACTTTTAGAAAAACTTTTGTTGTCCTAAAATTTAAAATGTCAAAATGTAATTTGATGGTACACTGTTTTCTTACTTTTGAGAGTTTTCTGTTTGTAACATGTATCTGTTAAACATTGTATACTTACTCTAATTTTAAACCATTACCTAAATTTTAATTCAGTACCACAAAAATATGAAGGAACTTCATACACCTCTTGGATATTTTTCATCATCTGTGTGATATGTATTTGACTATCCTTCATCTTTACTTATTTCATACTCAAGCGCTTCTTTGTTACTGAATGAAAAAAAGTAATAAAAAGGAAATAAAAGAAGGATAGGACTGGTCCTTGGTTTCGGCACCAGACCAGTGAAAAAAAAGAAATAAAAAAAAGGACATTGTTGGCATTCCTTCTAGGCTCCACCCAACAGTTACCTGGCAACAGCCAGGTAGGCCTGGCTTGCTATAAAAGGGACTGTTTGTCCCCTCCTTGCTACCTCTGCCCCTTTCCTCTCTCTCTGACTTCTATGACCTGATTCCCTTTGCTCCCCTTTCTCTCTTCTTCCCCTTCCCTATCTCTCTCCACTTGTTCCTGGCAGGCCTTCTCTCTCTCTCTCTCTCTCTCTCTCTCTCTCTCTCTCTCTCTCTCTCTCTCTCCCTCCCTCTCTCTCTCTCTGTCTCTACTCTCAACTCCCCTTCTCATGTCCCTAAATAAACTCTATTCTATACTAGACATGTCTTATGGCTGGTAACTCGGGGGTGAGAGGTGGGGGAGGGGTGGGGGAGAAGGTTGCCTCTGCATGGGCCTGCTGATGTAACCGTCACCACACCATGCTCTAAAAAACATATCCTGGCTTTTAAAAACACACAACAGACATGAATGCTTCCAGGTATGGTAGAGGAGAACGCTTATTATAGATAAAATGGGGAGTATAGTCACAGTCAGCGACATCTGGGAGAGTCCAGAATAAATATGGCTTGGCCAGACTGAGCTGTGTCATGTGGAGAAAGTGGGAAGAAGAGAGGGGTAAGAGGGGAACCAGAAGCAGCAGCCAGGAGGCCCAAAGAGAGTAGAACAAGAGACTGGCAAAGCCAAAATGACTGGATTATATAGGAAAGGGCAGCTGGGGGAAGGGCAGCTTGGTTCCTGAACTGGAAAAATTTAAGCTGGCAGGTGGGGTATGCCAGCCAAGAGGGCCATTTAACTGGTAAGAGCTGAAGGATGCAGGGAGAACCTAGCAGCCAGGTCTGCTTTGAAGTGTTAAATAGGCACCTTGGCCATTTGTCCTGGCTTTGAAACCTAACAGTTACTCTAGAGAGTTCAGGTTCAAGATTTCTGGGTATCTGGCTAGTATTTTGCTCTGGATACATTTTCTTGGTTAAATTAGAAATGTTGTGACACACCTATTACTATTCCAAGGAATGGCTCCAGAAGATAAAACTTTCTTCTAGATATGTCTTTATTAAACTAACAATAAAGGTGCTTTAAAATAATGTGTAGTGCATTGTCGCTAGTACTTTCCTGCTTGTCACACTGCAAAGAATTTTATTTCATTCAGCAAAGGCATTTGCGAAGCAATGGAGATACACGAATCTGAATGGTAATCCAAGAGTGAAGAGTGCATGAGAATAATATGGTGTTTTAAAATAGGAAAAAAAAAAAAAGGTAAAAGTAAAAGGTAAAAGATCTAGTTTATAGTTTCTTATCTGTAAACCGAAGCAAGTCACTTTTCCATCACCTATGAAGTTAACCATTTCTTTTATTAATTCATTTTTAACTTTCAGATTTTGGGAACTGAACTAGAATGCAAGGTTAAGAATCCTATATAAATCATGTAACAAATATTCATTCATTGACTAGAAATAAATACTTCTGCCAATGAGGGCTTTAAAACTAGACTCCCACAATCAATAATGAACCTCTTTATGCTCCAGTTTCAGATTTGTAGGAGGAAAGCAAAATTCATTGGACAGGGAGGTTTATTATTTATTTCCCATGCCAAAAAAGCAAGCAAACAAACAAAACAAAAATCCAAAACATTAGCAACAAAAATAAATAAACCAACAAACTTTACAGAGATTCAGAATATATACAATTTTACTGCCTGTGCTTCATTCACTGGATACTAAGAGGAGCCACAGCCAGAGCTCAGTCAATTAAGGGCCTTCTTTACCTCCTTAGAGTTTAGCATTTGTTCCCTATGCCAGTGTCTCCTTGCCTGAAACCATAAAGTAAAATCTTAAACTCTGTTCTCCTCCCTCCTTTCCTCTTTCCCTCCTTCTCTCCCTCCCTTCCTTCTTTCCTAAATCAGTCTAGAAAATATTACTCTGTTAGGGTCCAGGAATCACCTCACAAATCACACGGACACCGATCTCAGTCATATAGGGATAATTTATTCAATGGACAGATTAACCAGGGCCATAGTCCAGATTCAGAAACTAAATCATGACCTGGAGTTAAAAATCCTACAGGATTTTAAAGCCCCAAATCCACAAACATTTGTTTCAATTTATTCCGCCAATCAAGATTTAGAGATAGGGGGATTTCTTTAGGAACATCTTTGTTGTGCCTTTATCCTGCTTTCATTGGTTGAGATATTCAACTGTGGCAGGGTACTTGCCTTGTCTAATATTCATGTCTTAACTTGTCGACCAGGATGCCAGTTACCCACGTACAAGTCTCTTTCTGCCAAGTAGGATTTCAGTTCCCAGACAGGTCCTGGAAACTTGAACTTTACTCAATCACCACTCAAAATGTGAGTCTTATTTCAAATAGTTTCTTATATTTGTGCAGGTGTCTCTCTTTATGTTAGGGTCCATCCCAGAAGCAGCTTATAAAGGCAAATCCCATTAAAAGTTTATACATAGGTGTAGAAAGTGCTGTTTGGGTAGTTGGTTCAGGTCCAGACTTATTGTGGGTGACTACACAAAACAGTTCTACTGACTTCTATTGAGATTGGTTTCCAAGGGAAAAGAATAGAAAAGAATGTGTAGCCAATCTTGGGGATTAAAAGTTTCTTAGTAACAGCAAAAACATATAAGAGTAATAACAGACTAGCCAGGGAACTTTTACCTAGGTCCTAATATTCCGTCTAGGCCTTAATATTTTACCTAGGTCCTAACAACTCTTAGATTAGGAAGATAAAAAGATGGCAACAGCCCAGGGCAAGTTAGTGTGGAAATCATCTACATTGGTAACAGAATATGCAGATTACAGAAGCCCAGGAGGCTGATGGGAGCCTAATGCAGGTGAGGAAGTACCTGCCTAGAGTACGTAAAGGAACTAAGTGGTAATAGTAAAGGAAAATAAACTAAATAAATGCACATATTGAAGACCCCCATACTCGGGAGACCCCTCCTCAAGTCTCCGGAAATCGCGACCACCCAAAGATCACAAGAAACCATACCTGGATGCAATCAGCAGAGGCTTTATTACGGAAAATAGCTGGCGGTCAAAACAACAAGCTCTTTAGCTCCAAGAGCAAGGTTTTGGCCCCGAGTGGTGGGTTAAAGGGTCTTTTATAGCATGGGGTGGGGGAAGGAAGGCATTTTCGCGCTCTTACACATGAATGGTTGCATTTTCTCCCGCTTACACATGATTGGTTGTTTTACAAATTTTGAACATAGCACTGGGAAGACCAAGGGAGGGTTAACCAAGAACAGTGGAACATTTCAGAGGAATCTAGCCCAAATGATCTAGAGTCATGTGAAAATCACTCTGCACACTCATTCTTCTCAAAAATGTGGTTTTTACCATGCCATTGTGTCCTATCCTGCTATTTACCAACTATTTCAGATTAACTATCTTTGCTTCTTCCTGCTATAGCCCCACCTAGGTGGCAGCATCTTTATCTGTAGTCAGGAATGCCTTCCTGCCTTGGGCCTCTCCCACCCATAGGTGGGAGAGGCTTGAGGAATGTAATCCAGCAAGTGTCCTTCACCTGGAATGTGAAGGCCTGAAATCTTATTTTCAGTTCCGCGTTCTGTAAGGCGAAAAATCTACACATATTTCATAAAATGGCCTTTATAATTTTCCACTCTACAATATAAATAAATGATAATGAAAATCAAGTTCTTTACTAGCAAAGAAGGAAATATCAGATAGCATTAATAATAGGTTAGAAAGCTTAAACCTTATAGCATCCAATTGCAACTGTAGGATTAGCATGACTGGAGCTTTGAACATATAGTGGCAGAGACAGTTGCTGAGTTCTGTTGTGTTTATAGACAAGTGTAATAGACAAGTAATATGTACACAAGAAAGATACTGGCCAGCTCTGTCTACTGAGACATAAAGCATCACACCCCTATTCATGGTATCTATATATTCTTAACTAAAGAAAGCCAGGGCTCCACAGACACATGACTGGTTTTAGGGTTGGGAAAGCACAGAAGCCAGATAAGTCTAAAATATGTTGTTACACTAGAAAGTAAGAGGTTGTAAAAGAATGCAGGTGAGGGCATGTGACAGTTAGCTGAATGCTTGCTTAAAGGCCCAAACTGAGCAGTATGAACATTAAGATAATTACAATAAAAAGATCTTAATCTACTGCGTAAGACAGGAACCCACAATCCCATACTGATATACACAAAACGATGAATATACAAATTGGTAGAGAAGAAGACTTTTAGTTGCAATGGAATAGAAGTATAGTAATTACTCAGCATCATCTAAATCCATCTGAAGACAGGATACACCCCTCTGTGACAGTACAAGTGTGTAGATTGTAGGCTATGCTCCCCAAGGCAAGAGCAGTGAATGGCAGGAGACACAGACCTTAAACTTTCTCATAAGGATCTTAACAACATCTTTCCATCTCAGTTTCCAGGGAATTTCATCTTTTTTACCAGTTTTCCATCACTCTCTGGTGTCTTCAGCACATCTGAGATCTCTTGTTTTCAGCCCAGAACGTGAATATCATGGTTAATCATCAGAGGCAAGGTGATCAAATTAATGGAATTTTTTTTTTGTTGAAATATGCTTTTAGTTCTTTGAGATTGTATATAGCTTTAAGTGCAAATCCCAAATAATTCAACCAATTATACTTGGCTGTTCACCTTCTACTATGGTAGTGGATGAAAGTTTTAAAAGCTTTAAAGTTGGTAACGGTCCACGTAGACAGTATTTTGGGCTTTTTCTGCTCTGTGGTGCTGCTGGAACTCCTCACTGAGCATTCCCATTGGGCAATGGAAGCTGACAATAGCACAATGAGCTTGGTTGTGTGCCATGACACACTAGCTACTGACGTAAAGATTTAATAGAACACTATCATATGTGGTTCTCCTTTTCATTCGTCTCCTTTTCAAAATGCAAAATCATTTTTAGTGTGTGGGCTGTATAAAAGTGAACACTGGGGCTGGAGTTGATTGCATATTCTGTTATGTTCTATGACTTGGTGTTGTAATCCACTGACAGCAGAGGTCATTGAGAACTGCTTTGTATAGTTATCCACAATAAGGTTAGACCTGAATCAACCTTCCAGCAGCAGTTCCTGCACATATGTATGAGCTTTAATGGCTTTCACCTTTATAAACTACCTCTGGGTGGGATGGACCCCAACATAAGTGGAAGACACCAATATAAGAAGGCATTTAGAATAAAACTTTCATTTTGAATATGGGTCAAAAATGTTAAGTTCCTGAGACCTCTGTGGACACTGATGTTGTTCTTGGCAGAACAAGACATGTACGGGGGTAACTGACATCCTGGTTGGCAAGTCAAGCCACCCCACCAAAACTGAATGACTCAACCAATGGGAACAAGGTAAGTATACAGAAAGACACTTTCCTAAGGAAGTCTCCTATCTCTAAATTCTGATTGGTGGAATAACTTGAATAACTTAGCACAGATGTTTGTGGAATTCATGCTTTAAAGTTCTGTAATGTTCTGGCAGTCAGTTCTCAACTCTAGTCTGCAGCTCTAATCAATCAGTTCTGGGACTAACGCTCAATAAACTGTCCCTGTATGATTGAGATCAGTGTTCATGTGATTTGTGGGGCAACTCCTGAGCCACAACAAATAGGTTTCTACAATTTAGAATTATTTCTTTCATAAGTGGCATACTTTTGTACATTTATTATAGTCTTTACAGATATTTTAAGAATTATTATTATTGTGCTCCCATAATCTAGATTATGGTGACCTCTTGAAGAGAATGTGTTTTACCTTTCATGTAGGTCCCACGGAGCCTGAGTGTGGTGGTTTAAATATGCTTGCCCAGGGAGTGGCACTATTAAAAGGTATGGCCTTGTTGAAATAGATGTGGCCTTGTTGGAGAAAGTGTGTCATTGTGGGGGTAGGCTTTGAAGTTTCACCCAGTTCAGAAGAGAATCTGTATATTAATGTATTAATATATTAATACATTAATTATTAATTAATAATTAATTAATAAATGTAATTAATATATTAATGTATTAATCTGTATATTAATGGAGTGATTTTAGAGTATCATCAGGACAGATAGGTGGTTTTAATTATGTGTGGTCTCTTTTGCCTTACTACTGTTATTTAACCTTTTAATTGAGTTAACATGTTCTCTATCTTTATCATAGTAACATCCTATTGTGGTTTAGACTTCACTAATTCTCACAATTCCTTGAAATAAGTAATAGAGTCAAAATCCCTTCAGGTACAAAGGATAAAAAAAATAGTTCAAAGTATGCATGATCTTTGATCTTTTTTTTTGGGGGGGGGGGGGGGGTTTGAGACACGGTTTCTCTGTGTAGCCCTGGCTATCCTGGAACTCACTCTGTAGACTAGGCTGACCTCGAACTCAGAAATCCGCCTGCCTCTGCCTCCTGAGTGCTGAGATTAAAGGCGTGCGCCACCACCGCCCGGCTCTATGCCTGATCTTTTATCTCTGATATTTGAAGTTTGTTTTTCCAGCTATGACTGAAGCCAGGGAATCAAAAGACATTGTTAATTTCTTGCTCATAATACTTAAACCAGTCGTAGTGCCAGGCCATATTTCAAAAGTCCAGTTGTTTTCCCGTTGTGGTGCCTTCATGTTCTTCCCAGTTGATGGATGGGATGGTTGCTTGAAGCCCCAGGTTCACAGCGTTCTCTTGAGACACCACTGAGCCCAAGCAACAGGATTCCCACTAGCTCTACTTGGGAAGTCCCCGGAGAAGGACTTAATTAAAGCAGCCTTCTCCGTCAGACAAGGACAACTCAATGTGGTAAAAGCGGTTACCCAGAAAGGGTGTTGAGCAAATAATGTCTGAAGCGGGCAGTAGCCATCTACATAGGAGGCAGAGGGAAATAAATTGACTTTTTCTAGCTTATCTTGTTAGCTGATAGAAAATAACACAGAATCTGATGTCTCCTTTGTTAGTTGTTATAAGAAGTCTGACTGCAGCAAACAGACCACTCCAGACTACACGGTTCCAAGGGGGGGGGGGGCAGGTTTATTCAGGAGATAGGGCAAAGGTGGGGGGAAGAAAATGGAAGGATAAGAGAGAAGTAGAGGAAAGTAGAGGCTGGCCATGACCACGTGGAGAGAGAGAGAGAAAGAGGGGGGAGGGGACAGAGAGGCAAGAGGGTAAGAGTAAGAGATTAAGAGAGAGAGGGTAAAACAGTAAGGAGGGGAGCAAGCAGCCCCTTTTATAGTGGACCAGGCCTACCTGGCAGTTGCCAGGTAACTGTGGAGGTGGAGTTTAGACGGAATATTAACATCTTTGCCTTGTATAATTCCTCTGCTTTTACCTGTACAACTATTTTTCCTTGGTATATGTCTTATGTCACCATTTTAAACTAAAAGCTACACTCCACAGATTTTACAACCAGAACGGCATTCTTTTACATATGTTGCTTTGCCTTGTACAAACATGTCAATAAGTTCACATTTAAGAAACATAATTATGACCCTCTCATCTGCATCAGTATTTGTAACTCTGGTTTTGCAAAATAATTTAATGTTTTTCTAGAAGTTTGGTTACTTATGCCATCACTCCCACACTCACACAAGGTAGACTTTTATTTTCATTTTTTGCCTTGCTTGGGGCAAGGGGATCTAATCCAAGGGCATCATTATATGTGACATGAGTTTCACAGGTACTTATTATTATTATTTTTTAGAACTTCACTGGTATTTTGAATACAAATTGAATACATTTGCACAACTGGTTTGGTGGCGACACATGGCTTTAATCCCAGCACTGGGTAGGCAGAGATAGGCAGATCTCTGAGTTGAAGGCCAGCTTGGTATACAGAGCTAGCTCGAGGATAGCCAGGGCTACACAGAGAAACAGTGTCTCAAAAACAAAGCATCGACCAACACTCCCCGGACAAACAAAAGGAGTGAATCTTTCAAAAAAAAAAAAAAATACAAAATGTGTGTTAACAGGCAATTGCATTTCCTTCCAGAATTTATTCAGTGACAGGTAAAATATATGATTGATTGTATAAGTTGACCTTTTTACAAGGAGATGAAGGACTGATTTAGTGGAAACAGGACTTAAGAGGATGCCAGTTGTGGTGGACTGCTGGAAGTGGCTTAAGCCCTGTGCTTCAGTGGGGACCTCACTTGCAGAAGTGGGTGGGTGGGTGGTATGATTGCAGCATTTTGGTATGGATCAAACAGCAGGCAGAATGCTTCTAAGGTACAAAATTACATATAAATGAGAACACTTCATTTATTTGAAAATTGTTTTCCCTGTGATATCTACGAAATAAGTAGGAACATGTGGAAACAGCTATGTGAATAGCCTCTTGGCAAATGTGAATAGATTTTTCTAAAACACACCTAGCAGAAACGCGCAGTTCGACAAAGAACGAAGGTAAAAGGGCTTCGTCCGAGTTTTCTCAAAGGTTCCTTATTTTGCATATATATGTGCATATTGTATAATGAATGATTTCTTGTACATCTGCTGTGCTTAGGAAATTTTCTTTTTGGAACAAGAAAGTAACGTGAAAAGAATGTGAACTTTTTCTTCAGTGTACGGACGCCGCCCGCGATCGTAGCACCACCTCCTGGACACCGCAGGGACCGCGGCTTCGACTGGTGACACCCAGAATCTGAGGAAGGAAGGCCAGACTTCTCCGGTGCGAGGTCTCTAGGCGAGAGTGTAGGCGAAAAGCTGCTGAGTCGACTTCTCCTCCCCTTTGAGGGCGGCTCCTTCAGAGTGGGCGGGGTCACGGCAAAGAGGCCGGGCTCCGCGGTGAGGGCCTGTTGTGAAGGGCGGGGCTAAGAGGCACTAGAGGAACTGGGGGCGTGGCCCCGCTCAGGGGGGAAGGTCCGTTCGGTGGGTGGGGTTACGGCTGTAAAGCGCTCACTTGACTGGCTCCTCTTTCCGGAACTTCCTGTGTCTTGAGCTTGTGGATGGTGTCACTGCGAACCTGAACAGCCTCGTGAACCTTGGTGAGAAGCTAGTGAGGTTTTTTTTGGAGCGCTGGGGACAAATGTTTGGGGCCCAGGCAGGGCGTGGTGGGAATGCTGGCAGCCGCGGCTCCGAGGCCTTTCTGTTAACTTCAAGTCCTCTATCGACTCCTCGTGGGCGATGGAACTACCCGGGTGCCCAGGCCCGAAACCTTGCAGTCACCCCTTGGCAGGGTGTTTGAACAGTTCACAATTTTAAAGTAGCAGTTTTCTCAAAACCTGGCTTTAGTTAGGCTGCTGTCTTCTCGAACTTTTCTGTGTTTCCATCTTAGTAAGCGTCTCTCGTCATTCGAGTCTGTAACGCTTTTTGTATGCTTCATGTTGACGTTAATATCTGTGCATGTAAAATACCTATCTGGCTGTTTGTGTGTCTTTATTACTTCATACTTAGTAAGTGACTAGTGAATACTAGATGAGAGGGTAGATGGGGGAGGTTAGATAATAGGTTGAATGTCTTTGTTATTTCTTTTTACTCATGTATTTTCTACTGTTAATTATATTTTAAAGCTTATAATTATATTTTTACCGTTAGGGTTCAAGAGTGTGTTGTTTCCATATATACAATATATGGAAATATATATACATACATATATACACACACATACACACACTGCATATTGTGTATCCATATTGTTTGATTAGATCATAAACCAAAACATGCCAGGCACCTGTAATAAGTATTGTGTATGTATACTCCCTGTGTATGCACACTGAGGCTGTATTGGTGGAAGTTTTAGTCAAGATAGAAAGTTTGAGCAAAATGCAAAGGGAAGATACAACAGGTTTTAGGCCAGAATCAAGAGTACGACAGCTGAACAGACCAAGGCATTATTGCCCCGTGTATGTCTGGATTACCACTGTGTGCAGTTGACTTGTGCAAAAACTTGGAGAACTTTCAGTAAAGAGAAAGATTAAAAAAAAATCGACAGAGTTACAGCAGAAAAGCACCCAAAAACATATAGTGGAAGTGAAGATAACAAACTTTAAATACAACAGGTGCCTAGCATGATTTTGTTTATGATCTAATCAAACAAAAGCAGAAAATGTTGCAGGTTTTTGTTCATGAGAGAAGCAGTATAGTATAATGACCTCTAGTCTAACTTGTATGGCTTTAAATCTTTGCATGACTTTTTAAATCTCTAAAATGGGAATAATGGTACTTCGCACAAAGGGTTGCTTGCTTGTGTGTGTCGACAACCAACATAACTAGGTGCCAGAGACCTGGTGCTAGTGATGCAGGAACAATTGAGATATGTGTGCCTCATATCTCAAAACCTGGCAAAATGTCCAGGAGTGAAAGACAGGGAATTTATGTGACAACTTTTAAAATAATCTGAACTAAGATGGACTTTAAAATTTTAAATTGACTTGTGGTTCAAAATAAAAGCAGTTTAACTGAATCCCTTTGTTTTTTCTAGACAATGGCAAAGAACAAACTAAAAGGGCAGAAGTCCAGGAATGTATTTCATATAGCTAGCCACAAAACTTTCAAGGCTAAAAACAAGGCAAAACCAGTTACTACTAATCTTAAGAAGGTAAGTATTTAAGTATTCTGAGATTGCTTATGAGCAAAATGTAAACTAACAGTGGGATTCTGTGGGATTTTGTTACTTAACAGAAGTTCACAGCCTTTCTTACTAGGCAAGACTTTTTAAAAATATTAAGGTAAATACCCTCCCTTTTAAAATACAAATTCAAGAGGTGGGTAAAACCAACTCCCCCACCCCCAACTCCACATATATGAGATCCTACGAAATAGCCTACTGAGCTGTATGAGACTATAGAAATCACTGTTCAGACAATATGAAGGGCAGTTCTTACTAGTTCACTCTGAACATATTCAAGATTCTACTAACAAAGGTGTACAGTGTGAGCCAGCAGCTTGGCAGCTAGTAGATTGGAATTTAAAAGCCTATAAAATGAAGAATTTGGCTGAAATATATATTTTTTTTATTCTTCAAAATAGGTGCTTGAGAGATGGCCTAGCATTAAGAACATTTATTGCCTTTGGCAAAGGACCATGGCTTACAACTGACTATAACTCCAGTTTTAGGGATCTGATAACCTTGTTTGGTCCATGTATACACATGGTGGACATAAACTTAGGCAGATGTACAACATACACATAAAAATTCTAAGTCTTTATACTTCAAAATATATGAGAAAAATTTTTAATGATTAAGTAGATCATACTTTAGCTTAAATAATGAGCCAGCTTTCTAGGATGTAACAGTCCATTAAAAACTCACTTTTGGCCAGGCAGTGATGGTACACACCTTTAATCTCAGGAGGCAAAAGCAGGCAGATCTCTAGGAGTTCAAGGCCAGCTTGGTCTACAAAGTGAGTTCCAGGATAACCAGGGCTGTTTAACAGAGAAGCCCTCTTCCCCTCCCAGAAAATACCTGTAAAACTAAAAAGGTTCAACTTTCTTGTTTCTCTCAAGAACTGGGATATAGTTTCTAAAGGAGATTTGAGATTTCCTAACTATGGAGGAAGTAAAACTGGATGTAACTCTGGAGTTTTCCATAGGATTGTCTTTGTAGTTTAAAAGACCTGAATGAAGGTGAGGAGTTAATTCTATAGAGCTGGGGAATCCTGGGAGCAGCATCTTCTACAGAGAACATTCATCACTCCAAGCGAGGAAAGAGTATAGTCTATTTAAGGAAGATTACTTTGTTAAACTATGATATACTAATACACAGGCTGATAGGATCAGAGTAAGGGTCTAAGTAGGTGGCTTAGAGTTCATATCTTCAGAAAGTAGCTTTTTAAGACTTGATCTCTATGATAGACTAAAATTTGTGATAATTAATTTAATGAAGCCAGGCAGCCAGTTGTGTCTTTAGTTAGCTTAACATCTGGACTCAGTTCAATTGCACTTAGCCGGGTTACTAAGCAAATTTTGTCAAGGGAGAAAACAAATGGCTCTAAATAAGTGGTTAACAGTTTGGAATCCATGCTAGTGAAGGTGAACAGCGAGGATTAAAAACAGTTTTTGAGTGAATGAATGCCTATTGTGACGAGAACAAGTGAACTGTGAGCTGAAGGTGTCTCAGAGGAGTAGGGGGTAGAGGTTGATTGTGAAAAAGGCCTGACTGCTCAGGACTTTGTGATGAACAGGCCATTAGACTATGTTTGTTGAACTCATTAAGCAGTGATTCCATACATATAATGGTCATAGCCAGTGTTTTGAATTTTTCACAAAGCAGCAAATAAATGTGGTATTTATGGGTGACAGTAGTCAGGGAGGAGTACTGGTTAAGATGGTGGTACGAAGGAACCAAGGCTTTTAAGGAGAAACTGGTAGCAGTGTTTAATGTACCATTTCTTCTCCATGCTTAGATTCAGGAGGGCTACTGGAGCATCCATCTAGAGAAAGTGATCCAGAAAGGGCTCAGTAGTTTAATATCTGAAGAGACTAAAATTTGATCCACGTTTCTTACTTTATATAAGCAACATAGCTAGGACTGGTCACATTAAAAAAAATGTTGCTCTCCTTAATGTGTGTCATGTGTCACTTCTGTGTGGGCCTACAGAGTCCAGAAGAGGATGTCAGACCCGTAGAGATGGTTGTGCGCCACAACAATGTGGAACTGAAAACTGAACTTTGTCCCCTGAGCCGTCTTTCTAATCCCAGATCCCATATTTTAATCCGTTCATATCTTTAAAATCTTAAGTGTGAGATAAATCAAAATGATTGTTTTTAAAAATACAAACTTTCTGACTCTCATAAGACAACTGTAGTTTGTGAATTTTAGTAAAGAATTTATATGCTTTTTAAAAAAAACGTGTGCGCGTGCATGCCACATACATGCATGCATGCATGCATGTGTGCATGCCATTTGCAGGCTTAGAGAATCTCTTAGGGCAGAGGGTCAAATCCCAGGGCCTAGCTTGTACAGCAGATGCCTTTACCTGTTGAGATATCTAGGCAATCCAGTACTTAACTTTTTTATGCTTAACAAGATAAAATGATGAGGTCATTTTATCTTTAATAGTTATGAGACTATGGATAATTTTTTTTAACAGATAAACATTGTGAATCATGAAAAAATCAACAGAATGAACAGAGCTTTTGTAAATATACAGAAAGAACTTGCAAACTTCTCAAAAAGCCTTTCTCTTAAATCTGTGCAGAAAGAGCTGGTAAGTAGAAACTAAGGAGTTTTCCTGACATTTAAGGCTATTACTCCTGAAGTGTATGTTGTTGTCCTTGTTCTGGGTCACAAGCTACAATCATAGAAAGAAGGTCACTTGAGGATGAATTAAGGTCTTGCCGGAAGCAAGGAAATACAACCTCCATGGACTGAATCTCCATCAGCCATGCAAAAGCATATTTACTGAATGGTCCATAAGAGTAGTTTTTTGGGTATAAGTTCTTCAAATCAAAGCCCCTGATCTAACCTGTTTTGTGAAGGAAAACATCACACCCCCACAAGCTTATTGTACACTGTTTGCAGTACCCAATAATGCAAGATATTCCAGGTGTGCCAGAATTATTTTCTGACCAGTCTTTGTAAAGGCTCTAAAACTCCTTCAGAGAAATAATTCTGTAATTCATAGAAAAGTTTGCCACAAAAAATTTCTTCAAGGTTTCAGTCCTTCTAGAAAATATCTATTTATTCTGCTGTTTACCCTTGATACAATGAAAAACAATTGGTTCATTCTAATGTACACTAAGTACACTGATTCTACTAGAATTCTACTATAATTTTTACTTAGTATTTTGTTGCATATGGTACATTCAGCCATATTCAAACATTAAGTTTAAATATGCATTGTATTGTATTTCCAAAGGGAAACAAGTAAACTAGAGGAATTAAACTAGGTAACAGTTTGTATTCAAGGAGGTTTGGTCTGCTGCTACTTAGGTGTTTTACTTTGTTTTTAACTTCCTTCCTTTTGATTTTTCAGAAGCACCATAAAAATGAAGCAGCTAACGTTGATGAAGCAACACGACTATTGGCACAATTGTAATACAGTGACAGTGCATCACATTTCCCCGAAGATCAATAAACTCAACGTTTCATAAAACTTTATTTTTTTTAAATCTTGTTAATGTACAGGCATTGGCACATATTAAAAACAAACTACATAAACAGATCTTTCCTGTACTTTAGGAAAGTGGAATGTCAGAAGTCAACAAACTGATAGATTTAAAGTGCTAAAACAGAAGGCACTTCACAAAATCTGTTCACTCAACTGTGATATCCTTCACTTTATATATGGCAGTGAATGTCTGTTCAAAGGATACATAGAAACAGCTTTGAGGCAGTAAAAACAAAAGACAAATATGTGATCTTCTGGACAATGTTTTGTTGTGATGAACTGAAGCCTGCTGTAACTGTCCTCTAAGGAGAGGAAGCTACAGAATTCAGCACTAAATGAAACTCAATGTAATCACTGGAGGGGCGTGCTGGTGGACAGTTAATCATGCCCCCCACAAGCAGTCAGAGCCCTTTCAAGTTTTGTGAAGTAAAAAATAAAATAAAATGTTAGGGAAGAACATTTCAGAGTCAGTGAACTAAAAAGGTGTTACATTCATAATTTTAAATACTTAGGTTATTAAGAATCCTAAAATGTTAAAGTTAGAGGTAGATAACAGTCCCAAGTTTCCGTGGAATCTAATAATTTAGTATCTGAACATCAAACAGATCACAAACTCCTTCATTATCATCTAAATTAAAGTTGTAGTCATCTGCTGGGGTAGGAGAAAGCCGTAAGAGAGGAAACACTGCAAAGGAAAAAGTTTCATTGTTAGAGTTGGTTTCTACATGAATTATGATGGTTAACATAAAATTTTCCACAGCTTAGTCCAAAAACTTGCACAAAAGCCCAGAGACTTAAATAGCATACTACAGACAGTTGACTTATAGTAATCATTTCATACATTTCAAAAAGCACCCTGGCTAACGTTAGTTATAGTCCAGTGATTGAGGTGGGCAGCATGAAATAGCCTGTGGTGAGAGTCCATACAAAACTGTTGGTTGTGACATACTATTCAGTTACTCCTGGGCCAGTGTGCCAATAGTTTTTAATAAAAGTATTCCTTACAGGTTCTTTCTCTTAAAAATGCAAGTAAGTAAAAATTCTAAAAGATTCTACACCTTAATACTGAGTCACTTGGTGTTTGAACTCTAGTAATGTATATCCGGTAGTAAAATTTTCAACTTCTTACCATCAGAAGACATCAGTTCATCAATGATGTCTCCACTAATAGATCCTGTTGGAAACAGAAATGTAATAGGGGCATTTAAGTTTTAATAATGATAGTCACATTAATAGTGTGATGGGCAGAATAAAGGTACTAGAACATGGAAAAGACAAATCTCATGAGTACCTATTACTTTCTTGGCACCAAACTAACGATACAGGGGCAAAGTGTCTCCATTCTTCTAAAACTTAGTCTGTGTCACAAGAGTGATATAATTCCACTGACTCAACAACACTTCATTTCTCCTGTTCATTTTATCTCTATCTTATACATCAAAACTTACTTTGCCTAAACAGTATTTCTCATATCTGCTGATTCTCTTTCCTATCCCCCTTGGTAGCACCCTATTCTACCCTTAATACCCTTAATGTTCTCTCCACTGCTCTAACTGCAAACATCTAGTTTTCTGTCTCTGAAGCTCCTGAAAGGCTACCTTCGGATTTCCAAAAGTACAGTTTCCAAGTCCCCCCACTCCCATGTTCATCACTGCATAAATCTCACTTCTACGTTCCCATGTAAAAATCTTAACAGGTTTATTATTAGCTAGCATTTTCATCTGATGCCCAAAAAGTCTAATGTGTCCCCAAGCGTTTTCTTTATACTGAATGATACACAGAAAATACTCAATTTTCTTAAGTTTGTTGTTATATTTTTAAATTTAAAACTTAAATTTTAAAAATTTTGGTGGAAACCAACAGTATTAACTGGGTTTAATCTAAAGCATATAGTTTTTTTTTGCCTTATATGTTCCAATTAAATTGAAATTAACTAGTACTTTCTTAAAGACTATACTTTCTCTTCTGCAGCTCTTCAGCTATAATATAAAAAGTACAGAAAGCAGCAAGATATGCATAGGCAACACAGAGTTTAAACACTGACCCGTGTCAAAGTAAAAATCTAGTTTCATTATTATTGATTATGAAATCTTGAAGTGGAAGCAATGAAGTATTCCATTAGCAAACAATACAAGTTATATATAATACAGCTTTTAACATCTGCAGTGACATTTGTATTTGCTCAGAATAAAGAGTTCTAAACATTGTAACTGAATAAATTTTTCTGTGTGTGTGTGTGTATCTAGTAATACAGAAAGGACATGCCATAAAATCTTTATATCTCTTCAAGTGACAGGTATATAGACTATAGAGGGTACCAAATGGAGTAAGATTATTTTGCCTCAGATATAAGAAGTGACAAATTCAGACTAGCTCTCTGAGCTGTTTCATATGGCAATTATGTTTTCATGTGAAGTTTTTAGACCAAAGCCTCTCTACCAACCTGAAGATATTTCTGTAGCTGGTGTCTGCTGGAAAGTCTGGCTTCTTTCAGAAACATGTTGCTCAGGCAGGTTTTGAGCAGCCATGGTGGATTTTTGTGGAGTCACCGAAGTTGAGGACTGGGAGGAAGGCTGTGTGAGGTCATCAGGTGGGGGGACAGGAAAAACCACCGGCTTAGATGAACTGGATTCTTTATTTATAAGTAGCACATGGATAGGTCCTGAGTGACTCTTCAGATTTATGTGGTATTTCTTTTGTCCATTCTGTCCCTTTGAAGTTATTGGGTATAAACAAGCAAGTATTAATCACGGCTAGCTAACTTGAAAGATTAAAGCAAAGACTAGCAAAGTCATTAGCATCTAACACCTAAATTCGCATAACAAAGTCACTTGGTTGCAAACACATGAAAAACTGACCAAGAGAACAGGGATTCTAAGGTCTGTAAGCCACTTGTGCCTTAATGGCAAATTTTGCTCAAATGGTAGTTATCAAAGAAGTAGTTGTAGAATGCTAACCAAATAACCTGTCTCATCCTTTCCCCCTTCTACTTCTTTCCTGTTCCACACTTTCATCACTACTTGATAGCCTTTTATTACGTTGTCCAGGTTGGCGTCAAACCTCAGTGTCTCACATGTTAGGATGATTACTACAGGGACACAGTGCCATCCATTTCACTGTCTGTGATGTTATCTGGTGGTGCTCAGTAATGTTCTATAACTTCTCAACATGTATGAACTCCAATCTGAAGTAAGCTACCACGACTGGTAATCTCAACATCCTGTTTGAATTTACAAATTTCACAAACCAAAACCTTTCCACCCATCAAGCAAAAGACAATTGACTTGATTTCCTACATAGATAAGAAAATTTTTTTCAAAAAGGTAATTTGCTTCTTGAGGCTTTAACAAATAATGTAAATTCCTAAATACTTCAAGATTAGGGGAGAAGGGAAGTACAGATTTCATTCAGCCACTTTTACCAAAGTAGTGAAGATGTTCAAATTTCAATATCAATGTTTTTAGGTATATATCTTAATAGCAATAACTCAAAAATGTTCAAACTCTAATAATTCTTGTTTGTCTCAAAAAACACATTTGTCTCTGATAAAATGGTAGATCTATTTTTCCCACTTGTATAACAGCTATGCTACATACCATTTCTGGAACAGGTACTTCCAGCTGTGTACCAGAAGGTGCCTGAATGGCCAACAGCGTATCACCTGGCAAAATAAATAAATACTTAACTGTAAGAATGCTGTAGATCATAAGAGATTTAAGAATGAGAGGTCGGAAATCAGAAGAGTAGATTTGGTCCCAGGATACTGGGTTAGGTGGTGCATGTTTTTAATCTCAGCACTTGGGAGGTGAAGGCAGGAGAATTAAGAATCCCAGGATAACCTTTGCTAAACAGTGAGTTCTAGGCCACCATGGGCTACTTGAGAATTTATCTAAAAAATACAGAAAGACAATACACAGGCTGGAGGTGTTTCTCACTTGGTAGAGAGCCAGTCTACTAAAAAAAGCCTTGGGTTGGGTTCTATCCCCAACACCAGTTAGGTCATAAGTCATAGGTCATGGTCATGGAACATGCCTGTAATTCCAGCGCAAAGGGGAAGAGGCAGGATGAACCAGAAGGTCATCCTTGGCTATACAAAGAGTTTGAGGCCAACCTGAGACCCTGTCTTTAAAAAAAACAATCAGAAACCTAGGCCCAATGACATCAGATTCAGTAAAATGAAGGCCGTAACAGGCTGCTACACTCCGCACATTAAATGAAGACACATCAGCTCATAAAGGCATTCTTAGACTTAGCTGCTATTCTCACTAAAATTTTCAGATCCTTATTTTCTTTTACTTGGTGTTCTGTATATTCTGAGACTACACCCTTTTAGTCTCTTAAAGCATTCAAACATTGAAACAAAAGGACACTAGAGACTAGGTATAATAGAGTAACAGGTTGCCCTTAAGTAAACTTATTTTGAAGCCACATATTACAAAGCTTTTATGCAATTTCCGATTTGTAAAGCTTTCCTCAAACTTCATTAAAATGCATAAAAACTGCTGGTAAAATAAGACAAGGCCATTTGTATTTCCAACAGTCTTTTCATTGAGATTCAGTTTATATTTGAAATGATAACTTAGCCAATTGATTACTGTGGATGGGCAATACGCATGCTATCCTTTAGAAAACCTGCATAATATAAACAAGCACAGAGTTTTATTTCACAATTTTGGATGTAGTGTCCTTCACCTTAGTTAATACATCACATTGTCATTTCAAGCAGTAAACGTGGCACAGGATTAGAAATAATATTATAAAACAGATTCACCTAACTTTGCTCACCAGGTTTCACCTGTGACTACTACCTACTGTTCAGTTTCATGACAATTCTTACATTTCACATTCCCTGTATCCAGCTTAAGCCTTGTTATTTACTGTGACCTTCCAAAGCCTGCTAAATCCTGCTGATTTAAGATCCTTGTCCCTTGCTTGCCCTGCCCTCCCGCACATGAAATAAAAGCAGTGAAAAAGGTTACTGCCATGAAAAGAAAAACAGAAGCAGCCTATCAACATGCCACTGTAGAGAAAGGGAAAAACATTCCCAACTCCTGAAAATACTGACAGGCTGAGTATATGGGGAATTGTGAGAATCTACAGGTTGTTCAAAAAATATAGCAGGTGGTAGTGGCCCATGCCTTTAATTATAGGGAGCAAATCTCTAGAACCAGAGGCCAGCCTGACCTACACAGACAAACCCTGTCTCCAAAAACCAAAAATAAATAAGAATAAAAAGTTATAAAAACAGGCTGACAGTACTTACCATTAAAGCAATTGCAGATGTCTTCGTGAGTTACGTAAGAAAATGTACTGTCGTAAGAGTTAAGGAAAAACATTTATATCAAGGTCTACACACTACACCTAAATGCCAAACTGAAATTCAATGAATGAAAAGTGCTGCAACATGGTCACACAGACAAAATACAATCCTGTAAGTAGTGATTCTGGTTCATGACTTCTGAGGACTTCTGGGGTATGATGGAAAATGGTCTCTCTTTCTCTCTCTCTCTCTCTCTCTCTCTCTCTCTCTCTCTCTCTCTCTCACACACACACACACACACACACACACACACACACACGGGGTGTGTGTGTACACAGAGAATGGATGGGAAAGAGCATCAACACTGGTGGAGAGCAGGCTCAATTTTCTTGGATAACTACTTATCTTTTATTTGAATTAAATGGCTACAAAGAGGCTTGTAGCTCCTAGAGACAAAGGTGTCGGAGACCATATGGGAAATAGAACAGTGTGATTAGAAGACATGAGAGAGCATCAGTCCAGAGCTGTTGTTAGGGTCTTCATATAAAAAGCAAGGTGGAGAGAAGGAGAAACATTTTAGAAGTTGTTACTTTGAATAATTTTGACCAACTCTTTACTATAGGATCCTAGGTTGCCTGCCCCTGGATGAGGAAGGCATAGGATTGCTGCATCTTGTATGTGGTCAGATGGAGGTTCATATGGTTTAGGACTAAATAGTCTACTCCTACAATTCTGCTCCTGGATGATCCCTTGCCAATTCTAAGAATTAGTGAAATCATAGAGACTTGGGCATGGTCAAAATCTTACAAAGTTATAAAACAGGGCAACAAACACTAGATCACCTCAGTGGTTTCTGAATCTTTGGGTTTCACAGAACACAGCTTGAAAATTCCCACTAGTCTAACATGAGTATGGAGCTTTGACCCCCACACAAAATTAACAAGACAATATAAGGAATGCATTGTATACCTTACTCAAATATTTCTGTGAGGTGAGTAAAGATAAATTGCAAAATTTCCAAAAAATTACAGGGGGTAAGCAGCCAGGGGATCATGGCACATGCCTTTAATCCAGCATTTGGGAGGCAGAGGCAAGAGTTCAAGTCCAGCCTGGTCTACATAGTAACATCCAGGATAGCAAGGGCTACACAGAGAAACTGTGTATTAAAAACTCAACAAAACAAACAAAAAGTATGATAAACAAGCACACAAAAGAAATCTCCACGGTGTCTAAGGAAAGACTGCCATGTGTAAAGAACATACTGACCACATCACAATAAACATTCTTGGGGTAGTATTAGGTAGAAGCTGCATGGACTATAAATTTATGATATTCCTTTAAACTCAAATTAATTTTTCAAAACTGAAAGCTACTCAGTTCTTACTGCCTCAGAACTGAACGTAATTATTTAAGGAACCTTACAATAATAATAATATTCACGGACCTCTGTGCTAAGCTACAATACTTCATCCTGTATGTTAAATACATACAACTTAAAATGCTAGTATGTTAAAAATACTAGGCATCCCAGTGATCTGCTGCACTCAGGGCATCTGGTAAGAACCCTAAAAGTCCCACAGCTGACGCAGGGAGCCTAATGGACTCCGGAACTATCAAGCCTCAAAACCCCTGTCCGACAAATTCCACTCCCCTTCTGGCCAGTCCTTTCTTGCTGGGACAGACTGCTAGTTAGTCTGCTCCCTCGAAGACACCACAGACTGAGGCATCCCAGGAGATCTGCTGCACACTGGGCAACGGAGCAACTGATCACCAGCTTGTCTGCTCCCCTGAAGACACCACAGCTTAAAGGCATCCCAGGAGTCCCTGTGTAACAGCGCAACTGCCACCACAGTCTGAAGACTTCCCAGGGTCTCTGCCAAATGCAGGGTAACTGACCCAAAAGACTGAAAAGCCTCCCTGGAGTTCTGCTACACAGGGAAACAGAAAACACAGTTTGTAGGCTCCCCCGGAGAAGAGCTTCACAGCTCCTCTGAAGACGAACAGTCTGAAAGCCTCCCAGGAGATCTGCTGCAGCCAAGGCAACAGATCAGCAGCTCCTCTGCCCCTCTGAAGACCCCACAGTCAGAGGATCCAACAGGATACCCGAAGCAACCTAGGGACAAAAGAGGCAGACTCCAGACAGAGTCACTCAGACCAGCAAATACCAGAGATAAACAAATGGTGAGAAGCAAGCGCAAGACCAAAAGCAACAGAAGCCTATATATGTGGGCATCATCAGAACCCAATTCTCCCACCATAACAAGGCCTGAATACACCAACACACCTGAAAATCAGGAAGCTGACCTAAAATCCTATCTCATGAAGATAATAGAGTCCTTTAAGGATGATACAAATAATTCACTTAAAGAAATGCAGGAAAACAGGTAGAAGCCCTTAAAGAAACAGAAAACACAATCCCTTAAAAACAGAAACAAATCCCTTAAAGAAATGAAGGGACTGAGGTAGCAAAATAAAACTCCATTTTGTTTTTAAGACTCCATTCTAAGTTAACTTGTCCTAGAGAGGCATGGGCTCCTCCCCTGAGGTCTGAGAGAAATCACAAAATGTCCCTGGCAGTTGCAAAATAGCCACAGCAGCTGCAGCTGGCTGGTAACAACAGAGTGGGCTAAGAAAACATAAGTCTTTCCCAGGTCAAGATGTCCCTTTTTGATGTACGCTCACTCCTTGTGGTTGAACCAGGTACTGTAAACCAAGTAGACTAACATTAAAGACTAGCATTACTTTACCCTCTCATGTAATGCCAAGGATTGGAAACCCCCACTTGCAGTTTTTAATTTTATAAAGACCTGGAGGTTCACTCTCCTTTCTGTTCCATCAGGAGGGTTGGTGGCCCAAGCTTGAGCTTCAATAAAGACCCTCATATGCTTACATTGATGGTATGATTCCTGGTGGTCTCTTTGGGGTTGTTTTACAATCTAGGCATAACAGAAATACAGGAAAAGACAAACAGGTGAAGGAATTGAATAAAGCAGTCCAAGATCTAAAAGTGGAAGTAGAAACAATAAAGAAAACACAAATGGAGGCAACCCTGAAAATGGAAAACCTAGGAAAGAGGTCAGGAATTACAGATATAAGAATCAGCAACAGACAACAAGAAATAAAACAGAGAATCTCAGGTGTAGTAGATACCCTAGAAGAGATTGACACAACTGCCAAAGAAAATTCAAAACATAAAAAACTCCTAACCCAAAACATCCAGGAAATTCAGGACACAATGAAAAGACCAAATTTAAGAATAACTGCAATAGAGGAAAACAAAGATTCCCAGCTCAAAGGACCTGAAAATGTCTTCAACAAAATCATAAAAGAAAATTTCCCCAACCTAAAGAAAGAAATAGCCATAAAAGTGCAAGAATCCTAAAGAACACCAAATAAATGGGACCAGAAAAGAAAATCCTCTTGTCACATAATAATCAAAACACTAAATGCACAGAACAATGAAAGAATATTAAAAGTTGCAAGGGAAAAGGGTCAAGTAACATACATAGATAGACCTATAAGAATCACACCAGACTTCTCAGCAGAGACTATGAAAGTCAGAAGATCCTGGTCAGAGGTCATGCAGACTCTAGGAGAGCACAAATACCAGCCCAGGCTACTATATCCAGCAAAACTCTGAATCAACATAGATGGAGAAACCAAAATATTCCAGAACAAAATCAAATTCAAACTGTATCTATGTACCAACCCAGGCCTACAGAGGATTCTAGAAGAAAAACTTCAACACAAGAAAGGTACCTACAAAGAAAAGACAAGATATTAATCATCTCACAACAAAGCCACATGCACATAGTGCCACCTACAAAAACAAACATAACAGGAACTAACTTTAATCTCTCAGTATTAATGGACTCAATTCACCCATAAAAAGACATAAGCTAACAGTCTGGATATGCAAACAGGATCCATCATTTTGCTGCATACAGGAAATACACTTCAATAGCAAAGACAGACACTATCTCTGAGTAAAAAGATGGAAAAAGGTCTTCCAGGCAAATGGTCAGAAGAAACAAGTAAGACCTGCTATTCTAATATCCAATAAAACAGGTTTTCAACCAAAAGTTATCAAGCATGATAAGGAAGGACATTTCATATTTATTAAAGGGAAAATCCACCAAGAGAAAGTCCCAATTCTGAAAGTCTCAATTCTGAACATCTCCAAATGCAAGGGCACCCACATTTATAAAAGAAACTTTACTAAAGCTCAAAACACACATTGAACCCCAAACAATAATAGAGTGAGAATTTAACACCCCACTCTCACTAATGAGCAGGTCATTGAAACAAAAACTAAACAGAGACACAGTGAAACTAATAGAGGTTATGAACCAAATGGATTTAACAGATATCTATAGAACATTTCACCCTAAGACAAAAAATACACCTTCTTCTCAGCACTGCATGGTACCTTCCTTTAAATCGACCATATAATTGGTCAAAAAACAACCCTCAACCAATACACAAAGACTGAAATAATACAATGCATCCTATCACATCACCATGGCCTAAGGCTGGTCTTCAATAACAGCAGCAAAACAACAAAAATAATACACATGGAAACTGAACAACTCTCTACTCAATGATAACTTGATCAGGGAACAAATAAAGAAATTAAAGACCTCCTGGAATTCAATAAAAATGTTGACATAACATACCCAAACTTATGAAATACAATGAAAGCAGTGCTAAGAGGAGAATTCATAGCACTAAGTGTCCTAGTAAAGAAACTGGAGAGATCTTACACTAGCAACTTAACAGCACACCTGAGAGCTCTAGAACAAAAAGAGGCAAACACTCCCAAGAGGAGTAGAGGGCAGGAAATAGTCAAACTTAGGCCGAAATCAATCAAATAGAAAGAAAGAGAACAATAGAAAGATCAACAAAACCAAAAGCTGGTTCTTTGAGAAAATCAACAAAATAGATAAACCCCTAGCCAAACTAACTAAAGGGCCTAGAGGCAGTATTCAAATTAATAAAATCAGAAATGAAAAGGGAGACATAACAGAAACAGATGAAATTAAAAAAATTATCAGATCCTACACAAAAGCCTATACTCTACAAAACTTTAAAATCTAAATGAAATGGATGGTTTTCTAGACAGATACCATATACCAAAGCTAAATCAAGAGCCAGTGAACTAAGCAGGCCTGTGAGAAGCCATGGCAAGGCCTTACTCTTGGCAAACACTTACCCTTGGCTCTCCTATCTACTATTCTTCTTTCTGCTTACCTTCCATGATTCACTTGTCAGTTCTCATAACTTCAAACAAGGCCTCATAGCAACCCACCTTAGTAACCCTTCCTCCTGATCTCTAGATTTAGCCAACATCCCGCTAGATAGATGTTTTTAAAACCCCTAGTAACAGAAAGGCTTTGTGAGAATAACTTAGACCCTGCAGCTGCAGCTAGCTTCCTCCACCTACAAAGCCCTCTTTCCTTTCCTACCCCTCCCCATATCCTGTTTGCAGAGTATATAACCCGTGTGAACAATAAAATCTTTGCCAGCTTGATCAGACCTCTTGACTTGCTGTGCCTCCTTATTTTCTCTCGCATCTCAGTCCTCTCCACAGGGTCTAAGGGTCCCACTTCATTGTCCAGCTGGCCTGGACACAGGCCCATATTCCGTAAGAAAACAGAAGTCATTAAAAACCTTCCAACCAAAAAAGCTCAGGACCAGACAGATTTAGTGCAGAACTCTACCAAACTTTCAAAGAAGACCTAATATAAATATTCCTCAAACTATTCCATAAAATAGAAACATAAGGAACACTACCTAATTCATTCTGTAAAGCCACAATTACTCTGATACCTAAATCATACAAGCACTCATGCAAAAAAGAGAACTTCAGACCAATTTCACTTATGAATATCCATACAAAAATACTCAATAAAATTCTTGCAAGCCAAATCTAAGAATACATCAAAACAATCATCCATCATGATCAAGTAGGCTTTATCCCAGGAATGCTAGGTTGGTTCAATATGTGAAAATCCATTAACGTAATCCACTATATAAACAAACTCAAAAACAAATCACATGATCATCTTAGATGCTGAAAAAGCCTTTCACAAAATATACGCCCCTTTATGTTAAAAGTATTGGAGAGATCAGGAATTCAAAGCCCATAATTGAATATAATAAAAGCAACTTACTACAAGCCAACAGCCAATATCAAAATTAAATGGAGAGATACATGAAGCAACCCCACTAAGATCGGGGCCAAGACAAGGATGTCCACTCTCCCCATATCTATTCAATATAGTACTCAAAGTGCTACCTCGAACAATAATAAGTCAACAAAAAGAGATCAAGGGGATACAAACTGGCAAAGAAGAAATAAAGGTATCACTATTTGCAGATGATATGATAGTATACATAAGTGACCCCAAAAATTCTACCAGAGAACTTCTCCAGTTGTTAAACAACTTCAGCAAAGTGGCTGGATATAAAATTAACTCAAATAAATTAGTAGCCTTCCTTTACACAAATGATAAACAGGCTCAGAAAAAAATTAGGGAAACAATTCCCTTCACAATAGCCACAAATAATATAAAATTATCTTGGTGTGATTCTAACCAAGCAAGTGAAAGATCTATATGACAATCACTTCAAGTCTGTCAAGAAAGAAATCCAAAATCTCAAAAAAAGGAGAGATCTGCCATGCTCATGGATTGGAAGAATTAACATAGAAAAAATGGCCATCCTACCAAAGGCAATCTACAGTTTCAATGCAATCCCCATCAAAATGCCAACACAATTCTTTAAAGACATGGAAAAAGCAATTCTCAACTTCATCTGGAAAGGCAAAAAAAAAAAAAACCCAGAATAGCAAAAACAATTCTTAAAAGAACTGTTGGGAGAATCACGACCCCTGATCTCAAGTTCTACTACATAGCAGTAGTGAAAAAAATGCATAGTATTGGTACAGAGACAGACACGTTGATCAATGGAATAGTACTGAAGACCCAGAAATAAAACCACACGCTTATGGACACTTGATCTTTGACAAAAAAGCCCAAAATATACAATGGAAAAAAAAGAAAGCATCTTCAATAAATGGTGCTGGTCTAAGTGGCTGGTCTGTATGTATTAAAATGAAAATAGACCCATACTTGTCACCTTGCATAAAGCTCAAGTCCAAGTGGATCAAGGACCTCAGCATAAAACCAGATACACTGAATCTAATAGAAGAGAAAGTGGGAAAGAGCCTTGGAATCATTGGCTTCCCAGGTGGGGGGATTTCCTAAACAGAACTCCAAAGGCTCATGCTCTAAGATCAAGAATTGATAAACGGGGCATCATGAAACTGGAAAGGAAATAGTCAATAGGACAAATCGTCAACCTATAGATTGGGGAAAAATATTCACTAACCCCACATCCGATAGAGGGCTAATATCTAAAATATATAAAGAACTCAAGAAGCTAACCAACCAAAAAACCAAACAACACAATCAAAAATCGGAGTATAGAACTAAACAGAGAATTTACAACAGGGGAATCTCAAATAGCTGAGAAGCACTTAAAGAAATGTTCAAAGTCCTTAGTGATCAAAGAAATACAAATCAAAAGGAACCTGAGATTCCACCTTACACCAATCAGAATGGCTAAGATCAAAACCTCAGGTGACAGAACATGTTGGCAAAGATGTGGAGAAAGAGAAACACTTCTCCTTTGCTGGTAGGACTGTAAACTGGTACAACTACCTTAGAAATCAGAAACCTCAGAAAATTGGAAATAGATCTACCTGAAGACCCAGCTATACCACTCTTGGGAATATACCCAAAAGATGCCCCATCATGCCACAGGGGCATGTGTTCCACTATGTTCATAACAGCCTTATTTGTGATAGCCAGAAGCTGGAAACAGCCCAGAAGTCCCACAAAAGAATAATGGATACAGAAAATGTGTTTCACCTACACAATGGAATACTATTGAACGATTAAGAACAAGGACATCATGAGTTTTGCAGGCAAATGGATAGAACTAGAAAATATCATCCTGAGTGAGGTAACTCAGACCCAAAGGGGCATGCATGGTATGAAAAAAAAAAAAAAAAAAAAAAAAAAAAAAAAAAAAAAAAAAAAAGGAAAAAAAAGAAAAGAAGAAAGAGAAGTACAGATTACCTAAAATACAGTCCACAAAATTAAAAAAGGTCAACAAGCTGAAGGACCCAAATGCCAAATGAGGATGCCTCAATCCCAGTTGGAGACAGAAGAAAGTAATCACAAGTGAGGAGGGAGGGAAGGACCTGGAAGGGAAAGGGGATGGGGGGAGGGGTTAGGAGAAGAGGGAAACATGATCATGTATTGGGTAGGGGAAAAGGACTGAAGCCCTGAGGGCCAGAAGAAAGAATAGAAACAGGTAATCTCAGGAGGTAGGAGGTAAGGGGTACCCTCCAGAAAATACCAGAGACCTGGGAGGTGAAAGACTCTCAGGACTCAAAGAAAAGTACCTTAAGATGAAATGCCCTACAGTGAGGAGAGAGAACTTGTAGAGCCTACCTTCTGCAGAAAGACAGGGCATCAAGTGAAGGATGGGGTTGCCCTCCTACTGTCAAAACTCTGATCAATAATTGTTCCTGTCTGAAAGAACTGCAGGGACAAAAATGGAGAAGAACCTGGAGGAAAAGGAGGTCTAGTGACACGCCCAAAGGGGGATCCACTTCAAGAGGAAGCCCCAAGGCCTGACACTATTACTCAGGCTAGGGAGTGCTCACAAAAAGGGACCTATCATGACTGCCCTCAGATACACCCAACAAGCAGCTTGAAAGAGTCATATGCAGATATTTGCAACCAACCAAAGGACAGAAGCTGTTGACCCCTATGGTTGAATTAAGAAAAGGCTGAAAGAAGCTGAGGAGAGGGTGACCCTGTGCTCAGACCAGCAGTCTCAATTAATCTGGACGCCCAAGATCTCTCAGACATTGGACTACCAACCAGGCAGCATACACCAGCTGATATGAGGCCCCCAACACATATACAGCGGAGGACTTCTGGGTCTGGGTTTAGTTAGAGATATCTAACCCTCAAGAGACTGGTGGTCCCAGAGCTTGGGGAATGGGGACATTCTCATGGAGATAGGGGGTGGGGAGGAGGTATGGGATGTGAAACAGTGAATCAGGATGGGGATAAAATCTGGAGTGAAAAAAAAAAGATTAAATAAAATTTGAAAAAAAAAAAAGAAATTTAAATATAACCTAAAAAAAAAGTAAAATTTTATACCTCTTATCCTAAAATAAAAAAAAAATACTAGTCTAAGTTATTAGAAAATTATAAATGCTATATTCATTTGTAAAGCTTAACTGCATAAGCACTTGAGGTTAAAGAAGCACTGTATATATACATTATACAGCTTATATATGTAACTTACTCAGAAGGATATCTGTTATTAATGGAGTCTTCCATCACATTTTTGATGCTTTGCTGTAGCCATAACTTCTGCTGGTCAAGTTCTCTTTCCTTCAATTCCAGATCTTCAATTTCAGCTTTAAGATATCTTAATCTATCTATAACTTCTTTAGTATTACAGCCAGCACCTACACCCCTTACAAGCATGAGAATAAATACTCACAGGATCAGACACTCATTTAATATCATTTCATTTTTGTAGTAATAAAACTGACCTATAGGTTAATCAAAATGAGTTTACACTCTTCTGAAAAATCAAACATTAAAATCCTTACAAAATTTAAACACCAAAGCTCTAAACTCACTTTCTGGAAATTTTACTGACAGGGTCTAGAGAAATAGCTCAGCAGTTAAGAGCACTGCCTGCTCTTCCAGAAGACACAGGTTCTATTCCCAGCACCTGCAATGACAACTTACAACTATCTGTCAGAAAATCTGGCATCCTCACATAGACATACATGCAAGCAAAATACCAATGCCCATATTAATAAATAAACTGTATCAGTTCTGATAGTGAAATTTAAAAGTCTCCTAATGTACAATAAGGTGCTGGTAAAGTTAACTATAACTTCTGGTATTTGGGCAGAATTCTAACAAAGAAAAAAACACTAAGGCCAAAGGAAGTACTTTTAAAAACAACTTATTTGTCATAAGCAAGCAACCATACCATAGCTAACACATCAAACAGTGCAGAGGGCAAGGAAACATCCAACATACAACGGACAGGGAGGCTGGGCCAAAGGTCGGTCCCAGGTAAGACCAGGTAAGACAGGTCTTGTGAGATCACAGGACCAAAACTGAGCATATGCGAAAAAGAAAAGTTTAAAGTTTGATTTGTATCAGGGACAGGGTTTGAGTAAGGTTTGTGACTTACTTCCACTGGATACTGTTCTTTGATTTTTTTTCAATTAGATCAATTCCCTCTAAGACGTTGGTGATATCATAAATTCTTCGCTTTTGCCTCACAGCCAAGGTATCTGCAGCCTGTTTAAGACAATGAGAGCAAAGAGAGCATAGTAGTCAGTGTGTCTATAATTTAAAGTCAAAGAGAATGTTGACTGTCAGGGTCACTACATGAGTCTAATCCCAAATCCGATCCGCTCAGTGTCTTCAGAACAATAGCTAGGTATATCTGAAGCACATGCAGACTTTGCCAATACCAGAGAAATTACTCCACCTAAATACTACCAGATGTTGGAGAGAAGAAAAAAAAATTAAGTTCATAACCTACGGCCCACAGAAATAAGAGAACATAGTAATTCCTTGTCAATGTATGTACTAAGCTTAGGAAGAACTACTAATTTTCAGTCTTTGTCACTTTCTATTTCTCTATTCAAAAGAATCTCATCAAAAGACAGCCTTATATATATAAGGTCCATATATGTGGACCTTTTGGCAATTAAGGAATAGGGGGATTCAGAATTATATTTACAAATTATGAACCTATTTAATAATAATTTGTATTTTATAAGCTCATAACAAAGCATGGATGAATTATTTCATCCCAACAGCATTAAATTAGTAAAAAATAAAAATATGTATCATAGTCGTGGTCCTAGCAATGCTTTACAAAATCTTGGTAGTTTTTTCCCTAGAAGTCTAGAGAAGGTTAGAGTAACAAAATATTAACATGATGGAAGTCAGGAACTTAACCTTAGAGACTGTAATATCCAAAAGGAGATCACTGGACAAAAGAGCATAAGCCATGGAAGAGAGGCCAAAGTTACAAGGGAGGCACAGGCTAGACATCAATTGGACTGTCTTCAGGTGACAGACATCCGAGGGACAGGTGGAATCCACCTAACATGGGAACAAAGTGTGTGAGAAATGAAGAGCACCCTGACACTGACACAATGTGCCATGCATGCAGGAGCAGTGGCGCCAAAGAAAGGGAGTGAAGGATGGACTTGCCATGCACTGGAGCTAGGCAAATCTCAGACATCACTTGAACACAACTGTTCTGTCAGAGGGAGGGGGATCTCATGGAGTGTTGGGCCTAACACAAGGTCTAATGTCCATTTCACCTCCACCCTTCCGTCATGTACACAGGTGGAGGGCGTGAACAGGCCCTAGAGAGATTTACATACTAATGAGGTACCTGAAGGCCAGAGGTGGAGCCGATTAAACATTCCTCCCCAGCCTCTCCCCCCTTCTCCCCTCCCCTTTTAACTCAGGTCGATCCTGGGTTTGAGGGGATGCATCCAGATCCATCCGCGATCCGCCATGTGAATAAACCAGTTTTGGAAACCCAAGGGCTTCCTCGTGTGTTGGGGCTGCGCCGCTATGAGGAACCGTGAGGAGCCAGGGAGAGACTTTTAGTTAATGAGCAGCCGGGCCCAACTTCCAGCTGGAGAAACCCAGAGCGTTCCCAGCCGGCTACCCACAGCATGGCAGGAGGAACCGCAGGAGCCCCAAGCCTTTTTCCCTATAATGGAGGAGCTTTAAGAACAGAAGGAAAGATAGTGTAGACAATGTCTTTCAAGGGTGTTGCTGCAACAAGGAACAGAGATGGGAAGCCATAACTACAGGAGTTGTCTGGTCTCAAGTTTTTTTTCTCTTTTAAAGATAGGTGCTATTTCAACTCATGCTGATGGGGGCTAATGTGACAGAGAGAGGTAATCACAGAAGGAAGGGCAGTAACTAAGGAGATTGTTCCGAAGCAGAGGGCAGGTATATTAGTAATGGCCTAGTTCTGACTAAGTGCAAATACAGATACATTAGTAGACAAACTAGAGCAGATATTTCCTTCCTACTATGTCTGATTTTCTCATCAGCTTTGGGATGGAGGGACGGGAGGAGAGGAGAAAGTGAGATACTGACATAAAATAGTGGGCAGTGCACACGGGTACTAGACAGTACTAGTGCCCTTCAAAGTTAGTGTCCTGAATTTAAAGGGATCCTTAATCTATTAGTTATTTTTCTGATGCTGTGATAAAACACCATGACCAAAGCAACTTAAAGAAGGGTTTATTTTGGTTTATGGTTCCAAAGGGATAATAAGAGTCCACCGTGGCAGGGAGGCAGGGCAGCAGGCACACTGGCCAGAGCAGAGAGCTGAAGGCTCAGATCTTCAAACACAATCTTCAAGTAAAGAGCACAAGCAACAGTGGCAGAAGCCCTTCTCCTTTCATCCTGCCAGCAGTAATGTACTTCCTCCAGCAAGGCCACTCCCCCTTAGCTTCCCAAACAGTGCCACCAACTGAGGGGCCTAAGTGCTCAAATATTTAAGGCTATAAGGGTCATTTTCATTCAAATTACATGTGACATCACTGCATTTTCTCTAGTCCTCAAACTGCTCAGGTGTAACAAGTTGTTGGGCAGGGATCAGAATCACCACCCTCATCTCAACTTTCTATAGTACAGCATTGGTTTTATTTTAAAAAGATTACAGTTTGTATAGTGGGATTTGATAGCCAAAATAGGAACTATAAAGAAAGCCACAAAAGCTGCATCTATCATACAACTCAGTTTATAGTAAAAACCCCAAGACAATCCTTTTGAAGAAAACTAGCTCCCTTTTAAATATTAGTTGTTTTTTAAGATTGTCTCACAAATGAGAAGCAAATAATATCTACAGACAGAATAATATTCAAATTTGAAAATCTGTTACCAGGTAGGCAGGCAAAATAAACAATAAACTAGAACAGGTATGGCAGTGTCTAAGTGCCACAATGTTCCATTTAAAGGGGTGTCACCTAAAAATGAGTTCAGACAATTTCCTATACTTCAGATTCTCTACCTACAAGGCAAGTTCTTTATTCTCTTCTCGGTCACAACAGTTAACAAATATGCATACAATACATGATTGAGATTAAGAAATTTACTTTAAGATAGGAGCCATAATTCAAAATCAAAGTATTCTAACAGCAATGCTGAATAAAATCAAGGAAATTTCACCAAAAACAATGATGAGGAGGGCTGAAGTAATGGCTCGGCAGTTAAGAGTGCTTGCTGCTCTTTGGAAGGACCTCAGTTTAATTCCTAGCACCCATGGGACAGCTCACAATGCCCTCTGCTGACCTCCACACATACAGACACTCACACAAATGGACAAAAAAGTAAGAAAAAATAAATCTCAAAGTATTAAGGCAAAAGGATCTCAAGTGACATACCAAGAAGGGCCAGAAAATATTTTAATAATAATAATAATAAAAACTTTAACACTTCAGACATGGCACATGACATTTTATATTCATCCATTTCCTTAGTTAACTATTGCCTAATTTCAAACTCATAATTAATATATAAAATATTTAATTTTTAGCTTATAGCAATAGGGTAACTGTAACAAAACTCTACAGATACTACGTGTTGAAAAACGCCACTCCTAAATTCAGCTTCAGTAGCTAAGTGCCAGTGGCATGTTATCATCGGTCACCAAAATGCAACACATTTCCACTGTTGCCATGAGGTGGAGATTTTCCCTATGCACATATGCTATACCCCTTCTAAAAAGCCAGTGCCTTCTTTTCCTGCTCTTTCCCCTCACCCTCACTCACAGGCAGCCTCTGCATACCTCACTCCCCCAGAAGCCCCTCCTGTGAGATCTGCTGCACCTGCACGGTGTGATCTCTTTGCAGCATGCCGTCACTCTGACTTACCAAAGTACTTCTGGAGGTAAATCATAACACTGCCCAAGGTAAAGCTCACAATGACTCTACAAAGTAGATGTTCTCATTTTATAGAAAAGCCCAAAAGGCTAAAGAATAACAACATTATTTTTGACAATATAATGACAATGTTTGACATTAATCCTTATTTATGAAACAAACTTGTGAAACAAGTTTTATGCAATTTAAAATACTTTAAATAATTTGTATATATGAATTCAGTTATATCCTTGTACTGAACAGGAAATTCAAGTACAACTTGTCTATAGGTTCCATAAAGAGGAGACTAAAAGAATGGCATAAAAGCAGAAATTTTATTTCTATTGTTTGCTTATTGAAAAAAGCATATATACTTAAGTTTATGCCTATGCTGACAATATCTCATAGAATAGTATATAAAACGCTAAACAACGGAAGCCGAAGAAGTAGCTTAGGCCTTAAGAAAAGCACTTGTTGCTCTTCCAGAAGATCTGGGTTTGGTTCCTATATTCCACAAAGATGATAACAAGCATGGGTAACTCCAGTTCCAAGGAATCCAGACACCTCTTTTGATTTCCCTGGGCATCCAATGCAGACACAGGAGGCAAAACAACAGTACAAATAAACACATCTTTAAAAAGAAAAAAAAAGAAATTGAATTTTTAAAAAGAAAGAATATTCCAAAGATTAGTGTCCATACTTGCCAAATGTACAAATCCCTTGTGTATGTGTGTGCACGCGCGCGCACACACACACACACACAAAGAGGGGCAAGGAGAGAAGGTCATTTACACTGGAGATGTTAAAATGTTATAAGCTGGTGAAGAAACAGGAGTACTTAGGGTGAGTGCAAGAGAAAATTCCTGGGAGCAGCCACTTTGTTTCTAATGGGTCTGTAGGGGCCATAAAACAAGGAAATGAAATACCAAAGAATTGCTGACACTAAGGGCACAAGGGTCCTTCCTGAAGCAGCATCATTCACTGACACAGTGTGTTTAGATCTGTATCAATGCTGTCCTGCAGAGAAACTGCACCTAAACACACCCTCTGTGTTGACTACTCTGCTACTGTACTTATGTATTCTGAAATACATTTATATTTATATTTTTATTGTTTTAAGAAAGTTCATTTCTATTTTTCTCATACAGGTCACCAACAAATAATCAAAAGAGAGAAAAAAATATTTGATAGTGTTTATTTAATTAGGAAAATCACATTAATCCTCTGAAATCTACAATTGAAATCTCTAGTTATTGTTTGCCTATATCCACAATGGTATAGTTTGGAAATCCTTTTATATAATTATTATTTTGGCTGGCATATAAAGAAAAGTTTCACTGTGACATCTGTCATTATATTTAATCTCTTATTTGACACCCCCTTATCTTACCTGACACTGCTCTCCCTCATCTCCCATCTTTTCCCCCTCTTGCTGAGGTCTCACATGATTTATGTGTAAAATCCTCTGCAGTCTCTGTGTATCCTAATCTGCTGTCATAGGACACCCATCAGATGTAATTAGGGTACATTCTGATACTGCTATTTAACTCAGACTTCTTTTTAAGGACCTTCCTTCAAATGAAGTTCCATTTTAATCAGTGGGGGTTAGAAGAGCACCAAGAAGTGAGCACAGTTCAGCCTATAACTCCATTAATCAACTTTCATCCTATACTGCCATATCTTTTGGCAGACATTCTCCTGCTTTGTCTCTAAGAAGCTGAGTACTCTTAAATACTTCAAATAAGAACCATATAGTAGGGGATGAAGAAGTGCGTCAGCAGTTTAAGAGCACTGGCTGCTCTTCCAGAGGACCTAGATTCAATTCCCAGTATACACATGGTGGCTCTCAACCATCTATCACTCCAGTCAGGGCATCTGATGCCATCTTATGGCCTCTGCAACCTCCACAGACATATGTAGCGCAGACATACATGTGAAGTTTAAGAAAGAATCCTACAGCATTTGTCTATTTATTCAATATAACATGCTCAAGGGTCATTTCTGCTGTACATGTCAGAATTTTTCTTTCACTTACTGAACGTCATTTGATTCCCCACTGAAAGACATCTGAGTTGCCCAACTTCTGACTATTTGAGTAACACTGACATGAACATAGATTACACGAATACAGGCTTGCTATGCGCCACACATCTCTCCTTATGCCAATTACCTCAAAAACCTTGTTACCTACTAAAAGCCTGCGGCTGAATTATGTCTTTTCTAGGTTTCATTTAGGTCATTTGTTATGTATGTGTCTGGATATGGGAGAGAATACTTAGGTGTCATTCAAGTAATCTGTAACTTAAATAATAGTAATAACACAACAGGCACAATCCAGACTATCCTTTCAAAGTTCATGATGGCATTAAAATGGCCAACGAAACATAGAAACTCACCTGTAAAGTGAACAGAACAGTAATTTTCAGAGCAACAGATACTCATATTCCTTAACAGTTCAGTGATTACGCTACAGAAAAATAAAAACTAGTTTAATCTGTTTCTATAGAATCTGCCATCGGTGCTCTCCTTTTCAAATAGAGGCCCATCACCTAACATGTTAGTTTACTCAAGGGAGTAAAATTATTCATTTTTCTTTAAAAAAAAAATCTATAAAGAATAGAGATACATAAAAACTCAAGTTTATTTTCAAGAACTTACTAGTTCTTAAAGGCAGTAAAGCATAGAAAGTAATAAATAGTCCAGTTTCAAATGTTCAGTCTCACTTAGCAAACCTAACCCAGAACTTTCCTAAATTTAGTGTATCAGGCACACATTTGGGTGAGAATATTAGGCTTACCATCTACAGTCTTGAATATTTTATGGCCACTCAGGGTATCTAATGAAAAACAATATATTTCTATATTTGTGATTTTCACAAAAATTAAAGATTCTATTAAAAAACGAAGTACATGTTTTAAAACTTCTATTTAGAAATTTATTATAAGTATAGGACTATCTTTAACATGTGCTATTAGAATATCTCAATATCTCAAAATAATGTACTACTATAAGAAGCATCACTAGGAATAATACTTCAGTGTCTTTTTTATACATACAGTTTTATATGTATTTATATACATAAGAAGTATGTATAGGTAAAATGTTTTTCTACCTAGCAAAAAGAATGGCATACGGGTCTCTGTAAGTCATTACTCACTATTTTTAGTAATTATTTATTTATTACTACAGAAGTCTTTGATTCTTTAGGATAGATCCAGATAACAAAAACAAAGACTCTTGAATATCAGACTTCTGCTATTCAATGACAGAGCCTGCGGCTATACACGTGAAGTAAGCCCAACAACCAAATCTAGAAGGACAGAGTTCATCATTTTCTGAGTTCCGAGCATGTTTCAGGAGAAACCATCAAACCCCACTTTTACCCGGAAAGCCCCGAAATTCTCTGACTTTTTTTTTTAAATGCAGTCATCCACTACTGCTGCCTTTAACTCTGAACAGATTTCAATGGGCGTTCGGTAACATCAGGTGTTTCTCTGCTGACCTCACTAATGCCAGTGAAACTGGAAACCGTACCATTTGAATTCATTACAATTTGAGTACTGTAGATGTCCATTAAAACCCTTTTAAGAAGGCAAAGAAGAGATCCTGGAGGGATTGCAGGCGGGGAGGGGGGGGAGGGAATACAAGGAATTCTCAAAAGTGGAAAAAAGTCCAAAGAATAACATTTCCAAATAAGAACGGTCACCAACTGGCATCTACACCCAGGAAAAGGGGGGGTCCAAGTGCCAACAAGCCAGCGTCTGCCACTGGGCCACAGACAGACCACTAGGCAGGAGAGTTCAGGAAGGCAGGCTTCTTCAGTTCAGATTCTTCATTTCCAATGCCTTGGCCATGGTCTTGAGGATGGTAAGAGCTTCAAGTCAGGAAGGTTAGGTATGATACTCAGTCTCTAGGTGCCGTGAGTAGTTTTCTCAGCCAGGCAGGGAAGTCATAAGAGGCTATCTGCTGTGAGTATAAACTAGCAACTTTGTTTATTTTTAAGTATTGGCTCTTTCTGAACCTCCGCGTACTGGCTGAATTTTAATTCACACAAATCCATACTGTTTTCCCCTCCCTGAGCTGTGGAATTCTTCCAAGTCTTGGCAGGAACGGTTAAATCACTATGACTGAATAGCTTCAAATGCACGTTGTTGTTTGAAAAAAAATCCGAATCATAGCAAAGAACGAAGCAAACATCCTTATAAAACCAGATAAAGTTTACTAAGTAATTCCACCGCTTAGTCTGAAAGTCACAAAATGACCACTCTCCTGTGTGACCACAAATCTTAGGTCTAGAAAGCACAAAGATGCTGGGCGGTGGTGGCGCAAGCCTTTAATCCCAGCACTTGGGAGGCAGAGGCAGGGGGATTTCTGAGTTCGAGGCCAGCCTGGTCTACAGAGTGAGCTCCAGGACAGCCAGGGCTACACAGAGAAACCCTGTCTCGAAAAACCAAAAAAAAAAAAAAAAAAAAAAAAAAAAAGCACAAAGATCCTAAATTAAGTCAACAAATCCAATCTTACTTCCCAAGCAGCGACGGAGAATTTCCCCTTCTAAAAACTACTACTTTAGCGGAGGTGTGAAAAGTTTTCTCTTTCCCTCTTTCATTCCGAAGAACTGACATGAAAGTTCTTCAAAACAGGAATGAAGTTCTGCAGAGCGGTCCATTAAGACATCAGTTTCCAACAGCAAACCAACCCCGAGTGAGCCCAGAGCAGAGCGCGAATTCCCGGGTGCTCCTTTGTGGCCAGGGCCGCGCGGTGGCCGGTCGGTGGGGGCCCCGCATCCATCCCGGCCCCTCCGATCCCTAGGCATCCCCGGGTCCCGAGTCTCGGCGGCGTGAGGGCAGCGGACCGAGCTCCCTCAGGCCTCGCCCTCCCCATCCCCGCCCGCGCTCACCGCTTTGAGATCCAGGACGCCGTCCTGCGCCTCCTGCAGCAACGACACGAATTTGGTGGTGAGCAACCCCAGGCTCTTCTCATGCCGGCTACTGCCCACGGCGAGCCCCGCGGACGGCTGCGAGGATGGCGCCCCTTGCGGCGGCGGCTGGGCCTGCGGCGTGGGCTGAGCAGAGCTCGCGGGCTCCGCTGCCGCCATCACCGCCGCGGCCCCGCCGTCCGCTGGCCAGGAGCCGCTCGGCCTCCGGCAGAGGAGGTGCGCGGACTCCGCTCCCGGCCCGCGGCGACCCTCGCGTCCACCAGTCCCCGGAGCCGCGAAGCTCGCGCGCGGCGCCGCACAGCGCGCTACACCACAGAGCGCGCGGACTCACGCAAGCGCCCGGCACCGCGAGGGTGGGCCTGAGTTTAAATGGCAGGAAGTGACGCCGCGCTTCGTTGCCTAGTAACGCACTCTCCACGGAGGGGCGGGGCAGTCGGGTTCGCCGCCGAGCTGTGCCGGGGACTGTCTATAGTCCCGCCCTAAGGCGGAGTCTGCGGTCAGGCCTGGAGCTCTCGCGTCCCTGGTGTCTCTTTTGCACCCTAATCAGGTGCAAGTATTGCAAGGCTCATCTTTGCGTGAATAGGAGAACGTTGCGTCCCGGAAGGTTTTTGAACTCTGATCTTTTGAAGGAACTACCTGGAAGGGAGGCAACATTTGGAATGTAAATGAGTAAAACAATTTTAAAAGACCATAAACAACTTGATATTTGCACCTGTTGAATATCGTTCACACTTAACAAATAGGTAACTAAAAACACCATTTGGTAGGAATTAATGAAGACATATCCTCCATGCAAGAATGCCCAAATTAACAGTAGAGAAAAAAAATCACTGAAATGAGAGGGAAAATTGACAGCATTAACTAGTAAATCCTGAAAGCCATTTTAAACAAAAAAAAATTTTTAGGCGGCTGTAGCAAAACTTCTGTAGGGGAAGCATTTTCCTTCAGAGCTGCAACACTTAAAATTCTCTTCAGTCCCCAATCCAACTGCAAATTCTATTTCACTGACCCTTCCCAGAAAGATCCTTATGTTCCCCCCTTTAGCCTTTCTTGTTACTTAGTCTTTCTGGCTCTGTGGATTGTAGCATGATCTTTTACTTTACAGCTAATATCCACTTATAAGTGAGTATGTACCATATTTATCTTTCTGAGTTTGGGTTACCTCACTCGGGATGATGCTTTTGAGTTCCATCAATTTACCAGCAAATTTCATGATGTCATTTTTTAAACAACTGAGTAACACTCCATTGTGAAAATGTACCACTTGTTTTATTTTTAAATCCATTGTTTAGTTGAGGGAAATGTAGGTTGTTTCCAGCTTCTGACTTTTATGAATAAAGCTGCTGTGAAGATAGGTGAACAAGTGTCCGTCCTTGGAATAGGATGTAGCATCCTTTGGGTATATGCCCTCGAGTGGTATAGCTGGGTCTTGAGGTAGGTTGATTCCCAATCTTCTGAGAAACCACTATATTGATTTCCAAAGAGCCTGTACCAGTTTCCCCTCCCAAGCAGCAATAAAGGAGTGTTTTCATCACTTCACATCCCACTCCCCAGCAGGAACTATCACTTGTGTTTTTGATCTTAGCCATTTGACAGGTGTAAGATGGAATTTCAAAGTTGTTTTGATTTTGTATTTTCCCTGCTTGCTAAGGATGTTAACCATTTCTTTAAGTGTTTCTTCTTGGCTATTTGAAATTCCTTGGTTGAGAATTCTCTGTTTAGATCTTTACCCCATTTTAATAGGATTGTTTAATTTGTTGATGTCTGATTTCTGGAGTCCTTTATGTATTTTAGATATTAGCCTTCTGTCAGATGTGGAGTTTGGTGAAGATTTTTTCCTGTTCTGTAGGCTGCCAGGTTTTTTGTTTGTTTGTTTGCTTGCTTGCTTCCCCCCCTCCCCCCATTCATCCTGTCCTCTGCCTTATAGAAACTTTTCAGTTTCATGAGGTCCCACTTATCATTGTTGATTTTAGTGCCTGTGCTATTAGTGTTCTGTTCAGGAAATTGTCTTCTGTGCCATTGCTTTCAAGGCTGTTCTCCACTTTTTCTTCTATTAGATTCAGTGGGTCTGGTTTCACATTGAGGTCTTTGATCAACTTGGGCTTGATTTTTGTGCAGGGTAATAGATATGAATCTATTTTTTATTCTTCTACATGTAGACATCCAGGTAAACCAGCACCATTTGTTGAAAGTGTTTTCTTTTTTTCATTGTATATTTCTGGCTTCTTTGTCAAAAATCAGATTACATAGGTGTATGAATTTACTTCTGGGTCTTCAATTCCATTAATCAATGTGTCAATTTTTATGTCTAGACCATACAATTTGTATTACTATTGTTATGTAAAACTGCTTGAAATCAGTGATGGTGATACCACTAGATGCTCTTTTATTATACAGGATTGGTATAGCTATCCTGGGTTCTTTTTTTCCCCCCATATGAAGTTGAACATTGTTCTTTCAAAGTCTGTAAGAATTCTGTTGAAAGTTTAATGGGGGTTGTGTTGAATCTGTAGATTGCTTTTGTTATGATGGATATTTTCATTATGTTCACTCTATTGATTCATGAACATAAGAGATCTTTACACCTTCTGAAATCTTCTTTAATTTCCTTCATCAAAGACTTTAAGTTTTTATCATATGGATCTTGCACTTGTTTGGTTGGAGTTACCCAAGATTTGTAGTACTTGTGGCTATTGTGAAGGGTATTATTTCCTTGATTTCTGTCTTAGTCTCTTTTGTCATTTGTATATAAGAGAACTATTGGGTTTTTTTTTTTTTTTTTTTTTTTGGTGTTTTTGGTTGGTTTTTTTTTTTTTTTTCAAGTTAATTTTTGTATCCAGTCACTTTGCTGAAGGTGTTTATCAGCTGAAGGAATTGTCTGATACAATATTTGGAGTCTCTTAAGTATAACATATTATCATATGTGAATAGCAATTGACTTCTTCCTTTCCAATTTGAATCCCTTGATCTCCTTTAGTTTTCTTATTGCTCTAGCTAGAACTTCAATTATAATATTGAATAGATATTGAGAGTAGGCCGCCTTGTCTTGTCCCTGATTTTAGTGGAACTGCTTTGAGTTTCTCTCCATTTAATTTCATATTGTCTATAGACTTGCTGTGAATTGCCTTTATTATGTTTAGGTTTGTCCTTTATATTCCTGACCTCTCCAAGATTTTTATCATGAATGGGTGTTGAATTTGTCAGTTTTCTTTCAGTGTCTAATAAGATGGTCATATATTTTTCTTTTGCTTTGCTTATATGGTAGATTACATTGACAAATTTTTATGTGTTGAATGTTTCCTGTGTGTTTGGGATGAAGCCTACTATATCATGATGGATGATCTTTTTCATGTGTTCTTGGATTTTTTTTTTCAAGATAAGGTTTTTCTGTATAACAGAGCTCTGGCTATCCTAGATTCACTTTGTAGAACAGGCTGGCCTTGCACTCTCAGAGACCCGTCTGCCTCTGCCAAAGGCATGTACCACCATGATTGGATTAGGATTTGTTTTTTGGTTGTTTGTTTGCCTGGGTTTTTGTTTAAGATTTATTTATTTTATGTGTATGCATACACTGTAGCTGTCTTCAGACACACCAGAAGAGGGCATCAGACTCCATTACAGATGGTTGTGAGCCACCATGTGGTTGCTGGGAATTGAACTCAGGACTTATGGAAGAGCAGTTAGTGGCTCTTAATCACTGAGCCATCTCTCGAACCCTGTATTTGTTTTTTTTTTTTTTTTTTTAATTGAGTATTTTTACATCAGTGTTCATGAGGAAAATGACTGTATAAATTCCCTTTGTTGAGTCATTGTGTAGATTAGGTGTCAGGGTGACTATAACCTCATAAAATTAATTTGGCAATCTTTCTTCTCTTTTTATTTTGTGGGATAATTTTGGAGTATTGCTGTTAGTTTTTTGAAACTCTGATAGAATTCTGGGCTAAAATGTTCTGGCCCTGGGCCTTTATTGGTTGGGAAATATTAATGTCTGCTTCTATTTCCTTGGGAGGTCATAGGTCTATTTAAGTTGTTTATCTGATTTTAACTTTGGTAAGTGGTAACCATTGAGAAAACTGTCCGTTTCTTTTAGATTTTCCAATTTTGTGTAATACAGGTTTTTGAAGTAGGACCTAATGACTCTTTGCATTACCTTGGTGTCTGTTGTTATATCCCCTTTCTGTTTCTGATTTTAATTTGGGTATTCCTTCTCTGCCTTTAGTTAGGATAAGGGTTTGTCTTTGTTGATGATTTTCTTAAAGAACCAATTCTATTTCATTGATTCTTCATAATGTTCTCTGTTTCTATTTTATTGATTTCTGCCCTGTTTTCTTATTTCCTGCCTTCTACCCCTCTTGCATATATTTGTTTCTTGTTGTTCTATAGCTTTTAGGTGTGCTGCTGTTAGTATAAGATATCCAATTTCTTTATGAAGGCAAGTAGTGCTTGCTAGGAACTTTCCTCTTAGCACAGCTTTCAGCATGTCCCATGAATTCGGGTAGTTGTGAATTCATTTTCATTGAATTCTAACAAGCCAGTGGTCATTCGGTATAGAGTTCAGTTTTCATGAGTTTGTAGGCTTTCTGTTATTTCTGTCATTGCTGAAATCCTTTAATCTGTTCTGATAGAATTCAGGAGGTTATGTCAATTTTCTTTTATCTGTTGACACTTGCTTTGTGACCAAGTAAATGTTCAGTGTTGGAGAACATTTCATGAGGTGCTGAAAAGGTATATTATTTTGTTTGGGTGAAATGTTCTGTACGTATCTGTCAAGTCTATTTGGTTAATAATGTTAGCTCCATTATTTCTCTGTTAAGTTTATGAATGTGTTACCTATCCGTAGGTGAGAGTGGGGTTTTGAGGTCTCCTGCTGTCAATGTGTGAAGGTTGATGTGTGATTTAAGCTTTGGTAATGTTTCTTTTACAAATGTGGGCACTCTTGCATTTGGGACATAGATGTTGAAATGGCATCTTGGTAGATTTTTCCTTTGATGAGTATGAAGTGTCCTTCTGCATCTCTTTTGATTAACTCTGGTTTAAGTCTATTTTGATAAATATTAGAACAGCTACACCAGCTCATTTCTTGGGTCCATTTGCTTGGAAAAAGTTTTCTAACCTTTTACTCTACATCTTTGATGTAGAGGTATGTTTCTTGTATGCAGGATGGATTTTGGTTTTGCATCCATTCTCTTATTCTGTGTTGTTTTGTTGGGGAATTGAGTCCATTGTTATTGAAAGATGTCAATGACCAAGATTGTTAATTCGTGCTAGTTCATTGTAGCTATCGTTAGTGGTTTTGTGTGTATATGTGTTTATGTTTTGTTTCTTGAGATTTTAATTAAGGAACATTCTGCTATATATACTAGGTCAGAAATTGCTGTGAAATAAAATGATTGCTATTTCTAAGACAGTTTTTGTGTGTCTTATTTAGCTCATGTTCCCTACTACATCAGAAACTGGTTATTTAAACTGAAAATGTTCTCACAGTTCAGGAAGCTGCAAGTCTAAGACCAAGGCATAGAACCTCCTTAGCTCTGGTTAGGAACCTTTGGCTGGCTTGTGGATGGTAGGTTGATTTTTTGCATTTTGTCTTTGAGGGGCTAGTAAACAGCTTTGAATTTCTCTTTCTACAAAGTCACTAATGCCACCATGCAAACTTCACTCTCATGATGACATCTAATGATAATGATCTTATAAATACCATAAGGAAGGAGAGGGTTGGGGGTTGGAGAGTGCATTAGAGTTTCAAAACAGTTTTGGGGAAGCAACCATATAATTTTACTTTTTCTACAATTTTCTGGGTAATTTTGTAAACATATTTTAATATAATAGTTTAGATATTTTAAAAACAGAAATATGACTATCAACTCTAAAATTTTGATTGGTAATTGTGGTTTTCAGAATAGAATATTCATTTGTTTAAATTTTCTGGGTCTCAAGTATAAATGTATTAACAAATTAGCAAACATTTCAATTAGCCATCAAAATGTTTTGTTTTGTTGCCTGATATTGAAAATAAAATTACACTACTGTTTCCCTAATTTCAGAGAGAAAACTGTTATAAATGTAGACTTTTGCCTTTATTCTTTTATTTGTTGTAAAAACATTTCATAGATGTAAAATTTATACACAATACAATTCAGTCTTTGTGGGTTGTAATATATAGAGCAGTGCAACTGTCATCAGCATTGTCAAACACAGAACAATGTCGGTGCTTAAGTCCAAGCTCTCAGAAGCACATCCGCAACTGAGATGAAAACATGACCTGGAGGGTGGTGTTTTTCAGTTTCAGTCCTCACGTGCATAGTCCCCCTGTGAATAATGAACAGCACAGTGAAAAATAATGATGTTTTTTTTCCCCAAACATTGCTGAAAATGAGATTGATGGTGAAAAAATCTTTCTAATACTGCTGGACCTTTTTGAAATTTCTGTTGATAATGCAATATTTAGAAACCAGAATACAAAAAAAACATTTAAGATGCTACTACTGGTTACTATTGCATACTGTTCACTTAACAAATATTAAGTGACTATAAACATCATGCTTTTAGTTTTAGTCTGACTTTGATTTCAATTTTTTTTTGGGGGGGAGGCTATAAAGGATACAGTACTCAAAAAAGAATCAACTTGCTACACACTTATGTGTGCCTTTTTGGAGAAAGGCCTCAGAAATCTTTACCTCAAGTCAGTGTTCAAACCAGTTGGCAAGCTCCAAGTCAGATGTTTGTGCACTTGCTAGTACAATGGAACTAACCTGTATTTCATTGACCTGTAGAGTAATATTTGCATGCCAGCAATCTTTTAATAAATTTAAGTTAATCACATAGATTTATTTGGACTATAACGTGACATGTTGTAATATTACTTAGTAATTTTACATGCATTTAGAAAATGACTATGATTCAGGATTGAGTTGAGGGATGAGTTGCAAGTATTTTTGTAATAAAGAGAATAATTTATCAGTTCACAGCTTATTGAATTTACAGTATATGACATTTGTGTAACATCACATACACCATCCGTATATACATAGAATAAATTTAAAATGTGCACTGTGTTATAATATAGTAAATAGTTAAGAAAATAAGTTTTTATTTGATGATGGCAGTACACTGTTTCTTCTTCTCCTTCCTCCTCCTCCTTCTTGCCACTTCCCCATCTTCATGGGAAGAAGTACTGAGGTATGAGGATTGAACCCAGAGCCCTGTGAATGCTAAATAAGTGCCCTAACACTGAGTTGTGTCTTCAAACATAACTGAGCAAGTTTAAAATAAATAATCTTATTCAATGATCATAGATAATATCAATGTTCAACTGCCAGATCTCCCTTGCGCTAATGATCCATCAAGAGGTTCTATATAATAACTCTTCATTGTCACATTTCTAAATTCAACTTTGGCTATTTTTCCTTCAAATGCTCGCAGCATAGAAACACTTCTCTTCTGCATTTTCTAGATTAAAGGATGTTTCAAGGGTAGTTAATCCTCTCATGCTAAATGCTCCTGCTCACAGCACTCCTAGCATAGCAATCTGACAGACAATGCAAAGGCCTTTTGAAAGTGTATATCCAGCAATTACAAACAGGAAGTACAGACTGTATTTAAACACAGAATGTGCAGTGGAATGATTGTAGTCTCATACTCTTCTCTTTTGCCTTTCCAAAGCGACTTACAAAAGGAGTATATAATATAGTATATAATTAATTTTTTTTTTTTTTTTTTTTGCTCTGGAAGAATGGAACTGAGAATGTTTTGACATTTTTTTTAAAGTAGCATTCATAGCAATTGTTTTCATCAAGACATCCTCATATGTACGTGTCACTATTCTTTTTTTTTTTTTCATTTATTATCCTCTCCACTGGTTTTCCTTGTGCCCTCCCCTTCTATAACTCTTACGTCCCCTTAGTCCTTCTGCTTTCCTATTACATGTGTTTCATTACTCTAGTTCCTGCCCCCTTAAGGTCTCCTCTTCATTACCCTCATCTTGATTATGATTTACAAATGTACATGCATGCACATATGTGCATGTACGCACACAGTTTTAAATTTAATTTCTGCATATGAGAAATGTTATTTTTCTTTGAATCTGCTTATTTTGCTTAGCAATGATTCTAATTCCCTACAGATGTGATTTTTCTTTCTGTACATCTGCATAAAATTCCACTGTGCTTACATACTACATTTTCCTTATCCCTTCATCTGTTGACCCGTTTCATAGTTGTAGTGACTAATACTATGGCATTAGTATATCATATGTATGTTCTGAGTGAACATACATATGGTATATGTACGGTATGTTCACTCAGAGTTCTTTGGGTATATATCCAGGAATGTACAACTGTGTTCTATGGTAGACACCTCCATGCTTGATTTCCAAAGTGCTTGCATGAAATGACACTCCCAATTATTGATAAATTAAACTCTTCTTCCCAACATTTTTCTCTTTTCCACATCCTTAGCATTTTCTTTTCCTTTCTCATTCTTTCTCTTTCCTTCCTTGTTTTTCTTTTGTTCCTCCTTTTTTTTGTTGTTTTGTTTTTTGCTTGTTTTTTTTTTTTTTTTGACAAGGTTTCTCTGTGTAACCCTAGCTGTTGGTTTGTAGATCAGGCTGGCCTCAAGTACAGAGATCTGCTTGCCTTTGTTGGAATTAAATGTGTGGACCACCACCGCCCAGCCACCATTTATTTTACTGATAGCATTCTGCCTGGGGTGGTATGGACTAGCAAAGCAGTTTTAATTTGTATTTCCTTGATGGTGAAGGATGTTGAATACATTTTCAGGTACATATTGACCATTTAACCTATTTATTGGTTAAATGATTTGAATTTTTTGGTGCTAAACTTTCATTATTCTTCATGTACTTTTCAATTTAATCCCTTGCTTAATATGTAGTTGGCAAAGTTTCTGTTTTCCCATTCGGTAAGGTATCTTCTCACTCCCTTGGTTATTTGGTTATCTTTGGCTGTGCAGAAACTTAATTTCATGCAATTCTTATTTTTAATAAATCTTAAAGTTATTTCTTGTGCTATTGGAGTCTTTCAAAAAATGCTTGACTATATTTATATTTCAAGATACATTAGCTATGTTTTCTTTTGCAAGTTTCAATGTTGCAGATCTTACATTAAGGTCTAAATCCATTTTTGTGTTGATTTTGTGGAAGGTAGTTGACATTGACCTACTTTCACCTACATTTATAAGCCCAATTTCCCCAGCATCATTTTTTTAAAGGGGCTGTTACTTCTCTAATGTTTATTTTAAAGAGATTTATCAAATGTTAGGTGACTCTAGGTCTATGGATTTACTTCTGAGTCTTCTGGCCTATTCCTTAGGCCTACATGTTGTTTTTTGTTTTTGTCAACATTATGCTGTTTTGTTACTAGGCTTTATTATGTCAGTGGACGTAAAATATTGTTCATTTTCCATTGTTTCTAAAAAGGACTGCTTTAACTATTCAGAGATTTTTGTGCTGCCATATGAATTTTAGGACAGTTTCTAGTTCTGTGCAGAATGGCATTGGGATTTTGATGGGGGTTGCATTGAATTTATATACTGCTTTTGATAGTATAGTAATTTTCATAGTTCTTCCAATCCTTGAAATCTTTTGATCTTCTTGTGTCTTCAATTCTTTCTTTTGTATCTTAATTTTAATGGTATATGTATTTCACTCCTAGGTCACCTTCTTTCTTTTCTGCATTTCCTTTTGCTGTCTCTATCCTGGGTCACCTTTCTTCTTTCATTCTTTCTTTGTCTCCTCTCCTTTCTTTTGTTCTTTCTCTATTGTAAAATTGAAGTTTTTAAAATTGTATTACATTTGTGTGTTCATACACGTGTGAGGTCAGGAGTCAATTTGTGGGAGTTTTCTTCCACTATGTGAACTGAGGGGTCAGGGGTCAAACTGAGGTACTCAAGTTTAGCAGCAAATGCCTTTAGAAGCTGACCCATCTCACCAGCGAGAATTTTAATCTTCACCTTCACTATCCTATTACTTATTTGATAAATGAAGCCTGAAATCATATTCATGCATAGAAATGATGCACATTGAAATATAAGAAATGTAAGTTTGTTGTAACAAAACAAATCCAACAAAAGTATAATGGAGGGAATGGAGAGAGGGAGAGCATAGGCTGCTCTTCTAGATTTCCTGGTTGCAGTTTCTACCACCCACATGGCAGCTCACAACTATTTGCAATTCTGAGTCCAGGGCATCTCCAATACTATTTTCTGGTCTACATGGGTACCAGGCACACATGTGGCACATAGATATATATGCAGGCTAAACATTCATATACAGAAAAGAAGATAATAAAATATAAAAAGAATATATTGGAAGCTTCTACTTAAACTCCAGCAGCCCAATAGTCTACTCTTGTGGGTAAAATGGAAAACCAGATTGTGGTCCCTTACTGAAGATGATGCCACTGAAACCTGTATCTTGTCCCTAACACTATGGCTAATGGGGAGTAGAAGAAAATTTCCAGCAGGAGGACAAGAGATACTTAGGACTACCCTATCATTCTCATTCTTTCACATCTGCTTATAGCATAGTATGCCCATAAATGTAAGTCAGATGAGTCATCCATAGTTATTTGGACCGTTACCAGTGTTGGCAACTTTACTTTTACCCTACCATATATACATTTCTCTATTATTTTTCTCAGGAATGTTTAAATGGTTTGTAATAATACTAACCTACAGATATTTGTCATTAGCCACATGAGTGATACATAAAACTATTAGAGTTGGGAGCACTGCTCTGTATTCCTGGACACCTTGACAAAGAAGTGAAGAGTTAATCTGTTATCCTTGAACACATCCAGGATCTTACCCCATGCACAAGTATATTGGGATTCCAATGGATAACAGTAGATGTTTTCCTAGTTATTACTCAAAGTACTCAACTAGCCCTCTGAATCTAATATCACAGGAGTTCAATGGTCTTGGAGAGGAGATCCTGGCTTTGAGAATTTGGTTAGTTGTATGAATAAGTTCCACGTTGGGATGTAAGTATGTATTAGAACCCAAGTTCATGTCATAGTATGTAAGTTCAAAGATCATTAAGTTGAGGTGCTTTTAAGTCAAGAATTTAGATCTGAAGGTAAGTTGGTAGACAGAATTCTTGGAGAATCCCCTAGATTCAGAAAACTGAATGATTTCTAAAACTGGTATTTCAGTGAATGTATGGATTATCTGATTCCTCCTGCCCCTGCTAGAAACAAAAACCACAAAACAATAAAAAAAACTACACACACACACACACACACACACACACACACACACACACACACACCAATCCAATCATACCATAATCTATCCTCCTATTGTGAACCTCAGCATTCCAGTCCTCCATCTCACAGATAGGGGAGCCCAGTACTCTGTCAACAAGCAGAAATGGAGTACTCAGGAATGCGATGTGGTAATAACTAAGCAAAGTGCATGAAATCTTTACCTCTATAGAGAACACCAAAGGTTCCACAGCCCTCCTGAAACATCTTCTGTATTACAGCATCTGTGTTCACAAATCTGTGCCAACTCAATTCCATGCTTGCCATTATACAAAAAACTTATGGATGCATGAAACTGGAAGTGTCAGGCACTGACTGGTTCAGGTAAGAATTAGACTGTAACCTACCATTTGACTGAAGCATGTAGCTCAGCTATAAAAACACCATGAGACCTTCTCTTTAGGAATATTTAAAGATTATTTGGGTTCTGTTTACTTTTTAAAATTTAGTTTATTAATGATATTAGTTTTTGAATGTGTTATATGTTCTTCCTCTTAGAAACAGCACAGGGGTAAGGACATATATTTACCAACATAAGTGTTGACGACAGTGAATTAGTAATATGAAACTAGATAGAAAGTGAAATGAATGTTTCCACTGCAGAGTCAGAAGTCTCTTCACGCAGTGAGTGGAAGTGTGAATGAGGGTGAACGGCTGTGCTCTTATAGATGAGGCAATATTTATAAAACTACACATTTCACCTTTAATGAACAAATGTGCCAGAAAAGAGGAAACTGAGTCATGTGGAGACAGCTAGACCTTTCTGAATGAGAACACATTTTTGTTTATCCTATAGACTTTCAATATTTTTTCGCTACATCTTATAGACATTTTAAAGGGAGTTGCATCAAGTAATGGATAACCTGTAAATACAGCTAGTTCTTCATTAGCACAAGCTCAACCATGTGTCTTTCTGTATCTCTCCTATAGTCAAAGTGTATAGTCAATTGTAAGTGTGTAATTAATTATCACAGGTACAGCACAGAGACAAGAAAAGTGCTTTAAGTTTAGTTATTATGATAGGTCCATCTAATAAACATAATTAATAATACTTTATTATAAAAACCCCACATATACAATATTTCATCAAGTCTCTTAAAATATATTCATAATAAAATGTGTAGAAAGAGACATTTCAAAGTCACAGCAGTTACTACTGTTACAGTATTTAATAATTTTTACAATAGGTCTGTTGGCCCGTTTCAACTAAACTTGTTCCCACCAACATCACATTTCTTTCTGTATCTCACTTATAGCAAAAGCAAGTTGCTTAATTTTTCCTTCCATCATTTTTTTGTTCTTGCATGTTTCTTCCAGAAGTCCTCGCATTTCGTCTTCAACTTGTTGAACCTAAACCAATGTATACATTTTACATTTTAATTTTCTAAAAATATTTTTAAGTGCATTTTGAAAAGTCAACGCTGTATTTTATGTACTCTATAAGTTGTGATTCATTAAATGAAGTTAGTAAGATGCAACTTTTTTCAAATGATAAAATGGAAAGCTATATAAAGTACTTTCATGTGTATTACCTATTTAGTCCTCATAAGATTCTCCTGCAAAGGATAAAGTAATGTATTTTAACTGCATTTTGAGTTTAGAAAATGTGAAATTCCTATTTTACAGAGAACAGAAACCTAGTTTTCTGATTCCATCATCCCATTGTCCTGAGCAGCCTGTCAATGCTCAGTTTAACTTAAAACATCCACGCCTTAAAGACTTGCAACTCACACAGCTTCCTCCCAAAGCAATCTTTTCAATGTGGTCCCTCCAGCATTTCTGAAAGCTCTGGCGGCATTTTCTCTTTGTGACATAATTTTACCATTCATTCTTAGCCCAGATTTCCCCAAGATCTGTGTACTGCATACTACAGACCTTTGCTTGAAACTTTCTTGTATTTAGCTCGACATGTCTGACAGATACAGCTACCGTGACAATCTTTTTCTGCTACTACATTCCCTTAATAGAGATCTCCTAATTTCTTTTCCCATAGAAAATGACTTTTCCTAATTTATTTATTTTTATTTATTTATTTTTTTAGATTTTATTATTTTATGTGTAAGAGTGTTTTGCCTGCATATATGCATGTTTTGCAAAAGCATGCTTAGGACTCATGGAAGTCAGAAAAGGGCATTGGATCTCTTGAGACTAGAGTTACAGATGGTTGTGATCTGCCATGTGGGTGCTGGCGACAGAACTTGGGTCCTCTTCAAGAGTGATTAGTGCTCTTAAAGGCTGAACTAACTCTCCAGCCCCAACTTCTCCTACTTTAAATTATTACCTATCTGTGCCTCAAGATCTGTATACTTTCTATGCCTAATTATTATTTTTAAGCTCTGGTTCTATTTTCTAATTTTTTTTTTAAATTTAAAGTGATTTTATTGTTTTAGTATACAAGGAAAATTTATGCCATCAGAGCAGAGGCTGAGGAAGACTCATATTTCCGGTTGGATGAAAGACCCACTTAAGCTTATAATGAGCCAATCGGTGAATCCGGCTCTATCAGAATCAGGTAGAATTTAGCATCCATGTCCTTTTTGTTCATCTCAGAGGCTTGGGAACAGCAACTGCTTTTCATCTTCAGGACAATCAGGAGCAAAGCCTTTGGACTTAAGAATTCTCAAGAACTTATTACATCATGAAACAGACTTGTGCAGCATCAGGGAGTCTCTTGGCATCATCCTGAAAAGAAAGGCTTGTAACTTCTAATATAACGCAAACTTGAACGTGTGATAAACCTCAGGTAGTAAGACTCTACTAAGTCTCCTGTCTGTCAAAAACAACTTAAGAAAGCATTTCTTCAACTCTTTACCAAATCATGTTGGTAGTAGGTCCAACATTATACTCAGTACTTTCAGTCACAAGCCCAATTCATGTTTTATTTGGTATTGCCCACAGTACCTTTGTATCATGTTAAATAAAATACCTGAAATCATCACTGACTACAAGTGAAATAACATGGTCATTATGCTCCTGATAATTGATTAAATAAGACTGTCATCTTTCCTCGCTGAGTCCTAAGGGTAATTCTACCTTAAGCACATTCTGACATTGACTCTTCCTTCGTATCTAAACTTTCTTATGTGTTAGTACTGTCTGTAACCACATTTGTGAATGAGTGCGGAGGCCAGAATATAGCACTGGATCCCTCAGACCCAGTTATAGGCATTTATAGAGTACAGCGACCTGGCTTGTTACATGGGTGCTAGGATCTAAACTCTGGGCCTCATTAAGAGCTCAGTGCTCCTAACAGCTGAGCCATCTTCTCAGTCTCCCCTCCTCCCCCCACCATTTTGGAGACAGGTCTTTCTGCTTAGCTCAGTCTGGCATAAATATTTGATCTTCCTGCCTCACCCTAAGAACTGAGATTACAGAATAAGCATGCACCATGTGGTCTCTGTTCTTGAATGCTTTTTGGTTGCTTATTTCTGAATCTTACATAACTTAGTTCTTTTTGTTGGCTTTTTCATTACCACTTGAAAATTGATGAGAAGTTCTTAAGTATCTTTGAATGTAGTGGACCTCAAAAAAATCAGAATATTTGTGTATTTGTTAAAATACCTTGATCTTCCTGAGGTTAAAGCCTATGATGTTTGTCTCAGAAGCACCAGAAACTTAGTCTCATCAAGATGACAAATCTGATTGGCTTAAACCCTAATGAACAGGGAAGTGATCACCGAGAGCTTTCTCCAGGCAGTGTAGGTTGCACTTCCATAGGGATGTTCACGGACACTGCCGAGATCATAGAGTGCTGCAAGCAGGGTTTTAACTTACTACTCAGTTCCCTGGAGTTATTATCTGCTAATGCCTGAAATGTTGCCTAGATTCAGGATAACTTTGGCAATATGTTCTTTAAAGGTTAGGTCATCAAAATGTTCAGCCTTTCCTCTTTTAGTTTCCAAAAATCTAATTTGTTTAACCATAATAATTTAACATTAGTAAAATAAATCTTAGCTTACTGTACCTTTAAATTTGCACAGTCAATATACTTCTGCTTCTCATTTGCTAGCTGTGTTATTTCAGCTTGATGAGCTTCAACAATTGCATCAACTTGTTTTCTAAAGGCATCATCCATGTTTTGAAGCTTTTCTATCGCATCCCTAAAGAGAGAGAGAGAGAGAGAGAGAGAGAGAGAGAGAGAGAGAGAGAGAGAGAGAGAAAATAATTCCTATGCATATGGATCCACAGAGATTAAGAGGGCTTTCTAGTGAGAAGCTGTTTGCAGGCTCTATTATTAATACCATTCTACATCTTGAAATAAAAACTAGTCATTACACTGTATTACCTATTTTTCATGAGAATTATTATGGGGAATTTTCTTATTTTAGAGGTGTAATAAAAATAACTTTCTTAGTGAATTATGCCCTCCAGATCTTTGGCATTTTTTCTTTACATGTATTTCATCCATTCCAGTGTAGTATGTGTGTTTAAAAGATCCCACATTCTCCATAACTTAATACTTACTTTTGTAGCTCAAGACTTATGTCTCTCTCTGCTTTCAGTTTCTTTTCTTTGTTTTCAAATTTTTCTTTTACTTCTTTTACCTGCGATTCAAGATGAGAGAGTAGTTCTCCTTTATCATGCCATTTCTTATTTAGTGTGCTAGAAAGACAAGAAATAACTTTAGAATTAAGTGAGGAACATGAAATCACTCATCTAACCCTTTTTCTCATTGGCAATACTGTATAATACCTGTAAGCTTTTCTGATTTCTTCAAGTTCTAATTCCTTTGCTTTCAACTGTTGCTTTAGTTTTTCCTTTCTTTCATTGTGTCTCTCCAGTTTCTCAACTATAGAATCTAGTTGTGAAGACTTTTCATTAAGTTGCTCTTGAGAACATTTTTCTATGAAAGTGATCTGATCTTGTAGCACTTTGATTTGCCCATCTTTTTCTTGTAAACACTTAAAAAGAAAAGCAGTCATTTATTTTAGATGTTGTATATTGGTATAAGTGAAGATCTAAAAGGAAATGGACCATAAAAATATTAAGGTTTCTTGAGATGTCTAATCTTTTATTGATGACTCGTATTTTGTTATTTCCCAAGCAATAATAATAAGGCAGGCTTGGTGCTACATGCCTTTTGTCCCAGCACTCAAGGCAGTGGTAGTCAGATCTCTCTGAGTCTGAGGCTCACTTGGTTGCCAGCCAGGAATACATAGGCCCTATCTCAACAAACAGTAACAACAAAATAAAGTCAAAGTAGAATTCAACTTCATCAGCATCACATACTGCTTTTTTTTTTTTTTTTGGTTTTTCGAGACAGGGTTTCTCTGTGTAGCCCTGGCTGTCCTGGAACTCACTCTGTAGACCAGGCTGACCTTGAACTCAGAAATCCGCCTGCCTCTGCCTCCCAAGTGCTGGGATTAAAGGCGTGCGCCACCGCCTGGCTCAGATACTGCTTTTAAGAGCAAAGCTGAGAAACTATAAAAGGAAACATGATATTCCTTTTGTCTTTAAAATCTACAACAGTCGAGGATCACAAAGGTATATTACCATTTTCTAAACCTGTTACCCTCTCTTATCTCAAAGGACCAACGTGAGGCTTACGTCTTTCAGTTTCCGGATGGTTTCAGTTTGGTCCTCGATGACCTTGCACTTTATTCTCAATGCATCGCAGTCACTTTCATGGGCTTTTCTTAGAGATTCATTTTCTCTGCATAAACTTTCAATCTGGGCTTCTAATTTCCCACGACTCTGGGATAGTGACGAGCCTAAGAAAGAATTATCAGTTAGGAACTTAATATATACCTTGGGATTTTTTGTACTTATAAAATGCCACCTAATAAGCCGAAAAACATCCAAAAAAAAAAAAAAAAAAAAAAAAAAAAAAAAAAACTGATTTAAAGCCCAAAGTATACAATGATGCAAATCAACAGGAAAAGGAAAGTCTTTTAAACATCTGAGCTATTAAACATCTGAGCTATTAAAAACTCTATTTAGGTAAAATGAAGCAAACACAATTACAGCAGAAGATTACTATAAAATAAATAAGCAATGCTTTATTTTGACCCCCAATTATTCATAATTTTTAAGTAATCTGTTAATGTCAAGACATAGTATTTATTTTTTGCTATACAGCAGTCAGAAAGAAGACTAAGGGTTTACCTAAAATCTACAGTGATTTTCATTCATGTGCAATTTTATTTCTATCCATGAAAAATATGGAAAATGTTACAAATATGGACACTCATTTTAGACGCTTTAGTATTAATATAAAGAACAGTATTACCACAGTATCTCATGAAAATATTCAACTTTAATCTTTTTATGTTATCAGTGAAAAAGCTACTCTTGAGTGACTTCTCTCAGTCTCCAGAGCAGCAGCAGCTAAAGGCATGTATCTCCATTCCTGGCCACTTAAACACCTTAATTACTGAAATGCCTTATTTCCCTAGTGTTAGGAGCCGCGTGAGCGTGACAGCATTTGCCATTACAAGATGGCTCGGGCATCCTGTCCTCCCACTAGTAAACAACTGACTGCACAGGTGCAAAAGGCAAAAAGCGTGCCAAAGTCACTGCCCATCCCGGGGCGTATTATGGGTGATGAGTGAACAGCCAATCAGAAGTGAACACGTCACTCTAGGGTGTATATAAGCAGTGCCTTTTCCGGGCTTGGGGTCTTTTCCGCTTCTGCTTATACAAGAAGTAAAGCCTCGCTGTGGTAACCACCCGAACACCGCCTCTCATGTCTCTTTCACGGGCGAAGGGGACACGGAGGGGCGCGGAACACCCTAGAGACTTGTGCTCCTGTTTGGCTGGTAAATGCCTACATTGCCTGCTAGACAATACATTCTTTTTAACTTAGCTTCACTGGGAGGCAGCGAAGCATCCTTTTCTTCCATATCCAGATATACTGCTTTGTAATAATGGCTACTTTCCATTGAAAAACTTGAGACTCTTACTCTGACATGCCAGTTCATGTCCCCATACTTTTCTTTCCGTCCGTAAGCCATAAATCAGCGACTCTTTGGCTGCCAGTTCAGAAATCAGCTGGTTTTTTTCATGTTTGAGAAGTTCTATTTGAATGCTCTTCTGCTTGTCGTCTTCAATCAAAATTTCAAGAGTGTTGATTTGATTCTGTATAACCCCAAAACACAAATTATTTCACTTAGTTACAAACATTAAAATTATATATGCTATAAATTATTAAAGTAGTTCTTTTTTGTATCTTATGAAAAAATGCTCTTTAAGCAATTAAAAAGTAATGATTACCAACTTTTACACCAAAAGTTTTAAGATATACACTGTAAAACAAAATGCTAACATTTAAAATGCTACTTTTTAACATTGAGTTTTACTTCATATTTATAAGAGAAAAACTGAATCTGTAATTGTCAAAATTTCTCAGGAAATATTTAAATCAGCATCTATATATAATTTATTTTCCAGAAGTTGATTTCTTAGGTGAAATAGCACAAATATTAAGAGATAATTTCAAAGCTATTGTGGTTAAATGTATCTGAAAATACCATTATACCATCCAGTTACTAGTAATATGAGTAGTGTTTCTCAAAGCTTAGCACCTTTTCAGTATCAGTTTCCCATTTTGTTATAACACTGTACAACTGGTGACTAGTATATAGAATAAATTTACTGTCATTTATTCATGTATCTTTATTTATTTTTGAGACAGGGTCTCACTATGTAGATCTGGTCAGTCTAGAATTCGGAATGTAGACTACAATGGATTTGAATCTGCCTGCCTCTGCCTCCCAAGAGCAGGGGCTGAAGGGGTATGCCACCATACCTAGCATTCTTAAGATATTTTGATGAAAGCAGTATCATCTATGAAATCATGAATCTCATTAGGTATACTTTCATAATGAACACCAATGTATGAATAATACAATCTCAGAGTTACTCCTGAGTACTTCCTAAAAGTCACTGCTCACACGTGAGATGATGTGAAAGCCCCAAGGGAAAGCACACTGCAGATTCCTGCCTGTAAATTTGCTGCTGCTTCCTGCTTCAATTTGCAGACTTCTGAGAGTTTTGTCTTTTGTTCCTTCACCATACAGGTCAGATCTTTAATTAAAGATGAAGATTCGTTTTCTTTACGTTGAGCCCAAATAAGAGCATGTTTACTCTTCGCTAATTCAGTTGCAACATCTTCAAAGCCATCTTTAACCTGCATTTCAAAATCATATTATAAACAGAAGCTTTCCAAGTAGAAAATATCTGCTTCTAGAAATAGTTTACACTTTTCATTTTAAAACTTAAGTTTTAGTAAAACAAAACTCAGAGGTATCATGTTTCAATGTACTTAGTATCTAGAAAGTAAAACGCAGACCTAGGGAGTTTGCTAATCTCTACTGAATGTAAGAACCAAGATCCATTTGTATGACACATAACTCACTGAGCAACTGCTGTACGTCAGCCACTGTTTGGTACCACAATGATCAGGGGACAAAACAGACTCATCTGTCTTCTAGAAGGTAGGGAATAACAATATAGCAATAGGAACAAACTGTGCACTATGAAACTATATAGAAAGAACATGCCTTTACTGAGAAAAGCTGAGAGGGATGCACAGTATTGTAAGGGGAATGTTTAATTTTAGTGACCATTATTATCAAGAGGTTAACAGGGAATAAAAGGCTATAAGGGATGGTGTTTCAGGCAGGAAGGTGCTTACAAGTCCCATTAGAAGACATGGTGATGTTAGAGTGGCATGAGTGGAAAGATGACAGAGCATGAAATCAGACAGAATACAAAGAGTTTTATTATTCTGAACAAAGGTATACGAGGAGTGGCATACAGCTAACTTGCACATTCTAACACAAAGGTGGTAAGAAAGAAGACTATTTTAAAAATATAATTATTATAAGAAGCTCTTGAGGTTATGGAATATCAGAGAAAGAGGCATCAATGAGAATCAGAAAAAGAGGAGCATTAGTTTTCACACAATCACTTAGAGGCCTGGGAATAGCATTAATATAGATGGAAAGACTTGAAGTAAATATAGAGAAATTTCAGTTTAAGAGATATGCCAACTAGTAAAAGGCAAAAGATTTATACCCAACTATTAAAAACAATGACATCCTGAAATCTGCAGGCAAATGGATGAACTAGAAAAGATCATCCTGAGTGAGTTAACCCAGTCCCAGAAAGACAAGGTATGCACTCACTTATAAGTGGATATTAGCCATAAAGTACAGGATAACCACACTGCAATCCACAGACCCCCCAAAAAGCTAAGTAACAAAGAGGGCCCAAGAGGGACACTTGAATCTCACTAAGAAGGGAAAAAGAACAAGACATGGAACAGGGTAAGGAAGAACAGGAGAGAGTACTGGGAGAGACAAGTTGAACTGATGGTGGCAGTGGGATCTATAGGACAAGCTAGAAACCTAGAACAACAGATACTCCCAGGAATCTATGGGGGTGACCCTAGCTCCTAGCAATGGCGGATACAGAACCTGAAACTGCTATCTCCAGTAACCAGAAAAGACTTCCAATGGAGGGACTGGAATACCAACCCAGCCATAAAACTTTAGACCCACAATTTTTCCTGCTTACAAGCTGTTCAGGGTTGTAACGATAGTGTAGAAATTGAGGAATTGGCCACCCAAAGACTGAGTCAGCTTGAGACCCATGCCATGAGAGGGAGCCTACCCCGACACTGTTAATGGTATTCTGCTATACTTGCAGATACGAGCCTAGCATAACTGTCATCTGAGAGGCTTCACCCAGCAGCTGATGGAAACAGATGCAGAGAAGCACAGCCAAACATTAAGTGGAGCTTGGGAAATCCTATGGAAGATGGTGAAGAAGGATTGCAGAAGCCAGAGAGGAGAAGGACACAAGAAAACTCACATAATCAACTAACCTGGGCCCTCTGGGGCTCAAAGATTGAACTGCCAAACAGATAGCATGCATGGGCCCTCAGCACATATTTAACAGTTCTGCAGCTTGGTCTTCATGCAGGACTCCTAACATTAGAAGCAGAGGCTGTCTCTGACTCTGTTGCCTGCTTTTGAATCCCTTTCCCTTAATTGAGCTGCCTTGTCTAGTCACAATAGAAGAAGATGCTTTTAGTCCTACTCCAACTTGATATGCCAAGGTGGGCCGATATTACAGGAGGCCTCCCCATTTCTGAGAAGAAAGAAAGAATGGGGAGCGGGTTTTGGGAGAGGGGAGAATGAATGGAGAGGAGGGAGGGGAAACTGTGATTGAGATATACAGTAAGTTAATTAATAATAAAGAAATACTAATTAGGCAGTGGAGCACCTTTGGCCCAGGAGCGGATGCGGGACTGTCAGCTGTGCTGGCCCCTCTCTACAAGTTCAGGTTCCTCACTCCTGTTCTGATTCTCACGTTAGATTTCCACTTATTGCCATAATTAGTTTTCCCACCAGCAATAAAAATAGCTACTATTATATAAGGAAATGAAAACTCTACAAATTCATTTTTTTAAACATCATCTCATTTTGGGTGGGTTTCTAAAATGTCCTCTCATCAGTAGTGAGCTGGATATCAATTCTTACATCTTTAAATCTTCTGGCTTCAACAGTTAAAGCAATACGGAATTCATTTTCTAAATCCAAATACTGCTGGTTTAATACATCAATTTTTTCTTGGTATTCTTTTACTTCTTGCTCATGTTTTCTTTCTTCTTTGGACAATTGTTTAGCTAATGCATCCTGGAACTCAGCATCAGTGAAAAACTCCCGAGTTTCAATTTCTTGCCTGAAATGAAAACCAAAGCAATGCAATTCACATTAATAAAACTCACTGGTCTTTATTAAATGGTGCTGGTCTAACTGGCAGTCAGTATGTAGAAAAATGAAAATCTGTATTTGTCACCTTACACAAAGCTCAAGTCCAAGTGGATCAAGAACCTCAACATAAAACCAGATACACTGAATCTAACAGAAGAGAGAGTGGGAAAGAGCCTTAATCCTACTGGCATGGGGGGGTGGGGGTGGTGGATTTCCTAAACAGAACTCCAATGGCTCACAATCTAAGGTCAAGAATTCATAAATGGGCCTCATGAAACTGGAAAGCTTCTGTAAGCCAAAGAACAGAGCCAATAGGACAAACCGTCAACCTACAGACTAGGAAAAGAAAATCTTCACTGACTCCACATCTGCTAGAGAGCTAATATCCAAAATATATAAAGAACTCAATTCGTTAACACCCAAAACACCTAAACAACCTAATAAAAAATGCAGTATAGCGCTAAACAGAGAATTCACAACAGAGCAATCTCGAATGGTTGAGAAGCACTTAAAGAAATGTTCAAAGTCTTTACTGATCAGAGAAATGCAAATCAAAATGAACCTGAGATTCCACCTTACACCAGTCAGAAGATCAAAAACTCAGGTGATAGTAGATGCTGGTGAGGATGTGGAGAAAGAGGAACACTCTTCCATTCCTATTGGGATTGCAAGCTGGTACAATTACTCTGGAAATCAATCTGGAGGTTCCTCAGAAATAGATTCATCTATACTCACTTTCAGGCATATACGCAAAAGATGTCCCATCATACTACAGGGGCATGTGCTTTACTATGTTTATAGTAGCCTTATCTGTCATAGCCAGAAGCTGGAAACAACCCAGATGTCCCACAACAGAAGAATGGATACAAAAAATGTGGTTCATTTACATGAAATACTTACTATTCAGCTATTAAGAACAAGGACATCATGAGTTTTGCAGACAAATGGATGGAACTCGAAAATATCAACCTGAGTGAGGTAACTCAGACCCAAAAGGACATGCATGGTATGTACTCACTAATAAGTGACTATTAGCCAAAAATTACAGAATACCCAGGATACAATCCACAGAACTCAAGAAGGTTAACAATCAGAAGGGCTTAAGTGAGAACACTTCAATCCCACTTAGGAGGGAGAAGAAAACAGTCACAGGAGGCAGAGGGAGGGAGAGAGGAAACTGGGTGGAAGAGGGGAGAGGGAGAAGAAAAGGGGAACATGATCAGGTATTGGGGTGGGGAGGGTAGGAGAGAAGCCCTGAGGGCCAGCAGAATGAATGGAAATATGCAACTTGAGGAGTGGAACATGAGAGCTGGGGGAACCCTCTAGAATGTACCAAAGACCTGGGAGGTGAGAAACTCTTAGAACTCAAAGGGAAGGACCTTAGATGAAATGCCCAACAATGGGGAGGGGGAACTTGCAGAGTCCATCTCTAGTAGAAAGACCCTATCAAGTGAAGGGATGGGGTTGCTATCCCATAGTCAAAACACTGACCCAGAATTGTTACTATCTAAAAGAACTTCAAGGACAAAAACAGAGAAAAGACTGAGGAAAAGGAGGTCTAGTGACCAGGTCAACTTGTGATTCATCTCATGGGGAGGCTCCAGGGTCTGACATATTACTGATGCTATGGTGTACTTACAGACATGAGCCCAGCATGGCTGTCCTCTGAGAGGCTCAACAAGCAGCTGACTTAGATAGAGGCAGACACTTCCACTCAACTAATGGACTTTAGTCATGGACCCCAGTGGCTGGATTAGGGAAAGGCTGGAAGAAGCTGAGGAGGGTGACTCCATAGACCAGCAGCCTCAACTAATCCGGATCCCTGAGATCTCTGACACTGAGTCACCAACTAGGCTGCATACAGTAGCTGGTATGAGGCATATACAGCAGAGGACTGCCAGGTCTGGCCTAAGTGAGAGAAGATGTGCCTAACCCTAGAGAGACTTGAGGCCCTACAGAGTTGGGTGGCCTGGTGGGTGGGGACATCCTCTTGCAGACAGGTTGGGAGGAGGAATGGGATGAGGAACTGTGGGAGGGTGGACCAGAAAGTGATAATGACTGGATTGTAAAAACATTAAAAGTCATAAACAAACAAAAAACAAAAACAAAAAATCCCTCAATGGTCTTTAAATAACTATTAACATTTTGCATTACCCAAGGTTAATGGAAAACAAGTTCCTTTTTTTAAATCACAGAAATGGTACTTAGGTAGACAGAGAAAGTTTATAGTCTACTGTTGTAGCAGAATCAATCCTGAGAAATTTTATAGAGTTATTTGGAAGTCATTTAGGATAGCGTCCTCTCTATATGATGAGCCATTTTTGGTCAAGTCTGAAGAAATATAAAAACAAGATGCATTATTATAAGCCCCTCTCATACCGACACTGAAGTCATATATTTGATTTTTAGCTCCTTGCATTTCTATAGGACTGAATCTAATATAGAAGCAAACACGGTATTGTCTAAGAGTTAATTCTGATTTTAATCTTTCTCTAACTACACCGATTGATGAATTGCCTGTATGTCTGTCATGCACTGAAGGCACAGGGCACCAGGTGGGAGTTGGCTTTCTTCCTATCAAGTGGATCCTAGGAACCACACCTTTCAAGCATGGGGACTAAGGCAGCATCCTGCCTGCCCTCCGTGGGTTAATTCTGCCAGATTTCACCAATGGTCAATCACTGGGTAAGGAAGACCAAGAAAAGAGCCAGGAATTCCCTTTTATACTTTTAAATGTTAGTATTATCTTGATATATGTTCACTCACCTGTGTTCTTGCTCTTTCAATGCCAGAAGTTCATGAAGTTGTTGCACTTGCTGTTTTTCTTGGTGAAGAGAGGTTCGAAGTAAGTTTATTTCTCGATCAGCAGCTGAGGCTTTAAGCTCCACCTCTTGGATCAGTCTTATCTGAGTGAAGTACACATGGTCAGAGCTTACACAAGCATGCCTCTTCCTTCTAGTTCTTGTCCTTAGCCTGTTCCTAGCCTTATCTGAGTGAAGTACACATGGTCACAGATCTTACACAGACATTCCCCTGCTTCTAGTTTCTATTTGGTCGATTTGTTTAAAGGACAAGAGCAGTTTCATTAGTTTAGAAGAAAGCCACAGGGTAGGCAAGCTGCAGATCTTTCAGCTGTCTGAAGGAGGAAGATGGAGAACAGGAAGAGAAAAAGTTAAAGGAGTTATGTCTTAGAGTTAGGCCTGGAAGTCAGGCAGGCTGGCCACACTGTGAGTGAGAGGCAGCTTTGGGGAATGCTGAAGCTGAAAGTGGTAGGGATGGCATATCCAGATTCAGGCCAGTATCTGAAAGAAGACAGGGAAACAAAAACAGGAAAGAAAATGGGAAAGTCCTTCCTCAGAAAGACTGGCCTACCTCAGAGCTTCATGGCCACCCCAGTAACTGTCCCTGCTTTTATTTTAATACCAGTTCCTCTAAATGCTCATTAAATCGCATGGCCTAACAATTAAGCTGTTTTCAAACTTTATTGAATTAAGAATGGCATTACCAATATAGAAGCAGCAATTGTACTGGCATGAATTACTGTTGATTTGTATACATTTTTTGACAGGAATTTGATGCCAACAGCATGAAACTGAAAGTCTTTCAAGTACCCCACAGACCTCAAAGCAAGAACCTATCTCTTTCTAATATTTCTACCAACTCTACCAATTCTTTATTTAAGTAGTGTTGGTAGAATAAGGATGTAACCTGCAGGCTGCATGATTGCGATATTAAAAATAACAGTGACTTAATTTGTGCATACAGGCTGGCATCTTTTGAGCCTACTATGGTATGTAATTAGTTTTAGGAAGAACCATTAATCCATTCATTCATATCACTGATCCACTCAGCAATACCTGTGCCTGCTGCTGCTGTGCTTTCTGCTTCTCCATTTTTTCCAATGCCCTCTCCAGGGTTCTCAGGTGTTTGATGTGATCTTCCTGTTGATCTCGCGCTTTCATTAATTCAATAGTTAGTTTTTTAACTTCATTTTGAAGTCTGTGAACTATAATTTCAAGTTGAGCCTTGCAATGTCTCTCTTTAAAAATAGCATCCTTTAGTCTGGAGCATAAAGTATATAATAATAATAATAATAATAATAATAATAATAATAATAATATTACAAGTTTAAAAATAATGAAAATTGTAGTCAATGTTAAGGCTGAAAACAGTGATCAATATCTGAAGTATTGTCAAACTCTAATTATACTTAAAAAAAAAAAAAAACAAAAAACAAAAAACGACTACAAAGCAGTATATATATGCCTTTGTCCCAACCCTGAAAATAACGTTTTCCTGTAAGGGAAAAACATTCATCATAAACTAAAGACATTTACATAAACTTTTATTATTTCACAGTAACGGTTTGCCCCTAGTGTGTTTCAGTTTTGAGCTAGATGTGAATTTTTAAAAATTCAGTATAAATAAGCATTCAGTATAACTAAGTTATAAGTCACTGCCCTCAAAGAGCTCAATGCCAAGCAGAGCAAACTGATTTGGAATCACTAAAGCTAGGAGATGGAAGTGTTATATAAGTAGCTGGTCAGTTCTGACTTCCTTATATCTTCCCCAGACCAAAGTACTGATGCCAGCTTTGTATGTGCTAGAATATTTTGCTTGCAACTAAAAACTTATGTAAACAAAAAGGAAAAGTTTACTGGTATACACAACCAAACTTAGACAGGCTGGCTGGTACTCTTCTGAGACACCACTGAAACCAAGCACGGAATCCCTTTAGGATTCTATACCACAGAGTTAGTTCTCAGGAACCAGTTTCAGCTTCTCCTAGTGTGGCAAGCAGTTAAGAGCATTTGTATATGTGTGTGGACGTGTGTGCATGCATGAAGGTCAGAGGACAATTTTCATATACAGGTCTCTCCTTTCACTGAAGGTTCTAGAATTGAACTCAGGCGTAAGGCTTGTGTGGCAAGTTCTTTTACCCACTAAGCCATTCTGCAAGCCCTGGGTTTACATTCTAACAGTCACAACAGGAACGATCTTTGTTTAATTCAACTTAGAAGAGCCATAAGAGGCTCAGATGAGTTCATTTAGTTTATATGTGTATCCCATGAACCAGTCATTGTGTCATGCTATTATATTATTAACTTGGGTTTTCAGTTCATACCTTATCCAAATACAAGAAGCAGCTAAATGGTTGATATAACTCTAGTTTGTGGAAGAGTCTCATGAATTAAGTACTGAGCTAAAGTAGTTCAATGTTTACCAACTGTAATTTCTAGGATACATGTATACACACACACACACACACCTATACATATATATACATACATATGTGTGTGTTATATATGTATGTATCCATCAACTGCTCTATGATGATAATTTCTTCAATTCTTATTATCTCTTTCCTTTTGTCTTTAATGAGAACAGTTTAAAAAATACTTCTTTATTCCTTTATTCAGTCAATTCTAGGTTGACATGAGAAAATAACAGATAAGGGCTGTAGATAAGACAAATAATTATCTAAGTAATAAATCATAAGCCAAGGGTACAGTTTTAGGATGTAGAGGAAATGGGTATTTTAAAAAAACAGAATCAAGAAGATATCAAGACCAACTAGCTTTGAGATTTAAGAAAGAGGTGGCAGAACAATTACTTCTAGTTTTGTTAGCAGACAAAATATTCATGGCATACCAGTTAGTAGGGCAAAGAACACAGAATAAGACACAAGATGGTTCTTCCTCAGGATGGGCTAACCTGAAAACACTTATGAGAAATGTAGGAGAGGCACTTTTAGTAACTAACTAGATCAATAAAGTCCAAGAAGGTTGAAACAATAAGCACAGTACATGAGATTCACTTATTGACATAACATTATTCAGAGGGTGGCATCTAGCTGTCAAAGACTTGGTATTCAGGGCAATGGATACAAGACACACACAAGAACATCAAGAGCTGGAAGGCATTAATCTCAAGATTTTATACCAACAAATATGAGTATGGATAGAAGTGTAAGAACAACTGAGACTGACTGTTTAAGAGAGCAAGGAGCATGGTGGTATGTTTCAAACCTCCCAAATTCAATCTGGTGAGCAGTTAAGACACTTTTTCTAATATACCACAGTTAATACCTATACCTAAAATAAAGCAAAAACTATTTGCATATAGCCAAAATGAAAAGATCAAGAATGTCAAACTGGATAGTGGTGCACACCTGTAATTCCAGACACCTGGAAGGCAGAGGCAGATAGATATCTTCTGATTTCTAGGCCAGCCACAACTACAAAGTCAGACACTGCCTCAAAAATTCAACATAACAAAACAAAAAGTATGCCAATATTAAAAGGAATTTCAATTATAATGCAAAGGGAAATAACATTTAATAAAAACAATTCCTAAAACAAGTTTTGCTTCATTCTAAAGACAAGGGGATTCTTGTCTTGTACAGTCTCCCTGTGACACATCCTGGGATCTCTATAAGCCTGTCATGTAATGGGGCTGTTCTGAAGAAGTTTGAGCACTATTCCTTTTTTCATGCCATTCTCATTTCCTGACCAGGATTTTCTTCTATCCATTTAGAAACAGTGATCCCTCAAACACAAATAAAGATGGTGTCTTAGGGTTTTATTGCTGTGAAGAGACAATATGACGAAGGCAATTCTTATAAAGGACATTAAATTGGGGCTGGCTTACAGTTTCAGAGTTTTAGTCTATTATCATGTCAGGAAGCATGGCAGCATATAGACCAATATGGTGCTGGAGGAGCTTAGAGTTCAACATCTTCATCCATGGGCAGCATTAAACCCAGTTACATGAACACTCCTGTGATCACTGTGTTCCATACTGGGCACAACTTGAGCACAGAAGACCTCAAGGACTGCTCCCACAGTGACACACTTCCTCCAACAAGGCCACACCTCCTACAAGTGCTACTCTCCATGGGCTTAGCATACACATGAGATATGGAACATACCTATTCAAACCACCAAAGATGGTGACAGATGGTGACAGATGTACTCACATAAGAACAGAATACACCAAAATATCCAGTTACAGTGATTTTCACAGTGAATATATTTAGGTAGCATGGCTTCTTTTTCTCTTTTCACACAGGCACAACATATAAAAGCAGGTAGGAGAAGTGTTTTTCTGTTTTCTTTAAGTATCAGTATCACACAACCAAATGTATAAAATAAATGAGGGATTAGGTTGGAAACTGTTTACCTCAATTTAATATTCACATGAGATCTTGTAAGAGGAATTATCCATTTTATAGACACAAAACTGAACTAAGACTTCCAGATCTTACTTATGGCCAATACCAAGTCTGTAGACTTAGTGTTCCCTTAAAGATAAGAAAAAAAATGGAACCAAAAAGTAACGGTGAAAAAAACCAATAACTATTTGAAGAAAGGGATAACCTAACTATTAACTATAGAAATCAAAGGGGAGGGAATAAGAATTTACTGGCGTGAAAAACTCCTTAGGCAAATAGGAGACTCAACGGACAAGAAAAAAAGAATTAAGGAACTTGGTTTATGTAGTTACCAAAGCTAACACAGGAAATGAATATGTTAAAAGAGACTAGGATTGATAAAACTTAAAAAGAAATTTGCCAATGCCAGCCCATTTTACAAATATGGCACTCTACAAAGCATGTTAGCCTGACCAAATTACTAAATCTTCAAATCAAATGAATGTCACATACATGCATTTTCCTAACTCTCACTGTTTTACATCAAGGCATTCCTATTCTAAGCCCAATAAGCTTCATGCTCTGAGAGACATCTTTAGACTCATATTTTTCCTTCGTTTTTCTTAATTTATTCTCTTATATATTATATCCACAATGTTGTTTAACCTCCTTCCTCTCCCCCCAGTGCCCCTCCCCCATCCACTCTTCTGAAAAGTGCAGGCCTCTCAGTAACAGATCAACCAAACACAGCATATCAAGTCTCAGAAAGACTACCCATCTCCCTCATATCGAGGATGGACAAGGTAACTCAGTAGGAGGAAACATGTCCCACAGCTACATATGCGAGGATCTAGCTCAGATTCATACAGGCTCCCTGGTTGTTAGTGCAGTCCCTGTGAGCCCCTATGAGCCCAAGTTAGTTGGTTCTGTGGGAGTTCTTGTGATGTCCTTGGCTTCACTGGTCAAGGTCCTTTCCTCCCCTCTTCTGCAGGATTTAGAGTCCTATTTTTGCCTGCCTTACCTATCTGTGGTGATGAGAGCCTGGCTGTGAACATCTTTCTTCTCATCTGCTTGCTTATGTAGCTCATCAATGTAATCCATGAGTTTCTTTTCCGTTTGCTCAGCTTTCCACCTCATCTCTCTCTCTTGGTCTAACTGTTCCACGAGGGACTAAAAGAAAACAGCAATGCTTCATGAACTTGAAAAAAGTCAGCAAACTTCTCACCACCCCATTTCTTTCATTTATTTTACAGTAACTTATTGTAAGAAGTCACAATGAGAATTACAATATTGGACATAAAGCACACAGAAGAGAGTAGATAGTGCTGGGTACATAATCACTTCAAAAGAGTGTTGGTTGGTACTGTCATGACAATTATAGAAAGCAATCCTATTATTAGATTCTATTTTTTCCAGTACATAGTAGAATAACCAATACTATAACATGTAAAATGAGGGCATGCTAACTAATATATTCAATGAATATTAAATTTTTAAAATAATTTCAGCATCTCTGAATCCTTTTCCAAAACTGGTTTTCAGGACAACCAACAAGACAGTATGTATCAAGAATATTTCTTTGAGAAAACACAGAGATTTATTTTGTTATTTGAAGGGTTCCAGTATCCCCTCTCAAAGCACGAACTATTAGTTTGGGAAACAAGAACTGGAATTTTCCTAATGTAACGTCATTTCAACTGATCTAGCAAATTTAAAAGCAGTAATATTACACAAAATCTAGAAACTGGGAAGGGTAAAATTACCTAATTTTAATCACTCTGATAAAACTATTAACAACATATATTGCTCATAAAAATTTTGTTAAGTTTCTAGGACTCTGTATCTAAATCTAAGATTATTAACTCTTCTTAATTTTCTAAACCATACCCGATAAGTGCTGTCGTCCGAGACACTTTTGTCTACTTTAATTATGCCAGTCTTCTGCTCATCTATGTCTCTTACGTTATTACAGTTTACTAAAGATGATCTTACATATAAATCTTTAAAGTAAGGTTGTCTCATTTTACGATTACAACTGCAAAGAATTAAAGGCAGAACATAATCAAAAGTACAGTTTATGTTTTCCAGTAGAAACACCTGTAGCCACATATCTAGTATTTAAAACAATATATTAATTAAGGGGCTGGAAAGATATCTCAGTGGTAAAAAGCACTGGCTACTCTTCCAAAAGAAACTGGGTTCAATTCCCAGCACTCAAATGGCAGCTCATAACAATCTGTAACCCAGGTCCAGGGGATCTGATGCCCTCTTCTGTCATTTGTGGGCACCAGACATGGTGCAGACATATACGCAGGTAAAACAACTATACCAATACAATAATTGTTTTAACAAAAAATGTATTAAGTAAGGTAATAGTTAACTTGGAAAGTTAATTCATGAATCTTATAAGGGATGTACTTTGCTGATTCACTATTTAGAGTTTCAAGAGCTTTCAAAAAAATAATGACTTTATATGTGTAGTGTTCAACATACTCAAGATGAAATAAACTACGATCATAAAATAGAAAAATTTGAAGAAAATGATTTAATTACCCTATGGCACTTAAAAGTTTTAAATTGACACAATATACTAGAGTAAATAGATTGTATCAATAGTCAGAATAAAAAGAAATTCTTGGGCATATCCTAACTTTAAAGGACTGATTTTTTTTTAATACATAACATTTTATAAATGGATCACTATGGAGAATTAAAATAACCAATGAGTACATTTAAAAGAGAATTATGCAGGTAAAAAGTGGATTATACCTACTCTGAGGTAAATTCTTAACAGCTATCATGGTTGATAGCCCAGCTATGAAAATACAGACATTAGATTTCTACATCTGCACATCAAAAAATAATCCTTTTGTCTGCCTCTGATCTTGGCTTAGTTGTACTGTTTAATTAGGCCTTGGCCTCCCAGCTAGATCTGTCTACAGACAGAGTTGAAATTAGTCAGGTAAAGGCAAGTGTATCAGCCTCACCTCCTACTCACTGCAAATACTACAGTGGCCTTTTGTTTGGTATTATACATTAATTTCTCGAAGAGAAAACAATCTTTTATGAGTTTACAGTTCTCAAGTTTCTGCAGTGGTTGGGTGCTGAACCACCTGAAAACACCAAAATCTCTAAATGCTTACTTTATTACATACAATGGCATAGCATTTTTACATATAACACATCTGAGTGTATATCAAACTGTCTAGACAAATTTTAATATCAACATAATATCTGTCATAATACCTAATAAAGCTAATTTATTATACGCTATTATTTAAGAAAGAATGACAAGAAAAAGTTTGTGAATGTTCAATCAGAAGCAATAATTTTAAACCTAGTAAATAGTCCATATTAGTAAAGGTGTAATTCTTGGTTTGATTTTATTTGATCAGTGGTTGGTTGAATACATGGACACAGAAATGTAGGATATGAGGGGCCGATAGCTGAACAAATCTGAGCTGCCAGGCTAAAAAGAAAAAAAAAAATCTTTTATGTCGGTAAACTGAGAAGTTTATCATCATGAAACAGCAAGTAGGAAGCCAGTCAGTTACTCCTAACTGTGTGACTTATTTAGACTACTAAGACCAAAGCAAGTACCTTACAAAAGCACCATTGTTTTTATTGTGGTGTTTAATAGTTTGAATAGTTCTGGCATAATATGGGATTTTTGTTCTTCTAGGAACTTTTCTGCTGCACTCTTTTCTGGTTCCATAGTCACTTTCAGAAGTTACATCTGTGTCTCTTTTTGGTCTGAGGTCTTTCTGAGGAACATTATCTATTAAGGAATTATTAGTCTAGAATATAAAAACAGAAAGGAAGCCTGTTAAAAGTTCTTCTCAGTATAACTAATTAAAATTTAATGCCTTCTTAAATATTAAGATATTTTATCAGATTAAAGATTTATAAATTATGTATTTTTGAAACTGAAAACAAGAACTCCAGCTCTGGCACAGGAAAAAAAAAAAAAAGGGTGGGGGGTGGGGAAAGAGTTTTAGTAACTCAAATCTGGGAAAATGAAAAAGAAAACAAAAACAGAAAAAGATAAAATTATTTAAAGACCTCAGAAGTGGAAATAAAAGGTAAGACTAGTTTAGCAAAATGGACCAGAATGAGACCATGCTTCAATCTGAGACTATCAGTTTACTACAGAGAAATTTTGACTGCCAGGTATTCAACGTTAAGACTTTTGGGCTGAAAACCAGAGACAATAAAAGGCAGTTTCTAAAGTCCAATGAAATATGAAATCAACAGACAAAATTAGAGTTAAAGTCAAATCAAATTGTGCTAAATAATAGAATGCCAACATTTTAGAACCCTAAGAGAACTTCCCGGTCTCCATCTGCGCCCTGGAACTAAGGCTGTCCCACAGCCCTCTGCACCCAAATCCCTCCAGGAGAAAGCTGGTCTCCCAGGAGTCCTCTCACTTCTAAGCCCAGAGGTGAGATCACCACTTTTTCAATAACTGTCCAAAGAGGGACCCTCCAGGAGCACACAGGGCATAGGAACAGCAGAGTAGCTGGGAACAGGATCCTTCCGGTTTCCATCTGTACCCCTGAGCTAGGGCTGTCCCATAGCCCACCACATCCAATTCACACGAAGGAGAGAGCTGGTCTCCCTAGGAGTGCTGACACACCTAAGATCATAGGCTCACAGGACCACAGGAGGGACAAGCTTCTGTCACAGACAGTAAGACCAACTAACACCAGAGGTAACCACATGGCCAGAGGCAAGAGCAAGAACATAAGCAACAGAAATCAAGGCTACCTGGAATCATCAGTAACCCCGTACTCCCACCACAACAAGTCCTGGATACCCCATCACACCGGAAGAGCAAGATTCAGAATTAAAATCACATATCATGATGATGCTAAAGGACTATAAAAAAGACAAATAACTCGCTTAAAGGAATACAGGAGAACACAGGCAAACAGATGAAGGAATTGAACAAAGCCATCCAGGATCTAAAAAATGGAAATAGAAACAATAAAGAAATCATACAGGGAGACAACTCTGGAGATAAAAAAACCTAGGAAAGAGATCAGGAGTCATAGATTCAAGCATCACCAACAGAATACAAGATAGAAAAGAAAATCTCAGGGGCAGAAGATACCATAGAAAACATTGACACAACTGTCAAAGAAATTGCAAAATGCAAAAAGCGTCTAACCCCAAAACATCCAGGAAACCCAGGATGCAATGAGAAAACCAAACCTAAGAATAATACGTATAGAAGAGAGTGAAGATTCCTAACTTAAAGGGCCAGTAAATATCTTTAACAAAATTATAGTAGAAAACTTCCCTAACCTAAAGAAAGAGATGCCCATGAACATACAAGCCTACAGAACTCCAAATAGACTAGACCAGAGGAGAAAATCCTCCCATCACATAATAATCAAAACACTAAATGCACAAAACAAAGAATATTAAAAGCAGTAAGGGAAAAAGATCAGGTAGCATATAAAGGCAGACCTATAAGAATTACACCAGATTTCTCACCAGAGACTATAAAAGTCAGGAGATCCTGGACCGATATCATACAGACCCTCAGAGAACACAAATGCCAGCAAATAGCCAGCAAAACTCTCAATCACTATAGATGGAGAAACCAAGATATTCCATGCCAAAACAAATTTATACAATGTCTTTCCACAAATCCAGCCCTACAAAGAATAACAGATGGAAAACTCCAACACAAGGAGGGAAGATACACCCTAGCAAGAGCAAAAAATAATCTTTGCACAAACCCAAAAGAAGGTGGCCACACATATATAATTCCATCTCTAACAACAAAAATAACAGGAAGCAACAATTACTTTTCCTTAATATCTCTTAATATCAATGGAGTCAATTCCCTAATTAAAAGACACAGACTAACATGGTATGCACTCACTTTTAAGTGGATATTAGCCCAAAACTCAGAATCCTCAAGATACAATTCAGAGACCATGTGAAGCTCAAGAAGAAGAAAGAACAAAGTGTGGATATTTCAGTTCTTCTTAGAACAGGGAACAAAATATTCACGGGAGGAAATATGGAGACAAAGTATGGAGCAGAGACTGAAGGAAAGGCCATCAAGAGACTGCCCTACCTGGGGACCCATCCCATATACAGACACCAAACCCAGACACAATTATGGATGCCAAGAAGTGCTTGCTGACAGGAGCCTGAGATAGCTGTCTCCTGAGAGGCTCTGCCAGAGCCTGACAAATACAGAGGCTGATGCTCTCAGCCAACCATTGGACTGAGATCCCCAATGCAGGAGTTAGAGAAAGGACTGAAGGAGATGAAGGGGTTTATAACTCAACAGGAAGAAAAACAATAACGAAAAAGACAAATCAGAGTCAAGTATGGTGGTATATGACTGTAATCCCAGAATTCCAGAAGCAGAGGCAAGATGTCAAGATTGTCTGTGTTACACAGTAAGACCTCATCTTAGAAAACTAAAGCAACTAAGGAAAGAAAAACTAGAACCTTCATGAATTGTCATTAGGGACATAGAACACTGCAGCAACTCTGAAAAACCTGGCAGTTCTTAAAACCATAAGCTAGAGACAAGCAATTGCACATGTAGGTATCCAATTAAAAACTTGAATAGTAGTATTATAGTAGTATCATCCAGTTGCCAGAGTACTACTAGTCAAATGTCTATGAACTGATATCACATATACAGAACAAGAAAATCACATTGGCAATACAGGTACTAACACTCATGAAGGAAGGCAACAGAAAAAATGAGTGAAAAATATCTTCCATTGTTTTCTGCCATTGTTACTGTACATAATTCTATTTCTGTAAAGAAAAAATACAGATACAGTCAATCTGATGTTTCTTGTTGGTCAACTTATGTACAATTTCTACTTTATACTTTCTTAACTAATTTTTCTTCAATAAAATAAAAATAAATTACTTCATTGAGAAGCTGTAGAATTTGATCATCTAATTTCTGAAGTTTCACCTCATTCTGAAAATCGTTTTCATGATTAATTTTTTCTGGTTCAGAAGATGGACACACAGATAAAAGTGAGGCCAAAACATTTTCTTCTGGTGTATTTGTATATTCCTTCAAAGGAGGCAACACGTCCATTGGTGGTGCTGACATATTATCATTGACCTATGAAACAGAAACAAACCAATGTCCTTTAAAGTTCATATTCTGATACATTAACTCTTGAAGCTGTCATTTCTCTTAGAAAAACATCAATAATTTACCTCATCTTCACTTATATTCAGGGGGGAATCAGAAGAAACTAAGTTATCCAAAAGACCTTCTAAGCATTGTAGGTGTGATGAGTTTATTTCTTCCAAACTTACTGGCTCACCAAATATATTCTTGCAATCTAAGATTCTCAGCTGTGGTAAAGTCTGGAGAATGATTGCTCTGTACCCTTGAAAACAGAGTTCAAAATCAAAATAAATACTTTAAGGGATTATGTCTAAAACCAACCAAGCTACTAGGTATATTGGCTGAATGGGTATAAACATTATGAACTCAACACCTTCAACATCCAGTCAGTAAATATAGAAGAGACGAAGCAGTCCTGCCCCATCCCAAGCACCATTCCTGATAGTCAGATCACTGAACCATATGATGTGAAAAATTACCTCAAGATTATAAACGCATTCTACTCTGAGAAGGAAGATAAACAGGGCTTTTGCTTAGTTTAATATGACCATCATAAAATGAATCAAAATTGTAATTAGAGTGGCAGAATTCTCCATAGTGAGACATTAATGAAATAGCTGAGACATTAATGAAACTTTTTCTTCTTAATTATACATTGTTAATATTAGGATATGCAATATATCATATATTAAAGAAAAATATATTTGCTTTTCTTAAGAACAATTAAATGAGAAATCTGTCAAATTAACATTACATTGGTATACATATAACCAATGACCCAGATTCTCTAGAAGAGCAGCCAGTGCTCTTAACCATCAAGCCATCTCTCTTAACCCCTCAACCAATTCCTTCCTTTTTCACTCTGTGTAGATCAAGGGATAGCTTGTGGGAGTCATTTCTCTTCTTTTACCATGGAGGTTCCAGAAACTGAACTCAGGTCACAGGGCTTGCTGGCAAGCTATATCCTCTCACTAACCACTCAAGTAACTTCAATACTAAATATTTCTAAAAAGGATCAATTAAGTGATTGGAAAGACTCCAAAAGTAAGGTCTAGAAAATCAGGGCTAGAACTTTTTAAAACATTTATCTTATGTATTTGAGTGTTGCCTCTGTATGTATGTGCCACATGCATGCCTGGTGACTATAAAGTAAAAAGAGGGAATTGGATCACCTGGAACTGCAACTATGTATAGTTATGAGCCACCATACAGCTGCTGGGAAATGAACCTGTAAGTTTAAGCTTTCAAAAGACACATTTATTAATAATACAATGAATTCACATGGCATAAACCCAAAAGCTACAAAATAGAGCTTCCCTGATACTCACATTCCCACTTTTAAGTCCTGTTATCAGGAGTTACTGTGCAATCTTCTAGATATCATATATATCAATATATAGGTATGCTACATTTAAATATATATATATATATATATATATATATATATATGTAATAGGAAGAGTGGTGTTACTTTTTACATAAATATTACTTGCTTTTGTTTCTCTTAGTATACCCGGGGATAAAGGAGCATTAGTAGATAAAAATATTCTACTTTCTTTTTTCATGGTGACATAATATTATAATACTAGAGTATAATTGTAATGGTTTGAATAAAAATAGAATCCCTATGGACCACCACCATAGGTTCATAGGGATTGGCACTATTAAGAGGTATGGTCTTGTTGGGGTAGGCGTGGCTATGTTGGCAGAAGTGTGTCACTAGGAGCTGGGCTTTGAGGTTTTATATATTCATGCTCTACCCTGTGCGGCTCACATTCTCTTCCTGCTGCCTATGGATCCAGATGCAGATCTCAGATACTTCTCCAGCACCATGTCTGCCTGCATGCCACAGTTCTTCCTGCCATGAGTATAACTGACTAAACCTCTGAACTATAAGCCAGCCCCAATTAAATACATTCCCTTTATCCTTGGCTATATTAAGATAAAAGAAAGCAAGGAGATGTTGCCATGGTCATGGTGTCTCTTCACAGCAGTAAAACCCCAACTAAGACAAACCATAGTTATAAAATTTTGAAATATTCACCATCAGATATATAAACTATCTAAATAACACCACCAACCTATTTACCCTGCTGGGGATGCAGCTCACTTAGTAGACTGTTTGTCTTGATGCATGATACCTAGGTTCAATTCCCATGGTACCTTGGGTTCAATTCACAGCACCACTTAACTGGGCACAAAGGTACATGACTATGAACCCAGCACTCAAGAGAGGAGGAAGGTTCATGCTTATCCTGTACTACACATCAAATTTGAAGCCAGCCTAGGCTGTAAGAGATACTGTCTCAGGGAAAAAAGGAATGAGACAAGAAAAGAAAAGCAAGCAAGCATGCAAGCAAGCAAGCAGGAGGGGAGGAATCCTATATACTTTAAACGTTTACAGAAGCAATTTCGTTTTTTTCCAATTAATTCTTTATGTTTTCTTAAACATACACATACCCAATTCCCCGCCCCAACATGTATGTATGTGTATGGAAAGCTTTAGAGTAAAATGAAGGGGTCATAATTTCAGGAGATAAATGTTTTCCCATTTAAGTATTAAGAAATATATTTAATTAATCACTTCATACCTGGTATAAGACAGATAGGATTACCTTCTCCATCTTTCTCTAAAATAAGATTGGTTAGGAAGTGCAATCCTACGGTACACTGAAGCAAGTGATGGATGCTATCTATATAATTACTATGTAGGTCAATATATCTAAGTTTGTACTTCAGTCCATGAAGGGGCATCAACCCTGCAACAGGAAAAACACATGTTTTAAAGCAAAGAAACAGCCCATGAGGATAATCAGTGAAATTTTGTTATTTCCAACAAGTAATTCTAAAATTGTAAATCAGTTATATCACTTTAATAAAAAACAGGTAATAATTTCAAAATCTTCTTAGACATGTAAAGCACACGAAAAACTGATTTTAACTTTTAAGATACAAGTCCCTGGAATCATTCATATCTATATTGTATAATGTAGTAGTCACTAGTTGCTTTTATATTTAAATTAATATTTAATTAGATATCCAGTACAACCATCAAATTTCAAGTCAATATAGTCACATCTGACTACTGGCAGCCACAAGTGAGAGGGCACCAAAGTTTCCATCACATCTGACATTCTACTGGAGCCACCTCTTCCTATGTGAGTACAGTGAATACCCACTGAAGATTAAGCAGAACCCTCCTAAAGTAGGTTTCCTCATTTTAGCTTTTTCTGCTACTGACCATACTTGTCTTCATTTCTATGTTTTACTCAGGTATTATTTTGGCAGCAACAAAGGTTTTAATATAAGTATATCACTCAGATAAAACACTCGGTCACAACGTCATCATTGTTTGCAGTTTTCCAACAATGAGCTAAGTTCTCATAACCTGCAAAGCTTCAGCATTATAAAAATACAAACAAATCTACTTACCACTAAGATCACTTATGTGATTATAAGACAAATTCAGTCTCGTCAGATTAACCAGTGCTTCAAGTCCTAAAAAGGAGGGGGAAAGTACCACAGCCTTTATAAACTTTAAACAAAGCCACAGCGTTGCTTCACATTGATAGTGAAATCAACTGCCATTTTTGTAGTTATTTAACTTTTAAAAAGGCAGGTTTACGGGAAAAAAGTGCTTAGGTGGTTTTAGGGTCAATTTTCAAAAGCTTATGATTCTATTAATTCCATTTATTGGAAGAAAATACACACATAATATTATTTTTCATTTTTTTCTAACAGAAAATACCACATGCAATTGTTTACAAACCTTCCACTCTTGTGATCAAATTGCAGGACAGGTTTAAAGTGCATAGCTTTGTCAGTGTGTTCAGGCCTTCAATTTGACTTATTTGATTAGATGACAGATCTAAATGTCGTAAGTTCCAAATGTGGTCAATGGATGAGATCTTGGAGATGTTATTACAATGCAAATTGATGGCATGAAGGGATGAATCTAAAGATAACTCTGATATACTATAAAAGAAAATATTGTAAAAACATATTTAAAAAGCATAACCAAATAGTAACAATCAATTAAGTAGAATGACTATAATGAATATTTGCTCTACTCACTTTAGAAAAAAAAATCTGTCCTAGACCCCTTTTGGTTGGACTGTTTTCACAATTAGGACCAACGTGTGTGGCCCAAATATCCTTGTATGTGCAGCCTTCTACTAGAGTATGGTAGACTTATTATTCTTAGAGAAAACTGACCTTCTGGTCACTAAAAATGAGCAACTGCAAGCTTTAAAGCTATTTTCTTACTTAATTTTCAAACTCTTAAGCAGTTGGTATATGGTTGTGCTAACTGAACAGACCAAGGCTGACCGGACATGAATCCAGATCTTATGCACGAGTTTATAACTTTATTTTCTTTACTGTCAATGATAGCTAGTTAGTCCAGAATGTAGTTGATTTCTAAAAACAAAACAACAACAGAAAAAAACCCCAATCCCTCCCCCCACTAATTATTGCTCTTCCCGGTGGAAAGGCTCAGGTCCTCTCCAAATGCAGGCTGGAATGCATTTCCTCCAAACAGAAATCATCTCTTTACTCCCTCAATTACCACTTATAAGTTGAACTTGCAGAGTAGAACGGTTTTTTTTTCCCCCTAGAACTATAGTGCACTGCTCAGAGGTGCTAAAAGTAGTTTGGAACAGCACAAACAATGTCAAGGCCATCTGTGGTAGATTTTTGTGCTGGCTACTCTAAAGTTGCAGAAACCTACTAACTGGGAGCAAGGAAACATTTGCAAACCTCAAAACACCAATTTCTAAAGGTGTCTGAAGTATTTTCCCATTATCTAGCTTCTATTATTTACAGAATTATTTAGGGACAGATTTTATCGTATTATTATACGATCTTAATAGCAATCTGTTTTCTGATATCAGAAATCAATACCTTTGAATTTAATTGCTCACTAGTTGCAGTCTAAATTCCCCGATCCATTGCTTACTAGAAAAAAAAAAAAAACGATCTTGCCTAACTGCTGTGGTGATTAGTAACACATATATAACACATATATAACACATATATAACACATATATAACATTCACATAGACAGCATCCTCGAAGTGATTAAGTATAAATTAAGCATTCTTTTGAAAAAAACAAAACAAAACAAAAAAACCTTCGTTGGCAACCCTTATATCAGGACTGAGACTAAGCTGTTTTCATTATATTATAAATACCAGGGTTCAGATGAGGTAGGGCAGGCACCTCCACAAAGACACAGAGACTACTGTAACGGAAATGCCTTGATCTCAGAAATTGCTAGCTGTCCTGTGAAACTGAAGAAAGGGTCTAGGTTGAACTGGTGAACAGGACTCAAAGAGCATGGAATATCCAGGAGCCAGAAAAACAAAACAAAACAAACAACAACAAACCACTGAACTGCCTGGGCCACATAAAAACGGTCAGCTAAGTTACATTTGGTACCTTCAGCAAGCATATGGATATGTTTCTGATTGTGCCTTATGCAAATGGGGATGAGAACTGAAGTAAGAGGTGTAAACAGGGCTTGCTGTGCTACTGGCTGCAAGCCCTAGGGACACATCTCAGGCTTAGGGAAGGAGGCCAGGAAGAGCAACAGCTAAGGGGGAGCGAAAGTGGGGCCGAGAAGAGGGGAAGGAGGGAGCCTGGGCTCGGCAGCGGGGTAAGAAAGAACCGCAGGCTGCGCTGGGTGGGAGGAGAGAAAGGAACCCCAGGATCTGCGGAGAGGATGCGGAAGAACCCCGGGCTCAGCAGAGTGAGCCTGGAGGGATTCCGGGCTTAGCAGGGAACAAGCCTGGGCCGCGCTGGGAGAACAGAGAGGAGGAGCCCCGGGCCGTGCTGGGAGGACAGAGAGGAACCCATTGGCCACCCCAAACCCCCTCCCCGAAACCAGCTACCCGGAGGCCCGACCGGGTGGCCGCAGCTACCTGTGCAGGCCTTTGTCCATGAAACACACATCCCCGCAGCTGCTGTCGCCATCCTCCGGTTCGATGTCGGTACACACCGCCGCCTCCATGGTACCCGCGACGGGGAGTGGGTGTTAACCGGCGCCCAGCGCTGGGTCCCAGCTTGCTCAGGCCTCTAAGTGCGGGAGCGGGGCGTGAGCAAGGGGTGGGGCGTGGCCTCCAACCGCCCGCTGCACTTTCCTGCCCTGCGCGGCCGCAAAGCGTGGCGATCGTGCTGCTCAAAGAAGGCTTGACTTTTACGGCATATGCCTTTAAAGTACAGGCTTTCCATGTGTTGGTTTGGGGATGAGTGGGCCTATCCTAGATCCTTGTATGTGATCGTTATTTATAGCCTACTGCCATATGAAGGCGTTTTTCACAATAGTTTGGTTTTGTACTTCGTGACATGATCTTGCAGTCATAGTAACGTTTCCCTTTTTGTTCACTGACGCTCCTGTTAGATCGTTAAGTATTTGTGCAATGCCTTTATGTATGTTGGTCTCCCTGTGATGAGAAAAAATGTTCAGCTTTTTAAATGAGTTCGCTGAGAAGACACTCTTTATGCCTCTGCAAAGCAAACACTCCAAAGATGTTCCAAGATAAGAGTTGGCGGTACGATGGTTTTCCATTGTGGATTAAAATAATTCTTTTTGGTAGGTGATGACAGTCATGAAATGAGTTGATCCTTTCCCTCACAACTCACGGACTGATCTCCTTTCAGGGACTGTATTTCCACAGTTTTTCAGAAAATCTCACCAAATGTTAGGGGATGCTCAGACTATGTTGAAAAAGATATTCTAACGAAGCCAAAGTGTTTGTTTACTTTGTTAGTGCACACATGTAGGAAAATGTCCTGATACTTTAGTTTTTTATATAGTAGGGACAACCTATCTACAGCCTCAAGGATGTGTAGCCACACAAAGGCATTGCAAAGATAAGGAGACAGCCACCAAAATACAGTTTTCCTGGCTACCACATACATAATTTGTTGGGGACAGCATACCATGACATAGAATGCTAGCAGTAGGCTGGGGTGGAGACATCTTAGTAGCTTGCTGCAGCTCTTTCTAAAAACAAAAAACAAAAAACAAAAAACAAAAAACAAAACAACAACAAAAAAAACCCAGTTGTTCCAATTTTTCCTAACCTTAGCCCTGGACAACAGCTGTATAGATCTCATTTGTGCGTGACTTTTTCAGTAGGCCTTGGTGTGCATAATTATTCTATTATATCTGACTTTCCTATTTTTTTTTTCTCCTTTTGTTCTGATAAATTGTCTGAAACTAGATGGTCCTTGAAGTAATGATTCTTGAACAATTAAAAACTGAGGCACAGGGCACAGCACAGCACAGTCCTAATGGCCCAGGTGCATGCTGTGTGTTCTCACCTTGGAAACAATGCAATAACTGCACAGTGGTAGTTCCAGATTAATGCCTCAGTTGCAAAGAAAGTTTGAAGAAATTATTAGAAAATGAATTAGAGCCAACATTGGGACTCCAAGAAAGGAAAAAAAAAAAACGATTAAAGTTATGAAATAAGTTTTGCACATAATTTAAGAGTGATTTCTGGATAAGAAAGTAAAGAATACATAAAATTATATATTAGTAAACCTAAGTCAAAACACTGGGACTCTTAGGAGAGTCATTGTGTGCAATGTACAGAAGCGGAAAACTAGCAGAACTATCGTTGACTTAAGGGTTAACTTGATTCTTTCTGGCCATTGCCTGGCAGCTTTGCCCATGTCAATTATCATTAGAACTTCACAAGAAAATGCAAGCAGCTGGACTCAGATCTCTGAAATATAATAAGTCAAAAGTTAAAGTTTAAATAATGATGTGTGCAACTATTATTATTTTGGCTATAGGACTGGGAATAGAGAAAGCTTGAAACTTTGGGAAACAATTGTAATTCTTGATTCTTGGTGGGATGTAGTTATTCTTTTGAATTTGATTTGGGAATCATTTTACAATGTCTTTTTTTCTACCTAATTTTGGAGTATCAATAAAAGCCTGGGGCAAGAGAAAGTCGAGAGAGCATGTGAAGAGTAAGTGAGGAGAGAATGTGACAAGGGAATGAGGAGAGAATGTGAGATGTGTGTGAAAGTGTTTGTGTGAGTGAAAAGAGAGTGCATGTGGTGTGTGTGTGTGAGTGTGAGTGAAAGGGGAACACACAGGTGTATAGGAATGTGAGAGTTTGAGAAAAGAAAAGCACAAAGGAGAAAAGCAGAGTGCAGCCTCAAGCTGTGTGTGTGTGTGTGTGTGTGTGTGTGTGAGAGAGAGAGACAGAGAGACAGAGAGACAGAGAGACAGAGAGAGAGAGAGAGAAGAGAGAGAGAGAGAGGAAAGAGAGAGAAACTTTTAGCCTCAAAAAATTACCTGTCAGTTTGTACCCAAAAAGTATTCTGTGTCTATTTATTATGTGTATTCCAGATATTCCTGCTTCCATTTAAGAGCTCCAATCCTGTGTTGAGGCTGGACACCAACAGTAACTCATTTTGAGAGTGCTCAAGATCCTGTGATTGATCTTATGACAGATTACTCCTTAAAATCTTATGTTATTTCTGAAAGAGAGTTTTGAGGCTATGGAAATGGCAAAGCGGTTAAAAATATTTACTGTGGAAGTGATTGAATCTGATTTAAAAACCAGAACACATAAAATTTGAGTCATCGCTAGGCATGGCTTGTAACCACAGCACTATCCATAGCTGAGACAGGAGAGTCTCTGGGACATGATGGTTGCCAGCCTAGCTCCAGAGAGACATTTTCTCAAGGACACAGGTCAAACAGTGTTTGAGTGGGACACCCAAAGTCCTCTTCTGATCTCAGGATCATACTTGTGAACATATCTACACATGGCTATGCATATACCACACACATGTATAAACACACATAAGTACACACAGAGAAAAGAAAAAAAACTTTAAAAATCAAGGTTTTATATTGATAGCTGAGGTAAAGTTCTGCAGTAGATTAGCAGTCTGTGACAAGCAGGAAAGAGCACTTACTTAGGCTGTTTGTAAGACTTTCTTCACTCAGCTCCACTTACATAACTGAAAAGGCCAGTGATACATTTGAAACTGCAAAGACCGATTCTGGTCAGGGAAGCAGGTAGGCTAACTACAGATATTCACCTCTATTCTCTTTCTTCCAAATCCAATTACCCAGGCTCATTCCCAGCTCTGTACCCCATTCCTCACACAGCTCCAGTGACACACACAGATCTCCTCTAACCTTGCTTCCTCCTACTCATACTTTTATATGAGTTGTCACCTCCAGCAGGCATTCCCTGGGACCCCTAGTACATTCCAACAGGATAGCAGGTAGCCTAATTGCAGTTCTTCACTGCTCCTTAATCTTTCCCAACCCCCTAGTCTCACCCACAAATCAGATGCAGCCTCCTCTTTCTCTCTGTTCCCCTCTCCAGCAGATCACATAGACCGTCCCTCCAAACTTTCGCCCTACTTATGCTATTTCAGGCCCAAAGTCCAGCAGCCATTCCTACTTAAATCAGAAACTTCACTGATCTTGGGAGACTTCAATAGCCCACTCTCACAAACGGACAAGTCATCAGACAAAAGCTAAACAAAGAAATGCAGCAACTAGCAGATGTTATAAACCAAATGGACCTAACATATTTAAAGAACATTTCACCTAAACACAAAGAATGTACTTTCTTCTTGGTGCTTCATGGAACTTTCTTTATAATTGATCATATATTTGGAAACAAAGTGAGTTTTAACAGACAGAAGAACTAACTCCCTGCATCCTGTCTGACACCACTGATTTCAGCAACAACAGAGAACTTAAAATGCCATGGAAACTAAACAAGGCTCTACTGAATAAAAATGAGTCAAGATAGAATTTAAAGACTCAATAGAACCGAGTGAAAATAAATACAAAACATACTGAAAATTTGGGATACAGTGAAGGTGCTTCTGAGAGGTAAGTTCATTGTGCTAATTTCCCACATAAAATAATTGAAAACATCTCATATTAGAAACTTAAGTGTGTCAGGCCATGGAAGGGTGTCCTGGTTCTTGGGTTGTGGGTTCAGCCATGCCCCCAGAACCCAGGCTCCTGTCACTAGGTTTAATCTCCATTCAACCTGTGCCCTTCAGTCATGTACACAGGTGGAGGCTCACCCAAACAGGCCCTAGAGAGATTTACATACTAATGAGGTACCTGAAGGCCAGAGGGTAGAGCCAATTAAGCATTCCTCCCCTGCACTTCCCCTCACTTCCCCTCCTTATTTAACTCAGGCCCGCCCTGGGTTTTCTGGGGTGTGCATCCAGATTCATCCACCATCCACCATGTCAATAAACTGGTTTTGGAAACCCAAGGACTTCCTCGTGTGTTGGGGCCACTCCGTGAGGAACCATGAGGAACCCTGAGGAACTGTGGAGAGGCCTTTATTTGATGAGCAGCTGGGCCCAACTTCCAGCTGGAGGAACCCAGAGCATTCCCAGCAGACTACCCATAGCATGGTGGGAGAAACCCTGGGTTCCCCAGCCATATTTTTTCCCACAGCTGGCACTCCAAACGTCAGGCTCAGACAGCCACGCAGCCACAGGAACTGATACCACAGGAAGGTAAGCCCCCCAACTCTGGAAACAAGCAACCTGTTTTTTCCTCCTGTGTTTTCATTCAGAGCCATAAGGTGGATTTAAATAAGCTGAAGGAACAACTGATACCCCCTGGCCAGAGCACTCTCTGGTGTTGGTTGAAGGTTCCTCTGGCCTCTGCTTAAATCCTGACAGCCCATGACAAGCTTTGACAAAGACTCTCTATCTAGACTCTCTTTAAAACAAAAAAGAAAAAACCTGGTAATGCAGCAACCATTTAAAAGCCACAGGGCGGCTGCCAATCCTTAAATCTGAGGGAAGGCTTGGCGCTCTTAGACCATTGTGGAATCCCCCAAAGCCAATAGGCCCAGGGAACATTCCCATTGGACAAAGCGTCTCTCCTCTTTCCTGTCATGGGCAACTCCACATCACATAAAAAAATCACCCCAGGCCAGGCAAATATATGCCCTACTAAAGTCCCACGGAATAAAAATAGGCAAAAAACAAGCCTCCTTGTTTTGGGAGGGAGTCCTTCAGATAGCACCATGCATGATGGAGGACAATATTTACAGTCCAGACTCATGGAGCAGAGTAGCTTCCCTTATCAAAAACAGAGATAAAAAACCTCCTTGTGAGTTTTTGCCAATCTTAGCTGCAATTTGGCAATGTATAGGATCATCTAAAATTGGACAGACTGAGAACAACAACACAGCTCCTGGGCCCCCTTAGTCAAATGAACCCAAAGATCAAGATCCCCAAAATCACCTTGTTTCGGACCTTGAGGCCCTTACCCAACTAATAAGAGAGATAAAATCCATATACCCACTCCTCTTCCCTTATGCCTTGGAGGAAATGCCAATTAAACCATCTGCTCCTCCTGCCCCTCCCTCCCTGCCCAAAGGCAAGGCTCCATTAAAATGCCAAAGGAGCTCTTATCTGCCTTTCCCCTTACTCCACCAACTCCTGTTCAACCAAAGGGAGATAAATCCTCTCCCCCTTCTTCAAGCAGACCTTCAAAATAAAACCCTGCCAAATCCCATAGTCCCTCATACTCAACCACCAACCACTCAACAACTCTGCAATTTCAGGGACTCTCATTCAAAAAATAACCCTGCCTCCCATAATACTCAGGAATCTGATACAGAACTTAAAACCCAAACTGCTTGAGTATTCCCAGTTAATATCCACCCCACTTGAGCTAAACCACTTAATTGGTACCCACTCCAAGCTTTGGACCTAAAAGAACTCAGACAAGCAGTGAAGGAAGATGGCATTCACGCACCATGGACAAAATCTCTCCTACAGAGCCATATTGCCAATTTAAACACCCCTCAAGATTGGAGAGATATATGCCATTCTGCTCTTCCTAGCCCAATGTTTCTAGAGTGGAAAGCCTACTATCATGATGAATGTCTTCAAAAAGTCAGGCAAAACCAGCAGAGGGGCAATGCCACTCCATGGAGTTTTAAAGAACTCTTTGGCCAGGAAGATTTCTCTACTGGGACACAGCAGGCAAATCAGCCAGCAGGGTACTATGAGCAGGTCCACCTCTGTGCCATTCAAGCCTGGAACAGGCTCACTTCACCCTCGGGGTCACAAGACCCTGCCCACTCCCTGCTCTCCCTTCATCAGAAGTCTGAAGAATCCCTATCTGATTTTATTCTCAGAACTAAAATGAGCTTAGAAAGAAAAATCTCCAACCCCACAGCTAGAGACCTTCTTTTTAAAAACATTGTTTGGGAAGGCATGACTTCTGAGTCTAGGCTAGCTTGCCAGAGTCTCTGGTAAGAGAATCACAATAGGTGGATTGTAGCAACCCTAGAAATAGGAACCTCATCACACCAGGTCGCATCCATAGCTCAGGCATTTGTGGCAGCAGTAAAAACAGAAGGCATCTGCTTCAAATATGGAGAAGCAGGACAATGGAAGGATGAATGCCTTACAACTTGCCATCTTAGGGGCTGGGAGACCCAGCAAGACCGCTAGTGTGCGTCCCCCACCCTGGAGCCAGATGAGTGAGGCACTACTGGTGGCACCACACTCCCACAGGCCATGGCTGACATGCCCTCCGCAGCGCCCCCAGACCCTGCGCCTAAGAGCCCGGCGGCCAGCGGTGCCTGCCATGCTGGTTGCAGGAAGCCCTGGCAGAGATGCACACATCCCCCCGGCCCCCCCCCCCCCGCCCGCCCCAGCCTCATCAGCGCCTGTGGCAGCGAGGACGCAGAGAAGAAAGTTCTTGATTGCCCACATCCCCGGAGGTTGGAGCAGTCACACAGCTGATCTGCTCCCCTGAGGAAACTGCATCTGGAGGCTTAGAGCTGCAGGTAGGAGGACAGCACACCGCCCTAGGCCCCAGAAGCACAACTGGCAGTAGGGAGCCCCCAGAGCGCACCTGGCAACAAGAACATGCCCCTGCAGAAAACCACTCCCCTTCTGCCTATTGCTCGGATCCCAGGGAGGCTGGAGCAGTCACACAGCTGATCTGCTTCCCTGAGGAAACTGCATCTGGAGGCATCCTAGAGAGGTCACGAACCACAGAGCTGCAGAACAGGGGACACCATATCCTGGAGCATCCTAGAGGAGAAACTACACTCAGAGCAGCAAACACCTAGCTGGTCTACTACCATGGAGACACCATATCCTGAGATATCCTAGAGGAGCCACTGTACCCAGAATAGCTGGAGCTCAGGAATAGCTGGAGACATCCAGACCCCAAGGAGTTCTGACACAATCAAGATAACTGGAAAGACAGACTCCAGTCAGAACCAGTGAGTGCAAGTAGCTCACCAAATGGCAAAAGGCAAGTGTAAGAATGTAAACAACAGAAACCAAAGTTACTTGGCATCACAAGAACCCAGATTCCCCCACCATAGCAAGTACTGAACACCACATCACACCAGAAAAGCAGGACTCAGAATTAAAATCACTTATCATGATGATGATAGAGGACTTTAAAACAGACATAAACAACACTCTCAAAGAATTTGAGGAGAATGCAGGTAAACAGGTAGAAGCCCTTAAAGAAATGCAAGAAAACACAACCAAACAGGTGAAGGAATTATACAAAACCATCCAGGACCTAAAAATGGAATTAGAAACAATAAAGAAATCTCAAAGGGAGACTACCCTGGAGATAGAAAACCTAGGAAAAAGATCAGGAGTCATAGACATAAGCAACCAACAGAATACAAGAGATAGAGGAGAGAATTTCATGCTCAGAAGATACCATGGAAAATATAGACACAACAGTCAAAGAAAATGTGAAATGCAAAAAGCTCCTAACACAAAACACCCAGCAAATCCAGGACACAATGAGAAGACCAAACCTAAGGATAATAAGTATAGATGAGGAGATGAGGGTGAAGACTCCTAAATTAAAGGACCACTAAATATCTTCAACAAAATCATAGAGGAAAACTTCCCTAACCTAAAGAAAGAGATGTCCTTAAATATAAAAGAAGCCTACAGAACCCCAAATAGACTAGACCAAAAAAGAAATACCTCCTGTCACATAATAATCAAAACATCAAATATACAAAACAAAGACAAGATACTAAAATCAGTAAGGGAAAAAGGCAAAGTAACATATAAAGGCAGACCTATAAGAATTACACCAGATTTCTCACCAGAGACTATAAAAGCCAGAAGATCCTGGACTGATATCAAACAGACCATAAGAGAACACAAATGCCAGCCCAGACTACTATACCCAGCAGAACTCTCAATCATTATTGATGGAGAAACCAAAATATTCCATGACAAATCCAAATTTACACAATATCTTACCACAAATCCAGCACTTCAAAGGATAATTGGTGGAAAATTCCAACACAAGGAAGGAAACTCCAACCTAGAAAAAGCAAGAAAGTAATCTTCCAATAACCCTAAAAGAAGGTAGCTATACAAACATAACTCCACTGCCAATAACAAAAATAACAGGAAACAACATTCATTTTTCCTTAATATCTCTTAACAACAATGGACTCAATTCTCCAATAAAAAGACATAGACTATCAGACTGGATATATAAAAAGGACCCAACATTTTGCTGCATACAGGAAATGCACATCTGTGAAAAAGACAGACACTACCTCAGAGTAAAAGGTTGGAAACAATCTTCCAAGCAAATGGTCCCAAGAAACAAGCTGGAGTAGCGATTCTAATGTCAAATAAAATCGATTTTCAACTAAAAGTAATCAAAAAAGATAAGGAAGGACACTTCAGATTCATCAAAGGAAAAATGTACCAAGATGAATTCTCAATTCCAAACATCTATGCCAAAAATACAAGGGCACCCACATACATAAAAGAAACTTTACTAAAGCTCAAAGCATACATTACGCCTCACACAATAATAATGAGGGGGATTTCAACACCCCAATCTCAGCAATGGACAGATTATGGAAACAAAAACTAAACCGAGACACAAACTAACAGAAGTTATGAACCAATTGGACTTAACTGAACTCCATAGAACATTTCATCCTAAAACAAAATAATATACCTTTTTCTCAGCACCTCATGGTACCTTCTCCAAAATAGACCATATAATTGGTTACAAAACAGGCCTCAACAGATACAAAAAGATTGAAATAATCCCTTGCACCCTATCAGACCACCATGGACTAAGACTTGTCTTTGACATGGACAAAAACAACAGAAAGCCCACATACACTTAGAAACTGAACAATGCTCTACTCAATGATAACTTGGTCAAGGAAGAAATAAAGAAAGAAATTAAAGACTTTTTAGAATTAAATGAAAATGAGGACACATCATATCAAAACTTGTGGGACTCACTGAAAGCAGTACTAAGAGGAAAAATCATAGCTCTAAGTGCTCACAAAAAGAAATTGGAAAGAGCATACATTAACAACTTGACAGCAAACCTGAAAGCATTAGAACAAAAAGAAGCTAATATACCCAAGAGGAGTAGATGGCAGGAAATAATCAAACTCAGGGCTGAAATCAACCAAGTTGAAACAGAAAGAACTATAGAAAATATTAACAAAACCAGGAGCTGGTTCTTTGAGAAAATCAACAAGATAGACAAACCCTTAGCCAGACTCACCAAAGGGTGCAGAGACAGTACTCAAATTAATAAAATCAGAAATCAAAAGGAAGACATATCAACAGAGCCAAAGGAAATTAAAAAAATCGTCAGATCCTACTACAAAGGCCTATACTCAACAAAATTGGAAAATCTGGATGAAATGGACAATTTTCTAGATAGATACCAGATACCAAACTTAAATGAGGAGCAGATAAACAATCTAAACAGCCACATAACCCCTAAAGAAATAAAAGCAGTCATTAAAAATCTCCCAACCAAAAAAAAAGTCCGGGGCCAGATGGTTTTAGTGCAGAATTTTATCAGACCTTCCAGGAAGACCTAATACCAATTGTCTTCAAACTATTCCACAGAATAGAAACAGAAGGAACACTACCCAATTCGTTCTATGAAGCTACAATTACGCTCATACTTAAGCCTCACAAAGACCCAACAAAGAAAGAAAACTACAGACCAATCTCTCTTATGAATATTGATGCAAAAATACTCAATAAAATTCTCGCAAACCGAATCCAACAACACATCAAAGCAATCATCCATCATGATCAAGTAGGCCTTATTCCAGGAAGGCAGGGATGGTTCAATATTCAGAAATCCATCAATGTAATCCACTACATAATAAACTCAAAGAAAAAAAACACATGGTCATCTCACTAGACGCTGAGAAAGCATTTGACAAAATTCAACATCCATTCATGTTAAAAGTCTTGGAAAGAGCAGGAATTCAAGGTCCATACCTAAACATAGTATAAGCAATATACAGCAAGCCAGTAGCCAACATCAAACTAAATGGAGAGAAACTGGAAGCAATCCCACTAAAATCAGGGACTAGGCAATGCTGCCCAATCTCACCTTACCTATTCAATATAGTTCTGCGAGTCCTAGCTAGAGCAATTAGACAACAAAAGGAGGTCAAAGGGATACAAATAGGAAAGGAAGAAGTCAAAATTTCACTATTTGCAGATGATATGATAAGTATACTTAAGTGACCCTAAAACTTCCACCAGAGAACTCCTAAACCTGATAAACAACTTCAGCAAAGTGGCTTGATATAAAATCAACTCAAACAAATCAGTAGCCTTCCTATAGTCAAAAGATAAATAGGATGAAAAAGAAATTGGAGAAATGACACCCTTCACAATAGCCACAAATAATATAAAATATCTTGGAGTGAATCTAACCAAGCAAGTGAAAGATCTGTATGGCAAGAACTTCAAGTCTCTGAAGAAAGAAATAGAAGAAGATCTCAGAAGATGGAAAGATCTCCCATGTTTCTGGATTGGCAGGATTAACTTAGTAAAAATGGCCATCTTGCCAAAAGCAACCTACAGATTCAATGCAATCCCCATCAAAATTCCAAATAAATTTCATAGAGATAGAAAGAACAATTTGCAAATTCATTTGGAACAACAACAACAACAACAACAACAACAACAACAACAACAACAAATCCAGGATAAGGAAAACCATTCTCAACAATTAAACAACTTCTGGGGGGAATCACTATCCCTGACCTCAAACTGTACTACAGAGCAGTTGTGATAAAAACTGCATGATATTGGTACAGAGACAGACAGGAAGATCAATGGAATAGAATTGAAGATCCAGAAATGAACCCACACATCTATGGTCACTTGATCTTTGACAAAGGAGCTAAAACCATCCAGTGGAAAAAGGACAGCATTTTCAACAAATGGTGCTGGATCAACTGGAGGTCAGCATGTAGAAGAATGCAAATCAATCCATTCTTATCCCCTTGTACAAAGCTCGAGTCCAAGTGGATAAAGGACCTTCACATAAAACCAGATACACTGAAACTAATAGAAGAGAAGGTGGGAAAGACCCTGGAATATCTAGGCACAGGGGAAAATTTCCTGAACCGAACACCAATGGCTTATGCTCTAAGACCAAGAATTGACAAATGGGACCTCATAAAATTGCAAAGCTTTTCTAAGGCAAAAGATACTGTCAATAAGACAAAACAGCAACCAACAGATTGGGAAAAGATCATTACCAATCCTAGATCCGATAGAGGGCTAATATCCAATATATACAAAGAACTCAAGAAATTAGACTCCAGACAACCCAATAATGCTATTAAAAAATGGGGTATAGAGCTAAACAAAGAATTCTCAACTGAGGAAATTCGAATGGCTGAGAAGCACCTTAAGAAATGCTCATCTTCCTTAGTCATCAGGGAAATGCAAATCAAAAGAACCCTGAGATACCACCTGACACCAGTCAGAATGGCTAAGATAAAAAAAATTCAAGTGATGGTAGATGCTGCTGAGGATGTGGAGAAAGAGGAACACTCCTCCATTGTAGGTGGGAATGCAAGCTGGTACAACCACTCTGGAAATCAGTCTGGAGGTTCCTCAGAAAATTAGACATAGCACTACCTGAGGACCCAGCTATACCACTCCTGGGCATATACACAGAAGATGCTCCAACATATAACAAGGACATATCCTCCACTATGTTCTTAGCAGCATTATTTATAATAGCCAGAAGCTTGAAAGAACCCAGATGTCCTTCAACAGAGGAATGGATACAAAAAATGTGGTACATTTACACAATGAAGTACTACTCAGCTATTAAAAATAATGAATTTGAGAAATTCTTAGGTAAATGGATGGAACTAGAAAATGTCATCTTGAGTGAGTTAACCCAATCACAAAAGAACACACATGGTATTTACTCACTGATAACCGGATGTTAGCCCAAAAACTTGGTGTCTCGGTCCATACTGTCCGGCTTTGTGGGCCAAAATGTTGTGGCCTGTTCTGTTCCACGCTTGGCGGCCACTGTGTCTTGGCCCAAGCTGCCGCTCCGGTCCAAGGGTCAGGGTCTAGCGAGAGAGAGATTGGGGATAAAGGGGAAGAGACTCGAAGAATGGAGACAAGACAGAAAGTCTGATCAAGTCTTGTTTATTGACGGGAATTCTGAGATATTTATACGCTTTTGCCACGTGCCTTGTAGGCACGTGGATACCTCATGCCTTGCAGGTGTTGATATGACCTAAACCTTACAGGCGTCTATAGTGTGGTCAGCATGTGCACCGAGCACCTTGCAGGCTTGGATACCACGTGCGCCTTGCAGCTGGGGGCAGTAAACAGCAACACAAAATATGTGGGATATCAGAGTGTGCTTCAGCTGTTGTAGGCTATTGAAAACCAAATCTCTTATCAGGGTATATGGTTCCAGATGGCTGCAAAGATAATCTAGCCACTTTCTGCTAAAAGTTGGCTCCCAACAACTTGGAATAGAGAAGACTCAACTCACAGACCTCATGGAGCTCATGAAGAAGGAAGACCAACAGGGGATGCCTCAGTTCTACTTAGAACGAGCAACAAAAATACTCAAGGGAGCAAATATGGAACAAAACACGGGACAGAAACTGAAGGAGGGGCCACCAGGAGACCATTCCACCTGGGTATCCATCCCAGGTACAGTCACCTAAGCTAGACACTGAGGTGGATGTCAGGAAGTGCATGTTGTCAAGAACATGATATAGCTGTCTCTTTAGAGGTCTGACAGAGACTGACACATTCAGAGGCAATGCTCACAGTTAACCACTGATATGATCAAGGGTTTCCCAATTGAGAAGTTAGAGAGAAGACTGAAGGAGCACAAAGGGTTTGTGACCCCAGGAGGAAAGCAACAATACCAACCAACCAGAGCCCCCCAGGGTCTAAACCACCAGCCTGGGAGCACATAGTGAGGGACCCATAACTCCAGCTGTATATGTAGGGGAGGATGGCCTTGTTGGGTATAGGTTGGAGAGGAGATTTGTAGTCCCATGAAAAAGAAACACAGAGTGGGAGGGAATGTGATGGTGGGGAGGGGGTAGTGGGGGCGGGGGGGTAGGTGTGGGCACATCCTCATAGAAGCATGAGGAGGGGGATGGGATAGGAGATTTCTGGGTGGTGGGAGGAAGTGGGGTAAGGGGATAAAATCTGAAATGTAAATATAATACCCATTTTTTAAAAAAAAATAAGTTGAAAAAAAAGAAAAAAAGAAAAAAGATAAAAGAAAAAAAAAGAAAGAAAAAAGAAAGAAAAAAGGTGATTTAATAACACAAAGGGAAGGATTTAGAAATTTAGGAGACAGTTTATGTTAATGGAAACAGCATCATAGAAACAGGAAAATCACACCCTCATAGAAGCAAAAGGAGAGGGATGGGATAAGGGGTTCCTGGGTGGTGGGGGGAATGGGGTAAGGGGATAAAATTTGAAATGTAAATATTATAACCTATTTTAATAAAGGGGAAAAAAAGAGAAAAAAAAAAAAAAGAAAGTTCTCACCACCAAAGTCCTTAGCACTGTCAAATGGTTCAACTTTAGAAATGGATATGGATTTATAAACCGAAATGACGCCAAAGATGTGTTTATACACCAGACTGCCATCAAGAGGAATAATCCATGCAAGTATCTGCGAAATGTGGGGGATGGAGAAACTGTAGAGTTTGATGTGGTTGAAAGAGAAAAGGGTGCTGAAGCAGCAAATGTGACTGGCCCAGATGGCGTTCCTGTAGAAGGGAGTCCCTATGCTGCTGAATGGTGCCAGTACAGACGTGGCTACTATGGCGGGCGCTGTGGACCTCCCCATAAAAATGAGCAAGCGGCCAATGGTCCAAACCAGCCATCTGCCCACCATGGACTTTGACGATGCTACAACTATAGGCGCCGCTCCTGTCCCCTCAACCTGTTTCACAAGATGACAAAGAGAGCACGGCAGGTAAAGCACCAACTGAGAACCCCGCTCCAGCCACCGAACAAAGCAGCCGGTCCTAGACCCTGCTTGCTCCCTTCCCCACCTCCGCCTTTCTTCCTCTCAACTAAATACACCAGGCTCGACCTGGTTGCCACGTGTCTCTTCCATAGACACAACCTTTCACTCTCTCTGACTCTTGGCTCTCTGCCACAGCACCCAGACTCTACATGGCAGAGCAAGCCCCTCCCCCACTGCTTCTAAACCCACCATTACTGCTTCTCCACAACAGGAAGACCTGTTCCTGGTTTTCAAGCAAAAATTTAAATGTTTCCTTTTCTCCCTAACAGGAACACCTACAGCAACAATGCCTGTGCTTCTCAACCAAAAATTTTCTTGGTTTTTGTTTAAATGTCTCCTTTTCTGTCTAACACTCGTGATCCATGTCCAAATTTTTTTCAACTTTTAACATTTCTTTAAGGTTCAACAGACATCTACTCTACTTCCACAGGTTAAATCAACATACTGATCACCAGTTTCAGCTTTTAATTAACAACTAGTTTCTTTTTACAGACTGTTGCTGCCTACCCCACATACATAATTAACATGATGGTTTTCTTCCTCAGACATCCAAAGCAGACTGAAAGGTGCCTTCTAAGACTAAATTTCCTCAAACACCTTTGCTTTTCTAGGATCTCAACGACAGACCATGACATGCTTGCTCCCAAGTAGCCTAATGCTTGCTACACACCCTTTGCAGACATCCCCCTGCCAGGGTGCTGCTTCCCTGTTGTGATTATCCTATAGGTGCTCCCACAAGTCCAGCAGAGACAACGCCATCTCCTGGAACTGAAGAGCTCCAAATTCTGGAGACCCTTCCTCAAACCTCAGGACATTGCGGCCACCCAAAGATCACAAGAAACCATACCTGGATGCAATCAGCAGAGGTTTATTAGGGAAAGAGCTGGCAGTCAGCGGTCTGACCAGGTACTCGCGCTGGAGTCAAGGTCCGACCTCCTCGGCCAGTCCTTGGAGGGTTTTAAAGGGAAAAACCACAAACCAGGGGAGTGGGAAGGGGGTGAGGGGTTGTCAAAGATACAAAACATGAAAACAGTGGAACAATTCAGAGGTACTCACTCTAAATGATTAGTGTCATGTGGAAATCGCCCTGCATTCTTCTCAAAAATGTGTTTTTTACCATGCCATTGTGCCCTATCCTGCCATTTCAGATTACTATCTTTACTTTTTCCGGCTATAGGGCTATAGCCCCACCTAGGTGGTAGCATCTTTATCTGTAATCAGGAATGTCTTCCTGCCTTGGGCGAGGCTTGGGGAATGTAATCCAGCAAGTGTCCTTCACCTGGAATGTGAAGGCCTGAAATCTTATTTTCAGTTCCGAGTTCTGTAAGGCGAAAAATCTACACATATTTCATAAAATGGCCTTTATAATTTTTCACTCTACAGAACCTGACTGTGACACAGCCTTCTTCCAGCTACCTCTTCTGACTGAAGTCCCCAAGAGATTCACATTGAGACCCAGACATGCATGCTGAGATCCAGAGACACACGCTGAAGGCTCCAGGGACACATGCCAGACCCAGAGGCACTCCTACAGAAGACAGATCCAGACCTTCCAGCTACAAATGAACTCTTTTGCCAAAGTCACATAGCTAAAGTTACATGTTAGTAAGGAAAACATAATGTCTATTTAGATTAATCAGATGTTATTACCCTCAAACTGTACCACCTGTGTTCAATTGTTTCAATGATCTCTTGCCTTCCTAACCCCCACTCCCAGCTCCCCTTACCCTTTGGCTTAATTGTGCCACACCCTATGGCCTTCATAGTGTTTTCTTTTAACCCCTTCATCCAAAATTTTCACTAAAAAGAGTGAGGTTTGGGCCATAAAGAGGTGGTTTGGTCTCCCTGGTAGAGCTCTGGGTTTGAAATAGCTGGGGACCCAACAGGACATTACCTGTCAGGGATGGCTTATATCTCCTCATGCTTCCGGATTCCAGACTACTCCATGTGGTCCACATCTCTCATTAATACAGAGTTGCCTCTCCTTTTATGAAAGAAAAGAGAGTGGGATGTCAGGCCATGGAAGGGTGTCCTGGTTCTTGGGTTGTGGGTTCAGCCATGCCCCCAGAACCCAGGCTCCTGTCATGAGGTTTAATCTCCATTCAACCTGCACCCTTCAGTCACTTACACAGGTGGAGGGCTCAATGAACAGGCACTAGAGAGATTTACATACTAATGAGGTACCTGAAGGCAGAGGGTGGAGCCAATTAAGCATTCCTCCCCTGCACCTCCCATCTCTTCCCCTCCCTATTTAACTCAGGTCCACCCTGGGTTTTGTAGGGTGTGCATCCAGATTCATCCACCATCCACCATGTCAATAAACTGGTTTTGGAAACCCAAGGACTTCCTCGTGTGTTGGGGCTGCTCCTCGAGGAACCGTGAAGAACCGTGGAGAGGCCTTTAGTTAATGAGCAGCTGGGCCCAACTTCCAGCTGGAGGAACCCAGAGCATTCCCAGCGGACTACCCACAGCATGGCGGGAGGAACCTTGGGTTCCCCAGTCATATTTTTTCCTACATAAGTGTACACCTGAAAGTTCTAAAACAGAAAGAAGAAAGCACACCCCAAAGGAGTAGACCACAAGAAATATACACAGGACTAAAATTAATAAAATAGAAACAAACCAAAAACAGCAGGGCCAGTCAATAAAACAAAGAATTGGTTCATTGATGAAGTCAATGACACTGACAACACTTATCCAAAATAACTAAAAAGTGGAAAGAGAGATGACAACATTAAAAAAAATTAAAAAGTGAAAAGGGGTTTTAACAGCATATACCAAGAAAATCTAGAGAAACATAAGGATAACTTTTACTTAATCAAGTTGGAAAATCTAAAATAAAAGAATAATTTTCTTGATGTGTATTACTTACTCAAGTTAAATAAAGAATAAAGTAACTTAGACATATAAACCCTACTGTTCCAGGTGGAAGAGAAAGGGATGCAGAGAGGATTGGGAATTTGGACCAGGCCATTGAGCGGATAAGGACAGACAAGTAGGTCTAGGGACCGATAGTTTGTTGCCTCCACAGCTGCCTGCAGAGGCTAAGGAAGACGGGGCAGGATATTCTTTGCCCAGCAGTTGTGTTATCTGGCCAGTTTTAAAATATTAAGGCACTCTGGTGTTTTCCATCAGCAGTGACTCAGGTGGGCAGGAGAAAGGGCGGCAGTTGGCTGTTGCTAGAGCTAGCATGTGAACAGCAGCTCCCAGCGTTTTTAGGAAGGGCAGTTGTCATGCAGCTTAGCAAAGCCAGCTGGAGGAAGAGGCAGCACTCTGGGAGTGGGGGCAATGCCAGCTGGCAACATAAAGGCAGTTATTATCAGAGCATAGCCAGGCACTTGGGGAGAGCTTCTAAGAAAGAGTAAGACTGTTTTTAAAATTACACACAACATACAAGGAACATCTTAAACATAATAAAGACAGTTTATAGTCAGCCTATAGCTAACATCAGCTTAAACAGAGAAAAACTCAAAGCAATTTGATGGACACCATGGAGGAGGAGCTGCAGTGGGCAAGTGGGCCTCCCGGAGATGGCTCACCATTTTGCATGGCTATGGTGGGTGAATCACTGAGAGGCACAACCTCAGGGAGTTTGTTCCAGGACTGCTTTTTGCAGCTGATGTTCCTTCTCAGGTTTGTCATTGCTGTATTCCTCATATATCTGGCATAGTGTTATCGCGCATTAAGAGATCTTCACGGCCTATAGTTTGGTGTAATTTCTTCCTGGCTGATTGTCTACTTTATTGGGCAATTTTCTTGCAGATCAATATGAAGATGAACTTCCAAAAATAGTATTGTTTAGATGAATTAATGAATTTGCAGAATTCTTTATTTGAGTTAAATAGATTTAGGAAATTAGAGTAATTGATAGAAAACTTGAGGAGATGGTTAAAGTTATTTTGACAGAAATATATGATAAAGTTAGAATCAAGACTAGAATGTACTTCCTCCTTACAGAATAATAAGTAAAAGTCCCCAATGGCGTAGTGTAGCCCTGGCTGTCCTGGAACTCACTCTGTAGACCAGGCTGGCTTCGTACTCATAAATCTGCCTGCCTCTGCCTCCCAAGTGCTGGGATTAAAGGCGTGCACCACCACTGCCCGGCACCATTTTTATATTTCTTAATGTGTATGTGTGCACACACATGTGCCATAATGAGCATGAGGTCAAAGGCTGGGTAAGTTATGAAAGGAGTAAAGTAAGCTTTTATGCATTCCAGGAATGTAAATTGCACTAGGAAGAAAAATAGGCTTGGAATAAATTAATGATCAAGGAAAAAAATTCATTCTATGTTAGGTCCAGGGATGAGGCCACAGATCTTGGTGTGAACCATGATAAGTACCCACTCATGAACAATTTTATTATGAGTGTAAGAACAAAAAATGGATGATTAGCTAGACTTATAAATAAGACATAAGATAGATGACCTGTTTCTTGGTAAAAACATTTATTAGCCTATGACATAAAAAATATTGTTTTGAACTTATCATGAACATATGGAATAAAAGGTAGATAAAACTTACCTGAAGTTATAATAAATTTATGAAGTAGAAGATAAAAACTATTGCTTTGAGTTTATCAAGAACTTGTAGGATAAAACATAGATTAAAAATGTTTAGTTAGCTATTGTTGCGTGCACCTCTTCTGTGTCCCCTTCGCCCACGAATAAGGACACGGAGGCAGTAATCGGGTATCACTACAGACAAGGCTTTACTTCTTGTAACAGCAAAAGCGGAAAAGACCCCAAGCCCGGGAAAGGCACTGCTATATATACCCTAGAGTGGCGTGTTCACTTCTGATTGGCTGTTCACTCATCACCCCATATTACGCCCCGAGATGGGCAGTGACTTTGGCGTGCCTTTTGCCTTTTGCACCTGCGCAGTCAGTTGTTTACAAGTGGGAGGACAGGATGTCCGCGCCATCTTAGCACTGCGGCTCCCAACATCTCCCCCTATCTATATATTTAAGATGGAACAGCCTATTGCCTATCAAGCGCGGCACCAACTCAGTGAGGGAAAGCAGAGGCCTGATCCCCTGTGCAAAATGAGATATTGTAATGGGTTTACTTCCCATACCCATCTCGATGCCTTTTGACGGGGAAAGGGAGCCTCCACCCTGGGGCGCCACCAGGGGAGGTTTCTTGGCATCAAACCTTTGTGCAATCAGGCATACTTTCGGGAAATCTATCCACACTCGTGGAACATTCCCTGTCGAGTACCCACTCACAAACACCTCTAAATATTCAGGTACCAGTTATTCAGGCAAGGGCTGGCTGGACTTAGACCTCTCATCGACCCAGTGCAATGGGCTGAACCCCAGTGCAATTGGGGTGCATTGACTGAGGGTCTCAGTCATCAGCTACTTTCTTGGCCTAGATAGCCAAATTTCAGGGGGAGATGCTTGCTCCAAGACTACTAGTGCTTGGGCGATAGCGACCTTGTCACGTTTTTGTTGGGCTCTGAGCTTACAGACCAACCATCATGAACACTAATCCACAACATAGAGCTGTATCAAAACAGGCCTATTCCCGCTCTTTAGAAAGAAAGAAAGAAAAGGCAGAAGAAATTTAAGAAGTAAAATCTCCACGGGAAACAGATTCCACTCGTGCTCCAACAAGGCTCGAAATCCGGATCTGTAATTGGTGTTGTACCTGGTCCAGCTTCCCATTCCACTTTCCTTTTAAATAAGCAGAAAGATTATGGCTTTAAGTAAATGCATCATTCACAAATCTCAGAGGTGTAACACCTGGATGTGGGGCTGCTGACACACAGCTTATTTGAACCACATCCGTGAGCTGCTTCCCATGGGCTCGGAGCCAATCAACTCTGATTGACCAAAGTCTCTTTTAAGTCTCCATAATGATGTACTGGGATGGACACAAAGGTAGGCACATGCACAACCAAGGCTAGGTCTAGTGATCCATTCCAGCATTGTGCTAAAAGCATGTAACATTTTTACAATCCAAGATATCAGAATTATTCTGAAAGTTGGATAACATAAAGAAAAATGAAGGGTCTACACACACCAACACCGGTTGTGCAGATGCATTCCCAAAACATTTTATTAATTTTAATGTTATTTAAATGGCTAGAGATATTAAATCTTGTAGCCGAAACATTCTGCACTTCATGAAACATATTTAACAAGACAAAGGCAGATATACCCCTTTTTAACATTTAAAACAGTGGCTACAACACATAATTTAATTGTGTTGAAGCAAGATAAACTCAAGAAAATACACATATGATTTAATTTAGGACTTGCATCCCTTTGAAAACATTAAACAGAGGTTTTAAATCCTCCTATGTTAAGCTTAAGATGAGGTTTTAGTCAATTAATATCTCTTAACAAGTTTTAAAATCACTAAGAGCAAATCAAGATTAAAAGTAAACTATTTTCCTTTGCATGTACACTCACAAGCCAGAAGATGGCGATAGATCCCCACCACAAATGGTTGTGAGTCACCACGTGGCCGCTGGGAGTTTAGCCTTTATATTTTTAAAATTAAGTCCAGCCTTTAATGGCTGAGCTATTTCTAACGCCAAATTGACTCAAATATTGAAAGACACTGTCTTTGAATCCTTTTTTTGAAGTAACAAGTATTTTAAAAAATTTTTAAAGCTCGCTATATTGAAGCAATAGCTTGCAGAAAAAATTTCTTTTGGAGAAATCCACTAATAAAGTATCACACAATGAATAATATACACTAAAAGATTTAACCTCTTAATTTTTTGTATTAAAGCAACAACAATATTTGTATATATATAAAATGTAAAACAATTAACCATTTTCTGAAGCAATTATTTCTAACAAATATTGCTTCATGGGCTCTTAAAAATTATGAATAAATTTACTAATTGTAAACCTTTCTCCTTTACCAGAAATGTAAAGGGATGGTAAAAAACATCTTTTATATCTATAAAATTCTATAAGCATTTATTAAAATGGCAGCTGGAATAGACAAGTTAGGTTGTATAAATCTTAAATTTGAACTTTATTTTGGATTAATTTAATAACCAATCTTTTTTTGTCCAATGAGAATATCGGATAAAAGCCAACCTTATTCTCCAATAATTGTTACATATATATTAGAGGAATCCAAAGCATCTCATCCTCAACAATTCCAAATACAGAGGAATTAAAACAACCTGAACCATATTCTATCAGCAGGCACAGCTATACTCATGGAGGGAAGCAGGCATAAATTTAATTTCTGCAGCATAATCATAACCTTTAGCCCACAGACTGTTGTAAAATCTTTGGGTCTTAGGTTTACCCCTCCACTCACAAGAAACAATGAGAACAAAAGACAAATTCCCTTAAGCACATTTCTAGGGCCTGGTCTGAAGACCCAGAACAAAAGGAGCTTTTAACACCTGAGCTTCTGCAGCTCAGTCGTATTGTCTTAATTCAAATGTAAATGTAACCTCCCTCAGGCCTGCTCTCTGAGGCTTGGCTAAGCCGAATTGTGTATTTTGGCTTTAGCTTTGAACCTTAAATTTAAACTGTAAACCTTAAAAGACACATGTTGTATCTTTTCTCTATAAACATAGGCAAATCAAAAAACCAATCTTTAACGATGTAAGCAATCTATTTTCTCTCAAATCAACACCAAGTGGATTACCTTTAGTTATAAAGTTTGCTGCCACAAAACAAAGTGTAAAATCTAATGGAAAACTTGTAGCATTTATGACCCAGGCTTTTGGTGGATGCGCCTGAGGCCAGGGCAACCAAGTAACTCTCAATAGCTTTGAACTAGGCAGTACTTCAGCATTTGAATATACTGGCAAGAGAACAGTTTAAGATCTGACTATGGCCCACAGTGGTATACTTATCACCAACTCGAACGGCAGTGTCAGGAGACTCAGAACCGTAATCTTGCAACCTAGCTTCATTCTTCACAATCTGCACCAGCCACGTAGGGACCCAAATTGAATTGTTTTCACCTGTGGAATAAGCACAAACAGCCCCCCTCCCTGGGCCACAGCAAGCCCTTAGCCAATCCCGAAGCCTCCCGTTGGCTGCACGGCCTTCAGCCGCGGCATCCTCAGAAATCATACGTTTCATCACTGGCCTTGCCTGTTCTAAGCCCGCAGGACACTCCCCGTGTGCCCGCCGCCCCACACCCTTGCTCTTGCTCTGCCTTGTTGCAAGCCGCCGCTGGTAGCAGAGCACAGACGCTTCTGCAACCGGTCTGACCCAGGCCCCATCGCAGGGACTCTGTTCCCACAGCCCAAGGCGAGAAGCACGGCAGGGGACCCTCGAGCCCGAGCGAGCCGCTGGCACCGGCAGAGGTCGGTGGGGCTGGGCTGAGTGACTTAAGATCTTTCTTAGTCTTATCTCAGAACGGCTATCCTTTGCACAAGCGACTACTTCCTCCTCTATGCTCTCCTCCTCGGAGCTGCCCGGTTTTATGGAGTCAGGCTCCTTAATGAAGTACAGGGGGGTCCTTTTGACCTCCGTTCTCTCTCCACCATCCGGTGGAGGGTCCTCAAGCTTAATGGACTCTGCGGTAGCCCTTGTTCCTTTTGAGTACTCTATCTCTCCAGGCTCTTTGGCCTGACCTCCAGGCTCCTTGGCCTGACCTCCAGGCTCCTTGGCCTGATGCCGGCTAACACTAACACACTCTGGTTCTGATAGCCTGGAGCTGACCTCTCTTGAAACCTCTTGACTTTCCCTAATAGCTGAAAGCAACGCAAACAAGAGGCTAGCTATTGCTGCGGTGGCAATGGGTGAATATCCACCCGCAACGAAGGTTTCTACCCCAAGCATACCTTCCAAAGGTGTACCTCGTATCCTGTAATTTTTTTAACCCGCCCCAAAACTTGGGTGGTCTTCCGCGGCGCCTTGAAATTCCAGGATTTCGGCTCCAGTTGTTGCGCGCACCTCTTCTGTGTCCCCTTCGCCCTCGAATAAGGACACAGAGGCAGTAATCGGGTATCACTACAGACGAGGCTTTACTTCTTGTAACAGCAAAAGCGGAAAAGACCCCAAGCCCGGGAATGGCACTGCTATATATACCCTAGAGTGGCGTGTTCACTTCTGATTGGCTGTTCACTCATCACCCCATATTACGCCCCGGGATGGGCAGTGACTTTGGCGTGCCTTTTGCCTTTTGCACCTGCGCAGTCAGTTGTTTACAAGTGGGAGGACAGGATGTCCACGCCATCTTAGCACTGTGGCTCCCAACAAGCTGTGGGTTTTAATAGGAAAATATGTAATCCATAATACTGCTGTAACTCCCTCTTGTGTGATGATTTTATCTGTTTTGAATAAGGTATTTTTTTTTCTAGATAACTTTGTCTTAGGGGATATAAAAAGGCTAAAAGAAAAACAGTTGTTAAAGTTTGATTAGTAGAGCTTTGCTCTAATCACGAACTGTATGTATTTGTGTGTGTGTGTGTGTGTGTGTATACATGTAAAGTAGTTGGAGCCAGTTCATTGGAATTTGCATCATCCACCAAATGTGTATATGTGTATATGTGTATATGTGTATATGTGTATATATATATATCTTAGGGTTTCCATTGTTATGAAGAGATACCATGACCAAGGCAACTATTATAAAGGCAGACATTTAACTGGGGGGAGCTTACAGTTTCAAAGTTTTAGTCCATCATCATAATAAGAAGCATGGCAGTGTCCAGGCAGACATGGTGCTGGAGAAGAAGCTAAGAGTTCTACATCTTGATCTGAGGGCACTCAGGAAGAAGACTGTATATAGGCATCTAGAATGAAGGTCTCAAAACCCATCCTCACAGAGACATGCTTCCTCCGACAAGGCCACACTTCCTAATAGTGCCACTCTCTAGGTCAAGCATATTCAAAGCATTACAATGTATATATGTGTATGTGCAAAATGTTTGGAGCTTGCTTGTTGGAGCTTTGCTTCATCCACTCAATATGTGAATGTGTATATGTGTGCCTGTATGTGTGTATGAATTTATTTGTATGTGTGAAGTTGTTAGAGTCTGCTTTGCTTTATCCACTAAGTTTGTATATGTGAGTATATGACTTTTCTCTCTTCCCTTTTCTTTTGTGCCAGCCCCCAAAGAGTTTAAAATGTTTAAACCAGACTTTCTCTCTGGTCACAGAGAATCCCCAGATTATGTTTTGCTCCAATCAGCACTACCAATGTTGGCTGGTAAATAGCCTGTTACTATATCAGTAGGGGAGTCCTGTCAGGTTCTATCAGCACCAGCTCCAATCTGGCCTTCTACAGAAATTCTACTAAAATCAGGAATAAGTCAAAAATAAAACTTTCTCCATATCTATTCAATATAGTACTTGAAGTATTAGTTAGAGATGATTGAAGGAGGTCAATGAAACACAAATTGGAACAGAAAAAAATCAACATATTTTTATTTGCAGATACCAGAATGAGAGGTAACTCAGATCCAGAAAGAAATAACTTGAAAATTTGTGAAAATTCACCATGTCTCTTCCAAAATTACTAATCCCATTAGTAATATACCCAGTGAAAATGACCTTGAAGAATGTCCAAAATATTCAAAAGAACAATAACTATATTAAAAACAACTCAAGATGATATTAATATTCTCCAGTTCTCTGCAGTTCTTTCAGACAGGAACAATTATGGGTCAAAGTTTTCACTGTGGGATGGCAACTCCATCAGTCACTTGATACCCTGACTTTCTGTGGGAGGTGGGCTCTACAAGTTCTCTCTCCCCAGGGTAGGGCATTTCATCTTTGAGTCCTGCAAGTCTCTCAACCCCAGGTCTCTTGTATACTCTGGAGGGTTCCCCTCACCTCTTAACTCCCAAGGTTGCCTGTTTCCATTCTTTTTGCTGGCCCTCAGGGCTTCTATCTTTTTCTCCCACCCAATACCAGATCATATTGCCCTCTTCCCCTCTTCCATGCTGTCACCTTTACCACCCAAGTTCTTCACTCCTCCCCCCTTGTGATTGCCTTCTTCTCCCTCCCAAATGGGATTGAGGCATCTTCACTTGTGCCTTTCAGCTTGTTGACCTTTTTGAGTTCTGTGAACTATATGTCTTTTTTTTTTTTTTTTTTTTGGCTAATATCCTTTTATTAGTAAGTACATACCATGCATGTTGTTTTGAGTCTGAGTTACCTCACTCAGGATGATATTTTATAGTTCTATCCATTTGCCTTCAAAACTCATGATGTCCTTGTTCTTAATAGATGAGTAGTATTCTACCCTGTAAATGAACTACATTTTCTTTATCCATTCTTCAGGACATTTGGGTTGTTTCCAGCTTCTGGCTATCACAAACAAGGCTGCTATGAACATAATAAAACACATTCCCCTGTGGCTTGATAGGGTATCTTTTGAATATATTCCCAAGAGTGATATAGTTGAGTTTTCAGGTAGATCTATTTCCAATTTTCTGATTTCCAGAGTGGTTGTACCAGTTTGCACTCCCACCAGCAATGAAGGAATGTTCCTCTTTCTCCACATCCTTGACATATACTGTCACTATTTGTGATTCTCCTGTTGTGAATTCTTTGTTTTAGTTCTATACTCTGATGTTTGAGTGGGTTGTTTGGATTTTTGGTAGTTAGCTTCTTGAGTTCTTTATATATTTGGATATTAGCCCTTTATTGGATGTTGGGTTAGTAAAGAGTTTTTTCCAATCTGTACATTGTTGATTTATCCTATTTATTATATCCTTTGCCTTACAGAAGCTTTCCAGTTTCTTGAGGTCCCATTTATGATTTCTTAGAGCATGAACCATTGGAGTTCTGTTTAGGAAGTTTCCCCCTGTGCCAATGAGTTAAAGGCTCTTTCCCTCTTTCTCTTCTATTAAATTCAATGTATCTGGTTTTATGTTGAGGTTCTTGAGGTTCTTGATCCACTTGGACTTGAGTTTTGTGCAAGGTGACAAACATGAGTCTATTTTTATTTTTCTACATACAGAGAGCCAGTTAGACTAGCACCATTTATTGAAGATGCTTTCTTTTTTCTATTGTATATTTTGGGTTCTTTGTCAAAGATCAGGTGTCCCAAAGTGTGGTTTTATTTCTGGATCTTCAATTCTATTCCATTGATCAATGTGTCTATCTCTGTACCAACACCATGAAGTTTTTCACTATTGCTCTGTAGTAAAGCTTGAGGTCAGGGGTGGTGATTCCCCAAGCCATTCTTTTATTGTTAAGTATTGTTTTCACTATTCTGTTTTTTTTCCTATGTCACATGAACTTGAGAATTGTTAGTTCTATGTCTTTGAAGAATTGTGTTGGCATTTTGATGGGGATTGCATTGAATGTGTAGATTGCCTTTGGTAGGATGACCACTTTTACTGTATTAATTCTGCCAATCTATGAGCATGGGAGATCTCTCCATTTTCTGAGATCTTCTTTGATTTTATTCTTGAAAAACTTGAAGTATTTGTCATATAGATCTTCCACTTGTTTGGTTAGAGTTACCCTGAGATATTTTATATTATTTGCGGCTATTGTAAAGGGAGTTGTTTCCCTAATTTCTTTCTCAGCCTGTTTATCATTTGTATAAAGGAAGGCTACTTATTTATTTGATTTAATTTTATATTTAGCCATTTTGTTGAAGTTGTTTATCAGCTGGAGAAGTTTTCTGGTAGAATTTTTTGGGGTTGCTTTTGTATACTAATAATCTGCAAATAATGATACCTTTATTTCTTCCTTGCCAGCTTGTATCTGCTTAATCCCTTTTTGTTGTCCTATTGCTCTGGCTAGAACTTTGTTCTATATTGAATAGAAATGGGGAGAGTGGGCATCCTTGTCTTTTCCCTGATTTTAGTGGAATTGCTTCAAGTATCTCTCCATTTAATAATATTGGCTATTGGTTTGCAGTAAATTGCTTTTATTAAAGTTAATTATGGGCCTTAAATTCCTGATCTTTCCAATACTTTTAACATGAAGGGGTGTTGTATTTTGTCAAATGCTTTTCCACATCTAAGGAAATGATCATGTGATTTTTTTCTTTGAGTTTGTTTATGTAGTGGATTACGTTAATGGATTTTTCCTATATTGAACCAAAGTTTCATCCCTGGGATGAAGCCTACTTGATCATGGTGAATGATGGTTTGAGGTGTTTTTGGATTTGGTTTGCAAGAATTTTATTCAGTATTTTTGCATCAGTATTTATAAGCAAAATTGGTCTGAAGTTCTCTTTTTTGTTGTGTCCTTGAGTGTTTTAGGTATCAGAGTAATTGTGGCTTCATAGAAAGAATTAGTTAGTGTTTCTTCTGCTTCTATTTTATGGAATAGTTTGAGGAATTAGGTCTTTGTAAAGGTCTGGTAGAATTCTGCACTAAATCCATCTGGCCATGGGCCTTTTTTCCCTTTGGTTGCTAGGTTTTTAATGACTCCTTCTATTTCCTTAGGAGAAATGGGCCTGTTTAGATAGTTTACCCACTCTTAATTTAGCTTTGGTATGTGGTATCTGCCTAGAAAACTATCCATTTCATCTAGATTTCCAGTTTTGATGGGTATATAGGTAGGATCTGATGATTTTTTTGAATTTTCTATATTTCTGTTGTTATGTCTTCCTTTTGTTAATTTGGATACTCTCTAGGCCCTTTAGTTAGTTTGGCTAGGCATTTATCTATTTCATTGATTCAAAGAATTAGCTTCTGGTTTTCTTGATTCTTTGTATAGTTTTCTTTGTTTCTACTTGGTTGATTTCAGTTCTGAGTTTGATTATTTTCTGCCATCTGCTCCTCTTAGGTATATTTGCT